>NW_028270166.1:33496622-34150372 GCF_037043375.1 Chiloscyllium plagiosum | reverse complement strand
GGTCTCTGCAAGTTTCAACCTCCCCTGTGCTCACTGGTCTCTGCAAGTATCAATCTGCCCGGCGCTCATAGTGTCTGCAAGTATCAATCTGCCCTGTGCTCACTAGTCTCTGCAAGTGTCAAACTCCCTTGTGCTCACTAGTCTCTGCAAGTATCAATCTGCCCTGTGCTCACTGGTCTGCAAGTTTCAATCTCCCCTGTGCTCACTGGTCTACAAGTATCAACCTCCCCTGTGCTCACTGGTCTGCAAGTTTCAATCTCCCCTGTGCTCACTGGTCTCTGCAAGTATCAATCTCCCCTGGGCTCACTGGTCTGCAAGTGTCAACCTCCCCTGTGCTCACTGGTCTGCAAGTGTCAACCTCCCCTGTGCTCACTGGTCTCTGCAAGTATCAACCTCCCCTGTGCTCACTGGTCTGCAAGTTTCAATCTCCCCTGTGCTCACTGGTCTCTGCAAGTATCAATCTCCCCTGGGCTCACTGGTCTGCAAGTGTCAACCTCCCCTGTGCTCACTGGTCTCTGCAAGTATCAATCTGCCCTGTGCTCACTGGTCTCTGCACATATCAATTTGCCCTCTGCTCACTGGTCTGCAAGTTTCAATCTCCCCTGTGCTCACTGGTCTGCAAGTATCAATCTTCCCTGGGCTCACTGGTCTGCAAATATCAATCTCCCCTGTGCTCACTGGTCTGCAAGTATCAATCTCCCCTGTGCTCACTGGTCTGCAAGTGTCAACCTCCCCTGTGCTCACTGGTCTCTGCAAGTATCAATCTGCCCTGTGCTCACTGGTCTCTGCACATATCAATTTGCCCTCTGCTCACTGGTCTGCAAGTTTCAATCTCCCCTGTGCTCACTGGTCTGCAAGTATCAATCTTCCCTGGGCTCACTGGTCTGCAAATATCAATCTCCCCTGTGCTCACTGGTCTGCAAGTATCAATCTCCCCTGTGCTCACTGGTCTGCAAGTATCAATCTCCCCTGTGCTCACTGGTCTGCAAATATCAATCTTCCCTGGGCTCACTGGTCTGCAAGTATCAATCTCCCCTGTGCTCACTGGTCTACAAATATCAATCTTCCCTGGGCTCACTGGTCTGCAAGTATCAATCTCCCCTGTGCTCACTGATCTGCAAGTATCAATCTCCCCTGTGCTCACTGGTCTGCAAGTATCAATCTCCCCTGTGCTCCCTGGTGTACAAGTATCAATCTCCCCTGTGTTCACTGGTCTGCAAGTATCAACCTCCCCTGTGCTCACTGGTCTGCAAATGTCAATCTCCCCTGGGCTCACTGGTTTGCAAGTATCAACCTCCCCTGTGCTCACTGGTCTGCAAATATCAACCTCCCCTGTGCTCACTGGTCTGCAAATATCAATCTTCCCTGGGCTCACTGGTCTGCAAGTTTCAATCTCCCCTGTGCTCACTGGTCTGCAAGTATCAATCTTCCCTGGGCTCACTGGTCTGCAAATATCAATCTCCCTTGTGCTCACTGGTCTGCAAATATCAACCTCCCCTGTGCTCACTGGTCTGCAAGTATCAACCTCCCCTGTGCTCACTGGTCTGCAAATATCAACCTCCCCTGTGCTCACTGGTCTGCAAGTATCAATTTCCCCTGTGCTCACTGGTCTACAAGTATCAACCTCCTTTGTGCTCACTGGTCTGCATGTATCAACCTCCCTTGTGCTCACTGGTCTGCAAGTATCAACCTCCCCTGTGCTCACTGGTCTACATGTATCAATCTCCCCTGTGCTCACTAGTCTCTGCAAGTATCAACCTCCCCTGTGCTCTCTGGTCTCTGCAAGTATCAATCTCCCCTGTGCTCACTAGTCTCTGCAAGTATCAATCTGCCCTGCGCTCATAGTGTCTGCAAGTATTAATCTGCCCTGTGCTCACTAGTCTCTGCAAGTGTCAATCTCCCTTGTGCTCACTAGTCTCTGCAAGTATCAATCTGCCCTCTGCTCACTGGTGTCTGCAAGTATCAACCTCCCCTGTGCTCACTAGTCTACAAGTATTAACCTCCCCTGTGCTCACTGGTCTACAAGTATCAATCTCCCCTGTGCTCACTAGTCTCTGCAAGTATCAACCTCCCCTGTGCTCACTGATCTCTGCAAGTATCAACCTCCCCTGTGCTCACTGATCTCTGCAAGTATCAACCTCCCCTGTGCTCACTGGTCTGCAAGTATCAACCTCCCCTGTGCTCACTGGTCTCTGCAAGTATCAATCTCCCCTGTGCTCACTGGTCTGCAAGTATCAACCTCCCCTGTGCTCACTGGTCTCTGCAAGTATCAACCTCCCCTGTGCTCACTGGTCTCTGCAAGTATCAATCTCCCCTGTGCTCACTGGTCTACAAGTGTCAACCTCCCCTGTGCTCAATCGTCTCTGCAAGTATCAATCTGCCCTGTGCTCATTGGTCTCTGCAAATATCAATCTGCCCTGTGCTCACTGGTCTCTGCAAATATCAATCTGCCCTGTGCTCACTGGTCTCTGCAAATATCAATCTGCCCTGTGCTCACTGGTCTGCAAGTATCAATTTCCCCTGTGCTCACTGGTCTGCAAGTATCAACCTCCCCTGTGCTCACTGGTCTGCAAATATCAACCTCCCCTGTGCTCACTGGTCTGCAAATATCAACCTCCCCTGTGCTCACTGGTCTGCAAATATCAACCTCCCCTGTGCTCACTGGTCTGCAAGTATCAATTTCCCCTGTGGTCACTGGTCTACAAGTATCAACCTCCTTTGTGCTCACTGGTCTGCATGTATCAACCTCCCTTGTGCTCACTGGTCTGCAAGTATCAACCTCCCCTGTGCTCACTGGTCTGCAAGTATCAATTTCCCCTGTGCTCACTGGTCTACATGTATCAACCTCCCCTGTGCTCACTGGTCTGCAAATATCAACCTCCCCTGTGCTCACTGGTCTGCATGTATCAACCTCCCTTGTGCTCACTCGTCTGCAAGTATCAATTTCCCCTGTACTCACTGGTCTCCAGGTATCAATCTCCCCTGTGCTCCCTGGTCTCCAGGTATCAATCTGCCCTGTGCTCCCTGGTCTCCAGGTATCAATCTGCCCTGTGCTCCCTGGTCTCCAGGTATCAATCTGCCCTGTGCTCCCTGGTGTACAAGTATCAATCTCCCCTGTGTTCACTGGTCTACAAGATGCTAGACTCTGCAATACCCCCATTGTAAACCTCTCTGACTCTCTCCTCACTCACTTCCTTTTAGGGTTTCCTTAACACCTCCGTCTTTGTCTGGGCTCTTGGTCATCTGATCTTATGTCTCTTTATGTGATGTAATGTCAGATTTTATTTATAATCCTCCTGCGGGAATTCCTGTGATACTTTGTAACACTGAAGCTGCTATCTGAACACAACTCTTTGCTATAAACAAAAAAAAACCCAAAGAACTGCAGATGCTGTAAATCCGAAACAAAAACAGAAGCTGCTAGAAAAGCTCAAGTCTGGCAACACCCGTGGAGAGAAAGCAGAGTCAATATTTCAGGTCCACTGAGCCTCCTTCGGTGGTGTTTGTAGCCAGGAAGATGTTTGTATTTGTGCAGAAGCTAGGGAGGAGGCAGAGTAAACAATAGATGGAGATAGAGCCCAATGAGGGAGAAAAGCAGTTTGATGGACAAAGGAGTGGGGAAAAGTCACTCTAGGGGGAATCAATAGCTGCCAATGGGGACTATCAATAGTTGACAATGTCTGTGGTAGCAGTCCATGGGATGACACGGCTGGTGTGTTGGAGTAAAAACACGGGAGAAAACCCTAAAATTGTTGAACTCTATATTAAATCCAGAAGGATGTGAAGTTCCCAAATCTTTATGGTGAATGTAATTCACTTGGCAGCACCCTTGTCTCTGAGTTACAAATTTTCTCTGTTCAAATCCAGTTCTAGACTATGAGCACAAAGTGTTGACTGACACTGCAGCACAGTCCTTCAAGTGTACTTTACTGTTAAACTGAGGCCCCGTACACCTGCCTGGTTGGGTAAGAGATTCAATGCCACTACTTCAAAGAAAAGCAGGTTTGTCCACATTGCCCTGGCCAATGTTTATTCCTCAATCTACATCTCAAATAAGGTGGATTATCTGGTCATTATCACGCTGCTATTTGGGGGAGTTAACTACACACAACTTAGTTACTGTGCCAACAAAAACAGAAATTGCTTGTGAAACTCAGCAGTCAAACAGTGTGGTGCTGGAAAAGCACAGCCAGTCAGGCAGCATCCGAGGAGCAGGAGAGTCACTGTTTCAAGCATAAGCTCTTCCTCAGGAATGGTGGGGGGAGCCCAGGGGAGCTGAGAGATAAATGGGAGGGAGATGGGGGGGCACGGCTGGGGTGGGGGTGGGGGGTAAGGTAACTGGGAATGCGATAGGTAGACAAAGGTGGGGGTGATGGTGATAGGTCGGAGAGGAGGGTGGAGCTGATGGTGGGAAGGAAGATGGACAGGTAGAACAGTTCAAGAGGGCAGTGCCGAGTTAGAGGGTTGGATCTGGGATAAGGTGGGGGCAGAGGAGTTGAGGAAACAAATGAAATCCACATTGATCCCATGGGGAGACAGGACACCAACTTGCAGAACGTTTCAGAGAACATCTCTGGGACACACACACCTACCAACCCTACCACCCTGTGGCCAAACACTTTAACTCCCCCTCCCACTCTGCCAAGGGCATGCAAGGCCTGGGCCTCTTCCACCACCAAACTCTAGCCACGCGACGCCTGGAGGAAGAACACTTCATTTTTCACCTTGGGACCCTCAATCACATGGGATCAATGTGGATTTCACCAGTTTCCTCATTTCTCCTCCCCCCAACTTATCCCATCTTCCTTCTCACCTATCTGCTCCACCCTTTGCACTGACCTGTCACCATCACCTCCACCTTCATCCACCTATCGCCTTCCCAGCTACTTTCCCCCCCAGCCCTGCCCCCTCCCATTTATCTCCCAGCCCCCTTGGCGTCCCCCAACCCCAATTCCTGATGAAGGGCTTATGCTTGAAACTTCAACTCTCCTGCTCCTCGGATGTTGCCTGACCTGCTGTGCTTTTCCAGCACCACACTTTTCAACACTGATCTCCAGCATCAGCAGTCCTCACTTTCTCCTAACTATGGCAAGAGAGCAGAGTTAACATTTCAGTGCCTGGTGACTCTTCATAAGAACTGCATTTCCTACATCACAGCACTCCAAAAGTACTTTATTGGCCAGAAAGCTCTTTGAGACATCCAATGGTCATGTATTTGAGTAAGGTCTACTAGGAGAAAGTGAGGACTGCAGATGCTGGAGTACCAGAGTTGAAAAATGTGGTGCTGGAAAAACACAGCAGGTCAGGCAGCATCCGAGGAGCAGGAGAATCGACGTTTCGGGACTCCTGAAGAAGGGCTTATGCCCGAAACGTCGATTCTTCTGCTCCTCGGATGCTGCCTGGCCTGCTGTGTTTTTCCAGCACGACATTTTTCAACTTTGAATAAGGTCTTTCTAGTTTGTTTTGATCAGTCAGGATGGAATTTGCAGCTTTGTGATGTGCCCACTAGGTGGAGCAACAGTCCTTATATT
This sequence comes from Chiloscyllium plagiosum, assembly GCF_037043375.1. Classification (NCBI taxonomy): domain Eukaryota; kingdom Metazoa; phylum Chordata; class Chondrichthyes; order Orectolobiformes; family Hemiscylliidae; genus Chiloscyllium; species Chiloscyllium plagiosum. Next base: position 34,144,841 of record NW_028270166.1, on the reverse strand, counting down.
TATGATCTTTCCCATACTGGACAGCAGAAAGGTTTCCAAACACCATCAGTTTTGAGGAAAGGTCATCAGACCCGAAACGTTAACTCAGATTTCTCTTCGCACTGCTGCCAGACCTGCTGAGCTTTTCCAGCACCTTCTGTTTTTGTTTCTGATTCACAGGATCTGCAGCTCTTTGGGTTTTTAGCATAAGTGTTTCTCTGTATTTAAGTGGATGGGTACACTGCCCAGTTTGAGGGTGACCAGAAAACTACCAGGTCTTCATTTTCTGGATGCTCTCCTCCAGTTTCTTGCCTGGGAGGCCATTCTATCTAAGAGGATAGGTTGTACGCCACACTGAGATATTCACAACCAATTCTGACTCTCACCTCAATTGTACGGTATTATAATTCAAACCTATTTCCAATGTCTTTATTTGACTTGAAAAGCAACATGCCCACACCACATGTAAGCTGTTGTTTCCTAGTCATCAAAATGTGATCTTGTGCCTGCCATACTCTGGGCTTACGTACTCCATGTGGACAGTCTTATTGCTAGTGAATAACTGCTCCAAAAAACAAAATGCTGCAGAGGCTTTTGAACCAGCAATTTGTGTCTGTTTTCACAGAATAAAACTTAAGAAACTTCCCAAAGATTATTGAAAATCAATAAATTATGAGGAGGGAAGAACTTAAATCAAGATTGAAACTTTATTGCTGGAACAGCACAGCAGGTCAGGCAGCATCCAGGGAACAGGAGATTCGACGTTTCGGGCACAGGCCCTTCTTCAGGAATGAGCAGAGAGTGTTCAGCAGGAGAAGATAAAAGGTAGGGAGGAGGGACTTGGAGGAGGGGCGTTGGAAATGTGATAGGTGGAAAGAGGTCAAGGTGAGGGTGATAGGTCGGAGTAGGATGGAGGCGGAGAGGTCAAGAAGAAGACTGCAGGTCAGGAAGGCGGTGCCGGGCTGGAGGGATTCGGCTGAGACAAGGTGGGGGGAGGGGGGATGAAGAAACTGGTGAAGTCCAAGTTCATCCCCTGTGGTTGGAGGGTTCCCAGTCGGAAGATAAGAGGCTCCTCCTCCGACCGTCGCGTTGTGGTGGTTTGGCGGTGGATGAGTCCAATGACCTGCATATCCTCGGTGGAGTGGGAGGGGGAGTTGAAATGCTGTGCTACAGGGTGGTTGGGTTGGTTCGTCCGGGTGGCCCAGAGGTGCTCTCTGAATCGCTCCGCAAGTAGGCGGCCTGTCTCCCCAATATAAAGGAGGCCACACCGGCTGCAGCGGATGCAGTAGATGATGTGGGTGGAGGTGCAGGTGAATCTGTGGCGGATATGGAAGTTTCCTTTGGGGCCTTGGAGAGAAGTGAGGGGGGAGATGTGGGCGCAAGTGTTGCACCTCCTGCGGTTGCAAGGGAAGGTGCCGGGAGTGGAGGTTGGGTCGGTGGGGGGTGTGGATCTGACAAGGGAGTCGCGGAGGGAGTGGTCTCTACGGAGCCCCTCCGCGACTCCCTTGTCAGATCCACACCCCCCACCGACCCAACCTCCACTCCCGGCACCTTCCCTTGCAACCGCAGGAGGTGCAACACTTGCGCCCACACCTCCCCCCTCACTTCTCTCCAAGGCCCCAAAGGAAACTTCCATATCCGCCACAGATTCACCTGCACCTCCACCCACATCATCTACTGCATCCGCTGCAGCCGGTGTGGCCTCCTCTATATTGGGGAGACAGGCCGCCTACTTGCGGAGCGATTCAGAGAGCACCTCTGGGCCACCCGGACGAACCAACCCAACCACCCTGTAGCACAGCATTTCAACTCCCCCTCCCACTCCACTGAGGATATGCAGGTCATTGGACTCATCCACCGCCAAACCACAACAACGCGACGGTCGGAGGAGGAGCGTCTTATCTTCCGACTGGGAACCCTCCAACCACAGGGGATGAACTTGAACTTCACCAGTTTCTTCATCCCCCCTCCCCCCACCTTGTCTCAGCCGAATCCCTCCAGCCCGGCACCGCCTTCCTGACCTGCAGTCTTCTTCTTGACCTCTCCGCCTCCATCCTACTCCGACCTATCACCCTCACCTTGACCTCTTTCCACCTATCACATTTCCAACGCACCCTCCTCCAAGTCCCTCCTCCCTACCTTTTATCTTCTCCTGCTGAACACTCTCTGCTCATTCCTGAAGAAGGGCCTGTGCCCGAAATGTCGAATCTCCTGTTCCCTGGATGCTGCCTGACCTGCTGTGCTGTTCCAGCAATAAAGTTTCAACTTTGATCTCCAGCATCTGCAGACCTCACTTTCTCCTCTTAAATCAAGATTGTCAAGCGTCAAAAGATTGACAAGTTCCCAGGACTGGCCTGCATCTTTCAAAAGAAGCGGCATCAGAAATATAAGTTACATTGGTTATAATCTTCCAAAAATCCTTAGGTTCTAGAAAGGTTCCTGCAGATTGGAAAAAAGGCAAATATTTTATCCAAACGAATAGAACACAAAGACAAACTCAATCATCTTCTCGCTTTTGTGATTTTCAACTTACCTCTGTCTGCTTTCTGGTGCCCGATGCTGTCACCTCGCTTCTCCTGGAAGGGCACAATTCTCATTTATGCTCCCTTGGAGATTCTGCTTTTGTATGGTGCCTGCTTGCTGCCCCTTACTCCACTAAACAGGGCAGGGTGGGTGAGAGATAACTTTATTCAAAAGCAAGGACTGTGCCCATACTGTATAATACAACATGGAAACAAACCCTTCAGTCCAATCAGTCCATGCCAACCATAATTCCAAACTAAACTAGTTCCACCTGCCTGCACTTGGCCCATATCCCTCCAAATCTTTTCCTTTCAATTAACTTATCCAAAACGTTTTTTAAACATTGTGGCTGTACTTGCATCCATCTCTTTCTCTGGAAGTTCATTCCACACATGAACCACTCTCTGTGTGAAAGAAGATTGCTCCTCATGTCCTTTTTAAATCCTTCCCCTCTCACCTCCTGGTTTTGAATTCCCCCACCCTGTGGGAAACTCCCATGTCACTCACCTTACCTATGCCCTTCATGATTTTATATTCCTCAGTAAGGTTGCCCCTCAACTTCCTACGCTCCAGTAAAAAAAAAGTCCCAGCCAAAATAAAATGATCAGACAACAGGTTGACTCCATGCGACTGATTGATTTAACTTTTGCATTTTTCTTTGTTAAAACACAGGAAATTACTGCACAAGAATCTGGTGAAATTATTGGGAGTTGTAGTAGACAATGGATTGTATATCGTCACTGAATACATGAGCAAGGTACATCGCTTTGCATCTCCCTCAGCCTTCATTGTGACTTATATTTGGATCGTGTTTTCAACTCATGTAGCAATGCGGTCAGGTCTATCTTTGGTATCACCAGGCATTGTAATCCAAAATCTATTACAGCAACATTTCAAGGCAATGTCAAAAATGTTTTCTTATTATTGGAATGGTAGCCCCAAAGCAAAAATAAATGACAATTCTGTATACATTTTCTTAAAAGCTTCCACTTGTTCTGCTCTCTTTCTTGCTGTAACTCCCATTCTTTTACTCTTTCCCCCCAAAAATTAAATTTTCATCTAAGAATCCAACCGTGCCACACTTCCATCAGCGGAGCAGGCAGCTATGTTTTCTGGTAAGGGCCTGTTACAGGAAACGTTTGCTGTTCCTTGTTGGACAATCCATCTCCAGAAAGCCTGATTGATATGAAGTACCAAAATGTGTCTAAACTCCAGGTGTGAAGATGTATGTATGTATGTATGACATCCAGTTCATTAGGTTGCTGGCTGCTGTGACATGCAAGACAGACACACATTCTAGAGGTGTTGTTCAATGCTTAGGTGGCTGGAAGTGAGGTAATTATATGCCTAAGATTTTAACTCTTACAGTTGGAGAAAATACACCTGTGTATAGAACCTTCAGCCAATTTATTTCTTTATCCAATGGTTCAAGAGAGCTATCTAACTTTGCACAGAGTCACAGTTTTGCCCCTGTGCTGGATCTGTCTACTTAAATTCTCTTTCACTGGATCTTTTCATAGTTTTCCTCTTCATGTGTTTGTCTCATTTCAAGTATTGCATCTGACTAAAGCTCTTACTGTGTCTCGTGGTAATAGAAAGGAGAAGCTTAAAACTAAACTGGAAACCCCTGCATTGGCAGCTTTTATGACTCTTTACAATTGATGAAGTACTTTTCAATTTTTTTTAATATAGGTAATGCCGCAGACAATCGTGGGCTCAGCCAACTCCCAAAAATCAGCAATGTAATAACGGCCAGAAACTATGCCTTTTGTGGTGTTGATGGAGAGATTAATAATGGCCAAGACAGCAGGGCTAGTGTGATACAGGATCCTTTACCCTAGCTGGAGCAGTGAGATGGGACCTCAGTTATTGTCATTGTTTATACAAGGCCTTTTACAATCTCAGGGCCTTCTTACAGGCAGTGGAGTACATTTGAAATGTTGACACCCATTAAACTCACCTTCTGCCTCAGAACACTTCAACCCCAGGGCATCAATGTGGACTTCACCAGTTTCCTCATTTCCCCTCCCCCCACTTTACTTCAATTCCAACCTTCCACCCAAGCATTGTCCCCATGACCTGTCCCACCTGCCAATCTTCCTTGCCACCTATCCGCTCCATCCTTCTCTCTGACCTATCACCTCCATCCCCACCCCGATCCACCTATTGTCCTCTTTGCTACCTTCTCCCCAGCCCCACACCCCCCTCCCATTTATCTCTCCACCCTGGAGGTTCCCTGCCTTCATTCCTGATGAAGGGCTTTTGCCTGAAACGTTAATTTTCCTACTCTTCGGATGCTGCCTGACCTGCTGTGCTTTTCCAGCACCACTCTAATCTAGACCCTTTAAACTCCCTATAGCCCTCTCTCCAAACAGCAATGTTAGTAGAAACCACAATTAAGATAAAAGGCCTCTTTCTTATCAGAGTCAAGAAAGGGCTTGTGTTTTCAGAGTATGTTTCAGATCCAAACCCAAAAAAAAAAGTGTTATAATCTAAAGAAATGGGACAGCAAGTTAGTAAAAAGCAAGCAATGTGGAGGTGCTGAGATCAGAAGGAAAGTTTCACCATCTGTAAGAATTCTGCTCTCTGTCCATTCAAGGGTAATCTCGTCAACTATTTGAGATCGAGAGGGAGGTCAGTCATCACATTGAAGCATCTGATCCAGTTTGGGCTGTGAGTTGCAACACTTTTCTGGCTTCACTTTCCCTGACCCTCCATTGTTCTCTTCCCCACTGCTTTAGCCACTGGTCTATGCCAGGTACAGATCTCAGTCCCCTTTGGGTTCTATATCTAGCTCCTGCTCCGTAGCGCTTGGAATTTAACAGAGTGGGAGGCCACGAACACCAAATGGGTCAAAATTCCTACTTGGAAGCACAGAAGTTATGCTAGACATTTGGTTGGATCACAGGCTGAAGTGGATGTACAGATCCTAGGGACCCCCTGTGCCCCCGGTGGAGCACCCATATATAGTTGTGACCACACATTGGTCCTTTTGAATCCCACCTGCTCCACCTTCAAACCCAATGGCAAGGAACTGAAAAACTTCACTCAAAATCTCAGTTCACCAGCCATGTAGAGAGTTCTAACAAGTGGGCTAACACTCAGGGAGAAAGTGAGGACTGCTGATGCTTGGAGATCAGAATCAAAAAGTGTCGTTCTGGAAAAGCACAGCTACTGAGGCAGCAGCCAAGGAGCAGGAGTGTTGAGGTTTCGAGCATAAGCTCTATATCATGAGGTGTTCTTCCTCCAGGCGTTGGGTGGTAAGGGAGTGGTGATGGAGGAGGCCCAGGACCTGCATGTCCTCAGCAGAGTGAGAGGGGGAGTTGTAATGTTCAGCTATGGGGCGGTGGTATTGATTGGTGCAGGTATCCCAGAATATCTCTGAAGCACTCTGAGAATGTGTCCAGTCTCCCCAGTGTAGAGGAGACTGCATTGGGAGCAACAGATACAGTAAATGTATGCGAAAGTGCAGGTGAAACTTTGATGTGGAAGGCTCCTTTGGGGCCTTGGACAGAGTGGGGGCGGGGGAGAGGGGAGGTGTGGGCACAGGTTTTGCAATTCCTGTGGTGGCAGGGGAAGATGCCAGTATGAACAATTGTACTGGCCTCAGCATTGTCCCTGCCCTCTGGGGCTCAGTCCAGGTAGCACCCTGTTTACAGTGTCCTTTAATTCACCAATTAGCCAGCACAGTAACTCCTGAACTTGTCCAGATAATGAGGTGAAGAGATGGTACTCTGCATGTCAGGTGGATATCAGATTTTTGGTTTTTCCTGTTTATAATATTTTATTAAACAAATTACAAAACAGTTTAAAAACAGTTAACATTTACAGCTATATACAACAGCAATTTTACAAGGGAGAGGAGCAGCAAAGCCAGGCCCTAAACCCTACTGTTCAACCAGTTTACAGGGAGCTGAGGACAAACCTCAAACCTCAGTTTCACATATGAAAAGACAGCAACCATGACATTTGTACATAAAAAGCTAATCCAGTTACATAAACAGTGCATATAATACAGACCCAGTAAGCCCCTGTCCCTCCCACCTTCCGGCCACTCTAAGGCAGCCCGCCCCAACGTACCTTCCAGTTATCGGTCCACCGTGACACACCTTTCGACCACCTCTCGGGCAGCCCACCCTGGTACCCACCCAGGGTGACAGCAGTCAGGACAGCCTACCCACCTTCACTAACTACCCTCAGCACCTTTCGACCACCTCTGGGGCAGCATACCCTGGTACCTGCCCGGGGTGACAGTGCTGAGGACGGCTACTCACCTTCTGGCTTTGTCTGCCCCCACGTACCATTGGGCTCACTCACCCTGATGCACCGTCCGGCCAGTGGGCTATCCTGGCACACCTTCCGGCCACCTCAAGGACAGCCCGTCCCCTTCCCTGGGATGACAGTGTGCAGGGTAGCCCACAAACTTTCCGGATCTCAGCCAGCCCCTACGCACCTTCTGGTGCTCGGATGCTCTGACACCTTTCGACCACCTCTAGGACAGCCCATCCTGATTACCCCTTCTTGAGAAGACAGTGCTCAGAATGGCCTACCCATCATCTGGCTCTCAGGGTGACTGGCATCAGGATGGCCTACCCACCCTCTCGCTTTCAGGACAGCCTACCAAGCTTCAGGTTCACAGGATGGTCTACCCACCCTCTGACTCTCATGGTGACAGCTTTCAGGATGACGCATGAGCCTCTCAGCTCACGGTAAGACCTGTCAGACCCAGGGACACACGACTGCAGGTGATAGACCCAGGAAACACCACAATACAGTTAATTACCAAAAAACAGTCCTTTCTGCTACACAGTCCAAATCTATACAGTCTCAGAAATATAGAATCCATTTCCAGGAAGAGTCCACTCCAGTATGCAATGTGCTTTGCCCGAAATAGAGTCCGCTCCAAACTGCAGAGTCCGTTGCTAAAAACCAGAGTCCACAACCAAGGGCAGAGTCCACTCCTGAAGGCAACAAATGCACACCCCACAGCATATAGGTGTTCAGTCTCCATAGAGTCTAGCCCAGTCTTGGAAAACCAGGCCCACTCACAGGAACAGTTAACTCACAGGGAAAGGTCTGCTGCCAAACTCCAGGATACAGCAACTGCTCACCTCCCAGCACACAGGTGTTCAATCTTCAAAGGCCCAGTTCCAGGGCTAGGCCTCCCCACAGGAACAGCTCCTCTGGTAAAATGTATGTCTTCCACAAGGACTCAGTCCAAACACCAATTAAAAAAGTGAAGACACATACAAAAAAAAACAAAGAAAACTAGAGTTCAAGGGCTAAGCCCTACCACAAAATTAACATTTTTTACCAGTGAGCTATCCTGGCACACTTTTCGGCCACCTCTAGGACAGCCCGTCCCCTTCCCTGGGACGACAGCATGTAGGGTAGCCCACAAGCCTTCTGGATCTCAGCCCGCCCCTATGCGCCTTCTGGCTCTCGGCTGCTCTGACACCTTTCAACCACCTCTAGGACAGCCCGTCCCGATGACCCCTTATCGGGACGACAGCACTCAGAACAGCCTACCCACCATCTGGCTCTCGGGGCAACTGGCATCAGGGCGGCCTACCCACCCTCCGGCTTTCGGGACAGCCTACCAACCTTCAGGTTCACAGGATGGCTTACTCACCCTCCAGCTCTCGGGGTGACAGCTTTCAGGACGACGCATGAGCCTCCCAGCTCACAATAACTGCCAGACCCAGGGACACGCAAGACAGTGCGGATGATAGACCCAGGAAACACCACAATAAACACCACAATACAGTTAGTTACCAAAAAAAAAGTCCTTTCTGCCACACAGTCCAAATCTATACAGTCTTCAAGATATAGAATCCATTTCTAGGAAGAGTCCACTCCAGTATATGATGTACGTTGTCAGAAATAGAGTCCACTCCAAACTGCAGAGTCCGTTGCTAAAAACAGAGTCCACAACCAAGGGCAGAGTCCATTCCTGAAGGCAGCAAAAGCACACCCCACAGCACAGTTGTTCAGTCTCCATAGAGTCCTGGCCCAGCCTTGGAAAACCAGGCCCACTCACAGGAACATAGTACAGGTGCAGTTAACTCACAGGGGTTTGGTCCACTCCTGAAGGAAAGGTCTTCTCCCAAACTCCAGGATACAACAACTGCTCACCTTCCAGCACACACACACACACACGTGTTCAATCTTCAGAGGCCCAGTCCCAGGGCTAGGCCTCCCCCAGGAACAGCTCCTCTGGTAAAATGTATGTCTTCCACAAAGGCTCAGTCAAAACACCAACAAAAAAAGTGAAGACACATACAAAAAACAAAAAACTACAGTCCAAGGGCTAAGCCCTACCATAAAATTAACATTGTCCTTTTCTCAGAAAGAAAAAAGGAGAGAATTGAGTTACACCTGAAACACATTATGTGCATCAGGAGTTTAACAATCAGTCCTCACTAAAAGGAATGCCAGTTAACAAACTGGCAGGGTGGGAAGGGAACAGTGACATACTGACTGTAGTACCAGCCAGCACAGAGTCAGTCCCCTAAACTAAGAAGGCCTCTGAATTTCCTGTTTATTTTTTTTCCCGTACATTCCTCCTTTTTTTTCCCTTTTTTTTCCTTTTTTTTTCTTTTTCTTTTCCAGTGACAGGCAGTGCTGGACGATCTTTTTTTTATTATAATTTAACCCCCACACTACTACCTAAGTGCGGTAGTGCTTATTTTTCTCCCCAGCACCCATGGTGTGTGTGTGTGCAGGTGTGAGACACAGTGAAAGACACAAAGTGCACGAATCTTTATTCAATTTCCACCACCAGGAAGATAGGAAAACACCCGGGTGGCCAGTGACAAACACTGCCCTTCACATCAAAGGGCAGTGCTGTGTGATCAAAACAGTGAAGGGGAGGGTAGGGACTAAATCAAAATGGAGTTGGAGGGGGATTTGATGCACTCCACTCCCTGTGGCACCCACCTCCCCCTGAACAACTCCAGGGTGTTGGTTGACACCGCGTGCTCCTTCTCCAAGGACACCTGGGCTCTAACGTGATTTCCTGTTTATGTCTGTCAGCCAGGACTCCCTGTTTTACCCAAGTTAACAACCCTAATCAAGGATCACACAGTCAATAAGATGCACCTGGTTCAGAACACTACTATTCCTTTAATTCCAGAATTGTTTTGCAAAGCAGTGTTCAGGATATTAATCTCTAATTTATGGAGACTCCACTATAGATGGTTGGCACAGCTCCCAGAGGCAGGGACAGGGTGGGGCGGGTGAGGTTGTGTGCAGGGCATTATTGTCAGCTCATAGAAACTGGGGGTCAGGTCAGAGGTCAGGGCTCTGCCAACTAAACTGGCATTGGTCATTTACTTTGCTGGCTTTGGGGACAAGATACAGTGATTAATGTCATTCCCTGCGCTGCCTTTAACCTTTAATGGAGCAGTTGACCTTCATATGGAGAATTGGTCAAGATGGGGCAACACCTTCCTTAACTCAAGCCTTGTGGGAGTTTGGGCAATCAGCTGGTTATTCAGCCATGGGGTGATCACAGGGTATCTCAATTCTGTCCCTCTCTTGTGCACCCCCAATGCCTCACACCCACACCCACTCTAATTACACAGCAAGGAGATAGCAGTCCAAGAAGCAAAGAAATAATTGACCCACAATCCCCTTCCCTGTTTCCTTCCTTTATTTAGAGATATTGAGGCCGTTTGTAGCACCTCTATCTCAACGTTGCCTGAAGTCAGCAAAGACAGCTGATTTCAAAATCCACTAGAGACGAGCAATAAATGCTGGCCAGCCAGTGACTCTCACATCCCACAAATGAATAAGATAAACCAGAAGATAAACAGGTTTTCAGGGTCCCACACTTCTGACCCACTAGAGATAGTTTTTTGATCAGGTGCATTATATGGGGAGTAAAAGCAAAATACTGCAGATAATGGAAATCTGAATTAAAAACAGAAAGTGCAGGAGAAACTCAGTAGGTCTGGCAGCATCGGTGAGAGAGAAACAGTATTAATGTTTTGAGTCTGTTATGACTCTACTTCAGAACTGCTTCAGTCTATTGTTTCTTCACAACTGCTGCCAGACCTGTTGAGTTTCTCTAGCACCTTCTGTTTTTACTGTGAGGGGAGTATTTGATATTCATCTTTATCCTTCTCACAATGGCTCACAGGCCCCTTCCTCTCTGCGTGTTTTATTTCCTGCTGCTGTCTGTTGCTATAGTGATGTCTGTGAAGGAATGGAATACCTGGAATCGAAGAAGCTTGTTCACCGAGACTTAGCAGCCCGGAACATTCTGATCTCAGATGAAAATGTTGCCAAAGTGAGTGACTTTGGTCTGGCGAAGGGAGTGTCCTGTGCTCAAGACCAGGCGAAGCTGCCGGTGAAATGGACAGCCCCTGAGGCTCTGAAACAGCATGTAAGAGCTGAGCGTGAGTTTCCATCGGGAACACAGGTTGAGCAGTAACATTCATCGACCCTCCTCATCACATCCTCTTGTAATAAGACTGGCATCATCAGTGACCATCTCATCAGTAGTGAAGCTTCTTTCCTGAACTGTTACTGCTGCCATCATCCCTCTTGGGAATACCATTCCCCCACATTGATCCCTCTATAGCACCTCACCCCACTCATCATTCCACACTTTGGACAGTGAGTGTTGGAGGAACATTAAGAAGCATTAAAACTGTGTCCACTCATAACCACGTGCACACACACATATACGCACACACAGGCGTGCGTGCACACATACACACAGGCGTACACACATGCACACAAGTACACACACAGACACAGGTATACACACACATATGCACAAGTACATGCGCACACACAGGCGTATACACACATGCACAAGTACACACACGTGCGTACACAGGCAGGCACACACACAGGCACACAGGTATACACACACATGCACATTTGCATAAATGTACAGAAAAGCACAGCACAAGCACCCTTGAATGCACATGCACACACACACCTGCATATGAGTTGCAGTGGTTAAAGAAGGCAGCTCACCACTATCTGCTTAAGGACAGTTAGGGATGGGCACTAAATGATGCTCTTGCCAGCGATGCCCACATCCTGCAAGTGATTAAATTAGTACCAAAAGATGTAATTAGCTAGCCAGTGCCCAAGGATCCCTATCCCAATACATTGCAGTGTCTGCAGAGGGAAACAGAAGCAATTGTCACGCACTTCATTCCAGTTTCTGGGTATCAGTGAGGTACACCTTCAATCCAAATGGGACACTGCGTGTCATGGTGATAAAAATCCTGGCAGTTGTCACTGAAAAAATTCCTCTTGTTAGCACAGCTGCTGGGGTGGGGGGAGGTGGAGCCCAATACTGACATTTAAACATACTCTCATTAGCCCTCCACTTCTTCAAACCTGCCAGAATCCTTTCAACTGCCTTAATCTAGGATTTCCTCTAAATTACAGTCAGACACGAGATATTCTAACATTTCCCCTGTGCCTCCTATTCTTTGAAGAGCTGAGTCCCATTGAACTATTGTGTGTGGGCAGGATTGGTCTGGCCTGACACAGAGCCATTGGTGTGACAGCTGTCAGAGACTTTGGTAACTCTATCCCTTCCTCTGATTGAATTGACCACTTAAACCCCACAGGCCTTGCTAGTTAAATGGCAGCCTGTCACCATCTCATTGAGTGAAAGAGAGAAAATGAAGGGCCCACTAGTTTATTTTCTGTCACCGCATTAAGCTTATTACGCATGTAATTGTTGAGGTAGAGTGTCTATAACAAACTTCCTCATTCCTTTCAACAGAAATTCTCCACCAAATCGGATGTCTGGAGTTACGGAATTCTTCTGTGGGAGCTGTTTTCTTACGGCCGAGCTCCCTACCCTAAGTTGGTGAGTAGTTATGTCGTACAAAATCACTCTTAAGATTTTCTTCATTAATACAAAGTGAAAAAACTCCACAGAGCCGTGTCCCAAAACCAACTCACCCTTTATTTACGCGTGGAGAGTCCTTGACGCTGATCCAGCTCCCTCAGAGTCAGCTCTCAGAGTGAACCGTACCTTTGACACTCCTATTTGTTTTTTTTAGAGTGAACAAACCTCTGACACTCCTGTTTATCCCTTTTTTTTCTTTTTTTAAAAAAAAATCTCCCACACTCCTGCCTAACTGCGGTAGTGCTTATTTTTTTCCCCAGCACCCATGGTGTGTGTGTGCAGGTGTGAGACACAGTGAGAGACACAAGGTGTCTTTATTCAATTTCCACCACCAGGAAGAAATGAAACACCCGGGTGGCCAGTGACAAGCAGTGCCCTTCATAAAGGGCAATGCTGTGTGATCAAACAGTGAAGGGGAGGAATCTCTGTTTATTTTTGTCAGCCAAGACTTCCTGATTGGACCAGATTAACAGTGCTAGCCAGGGAACTCCTATTTACTGAGGTCCACCTGGCTGACCTTGTTACATTCACTATACAAAGGACCTGGTCTTTGGTGGGCTGTCTGAGATACTTGTCATTTTCCACTATTCAATCCAAACTCCTCCCCCCTTACTTTTTGCCTCTAACTGATCATATTGTCAAAAACAAACACTTGTTCATACATCAACCAGCTCTATGCCAGATCTAATGGTGAATCAATGCTTTCAGCACTTGAAAGAGAGAGACAGAGCTTGTACTTCATGTAGGTAAAAACAATGACTGCAGATGCTGGAAACTAAATTCTGGATTAGTGGTGCTGGAAGAGCACAGCAGTTCAGGCAGCATCTGAGGAGCAGTAAAATTGACATTTCGGGCATAAGCCCTTCATCAAGAATAAAGGCAGACAGCCTGAAGGGTGGAGAGATAACCTGGAGGGTGGGGGTGGGGAGAGAGTAGCATGGAGTACAATAGGTGAGTGGGGGAGGGGATGAAGGTGATAGGTCAGGGAGGAGGGTGGAGTGGATAGGTGGAAAAGAAGATAGGTAGGTAGGACAAGTCATGGGGACAGTGTTGAGCTGGAAGTTTGGAACTAGGGTGAGGTGGAGGAAGGGGAAATGAGGAAACTGTTGAAATCCACATTGATGCCCTGGGGTTGAAGTGTTCCGAGGCGGAAGATGAGGCGTTCTTCCTCCAGGCGTCTGGTGGTGAGGGAGCGGCGGTGAAGGAGGCCAAGGACCTCCATGTCCTCGGCAGAGTGGGAGGGGGAGTTGAAATGTTAGGCCACAAGGCGGTGTGGTTGATTGGTGCGGGTGTCCTGGAGATGTTCCCTAAAGCGCTCTGCTAGGAGGCATCCAGTCTCCCCAATGTAAAGGAGACTGCATCGGGAGCAACGGATACAATAAATGATATTGGTGGATGTGCAAGTAAAACTTTGATGGATGTGGAAGGCTCCTTTAGGGCCTTGGATGGAGGTGAGGGGGAGGTGTGGGCACAGGTTTTGCAATTCCTGCAGTGGCAGGGGAAGGTGCCAGGATGGGAGGGTGGGTTGTAGGGGGGGCGTGGACCTGACCAGGTAGTCATGGAGGGAACGGTCTTTGCGGAAGGTGGAAAGGAGTGGGGAGGGAAATATATCCCTGATGGTGGGGTCTTTTTGGAGGTGGCGGAAATGTCGGCGGATGATTTGGTTTATGCGAAGGTTGGTAGGGTGGAAGGTGAGCACCAGGGGCGTTCTGTCCTTGTTACGGTTGGAGGGGTGGGGTCTGAGGGCGGAGGTACGGGATGTGGACGAGATGCGTTGGAGAGCATCTTTAACCACGTGGGAAGGGAAATTGCGGTCTCTAAAGAAGGAGGCCATCTGGTGTGTTCTGTGGTGGAACTGGTCCTCCTGGGAGCAGATACGGCGGAGGCGGAGGAATTGGGAATACGGGATGGCATTTTTGCAGGAGGTAGGGTGGGAAGAAATGTAATCCAGGTAGCTGTGGGAGTCGGTGGGTTTGTAAAAAATGTCAGTGTCAAGTCGATCGTCATTAATGGAGATGGAGAGGTGCAGGAAGGGAAGGGAGATGGTCAGGGCAGATTGCAATCTGAGTATAGTTCTTTACTGGTGACCCAGGCAGTGAGGGCTAGGCTAGCCAATTCAACTGTAGCAGGCATAGTAGTCATGGCTGACCTGTAAGCTATAATGGAAATCACAGCCATATCTTGGCTTCTGAGGGCCAGACTGTGAATAGATCCTGGGTTTGAGCTGGTACAGGGTCATGAGAATCATTGATAAGAGAGAGCAGGACAGCATGAGGCAGGGGACGGAAGTTTCAGCCAATGATGAAAATTCAAATTGAACCTAGTCAGCAACAGGCCGCCAAGAAGGAAGCAAAGGAACAAAGTAGAACAAGAGGTGGATAGTCAAAAGTACAGAATGCAGTCTGATTTTTAACCCAACCACCCTGGAGAATGTGGGCAGATTCAGGGGGAGAGGCTGAACAGGCTGGGGCCATTTTCCCTGAAGCATTGGAGGCTGAGGGGTGACCTCATAGAGATTTATAAAATCATGGGGTGGGGGTGGGGGGATGGTTAGGGTGAATAGCCAAACTCTTTTTCCCAGGATAGATTAGTCAAAAGCTAGAGGGCATTGGTTTAAGGTGAGAGGGCAAAGATTTGAAAGGGACCTAAGGGTTAATTTCTCATGTAGAGGGTGTATAGAATGAGCTGCCTGAGGCTAGTACAATTACATTTAAAAGGCATCTGGATGGGTACATGAATAGGAAAGGTTTAGAGTAAAATGGGCCAAACGTTGGCAAATGGGACTAGATTTATTTAGGATATTTGGTCGACATGGACGAGTTGGACTGATGGGTCTGTTTCAGTGCTGTACATTTCTATGACTCTATTAACTGAACTCAGTGGAAACAGCAGCAGAACGTCTTCAAAGTGGGAAGTCCTGGAAGAGAAGTGGCAGTGAATTGTACACTGATACAAATGCAAAATACAGGGGATGCAGGAAGTTTGAAAGAGAAGCTGACAAAACTGGAAATGCTCAACAAAGCCGGCAGCACCTTCGGAGAGAGCGACCAACTCAATTTCTGAATTCTACCGGAAAAGTCAGAGACTTGAAGCATTCAATCTGTATCCTTCTCCACGGAGCTGCCTGACCTACTCAGTATGATTAACATTTTCTGTGTTTAGTGGATCAGATTCCTTTGCCATCCCACTCTCAACCCACCCCTTTGATGTCAAAGTAGGACGAAATGGGAAGGGGTTTCAATCAGGTATCCAGCCTAAACCTGACCCATTTCTCACAGTTGGGTCAAGTTAAAATCAGGACTGGGGAATCAGTTCATATTTTTAAAATTTTAGGACTGTCCTTTCAACTCTGGGGCAAATTCACCCGGAAGTTGTAACATTGGTTTTTATAAACACAAAGGGTCTTATAGAGTAAATTATATGACGCAGGAATATTTCCTTTAGTGGAGGTCTGGAGCCTACCTTTTTTTTGTAAATGGAATGCATTCCTTCTTAAACTCTTTGTGTGTCAAAAGCATATGGGATCAATTTTATAAATCAGCAGAGGAATTTAATGTTTTTATTTTGTCCATGTTGTCTCTGCGGACAGTAATGCTTTTTCCTTATTGCTCTCTGATATGTGAAAGAACAGCCTGGCTGAAATTGGAGTATTGTGGCCAAATCTGGGCATCACAGTTCAGGAGAGATATGAAGGGTTTAGAGTTGGTGCAGAAATGGTTCATGAGAATAGTTCCAGGATTGCAGAGCTACAACATTGAGGGAAGTTAGCAGAACAGGGACCCTTCTGCTTGGAGAAAAGATCAAGAGGAGACGTTACAGAGACTTTCAAAACCATAACGGTTCTGAACATAATTGAGAGGGAGAAACTACACCTGTTGACCGAAAAGCAGGAGAACACTCAAATAAGATGATCGGCAGAAGGAGGCATGGGTATGACCTGTCTAATACAGAATGTGGCTAAGATCTGAAAAGCTTTTGAGTGATGTGGAGACAGACTTATTTGAGGACTTCAGAAGTAGAAATGGATAATTAATCTAAAGTGAAAAAAGATTGCCATGCCAAGGGGAAAAGACAGGGCTGTGGGTCTAAGCGAGTTGCAGCTGCAGAGAGACAGCAAGGTTATGGTGATCTGAATGTCTTCCTGTGTTGTTACCATGCCATACTTCTGGGATGGACGTGATCATAAGGCGATTCTTGTTTTGAGCTGATCCCACGATGAAGGCTGTCTGTCTGATATTCTCTGAGCTGGCTTTTCTCTTTCAGATGCTGACAGATTTCCTGTGCAGTTCTAGAAACTTAACCTCTCATTCTGAGTTTCTAGGGCAGCATGGTGGCTCAGTGGTTAGCACTGCTGACTCACAGCACCAGGGTTCCAGGTTCGATTCCAACCTTGGGTGACTGTCTGTGTGGAGTTTGCACATTCTCCCCATGTCTGCGTGCGTTTCCTCCTGGTTCTCCGGTTTCCTCCCACAATCCAAAGATGTGCAGGTCAGGTGAATTAGCCATGCTAAATTGCCCCATAGTGTTAGGTCAATTAGTTAAAGGGAAATGGGTCTGGGTGGGTTACTCTTCAGAGGGTCGGTGTGGACTGGTTGGGCCGAAGGGCCTGTTTCCACACTGTAGGGCATCTAGTGGTTTTCATGTCTACGTCTTTCAAGCTCAGCTAGTGAAGTCGGGCGGACAAATTCCTTTTAACGAGAAAGGAAATCTTTGCACAGAATTCCCTCACACAGGTGGTAATGTCAAAAGGCCAGGAATCCAGACACAGTGGCTACGAAACACTAAAGAGACATCAGTTCAAGTCTCACCATGGTAGCTAAATTCAAGTCATAAAATCTGGATTCAGTAACAGTGGTCATGAAATTACTATTTATTGTCAGAAAATTTCACCTGACTCATTAACTTTGATCTGTCATGGAAATCTGCCATCCTTACCCAGTCTTGCCGACATGAGATTAATATTTAATTACTCTTGGAAATGGTCTTTCAAGCCATTCACTTTAAAGGTAATCTGGGATGGGCAACAAATCTGCCCAGACCCCATGAAAGAGATTGAAGAAAAAAAGACCTCCCACATTAAACCATGTTGGAATGATGATGTTACAATGAGCTCTTAAGCCTTTAATGGGTTAAAAGGCAGCACTGATTGTGCCTGATCTCCACTGCCTCCCCTCGTCTCAAGATGCCTTTGGCAGCACTGTTGCCGTGGAAATAAAACTTCCTGCCCGTAATCCTCCATTATCCCTCCCCCCCCCATCCACACTTTATCCTCATGTGACACATAATTACTTGCTAAATTAGAACAGCTCTTTCCAGAGTCACAACTAGAGGTTAACATGTTAGCCAGATGCGATCATGCTGGAATGACAGAACTTACAGGAGGCTGTCCTGTCTGATTGCTGTGGTTAAAAAGAATCACACAACTTTGTACACCCCACTCCAACACCAGCATCTCCAAATCATGCTTAAAAAGAAAGCATTCTGAATAGCTCCTCCCACCCTGACGAACATCAATGCATCACTAGGGATATTCTAATGAGCCTCCTCCTTCAAAATATAAAACCGGATTCAATCAAAAGAGTTAAAGCAAGTATTTGAGAGTAGACCCTTATCGTCATCATTAACCCACCCTGTTCAGGTCAAGATATATTGCTGACTGTTCTTACTGCGAAATGCAATTAAGATGCTATTTGTTTTAGTATTTTATATCTTTAATTAGAATTAGTATAAATTAGTAGTTTATTGCTGCAATATATTTTGCCATGGCTGTTACAGAATCTCTACTCAAATGGTATTTCTATGTTGTGTTTGACAAGTAAACTTCAGTGTAGATAATTGTGTGATGTTACATTTCAGTGAGAAAGATAAGGTTTTCACACATTTGTTGAAAAATAAGAATCTGAATGGAGTTGAGGAAATTGGGATTACAAACACTAGAAGCAATGACACAGGTCAATAAGACCACACAAAGTAAGCAGTAGTTCCTAATGCTAGAGGGCTAACTTTGCATAGACAGTCATTCATTGATGCTTTTCCCATGCAATGCCTTGGCCAATCAGAATCGACTTACCCAGTTTGAACTGAAAAAGAAACCTTGCTGTTAACTGATGTATTCTGTATGGCAATGCATCAACCAATCAGAATTCACTTACTCATCAGTCATCACCCTCCTTATAAGGAGCAGAAACTGTACCCTTTGAGATTTGGTATTCTTGTCATTTTATCCTGGTGATTGTGAAATGCAAAGCTCTGACAGCAGGTCTCTTTTTTTCAGTGATAATCAAAATTGCTTTGCTGAACTTTAATTATATTACATTTAGAGTAGTGTTTGCAGTTCCCATCATCATAATCATAAAAAAAATGTAGAGGCACTGAAGAGGGTTCAAAAAAACATCTATAGGCACGGTACTTGAAATGCGAGTTTATAGCAATCAGGAAAGGGTGGATCTACATTTTCCTGTAAAGGAAGGCTGAGGTGTGATCTGATAGGCATCGTTAAGGTTGGAAAAGATTTTGATAAAGAGAGCATGGAAAACTGTTTCTGTTTATGCAGAAATGAGAAGCTATGAATATAAAATAGTCACCAAGAAGTTCAATAGGGAATTCAGAAGAAATGCCTTTACCTAAAGAGTGGTGAGAATGTGGACCTATCTACCACAGGGAATAGGCAAGAGAAAGAGTACAGTCATTTCTTCAATAACATGATAGTTGCATTCCTGTGTGACCCCATGCTATACAAAATCGCGCAATACAAATAACACTTAAAGTGGTTGACGATCTAAACGCATTATAGTCGTCATACATTTTAAATGTCTGTGCTTTAAAAACAGCATCCCCTATTCGTCAATCGTATTACAGCCAATTTGAGTTGATGGAACGTGCGTTATAGGAGCACGACCTGTACAGATATGTTTAAGGAGAACCTGGATCAGATCATAAAGGAGAAAGGATAGGATCTGGATGAACAAAGATGGATGAAGGCTCAAGTGGAGCATATAAATGTCTTGGAGTGGTTAGGCCAAGTGGCCCCTTTTTGAACTGCAAATTCTATATAATTCAAAGTAAAAATCAAGCAGTTTAATATTTGCACATTACATTGCACTATGATCTGCTTTGTTAATAATGCTGTGTATGAGTATGTAATAGGGTAAAAACAATGACTGCAGATGCTGGAAACCAGATTCTGGATTAGTGGTGCTGGAAGAGCACAGCAGTTCAGGCAGCATCCAAGGAGCTTTGAAATCGACGTTTCGGGCAAAAGCCCTTCATCAGGAATAAAGGCAGCGGGCCTGGAGCGTGGAGAGATGATGTTTGACGCTCTATGTTATGTTTGACAAGTAAACTTCAGTGTAGATAATTGTGTGATGTTACATTTCAGTGAGAAAGATAAGGTTTTCACACACTTGTTGAAAAATAAGAATCTGAATGGAGTTGAGGAAATTGGGATTACAAACACTAGAAGCAATGACACAGGTCAATAAGACCACACAAAGTAAGCAGTAGTTCCTTTATCTCCACTCTCCTGGCTCACTGCCTTTATTCCTGATGAAGGGCTTTTGCCCGAAACGTCGATTTCAAAGCTCCTTGGATGTTGCCTGAACTGCTGTGCTCTTCCAGCACCACTAATCCAGAAAATGAGTATGTAATAGGTCTACTCCTTCAGGAATTTTAAGATACATTTATGGATTAGTAAATTAGGAAAAATAGCAATTGAGCATGGGTGCAGAGAGGCTTCCGATGACATGGTGTCCGGAAATCAGGAACTCTTAATCTGACTTGACGGCAATTTTAGAATATTTCCTGCCCAAAAATATTCTTATGTTCTCACTCCACTTCACTAATAACTCTATACTGTGACAGTACTAAAACTCTTGACTGTGATCCTGACTTTAAAGCGTGCTTTGAGGGTCTAGTTTTCTGGACCCACGTCCCCACTGAAATGCTGATGTTTATCCCTCTTTCTATTCCCTTGCAGCCACTGATGGACCTGGTGGACAAAGTGGAGAAAGGATATCGGATGGAATGTCCAGATAAGTGTCCCACCTCCGTGTACAACCTGATGAAATCCTGCTGGGAGTACGATCCTGGCAAACGTCCCACCTTTAAAAAACTCAGGGACAAACTGGAAAAAGAAGGGAGGAAATCCGATTATGTTTGAAGCAAGAACAACTCATGGGCAGGTTTAACCACAGTCAGAGCATCCTATTGAGCCAACATACTGGGATGGATCCTATCCAGGATTTTGAGTCTTACAGCAGCACATGGTGAAGAATGACAGATTATACATAACAGGAGAAAAAAGAAATCCCTTCAATGTCATGCTGTATTCCTCTATACACAAACTGAAGGTTCCCATCTATGTTTAAATCAACCCCTTCATCCTGTCAGTGCCTGTTTACCTTCTAACAGAGCTGACCTTAACATGGTTGTGCTTGCTCACATACGAGATTAGAAATTGCGGTTTTATTTTGTTTTGGGGAATCCACACAGAATATTATACAATCAGCATCAAACTAACCTGACACTGTCAATATCAGACCGACCCATCACAATAAACAGGAATAAGGACATTTTTATACAGACCTTGCCTTCAGAAGTTGAAATTGATACAGCACAGTGTCTGATAAGGTAGAATGTGCATGGGCTTTATTGCAAGCAGGAGTGAATGGCCTTCTCTTATATTTCTCACATTGTAACAATGATTGTCCTTCGAAAGTATTTCATTTGGCCAGAAAGTACTTTTGAACAATCTGAGGTCCAGACAGCTGCTCTATAATGTATAGTTGTTTCCTGATTTGCTTTCAGTTTTTACTTATGTTAAAGACTGTGCTCTGTGTGGTACCTGTTCAACAGTGGACAATTTCAGATCTCAACAGACACTTGCTGCAAAAGTCTCCATTCAGTATTTTGTTAAGTGTTGATGTAATTGAGAATCTGTTGCAATAAATTAAAACCTTTTGTCTAAACTGAGCTACTGAAATTGGTTAGGGCACAATGCGGAGTGATATCGAGCTGAGTGATGGGGAAGTCCTCACTTAAAGTTGTAGTCGTATTCTTGAAAATTGGGATTTTAAGTAAAAAAACTTTAAATGAATCTTGGTTTCCCACCAAAGTCAATGTAAAAGCTGTAATTAAGTTCCATAGGACCTTCCAAATCAGAAAAAAAATGGAAAAACCTACAAGTGGAAATACTTTACAGTACTAAATTCCTGCTGAAAAATGTGTTGCTGGAAAAGCACAGCAGGTCAGGCAGCGTCAAAGGAGCAGGAGAATCGTTCCTACATTGTTAAATGAAATAACTTTTAGCATATAATTTAGAAATTTAAAAGAAATATAGTCAGTTTCTCCACCGAGTATCTCCTGTTGATTTTGCTTGCTACAGATCTCCCTTCCTGATCCTTTAGATTGCTGTGGACCCTTCCTTCCACTGATCCTCTGGCTCAAGGATCCTGCTGATCACTAGCCCATTTTCTTGTTTTTCCTTGGGACTTGCAGCCTCACCTACTCCGAATCCCAACAACTTGCTGATCCTGGGACTTGTAATCTCTCCCAATCCCGATTCCACCCTCCTGCTTATCTGGAACTTGCAATCTCTCCCATTCTGAATCCCACCCTCCTGCTTATCCTGGGACTTGCAATCTCTCCCAATCCCGATCCCACCCTCCTGCTTATCCTGGGACTTGCAATCTCTCCCATTCTGAATCCCACCCACTTGCTGATCTGGCTGTCCCTCTTAATATTTTTTTACAAAGAACATAGGATGTGTGAACCTTCCCTGTGTCCATTATCACCTCTCTATACTGTTAGCATTATTGGAGAAATTTCTTGCAGTTGCTGGGATTTGTAATGTTCTCTAACAGATTTAATGTGGGGTTGTGAGGCAGAACCAATGTAATTGTTGTAGATTTCTTCTTTATTTTATCATTATTGAGGATTATACCAAGTGAGAATTTTTGAAAACAAGCCAACCGAAGGATTATTATGATGAGATACAAGACATCAAAGCCTTGTTTGTAAGCAATTATGTTCGCTCTCCTCTCCTGAAAGCTTTGGCATTCATTATGTTCCAATGCCACAACCTTCAATACCTCATCTGTTTCTCATGTGCCAGCCTGGTCAGTGTTGGCAGGCAATTCAACTGCAAAAGGCATCCCAGCCAAACTCAATTCATATTTATCAATGTCACCCAAACTATATACTTGATGTCAGGCTCACAGACTGGGTAGACTTGGTTTCCAGTTTTCCTTAAAATCACAAGAGGTAAAATTAAAATTTGTTACAATTCACCTCTTTCCATTTCCTTTCCTGCAGGACCATACCTCATGAGTGTCAGGCCCACGTCTGATTCCTCATCCCGGTGATGGCCAGATAGCTGTCTTCACATAGCAATTTTGGAGGGCGACACACCTGGGGACCAATTGTTGCACAGATGAGCTCCATAGGAAGAGAAATAAATAAAAGATAACAGTCATGGGGTCCTCTCACATACTGGGTCATGCAAGTAGTAGGAGTCAAGGCTGTGGCACGATGCTGCCTTCTTTAGCCCATGGGCATTGAGTGCCTCTCAGGCACTTAAATAGGCAGCAGCAAGTCTTCTCTAGCAACAAAGACCAGTTTTCAGTGGGCCCCATCTTTCTGATGCTGAGTCCCTCTGTGGGGAAATGAATACCAGAAGCCTGTAAACAAACACAATGATTTAGTGCAGTCCAGGACAGAGATGTTTCTGATAGTGGAAAGTCAGGTAGAATAAAGACAAATACAACATAGGAACAGGCCCTACGGCCTTCCAAACCTACACTGACACATTTTGCCCTTCCATACATAAACTGTCCTCACTTACAGAATCCGTATCTATACCCTTCCTATGCATGTATTCATTCAGGTTTTTCTTGAATGCTGCTATTTTGTCTGCTTCCACCACCTCCTCTGACTGTGTTCCAGGCACTCACCACCCCATGTGTGAAAGACTTGCCTTGCACATCTTCCCAACCCTCACCCAATCCCTTCCCCCACACTTTGAACCTGTGTCCCCTAGTATTTGACCCCTCCATCTGGGGAAAAAGCCTCATACATTCCACTTTATCCATGCCATCCACAATCTTTTAAACTTCTGTCAGGTTGTCCGTCAACCTCCTGCGTTCCAGTGAAAACAAACCGAGACTATCCAACCTTACTTTGTAGCTAAAAATCCCTCATACCAGGCAACATCCTGGTAAACCTTTTCTGCACCCTCTGCAAAGCATTCACAGCGGTTTGGTAGTGTGGTGACCAGAGCGGTTCGCAATATTCCAAGCGTGGCTGAACTAAAGTTCGATAAAGTTGCAGCATAATTTGGATTAGTGGTGCTGGAAGAGCATAGCAGTTCAGGCAGCATCCAAGGAGCAGCAAAATCGACGTTTCGGGCAAAAGCCCTTCATCAGGAATAAAGGCAGTGAGCCTGAAGCGTGGAGAGATAAGCTAGAGGAGGGTGGGGGTGGAGAGAAAGTAGCATGGAGTGGGGGAGGGGATGAAGGTGATAGGTCAGGGAGGAGAGGGTGGAGTGGATAGGTGGAAAAGGAGATAGGCAGGTAGGACAAGTCCAGACAAGTCATGGGGACAGTGCTGAGCTGGAAGTTTGGAACTAGGGTGAGGTGGGGGAAGGGGAAATGAGGAAACTGTTGAAGTCCACATTGATGCCCTGGGGTTGAAGTGTTCCGAGGCGGAAGATGAGGCGTTCTTCCTCCAGGCGTCTGGTGGTGAGGGAGTGGCGGTGAAGGAGGCCCAGGACCTCCATGTCCTCGGTAGAATGGGAGGGGGAGTTGAAATGTTGGGCCACGGGGTGGTGTGGTTGATTGGTGCGGGTGTCTCGGAGATGTTCCCTAAAGCGCTCTGCTAGGAGGCGTCCAGTCTCCCCAGTGTAGAGGAGACCGCATCGGGAGCAACGGATACAATAAATGATATTAGTGGATGTGTAAGTAAAACTTTGATGGATGTGGAAGGCTCTTTTAGCGCCTTGGATAGAGGTGAGGGAGGAGGTGTGGGCGCAGGTTTTACAGTTCCTGTGGTGGCAGGGGAAAGTGCCAGGATTGGAGGGTGGGTTGTAGGGGGACGTGGTTGACCAGGTAGTCACGGAGGGAACGGTCTTTGCGGAAGGCGGAAAGGGGTGGGGAGGGAAATATATCCCTGGTGGTGGGGTCTGTTTGGAGGTGGCGGAAATGTCGGCGGATGATTTGGTTTATGCGAAGATTGGTAGGGTGGAAGGTTAGTACCAGGGGCGTTCTATCCTTGTTACGGTTGGAGGGGTGGGGTCTGAGGGCGGAGGTGTGGGATGTGGACGAGATGCGTTGGAGGGCATCTTTAACCACGTGGGAAGGGAAATTGCAGTCTCTAAAGAAGGAGGCCATCTGGTGTGTTCTGTGGTGGAACTGGTCCTCCTGGGTGTAGATACGACGGAGGCGGAGGAATTGGGAATACGGGATGGCATTTTTGCAGGAGGTAGGGTGGGAAGAAGTGTAATCCAGGTAGCTGTGGGAGTCGGTGGGTTTGTAAAAAATGTCAGTGTCAAGTCAATCGTCATTAATGGAGATGGAGAGGTCCAGGAAGGGGAGGGAGGTGTCAGAGATGGTCCAGGTAAACTTAAGGTCAGGGTGGAATGTGTTGGTGAAGTTGATGAATTGCTTAACCTCCTCGCGGGAGCACGAGGTGGTGCCAATGCAGTCATCAATGTAGTGGAGGAAGAGGTGGGGAGTGGTGCCAGTGTAATTACAGAAGATCAACTGCTCTATGTAGCCAACAAAGAGACAGGCATAGCTGGGGCCCATATGTGTGCCCATGGCTACCTCTTTGGTCTGGAGGAAGTGGGAGGATTCAAAGAAGAAATTGTTACTGGTGAGGATCAGTTCGGCCAAACGAATGAGAGTGTTGGTGGAAGGGTACTGTTGGGGACGTCTGGAGAGGAAAAAACTGAGGGCTTGGAGGCCCTGGTCATGGCGGATGGAGGTGTAGAGGGACTGGATATCCATGGTGAAGATGAGGCTTTGGGGGCTGGGGAAACGGAAGTCTTGGAGGAGGTGGAGGGCGTGGGTGGTGTCTCGAACGTATGTGGGGAGTTCCTGGACTAGGGGGGATAGGAAAGTGTCGAGGTAGGTAGAAATGAATTCAGTGGGGCAGGAGCATGCTGAGACAATGGGTCGGCCAGGGTGGTCAGGCTTGTGGATCTTGGGAAGGAGGTAGAACTGGGCAGTGCGGGGTTCCCGGACTATGAGGTTGGAAGCTGTGGGTGGGAGATCTCCTGAGGTGATGAGGTTCTGTATGGTCTGGGAGATGATGGTTTGGTGATAGGGGGTGGGGTCATGGTCGAGGGGGCAGTAGGAAGAGGTGTCCTCGAGTTGGCGTTTGGCTTCAGCGGTGTAGAGGTCAGTGCGCCAGACTACCACTGCGCCCCCTTTATCTGCTGGCTTGATGGTGAGGTTGGGATTGGAGCAGAGGGATTGGAGGGCTGCGCATTGTGAGGGTGAGAGGTTGGAGTGGGGGAGGGGGGTAGACAGGTTGAGGCGGTTAATGTCCCGGCGGCAGTTGGAAATGAAGAGGTCGAGGGCAGGTAATAGGCCAGCGCGGGGTGTCCAGGTGGATGCAGTGTGTTGGAGGTGAGCGAAGGGGTCCTCGGAAGGTGGGTGGGAGTCCTGATTGTGAAAGTAAGCTCGGAGGTGGAGGCGGCGGAAGAAGTGTTCGACGTCACGGCGTGTATTAAATTCATTGATGCGTGGACGGAGGGGAATGAAGGTGAGTCCTTTGCTGAGGACTGATCGTTCGTCCTCAGTGAGGGGGAGGTCTGTGGGGATGGTGAAAACTTGGCAGGGCTGGGAGCTGGGAGCTGGTGTGGGTGTGGAGCTGGGAGTGGGGTCGGAGCAGTACCTGGAGTGGGTGTGATGGTGGGGGGAATGGGGGTGGAGTCATGAGCAGGGGTAGTGTTCCCCTCGGGGTTCTGGGGGATGGGGATAGTGACAGTGGGGTCTGTCAGCAGAAGGTAGTGACAGTATTTGCTTATCTTTGTACTCAATGCCCTGCAGATGTCACAAAGAAAAAATCTTCACCAGGGCTAGTAGAATCTGTTGGAGTGGACATTATGTCAACTTCAAATTAGCCCGGTGTCTTAGAAATACAAAATATAAGATTCTGAGCTGCATTTCAATGAGATCTGGCAATGCTTGTAGTTCTTTAGATGCTCTTTCTCACTAGGATCCATTTCCCAGCCACTGACTCTCAGACACAGCACTGACACTCTCTTTGCTACAGTCACACTGACTCTCACTGGGGTGCAGTCACACAGGCACTGACTCTCATTGGGGTACAGTTCCACTGGCACTGACTCTCACTGGGGTACAGTCACACAGACACTGACTCTCACTGGGATACAGTCACACAGGCACTGACTCTCACCAGGCAACAGTTTCACAGGCACTGACTGTCACCAGGGTACAGTCCCACAGGAACTGACACTCACTGGGGTACAGTCCCACAGGCACTGACTCTCTCGGGAACAGACACACAGCCATTGACTCTCACTTTGTTACAATCACACAGGCAGATTCTCACTGGGATACAGTCCCACATGCACTGACTCTCACCATGGTATAATCCTACAGGCACTGACTCTCATTGGGGTACAGTGCCACAGGCACTAACTGTCACTGGTGTACAGTCCCACAGGCACTGACTCTCACTGGGATACAGTCCCACAGGCACTAACTGTCACTGGGGCAGAGTCCTACAGGCACGGACTCTCACTGGGATACAGTCCCACAGGCACTGACTCTTACCAGAATACAGTCCCACAGGCACTGACTCTCACCAGGGTACAGTCCCACAGGCACTGACTCTCAACAGGGTACAGTCCCACAGGCACTGACTCTCATTGGTGTACGGCCACACAGGACTTGACTCCCACTATATTACAGTCACACAGGCACTGACTCTCACTGGGGTATAGTCACACAGGCACTGACTCTCACGTTGTTACAGTCACTGACACTCATTTTGTTACAGTCCCACAGCCACTGACTCACTTTGTTAGAGTCAGGCAGGCACTGACCCTCACCTGGGTACAGTCCCACAGGCATTAACTCTCACTTGGATACAGTCTCATAGGCACTGACTCTCACTGGGATGCAGTCCCACAGGCACTGACACTCACTCAGGTACGGTCCCACAAGCGCTGACTCTCACCTGGGTACAGTCCCACAAGCATTGACTCTCACTGGGATGCAGTCCCACAGGCACTGACTCTCTCCTGGGTACAGTCCCACAGGCACTGACTCTCACCTGGGTACAGTCCCACAGGCACTGACTCTCTCCTGGGTACAGTCCCACAGGCACTGACTCTCACTGGGATGTAGTCTCACAGGCACTGATTCTCACCGGAATACACTCCCACAAACATTAGTTCTCACCGGGGTACAGTTCTACAAGCAATGACAGTCACTGG
Organism: Chiloscyllium plagiosum; assembly: GCF_037043375.1. NCBI lineage: Eukaryota > Metazoa > Chordata > Chondrichthyes > Orectolobiformes > Hemiscylliidae > Chiloscyllium > Chiloscyllium plagiosum. The sequence continues at coordinate 34,116,990 of NW_028270166.1, read as the reverse complement.
GATACAGTACCACAGGCACTGACTCCCACTATATTGCAGACCCACAGGCACTGACGCTCTCGGATATAGTCCCACAGGCACTGACTCTCACTGGGGTTTAGTCACCCAGGCAATGACTGTCACTGGGGCATAGTCCCACAGGCGCTGACTCTCACTGGGATTCAGTCCCACAGGCACTGACTCTCACCAGGGTACAGTCCCACAGGCACTGACTCTCACTGGGATACAGTTCCACTGGCATTGACTCTCACTGGGATTCAGTCCCACAGGCACTGACTCTCACCAGGGTACAGTCCCACAGGCACTGACTCTCACTGGGATGCAGTCCCACAGGCACTGACACTCACTCAGGTACGGTCCTACAAGCGCTGACTCTCACCAGGGTACAGTCCCACAGGCACTGACTCTCACTGGGATGCAGTCTCACAGGGACTGATTCTCACCGGAATACACTCCCACAAACATTGATTCTCACTGGGATACAGTACCACAGGCACTGACTCCCACTATATTGAAGACCCACAGGGAGTGACGCTCTCGGATATAGTCCCACAGGCACTGACTCTCATTGGTGTACGGCCACACAGGACTTGACTCCCACTATATTACAGTCCCACAGGCACTGACACTCATTGGTGTACGGCCACACAGGACTTGACTCCCACTATATTACAGTCACACAGGCACTGACTCTCACTGGGGTATCGTCACACAGGCACTGACTCTCACGTTGTTACAGTCACTGACACTCATTTTGTTACAGTCCCACAGCCACTGACTCACTTTGTTCGAGTCAGGCAGGCACTGACTCTCACCTGCGTACAGTCCCACAGGCACTAACTTTCACTAGGGTACAGTCTCATAGGCACTGACTCTCACTGGGGTTTAGTCACCCAGGCAATGACTGTCACTGGGGCATAGTCCCACAGGCGCTGACTCTCACTGGGATTCAGTCCCACAGGCACTGACTCTCACCAGGGTACAGTCCCACAGGCACTGACTCTCACTGGGATACAGTTCCACTGGCATTGACTCTCACTGGGATTCAGTCCCACAGGCACTGACTCTCACCAGGGTACAGTCCCACAGGCACTGACTCTCACTGGGATGCAGTCCCACAGGCACTGACACTCACTCAGGTACGGTCCTACAAGCGCTGACTCTCACCAGGGTACAGTCCCACAGGCACTGACTCTCACTGGGATGCAGTCTCACAGGGACTGATTCTCACCGGAATACACTCCCACAAACATTGATTCTCACTGGGATACAGTACCACAGGCACTGACTCCCACTATATTGAAGACCCACAGGGAGTGACGCTCTCGGATATAGTCCCACAGGCACTGACTCTCATTGGTGTACGGCCACACAGGACTTGACTCCCACTATATTACAGTCCCACAGGCACTGACACTCATTGGTGTACGGCCACACAGGACTTGACTCCCACTATATTACAGTCACACAGGCACTGACTCTCACTGGGGTATCGTCACACAGGCACTGACTCTCACGTTGTTACAGTCACTGACACTCATTTTGTTACAGTCCCACAGCCACTGACTCACTTTGTTCGAGTCAGGCAGGCACTGACTCTCACCTGCGTACAGTCCCACAGGCACTAACTTTCACTAGGGTACAGTCTCATAGGCACTGACTCTCACTGGGATGCAGTCCCACAGGCACTGACACTCACTCAGGTACGGTCCCACAAGCGCTGACTCTCACCTGGGTACAGTACCACAGGCACTGACTCTCACTGGGATGCAGTCCCACAGGCACTGACTCTCACTCAGTTACGGTCCCACAGGCGCTGACTCTCACCTGGGTACAGTCCCACAGGCACTGACTCTCACCAGGGTACAGTCCCACAGGCACTGACTCTCACTGGGATACAGTTCCACTGGCACTGACTCTCACTGGGATACATCCCACAGGCACTGACTCTCACCAGGGTACAGTCCCACTGGCACTGACTCTCACCAGGGTACAGTCCCACAGGCACTGACTCTCACCACGGTATAATCCTACAGGCACTGACTCTCATTGGGGTACAGTGCCACAGGCACTAACTGCCACTGGGGTACAGTCCTACAGGCACTGACTCTCACTGGGATACAGTCCCACTGGCACTGACTCTCACCGCGGTATAATCCTACAGGCACTGACTCTCATTGGGGTACAGTGCCACAGGCACTAACTGCCACTAGGGTATCGTCACACAGGCACTGACACTCATGTTGTTACAGTCACTGACACTCATTTTGTTACAGTCCCACAGCCACTGACTCACTTTGTTCGAGTCAGGCAGGCACTAACTCTCACCTGGGTACAGTTTCATCGGCACTGACTCTCACTGGCATGCAGTCCCACAGGCACTGACTCTCACTCAGGTACGGTCCCACAAGCGCTGACTCTCACCTGGGTACAATCCCACAGGCACTTACTCTCTCCTGGGTACAGTCCCACAGGCACTACTCTCACTGGGATGCAGTCTCATAGGCACTGATTCTCACCGAAATACACTCCCACAAACATTGATTCGCACCGGGGTACAGTTCTACAAGCAATGACAGTCACTGGGATACAGTACCACAGGCACTGACTCCCACTATATTGCAGACCCACAGGGAGTGACGCTCTCGGATATAGTCCCACAGGCACTGACTCTCACTGGGGTTTAGTCACCCAGGCACTGACTGTCACTGAGGCACAGTCCCACAGACAGTGACTCTCACTGGGATTCAGTCCCACAGGCACTGACTCTCACCAGGGTACAATCCCACAGGCACTGACTCTCACTGGGATACAGTTCCACAGACACTGACTCTCACCAGGGTTTAGTCCCACAGGCACTGACTCTCACTGGGATACAGTTCCACTGGCACTGACTCTCACTGGGATACAATCCCACAGGCACTGATTCTCACCAGGGTACTGTCCCACTGGCACTGACTCTCACCAGGGTAAAGTGCCACAGGCACTGACTCTCACGAGGGTATAGTCCCACTGGCACTGACTCTCACTAGGGTACAGTCCCACAGGCATTGACTCTCATTGGTGTACGGCCACACAGGGCTTGACTCCCACTATATTACAGTCACACAGGCACTGACTCTCACTGGGGTATAGTCACACAGGCACTGACTCTCACGTTGTTACAGTCACTGACACTCATTTTGTTACAGTCCCACAGCCACTGACTCACTTTGTTAGAGTCAGGCAGGCACTGACTCTCACCTGCGTACAGTCCCACAGGCACTAACTTTCACTAGGGTACAGTCTCATAGGCACTGACTCTCACTGGGATGCAGTCCCACAGGCACTGACACTCACTCAGGTACGGTCCCACAAGCGCTGATTCTCACCTGGGTACAGTCCCACAGGCACTGACTCTCACTGGGATGCAGTCCCACAGGCACTGACTCTCACTCAGTTACGGTCCCACAGGCGCTGACTCTCACCTGGGTACAGTCCCACAGGCACTGACTCTCACCAGGGTACAGTCCCACAGGCACTGACTCTCACTGGGATACAGTTCCACTGGCACTGACTCTCACTGGGATACATCCCACAGGCACTGACTCTCACCAGGGTACAGTCCCACTGGCACTGACTCTCACCAGGGTACAGTCCCACAGGCACTGACTCTCACCAAGGTATAATCCTACAGGCACTGACTCTCATTGGGGTACAGTGCCACAGGCACTAACTGCCACTGGGGTACAGTCCTACAGGCACTGACTCTCACTGGGATACAGTCCCACTGGCACTGACTCTCACCGCGGTATAATCCTACAGGCACTGACTCTCATTGGGGTACAGTGCCACAGGCACTAACTGCCACTAGGGTATCGTCACACAGGCACTGACACTCATGTTGTTACAGTCACTGACACTCATTTTGTTACAGTCCCACAGCCACTGACTCACTTTGTTCGAGTCAGGCAGGCACTGACTCTCACATGGGTACAGTCCCACAGGCACTAACTCTCACCTGGGTACAGTCTCATCGGCACTGACTCTCACTGGGATGCAGTCCCACAGGCACTGACTCTCACTCAGGTACGGTCCCACAAGCGCTGACTCTCACCTGGGTACAATCCCACAGGCACTTACTCTCACTGGGATGCAGTCTCATAGGCACTGATTCTCACCGGAATACACTCCCACAAACATTGATTCGCACCGGGGTACAGTTCTACAAGCAATGACAGTCACTGGGATACAGTACCACAGGCACTGACTCCCACTATATTGCAGACCCACAGGGAGTGACGCTCTCAGATATAGTCCCACAGGCACTGACTCTCACTGGGGTTTAGTCACCCAGGCACTGACTGTCACTGAGGCACAGTCCCACAGACAGTGACTCTCACTGGGATTCAGTCCCACAGGCACTGACTCTCACCAGGGTACAGTCCCACAGGCACTGACTCTCACTGGGATACAGTTCCACAGACACTGACTCTCACCAGGGTTTAGTCCCACAGGCACTGACTCTCACTGGGATACAGTTCCACTGGCACTGACTCTCATCAGGGTACAGTCCTACAGGTACTGACTCTCATTGGTGTATGGCCACACATGAACTGACTCCCACTATATTACAGTCACATAGGCACAGACTCTCACTAGGGTACAGTACCACAGGCACTGACTCTCACTAGGGTACAGTACCACAGACACTGACTCTCACCAGTGTACAGTGGATCAGTGGTGCTGGAAGAGCACAGCAATTCAGGCAGCATCCGAGGACAGGCAAAATCGACGTTTCGGGCAAAAGCCCTTCATCAGGAATAAAGGCAGAGAGCCTGAAGCGTGGTGAGATAAGCTAGAGGAGGGTGGGGGTGGGGAGAAAGTAGCATAGAGTACAATAGGTCAGTGGGCGAGGAGATGAAGGTGATAGGTCAGGGAGGAGAGGGTGGAGTGGATAGGTGGAAAAGGAGATAGGCAGGTCGGACAAGTCTGGACAAGTCAAGGGGACAGTGTTGAGCTGGAGGTTAGAAACTAGGATGAGGTGGGGGAAGGGGAAATGAGGAAGCTGTTGAAGTCCACATTGATGCCTCTGGGGTTGAAGTGTTCCGAGGCGGAAGATGAGGCGTTCTTCTTCCATGCGTCTGGTGGTGAGGGAGCGGCGGTGAAGGAGGCCCAGGACCTCCATATTCTCGGCAGAATGGGAGGGGGAGTTGAAATGTTGGGCCACGGGGCGGTTTGGTTGATTGGTGCGGGTGTCTCGAGTTGTTCCCTAAAGCGCTCTGCTAGGAGGCGGCCAGTCTCCCCAATGTAGAGGAGACCGCATCGGGAGCAACGGATACAATAAATGATATTAGTGGATTTGCAGGTAAAACTTTGATGGATGTGGAAGGCTCCTTTAGAGCCTTGGATGGAAGTGAGGGAGGAGGTGTGGGCACAGGTTTTACAGTTCCTGTGGTGGCAGGGGAAAGTGCCAGGATGGGAGGGTGGGTCGTAGGGGGGCGTGGACCTGACCAGGTAGTCACGGAGGGAACGGTATTTGCGGAAGGCGGAGAGGGGTGGGGAGGGAAATATATCCCTGTTGGTGGGGTCTGTTTGGAGGTGGCGGAAATGTCGGCGGATGATTTGGTTTATGCGAAGGTTGGTAGGGTGGAAGGTGAGCACCAGGGGCGTTCTGTCCTTGTTACGGTTGGAGGGGTGGGGTCTGAGGGCGGAGGTGCGGGATGTGGACGAGATGCGTTGGAGGGCGTCTTTAACCACGTGGGAAGGGAAATTGCGGTCTCTAAAGAAGGAGGCCATCTGATGTGTTCTATAGTGGAACTGGTCCTCCTGGGAGCAAATACGGCGGAGGCGGAGGAATTGGGAATACGGGATGGCATTTTTGCAAGAGGTAGGGTGGGAAGAGGTGTAATCCAGGTAGCTGTGGGAGTCGGTGGGTTTGTAGAAAATGTCAGTGTCAAGTCGGTCGTCACTGATGGAGATGGAGAGGTCCAGGAAGGGGAGGGAGGTGTCAGAGATGGTCCAGGTAAATTTAAGGTCAGGGTGGAATGTGTTGGTGAAGTTGATGAATTGCTCAACCTCCTCACGGGAGGAGGTTGAGCAATTCATCAACTTGTTGTTACAGTCACTGACACTCATTTTGTTACAGTCCCACAGCCACTGACTCACTTTGTTCGAGTCAGGCAGGCACTGACTCTCACCTGGGTACAGTCCCACAGGCACTAACTCTCACCTGGGTACAGTCTCTCGGGAACAGACACACAGCCATTAACTCTCACTTTGTTACAATCACACAGGCAGATTCTCACTGGGATATTGTCCTACATGCACTGACTCTCACCACGGTATAATCCTACAGGCACTGACTCTCATTGGGGTACAGTGCCACAGGCACTAACTGCCACTGGGGTACAGTCCTACAGGGACTAACTCTCACTGGGATACAGTCCCACAGGCACTGACTCTAACCAGGGTACAGTCCCACAGGCACTGACTCTCATTGGTGTACGGCCACATAGGACTTGACTCCCACTATATTACACTCACACAGGCACTGACTCTCACTGGGGTATAGTCACACAGGTACTGATGTTCACTGGGGTACAGTCCTACAGGCAATGACTCTCACTAGGGTATTGTCACACAGGCACTGACACTCATGTTGTTACAGTCACTGACACTCATTTTGTTACAGTCCCACAGGCACTGACTCACTGACTCAGGCAGGCACTGACTCTCACTGAGATGCAGTCCCACAGGCACTGACTCTCACTCATGTATGGTCCCACAAGCGCTGACTCTCACCTGGGTACAATCCCACAGGCACTGACTCTCTCCTGGGTACAGTCCCACAGGCACTGACTCTCACTGGGATGCAGTCTCACAGACACTGATTCTCACCGGAATACACTCCCACAAACATTGATTCGCACCGGGGTACAGTTCTACAAGCAATGACAGTCACTGGGATACAGTACCACAGGCACTAACTCCCACTATATTACAGACCCACAGGGAGTGACGCTCTCGGATATAGTCCCACAGGCACTGACTCTCACTGGGGTTTAGTCACCCAGGCACTGACTGTCACTGGGGCACAGTCCCACAGGCACTGACTCTCACTGGGATTCAGTCCCACAGGCACTGACTCTCATTGGGGTACAGTTCCACTGGCACTGACTCTCACTGGGGTACAGTCACACAGACACTGACTCTCACTGGGATACAGTCACACAGGCACTGACTCTCACCAGGCAACAGTTTCACAGGCACTGACTGTCACCAGGGTACAGTCCCACAGGAACTGACACTCACTGGGGTACAGTCCCACAGGCACTGACTCTCTCGGGAACAGACACACAGCCATTGACTCTCACTTTGTTACAATCACACAGGCAGATTCTCACTGGGATACAGTCCCACATGCACTGACTCTCACCATGGTATAATCCTACAGGCACTGACTCTCATTGGGGTACAGTGCCACAGGCACTAACTGTCACTGGTGTACAGTCCCACAGGCACTGACTCTCACTGGGATACAGTCCCACAGGCACTAACTGTCACTGGGGCAGAGTCCTACAGGCACGGACTCTCACTGGGATACAGTCCCACAGGCACTGACTCTTACCAGAATACAGTCCCACAGGCACTGACTCTCACCAGGGTACAGTCCCACAGGCACTGACTCTCAACAGGGTACAGTCCCACAGGCACTGACTCTCATTGGTGTACGGCCACACAGGACTTGACTCCCACTATATTACAGTCACACAGGCACTGACTCTCACTGGGGTATAGTCACACAGGCACTGACTCTCACGTTGTTACAGTCACTGACACTCATTTTGTTACAGTCCCACAGCCACTGACTCACTTTGTTAGAGTCAGGCAGGCACTGACCCTCACCTGGGTACAGTCCCACAGGCATTAACTCTCACTTGGATACAGTCTCATAGGCACTGACTCTCACTGGGATGCAGTCCCACAGGCACTGACACTCACTCAGGTACGGTCCCACAAGCGCTGACTCTCACCTGGGTACAGTCCCACAAGCATTGACTCTCACTGGGATGCAGTCCCACAGGCACTGACTCTCTCCTGGGTACAGTCCCACAGGCACTGACTCTCACCTGGGTACAGTCCCACAGGCACTGACTCTCTCCTGGGTACAGTCCCACAGGCACTGACTCTCAATGGGATGTAGTCTCACAGGCACTGATTCTCACCGGAATACACTCCCACAAACATTAGTTCTCACCGGGGTACAGTTCTACAAGCAATGACAGTCACTGGGATACAGTACCACAGGCACTGACTCCCACTATATTGCAGACCCACAGGCACTGACGCTCTCGGATATAGTCCCACAGGCACTGACTCTCACTGGGGTTTAGTCACCCAGGCAATGACTGTCACTGGGGCATAGTCCCACAGGCGCTGACTCTCACTGGGATTCAGTCCCACAGGCACTGACTCTCACCAGGGTACAGTCCCACAGGCACTGACTCTCACTGGGATACAGTTCCACTGGCATTGACTCTCACTGGGATTCAGTCCCACAGGCACTGACTCTCACCAGGGTACAGTCCCACAGGCACTGACTCTCACTGGGATGCAGTCCCACAGGCACTGACACTCACTCAGGTACGGTCCTACAAGCGCTGACTCTCACCAGGGTACAGTCCCACAGGCACTGACTCTCACTGGGATGCAGTCTCACAGGGACTGATTCTCACCGGAATACACTCCCACAAACATTGATTCTCACTGGGATACAGTACCACAGGCACTGACTCCCACTATATTGAAGACCCACAGGGAGTGACGCTCTCGGATATAGTCCCACAGGCACTGACTCTCATTGGTGTACGGCCACACAGGACTTGACTCCCACTATATTACAGTCCCACAGGCACTGACACTCATTGGTGTACGGCCACACAGGACTTGACTCCCACTATATTACAGTCACACAGGCACTGACTCTCACTGGGGTATCGTCACACAGGCACTGACTCTCACGTTGTTACAGTCACTGACACTCATTTTGTTACAGTCCCACAGCCACTGACTCACTTTGTTCGAGTCAGGCAGGCACTGACTCTCACCTGCGTACAGTCCCACAGGCACTAACTTTCACTAGGGTACAGTCTCATAGGCACTGACTCTCACTGGGATGCAGTCCCACAGGCACTGACACTCACTCAGGTACGGTCCCACAAGCGCTGACTCTCACCTGGGTACAGTACCACAGGCACTGACTCTCACTGGGATGCAGTCCCACAGGCACTGACTCTCACTCAGTTACGGTCCCACAGGCGCTGACTCTCACCTGGGTACAGTCCCACAGGCACTGACTCTCACCAGGGTACAGTCCCACAGGCACTGACTCTCACTGGGATACAGTTCCACTGGCACTGACTCTCACTGGGATACATCCCACAGGCACTGACTCTCACCAGGGTACAGTCCCACTGGCACTGACTCTCACCAGGGTACAGTCCCACAGGCACTGACTCTCACCACGGTATAATCCTACAGGCACTGACTCTCATTGGGGTACAGTGCCACAGGCACTAACTGCCACTGGGGTACAGTCCTACAGGCACTGACTCTCACTGGGATACAGTCCCACTGGCACTGACTCTCACCGCGGTATAATCCTACAGGCACTGACTCTCATTGGGGTACAGTGCCACAGGCACTAACTGCCACTAGGGTATCGTCACACAGGCACTGACACTCATGTTGTTACAGTCACTGACACTCATTTTGTTACAGTCCCACAGCCACTGACTCACTTTGTTCGAGTCAGGCAGGCACTAACTCTCACCTGGGTACAGTTTCATCGGCACTGACTCTCACTGGGATGCAGTCCCACAGGCACTGACTCTCACTCAGGTACGGTCCCACAAGCGCTGACTCTCTCCTGGGTACAGTCCCACAGGCACTACTCTCACTGGGATGCAGTCTCATAGGCACTGATTCTCACCGAAATACACTCCCACAAACATTGATTCGCACCGGGGTACAGTTCTACAAGCAATGACAGTCACTGGGATACAGTACCACAGGCACTGACTCCCACTATATTGCAGACCCACAGGGAGTGACGCTCTCGGATATAGTCCCACAGGCACTGACTCTCACTGGGGTTTAGTCACCCAGGCACTGACTGTCACTGAGGCACAGTCCCACAGACAGTGACTCTCACTGGGATTCAGTCCCACAGGCACTGACTCTCACCAGGGTACAATCCCACAGGCACTGACTCTCACTGGGATACAGTTCCACAGACACTGACTCTCACCAGGGTTTAGTCCCACAGGCACTGACTCTCACTGGGATACAGTTCCACTGGCACTGACTCTCACTGGGATACAATCCCACAGGCACTGACTCTCACCAGGGTACTGTCCCACTGGCACTGACTCTCACCAGGGTAAAGTGCCACAGGCACTGACTCTCACGAGGGTATAGTCCCACTGGCACTGACTCTCACTAGGGTACAGTCCCACAGGCATTGACTCTCATTGGTGTACGGCCACACAGGGCTTGACTCCCACTATATTACAGTCCCACAGGCACTGACTCTCAACAGGGTACAGTCCCACAGGCACTGACTCTCATTGGTGTACGGCCACACAGGACTTGACTCCCACTATATTACAGTCACACAGGCACTGACTCTCACTGGGGTATAGTCACACAGGCACTGACTCTCAACAGGGTACAGTCCCACAGGCACTGACTCTCACTAGGGTACAGTCCCACAGGCATTGACTCTCATTGGTGTACGGCCACACAGGACTTGACTCCCACTATATTACAGTCCCACAGGCACTGACTCTCAACAGGGTACAGTCCCACAGGCACTGACTCTCATTGGTGTACGGCCACACAGGACTTGACTCCCACTATATTACAGTCACACAGGCACTGACTCTCACTGGGGTATAGTCACACAGGCACTGACTCTCACGTTGTTACAGTCACTGACACTCATTTTGTTACAGTCCCACAGCCACTGACTCACTTTGTTAGAGTCAGGCAGGCACTGACTCTCACCTGCGTACAGTCCCACAGGCACTAACTTTCACTAGGGTACAGTCTCATAGGCACTGACTCTCACTGGGATGCAGTCCCACAGGCACTGACACTCACTCAGGTACGGTCCCACAAGCGCTGATTCTCACCTGGGTACAGTCCCACAGGCACTGACTCTCACTGGGATGCAGTCCCACAGGCACTGACTCTCACTCAGTTACGGTCCCACAGGCGCTGACTCTCACCTGGGTACAGTCCCACAGGCACTGACTCTCACCAGGGTACAGTCCCACAGGCACTGACTCTCACTGGGATACAGTTCCACTGGCACTGACTCTCACTGGGATACATCCCACAGGCACTGACTCTCACCAGGGTACAGTCCCACTGGCACTGACTCTCACCAGGGTACAGTCCCACAGGCACTGACTCTCACCAAGGTATAATCCTACAGGCACTGACTCTCATTGGGGTACAGTGCCACAGGCACTAACTGCCACTGGGGTACAGTCCTACAGGCACTGACTCTCACTGGGATACAGTCCCACTGGCACTGACTCTCACCGCGGTATAATCCTACAGGCACTGACTCTCATTGGGGTACAGTGCCACAGGCACTAACTGCCACTAGGGTATCGTCACACAGGCACTGACACTCATGTTGTTACAGTCACTGACACTCATTTTGTTACAGTCCCACAGCCACTGACTCACTTTGTTCGAGTCAGGCAGGCACTGACTCTCACATGGGTACAGTCCCACAGGCACTAACTCTCACCTGGGTACAGTCTCATCGGCACTGACTCTCACTGGGATGCAGTCCCACAGGCACTGACTCTCACTCAGGTACGGTCCCACAAGCGCTGACTCTCACCTGGGTACAATCCCACAGGCACTTACTCTCACTGGGATGCAGTCTCATAGGCACTGATTCTCACCGGAATACACTCCCACAAACATTGATTCGCACCGGGGTACAGTTCTACAAGCAATGACAGTCACTGGGATACAGTACCACAGGCACTGACTCCCACTATATTGCAGACCCACAGGGAGTGACGCTCTCAGATATAGTCCCACAGGCACTGACTCTCACTGGGGTTTAGTCACCCAGGCACTGACTGTCACTGAGGCACAGTCCCACAGACAGTGACTCTCACTGGGATTCAGTCCCACAGGCACTGACTCTCACCAGGGTACAGTCCCACAGGCACTGACTCTCACTGGGATACAGTTCCACAGACACTGACTCTCACCAGGGTTTAGTCCCACAGGCACTGACTCTCACTGGGATACAGTTCCACTGGCACTGACTCTCATCAGGGTACAGTCCTACAGGTACTGACTCTCATTGGTGTATGGCCACACATGAACTGACTCCCACTATATTACAGTCACATAGGCACAGACTCTCACTAGGGTACAGTACCACAGGCACTGACTCTCACTAGGGTACAGTACCACAGACACTGACTCTCACCAGTGTACAGTGGATCAGTGGTGCTGGAAGAGCACAGCAATTCAGGCAGCATCCGAGGACAGGCAAAATCGACGTTTCGGGCAAAAGCCCTTCATCAGGAATAAAGGCAGAGAGCCTGAAGCGTGGTGAGATAAGCTAGAGGAGGGTGGGGGTGGGGAGAAAGTAGCATAGAGTACAATAGGTCAGTGGGCGAGGAGATGAAGGTGATAGGTCAGGGAGGAGAGGGTGGAGTGGATAGGTGGAAAAGGAGATAGGCAGGTCGGACAAGTCCGGACAAGTCAAGGGGACAGTGTTGAGCTGGAGGTTAGAAACTAGGATGAGGTGGGGGAAGGGGAAATGAGGAAGCTGTTGAAGTCCACATTGATGCCTCTGGGGTTGAAGTGTTCCGAGGCGGAAGATGAGGCGTTCTTCTTCCATGCGTCTGGTGGTGAGGGAGCGGCGGTGAAGGAGGCCCAGGACCTCCATATTCTCGGCAGAATGGGAGGGGGAGTTGAAATGTTGGGCCACGGGGCGGTTTGGTTGATTGGTGCGGGTGTCTCGAGTTGTTCCCTAAAGCGCTCTGCTAGGAGGCGGCCAGTCTCCCCAATGTAGAGGAGACCGCATCGGGAGCAACGGATACAATAAATGATATTAGTGGATTTGCAGGTAAAACTTTGATGGATGTGGAAGGCTCCTTTAGAGCCTTGGATGGAAGTGAGGGAGGAGGTGTGGGCACAGGTTTTACAGTTCCTGTGGTGGCAGGGGAAAGTGCCAGGATGGGAGGGTGGGTCGTAGGGGGGCGTGGACCTGACCAGGTAGTCACGGAGGGAACGGTATTTGCGGAAGGCGGAGAGGGGTGGGGAGGGAAATATATCCCTGTTGGTGGGGTCTGTTTGGAGGTGGCGGAAATGTCGGCGGATGATTTGGTTTATGCGAAGGTTGGTAGGGTGGAAGGTGAGCACCAGGGGCGTTCTGTCCTTGTTACGGTTGGAGGGGTGGGGTCTGAGGGCGGAGGTGCGGGATGTGGACGAGATGCGTTGGAGGGCGTCTTTAACCACGTGGGAAGGGAAATTGCGGTCTCTAAAGAAGGAGGCCATCTGATGTGTTCTATGGTGGAACTGGTCCTCCTGGGAGCAAATACGGCGGAGGCGGAGGAATTGGGAATACGGGATGGCATTTTTGCAAGAGGTAGGGTGGGAAGAGGTGTAATCCAGGTAGCTGTGGGAGTCGGTGGGTTTGTAGAAAATGTCAGTGTCAAGTCGGTCGTCACTGATGGAGATGGAGAGGTCCAGGAAGGGGAGGGAGGTGTCAGAGATGGTCCAGGTAAATTTAAGGTCAGGGTGGAATGTGTTGGTGAAGTTGATGAATTGCTCAACCTCCTCACGGGAGGAGGTTGAGCAATTCATCAACTTGTTGTTACAGTCACTGACACTCATTTTGTTACAGTCCCACAGCCACTGACTCACTTTGTTCGAGTCAGGCAGGCACTGACTCTCACCTGGGTACAGTCCCACAGGCACTAACTCTCACCTGGGTACAGTCTCTCGGGAACAGACACACAGCCATTAACTCTCACTTTGTTACAATCACACAGGCAGATTCTCACTGGGATATTGTCCTACATGCACTGACTCTCACCACGGTATAATCCTACAGGCACTGACTCTCATTGGGGTACAGTGCCACAGGCACTAACTGCCACTGGGGTACAGTCCTACAGGGACTAACTCTCACTGGGATACAGTCCCACAGGCACTGACTCTAACCAGGGTACAGTCCCACAGGCACTGACTCTCATTGGTGTACGGCCACATAGGACTTGACTCCCACTATATTACACTCACACAGGCACTGACTCTCACTGGGGTATAGTCACACAGGTACTGATGTTCACTGGGGTACAGTCCTACAGGCAATGACTCTCACTAGGGTATTGTCACACAGGCACTGACACTCATGTTGTTACAGTCACTGACACTCATTTTGTTACAGTCCCACAGGCACTGACTCACTGACTCAGGCAGGCACTGACTCTCACTGAGATGCAGTCCCACAGGCACTGACTCTCACTCATGTATGGTCCCACAAGCGCTGACTCTCACCTGGGTACAATCCCACAGGCACTGACTCTCTCCTGGGTACAGTCCCACAGGCACTGACTCTCACTGGGATGCAGTCTCACAGACACTGATTCTCACCGGAATACACTCCCACAAACATTGATTCGCACCGGGGTACAGTTCTACAAGCAATGACAGTCACTGGGATACAGTACCACAGGCACTAACTCCCACTATATTACAGACCCACAGGGAGTGACGCTCTCGGATATAGTCCCACAGGCACTGACTCTCACTGGGGTTTAGTCACCCAGGCACTGACTGTCACTGGGGCACAGTCCCACAGGCACTGACTCTCACTGGGATTCAGTCCCACAGGCACTGACTCTCATTGGTGTATGGCCACACAGGAACTGACTCCCACTATATTACAGTCACAAAGGCACTGACTCTCACTAGGGTACAGTACCATAGGCACTGACTCTCACCAGTGTACAGTCCCACAGGCACTGGCTCTCACCAATGTACAGTCCCACAGGCACTGACTCTCACCATGGTACAGTCCCACAGGCACTGACTCTCACCAGGGTACAGTCCCACTGGCACTGACTCTCACTGGGATGCAGTCCCACAGGCACTGACTCTCACCAGAGTACAGTCCCACTGGCACTGACTGTCACTGGGATACTGTCCCACAGGCACTGACTCTCAACAGGGTACAGTCCCACAGGCACTGACTCTCACTAGGATTCAGTCCTACAGTTACTGACTCTCATTGGTGTATGGCTACACAGAAACTGACTCCCACTATATTACTGTCACATAGGCACTGACTCTCACTGGGGTACAGTACAGTACTGACTCTCATTGGTGTATGGCCACACAGGAACTGACTCCCACTATATTACAGTCACACAGGCACTGACTCTCACTGGCGTATAGCACACAGGTACTGGCTTTCACTGGGGTACAGTCCTACAGGCACTGACTCTCACTGGGGTAAAGTCACACAGGCACTGACTCTCTCACTTAGTTACAGTCACAAAGGTACTGACTCTCACTGGGGTACAGTCACACAGACACTGACGCACACTAGGGTATAGTCACACGGGCACTGACTCTCACGTTGTTACAGTCACTGACTCTCACTTTGTTACAGTCCCACAGCCACTGACTCACTTTGTCAGAATCGGGCAGGCACTGATTCTCACTGGGGCACAGTCCCACAGGCACTGACTCTCACCAGGGTACAGTCCCACTGGCACTGACTCTCACTGGGATACAGTCCCACAGGCACTGACTCTCACCAGGGTACAGTCCCACAGGCACTGTCTCTCACCAGGGTACAGTCCTACAGGTACTGACTCTCATTGGTGTATGGCCACACAGGAACTGACTCCCACTATATTATAGTCACATAGGCACTGAATCTCACTAGGGTACAGTACCACAGGCACTGACTCTCACCAGTGAACAGTCCCACAGGCACTGATTCTCACCAGAGTACACTTCCACAGGCACTGACTCTCACCAGGGTACAGTCCTACAGGTACTGACTCTCATTGGTGTATGACCACACAGGAACTGACTCCCACTATATTACAGTCACACAGGCACTGGCTCTCACCAGGGCACTGTCCCAATGGCACTGACTCTCACCAGGGTACAGTACCACAGGCACTGACTCTCACAGGGATACAGTTCCACTGGCACTGACTCTCACCAGGGTACAGTCCCACAGGCACTGACTCTCACCAGGGTACAGTCCCACTGGCACTGACTCTCACTGGGATACAGTCCCACAGGCACTGACTCTCACCAGGGTACAGTCCCACAGGCACTGACTCTCACCAGGGTACAGTCCTACAGGTACTTACTCTCATTGGTGTATGGCCACACAGGAACTGACTTCCACTATATTATAGTCACATAGGCACTGAATCTCACTAGGGTACAGTCCTACAGGCACTGATTCTCACTGGGATACTGTCCCACAGGCACTGTCTCTCACTGGGATACAGTCCCACTGGCACTGACTCTCACCAGGGTACAGTCTCACAGGCACTGACTCTCACTGGGATCAGTCCTACAGGTACTGACTCTCAATGGTGTATGGCCACACAGGAACTGACTCCCATTATATTATGTCACATAGTCACTGACTCTCACTGGGGTACAGTACTACAGGCACTGACTCTCATTGGTGTATGGCCACACAGGAACTGACTCCCACTATATTACAGTCACACAGGCACTGACTCTCACTGGCGTATAGCACACAGGTACTGACTTTCACTGGGGTACAGTCCTACAGGCACTGACTCTCACTGGGGTAAAGTCACACAGGCACTGACTCTCTCACTTAGTTACAGTCACAAAGGTACTGACTCTCACTGGGGTACAGTCACACAGGCACTGACTCACACTAGGGTATAGTCACACATGCACCAACTGTCCCTGAGGTGCATTTCTGGAATTTCATCCTGAAATCTCTTCCTTTCTGCCCTCTCTTCTTTAAAACTTTGCTTTAGAAGCTGCTCCTTTGACCAAGCTTTTCAGCATCTGTTGAGATATCTCCTTCTGAATGTCAATGTCAAACATTTTTGTGTTGATGTCTCCCTTGTTACCACCCTTCAGATAAATACTCCATCCAGGGGGTGACATAAATACAAGTTGTTGAATTCTGTGGTTCAAAGGAGTTGCTTTGTTTTCATTTTAAAATCACATTTAATCAGCTATTTGACTATAGTGAGTTGCCTTCAAGATAATTTAATCCCCTTAAATCTAACTCTGAAACTCATTTGGTTGCTGATATGATCTATTATTGCTGTGATGTAACCAATGAAGCGTGTGAATGAGCTGCTGAACCATTTTAAATACAGCCTGGAATCAAGAGTGAGATCAGAGTCTCACCATCGTCCAATCCCTGCACACGAACGGCTGGTATTTCCATTCATTAAACTATACTCTGGGGTTGAGCCTATTTTTCAGAGACAGAGGGGCCAAACAGGATGGAATCGAACTGTGTTGAATACTCAGAAAGATTTCACTTCCCGTCTTCCTTAATGTGATTAGCCAAGATGGACATCTCCTTTCCAAAGATGGTCCAGCCCTCACCACCTTCTCTCACGAAGCACTCTCTGGGACAAGTCACAACGGCTCATGGCCCACCACTACTGCTCCCTACTTTGTAGCTGGAAGGAAAATTATTATTTTAAAGATCCTTTGTTTTTAATTATAAAGGTACGAAAAACTGACTACAACACTGTCTGTGTATCCTAGTGTGTGAATTATCACACTGTGAAGATCACAGTTCTGAGATCAACAATTTAAATTCTGCTGCGCAGCAAGAAATGCAAAGGAAAAAGGTGCTATCTCTCTCTTTCTCTCTCTCTCTCTCTCTCTCCCTGACTGCTGCCAGCCAGCCACTGCTGAAAGGTATCAAAACAGAAGTTTCAATCAACCTACAATTCAATGAGTAATGAAATCGATTTCAAACTATCAACATCAGTGCTACCGGCAATATTTACTGCAATGGCAGCAGAGGTCAACCATCTATCCGCACTTCACAAAATGATTCAGAGATTAACCTGTAAATCTTCTTTTATCTTTTTGAACTCACCACTTATTTCTAATCTCTGTGTCTGTTGCATGACTGTTCCTTCTCTTGTTCTGCAATTAATTGTTAATTCAAGAAAATCTGGTAAAATTGGCTTCTTTTAAAACATCAGTTCTCTTGGGTCTGGGTGAAAGGGATGGGATCCTTTCACAAGTAAGCTCGATACAACCAACCAAATAGGTGCGTGAGTAACCAATGGGAACCAGTTCAACCCTCCTAACCTGAAAGCTTAATGGTTTGAGATATTCCTCCTAGTACAGTCACAAACTGGAGAACTATGCCTGGGGACTGGATGTAACATTCCTTAAGTCTTCAAACAATCATCTGTAAGGATAATAGGGTGGTTATGGTAGGGGATTTTAACTTTCCAAACATAGACTGGGACTGCCATAGTGTTAAGGGTTTAGATGGAGAAGAATTTGTTAATTGTGTACAAGAAAATTTTCTGATTCAGTATGTGGATTTGCCAACTAGAGAAGGTGAAAATCTTAACCTACTCTTGGGAAATAAGGCAGGACAGGTAACTGAGGTGTCAGTGGAGGAGCACTTTGGGACCAGCGACCATAATTCTATTAGTTTTAAAATAGTGATGGAAAAGAACAGACCAGATATAAAAGCTGAAGTTCTAAATTGGAGAAAGGCCAATTTTGGCGGTATGAGGCAGGAACTCTCATAAGCTGATTGGGCGCAGATGTTCACGGGTAATGGGATGGCTGGAAAATGGGAAGCCTTCAGAAATTAGATAATGAGAATACAGAGAAAGTATATTCCTGTCAGGGTAAAAGGAAAGGCTGGTAGATATAAGGAATGCTGGATGACTAAAGAAACTGAGGGCTTGGCTAAGAAAAAGAAGGAAGCATATGTCAGGTATAGACAGGATAGATCGAGTGAATCCTTCGAAGAGTATAAAGGCAGTAGGAGTATACTTAAGAGGGAAATCAAGAGGGCAAAAAGGGGACATGAGATAGCTTTGGCAAATAGAATTAAGGAGAATCCAAAGGGTACTTACAAATACATTAAGGACAAAAGAGTAACTAGGAAGAGAATAGGGCCCCTCAAAGATCAGCAAGGCGGCCTTTGTGTGGAGCTCCAGGAGGTGGGGCAGATACTAAGCGAGTATTTTGCATTAGTGTTCACTGTGGAAAAGGTCAAAAGGACATGGAAGATATAGAATGTAGAGAAATAGATGGTGACATCTTGAAAAATGTCCATATTACAGAGGAGGAAGTGCTGATGTCTTGAAATGCATAAAGTGGATACACCCTGATCACATGTACCCTAGAACTCTGTGAGAAAGCTAGAGGAGTGATTGCTGGGCCTCTTACTTAGATATTTGTATCATTGATAGTCACAGGTAAGGTGCCAGAAGACTGGAGGTTGGCAAACATGGTGCCAATGTTTAAGAAAGGTGTTAAGGACAAGTCAGGGAACTGTAGACCAGTGAACCTGACATTGGTGGTGGGCAAGTTGTTGGAGGAAATCCTGAGGGATAGGATGTACATGTATTTGGAAAGGCAAGGACTGATTAGGGATAGTCAACATGACTTTGTGTGTGGGAAATCATGTCTCACAAACTTGTATAAGTTTTTTGGAGAAGTAACAAAGAGGATTGATGAGGGCAGAGCAGTAGATGTGATCCATATGGAGTTCAGTAAGGTGTTTGACAAGCTTCCCCATGGAAGACTGGTTAGCAAGGTTAGATCTCATGGAATACAGGGAGTACTCGCCATTTGGATACAGAACTGGCTCAAAGGTAGAAGACAGAGGGTGGTGGTGGTGGAGGGTTGTTTTTCAGACTGGAGGCCTGTGACCAGTGAAGTGCCACAAGGATCGGTGCTGTGTCCACTACATTTACATAAATGATTTAAATGTGAGGTAAGAGGTATAGTGAGTAAAATTGGAGGTGTAGTGGACAGCAAAAAAGGTTATCTCAGATTACAATGGAATCTTGATCAGATGGGTCACTGGGCTGAGAAGTGGCAGATGGAGTTTAATTTAGCTAAATGCAAGGTGCCGCATTTTGGGAAAGCAAATCTTAGCAGGACTTATACACTTTCTGGTAAGGCCCAAGGAAGTGTTGCTGTAAATAGAGACCTTGGAGTGCAGGTTCATAGCTCCTTGAAAGTGGAGTCGCAGGTAGATAGGATAGTGAAGAAGGCATTTGGTATGCTTTCCTTTATTGGTCAGAGTACAGGAGTTAGGAGGTCATGTTGCGGCTGTACAGGACATTGGTTAGGCCACTGTTGGAATATTGCATGCAATTCTGGTCTCCTTCCTATCAGAAAGATGTGAAATTTGAAAGGGTTCAGAAAAGGTTTACAAGGATGTTGCCAGGGCTGGAGGATTTGAGCTATAGGGAGAGGTTGAATAGGCTAGGGCTGTTTTCCCTGGAGCATCAGAGGCTGAAGGGTGACCTTATAGAGGTTTACAAAATCGTGAGGGGCATGGATAGGATAAATAGACAAAGTCTTTTCCCTGGGGTGGGGGAGTCCAGCACTAGAATGCATAGGTTTAGGGAGAGAGGGAAAAGACATAAAAGAGACCTAAGGGCAACATTTTCACACAGAGGGTGGTATGTGTACGCAATGAGCTGCCAGAGGAAGTGGTGAAGGCCGGTACAATTGCAACATTTAAAAGGCATCTGGATGGCTATATGAATAGGAAGGGTTCAGAGGGATATGGGTCAGGTGCTGGCAGGTGGGACTAGATTGGATTGGGATATCTGGTCGGCATGAACGAGTTGGACCAAAGGGTCTATTTCCGTGCTGTACATCTCTACGACTCTATGACTCTAAGAACATAGCTGCCCCTCAGTTCTGGTTAATGCATGGACTTCTGATGAATTTCCACATTAAGTTGATCAATGGCCCTTATGTCCATGAGGGCACACCAGACACCATTCAAAGGGCAGATCTCAGTCTAATTTTCTCACCACACCTTCCTCACACCAAACCCTGTCCAATGCCACCACCACCACCTGCCCCCCGCACCTCACCCCTGTTCCCCCCAGTTATAGAATTGGAGATTCATACGGCATGGAAACAGATCCTTCAGTCCAACTCATCCACACTGACCAGACATCCCAATCTGTCCTATTCCCATTTGCCAGCATTTGGCCCATATCCCTCTAAACCCTTCCTATTTATGTACCCATCAAAGTGTCTTTTAAATGTTGTAATTGTTCCAGCCTCCACCACTTCCTCTGACAGTTAGTTCCATATATGTACCGCTCTCCACATGAAAAAGTTAACCTTCAGATTCTTTTTAAACCTTTCCCCTCTCATCTTAAATCTATCCCCTCTAGTTTTAGACTCCCCCACCCTAGGAGAAAGACTTTGACTATGTACCTTAACCATACACCTCATGATTTCATAAACCTGTTATTTTGCAGCAACATTAACACCAGTCAAGATCGAGTAACTCAGTTGGCGCTGAGATGTTAGCCTTCTGTGTAATTCAACCACTCACCAATTCAAGACTGGGCCAATAGTTCCAATAGACTAATTCACAAGGAAATGTATTTCCTGCGTAATTTATTAATGTGTTTAATACAGATGAGAAGTTTTTCTGCTGAACGGGAAAATATTATTTACAAACTTTCAAATTACTGACATCTTTCAAATTACTGACATTACTGGATTTTATGTGCTAATTTAAGTGTTGTTTTGTACAGGGTGAAAGCTCTTTCAGAATTTCCCTCATTGATTACATTAATTGTATCCAAATTGTCACCAAAATCAACTTGAATTTACTTTGTTCAAGTTTCTAGTAAAAGTTATTTTCTCTAGCATGACCGTAAAATATCTGTGAGCCCAACCCCTATCAGACCATGTAAATAAACATGATTTTTTTCAATCTGTGCATCTAAGAAAATGAATATGGTTTGGGTACATCTCAACTGAATTTTTCTTCCCAACTATCCCCACCTTCTTCTCGGGCTTGATCAATTACAACTGATTGCACTCAAATCTGGGTACAAAACTAACGGAAACCTCCCTAAAATATTTGAAATTTAAAGCTGCTGTTCTGTAATGTCTCAGAGTCAGTTTATTAGTATAATTTAAAGAAACAAGCTCATGATGTTATCATTGTATCATAGCATTTGACCTGAGGTTATAATGGTCTCATGATCCACCTTACCCTAGAATCACTTGAAGCTTGACATGCTACAGAAAGCATACTACTCTCTGTGTAATCCAATGGATGAACATTAGCCCAGACACATGTGCCTATAAATATAATGCTTCTATACAAAATGATTAGATGTAACAGATACCTGTAGAATTCTTCAATTCCAAAATATCTATGCCTAGTTTCTTATGTTATGAGCTGTATTAGGTAAAATGCCCTGCTGGAGGCAAACCCACATCACTCACTACAAAGTTCACATACCATTACCTTTTGGATCATCTGAGCAATGGATTAGTGAGGCACCACACAGGGACAGTCAGCGACCTTTCAAACAGGACCACCAACTAGCCACAAAACGACATGACCCTCTCTCACTAGTATCCCCTACATACAGATAAGGAAGGAGACCACTTGGACTGGGACAACACATCCATCTTAGGACAAGCCAAATCGAGACACGCATGTGAATTCCTAGTAGCATGGCATTCTAACCGGTACTCTATCAACAAACACATCGAGTTGGACTACATCTAACAACCCCTGAGAAAAAGAACAGGAAATGACATCACCAACCGGAAGAAACCCAAACATATAAATAGAAAGCAGGAATCATGTACACTGCTTCGCCTGAGGCCTACTGAAGATGTTACCTAATAGGGTGGTGAAACGTCTGGAGATGAACCTCCCAGCTCAGCGAGCAAACCTATATCCAGGAGAGGGAAAAATTGTTCAAGAGTTACAAATACATATGAGGCAAGGGGTCAAGGAGCTCATGTATTGTCAGTCCATACACCCTCAAATCAGCAACTAGAGAACACCAGTTACATTATGGTATCTCTCTCAAAGTGATCTGAAATCATTAGTTCTGAAATTATGCAAACGCTGTGCTTGCTGATTTACATTGATTCCCAGCAAAGCATTGACTTTAACATTTTCAGGCTTGTTTTCAAAACCCACCATCGACTCATAACCTCCTAACTCTGTGATCACTACCAAGCCCACATTCCTTCCAGGTATCTGTTTTTCTCTGATTCTGGCCCCTGGTGTATCTGCCCTACTGGGCAATACATTGTCATACTTTGAAATGGTTGATATTTCACATTATGTGATATTTTTCTGATCTAATGGTCTGTGTCCTGGAGAGAACTGTAATTTAATGAAAAATACTGTTTTATTCTTTTGATAGATGACAGGCTTGAGGGCCCTATAATTTGAACAATATCAGAAACATCATGCATTACCAAGTAACCCCGTAAAAAATAATACAGTCAGGCAAATAAGCCCTTTTTGTTCTTTCATTGAAAACAATCTTGTATTTTTTACGGACACAGCTTAGCACAACAAGAGCTTAGATTCCAATCAGCACTGGTATTCATCTCTAGACATTTGCATCATGATTAAGTTTGTTTCTAATCTCTGTATTACTCCTCTCCAATTACATTGTTTCCATTCTAGCCTGTTATCGGCTGCATAATTCATGTAAGTCTCCTTGATTCTCAACGACACAATCCAATTCAGTCTCAGATTCTCTTGAAGTCATCACCCATGCCTTTGTTACCTCTATACTCAAGTATTCCAACTTACTACTGGCTGGTCTCCCACATTCAATCTTCTGTAAACTTGACACAATCCAAAACTATGTTGCTCATGTCTTAACTTACAACAATACCCAGTCCCTCTGTCACCCTGTGCTTGCTGATTTACATTGATTCCCAGCAAAGCATTGACTTTAACATTTTCAGGCTTGTTTTCAAAACCCACCATCGACTCATAACCTCCTAACTCTGATCACTACCAAGCCCACATTCCTTCCAGATATCTGTTTTTCTCTGATTCTGGCCCCTGGTGTATCTGCAATTATTATTGCTCCATCACTGGGGACTGTGTCTTTACTTATGTTAGTCCCAGGCTGTGGAATTCCTTCCCTACATCTCTCCAACTCTCTACCTCACTTTCTGCCTTCAAACAATTCTCCTTAAAACTCACCTCTTTGATGAAGACTTTAGTTATCTAACCCAGAATGTCCTAATGTGGCTTGCTGTCATATTTTATTTTATAATGGCCCTGTGAAATGCCATAGGACACGTATTTATTTTAGTAGACATAAACTGGTATTGCAGTATTAACCTTTGGTCTTTTTATACCAATCAAAGCATAATTTAACTCAGGGAAAAATCTAATATCTATTTGGTTCCAATTATTTAAGAATATAAATTTAAGTACATTCATAATCATCGAATTGAATCATTGAGACACACAAGACAGGATATAGCCATTTGTCCATTATATTTATGCTAAACTTTTGAAAGAGCAGTTGTACTTGGTCCCACATCCCTATTCATTGTAACATTGTGAGAAGATACAATCCAAATCCCTTCAATTATTGATAGAATCAGATACCACCATCTCGGAATCCAGGTGTTACGGACCAGACAGACCCTCTCAACATGTTTTAAGAAGGTAGCCCAGACTCTAACTTTTCTTTTAGGCTGATGTAAAGTGGATATTCCAGAAGTAATGCAGTTGGTCAAACCACTCAGCTTTAAACAAAACAGAATTTATGTAAACATTACAGATGAAACATGAACAAAAGAAAACAGAATTTAGAATAACAACCTATTTGAAACCCAACCAACATGATGCCGCAACTTACGAAGGAGCTGTTCCAATCTCTGCAACATCCCATAAACACACCCCTTGGCAAAAGGTAAATTCAAACACAGGTTCTGACAGGCAGGAAAGATTTCAGAGAGAAGGTTCAGGCAAGACATCTGCTGAAGCATGGACCCTCTTTTCACTATAGCTGCTTCCCCCAGCAATTTTTTTGACTGCTTGTTAAAATTAAACCAAACTATAAGAAACCTGAACTGGGAGAGCCAGCCACTCCCCAGCCATTGTTTAAAGTGCCAGATCCAGACATATCCGAACCACTGCCTTTACAACCCCTCTTGAAAAAAAAACAAGGGCAACATAACCTTGTTAACAGGCCACCATCATCACACAGTTACTGGCATTTCTCTGACTGAAATAATTTCTCCTCACCTTCCCTCTAAATGTCTTGCCAATTATAACAACCTCTAGTTATTGACCTAATTAATTTAATAAATAGTCACAAGGTGGTTACAGTAAGATGTGTGTACAATGTGGGATTCTGATTAAGGGTCAGACAGTAAATAAATTTGTCAAGACATAAAGTTGAATTTCAGAGGAGTTTGGAGAGAGCAAAGTGCTGAACCCTGGGATATAGGTCCTGCTGGATTGGGTAGGGCACAGCGGCACTTTCAACTTCTTCAAGGCCAGCCATCAAGGCCATGCCACCAGACCATGTCAACCGAATGATGCCACCTCGCAGTCAGCAGCCTAGGAAGAAGCTCAATGTCCACTCCACCATCATAAGTGCTCAAGCCTCTGGAGTGTAACATGAATAGCAAATGATGCACGTTCAGTCAATCTTAGCAGATCACAACATTTAAGCTTGATCCAATCAAACTGCTTCACATATACAGTGCCTCTTGCTAGTAGGTGTCATTAAGTCAAATTTTAAGCAACACTGGTTTGCTGCACTTATGCAGGGCCTTGGTGAGGCTACACCTGGAGTACTGTGTGCACCTTTGCTCTCCTTATCTGAGGAGGGATATTCTGGCGATAGAGTAGTGCAACAAAGATTTACCAATTGGTTCCTTGCATGGCACAACTAATGCATGAAGAGATACTTGATCAGTTAGGACTGTATTCACTGGAGTTGTGAAGAATGAGGGGGGGGGTTTCATAAAAACCTATAAAATTCTAACTGTATAAATGCAAGAAAGATGTTCCTGATTACTGGCAAGTCCAGAACCAGGGGTTACAGTCAAAGAATGCAGGATAGACCATTTGGGACTGAGATGAGGAGAAATCTCTTTACCCAGAGAGTGGTGAGCCTGTGGAATTTTCTGCCATAGAAAGTGGTTAAGGCTAAAACATTCAATGTTTTCAAGAAGGGGTTACGTTTAGTTCTTAGCCCAGGGATCAGAGGACATGGGGAGAAAGTGGGAACAGGTTACTGAGTTGAATGATCAGTCATGATCATATTGAGTGTGTCCCATAGAAAGGCTGCAGTAGTGAGTAGAGTGGATTCTTTCTTAATTATATGTTTTTGGAGATATGTCTCTTGATTAAACTTAAAATATAAGCCATAACTATTAATTTAACCTGGGGCAGTGTTTTGTAGAGGAATAAGACGGTGTTATTTTCTGGGTCTGTAGATTGTGAAGGAGCAAAAATGGCCTTTGCAGTGATATGTACTTCTTGTCAGATGTGGAAGTTCAAAGAGAGTTTAAGGGTTACTGCAGATTATATCTGCCATAAATGCTGTTGGATGCGAATCTTATCAGATCGAATGGATCAGTTGGAGAGACAGTTAGAAGCAATGAGGAATTTGCAACAACAACAGTATGTGATGGATGGCAGATATAGGAAGGGGGGATGTCTCAGATACAGTCACATAGATGGGTTAACTCCAGGAAAGGTAAGAGAGGTAGGCAGAGGTATATTCCTATCATGGTGAAAGGAAAAGCTGGTAGGTATAGGGAATGCTGGATGACTAAATAAATTGAGGGTTTGGTTAAGAAAAAGAAGGAAGCATATGTAAGGTATAGACAGGATAGATCAAGTGAATCCTTTGAAGAGTATAAAGAAAGTAGGAGTATACTTAAGAGGGAAATCAGGAGGGCAAAAAGGGGACATGAGATAGTTTTGGCAAATAGAATTAAGGAGAATCCAAAGAGTTTTTACAAATATATTAAGGACAAAAGGGTAACTAGGGAGAGAATAGGGCCCCTCAAAGATCAGCAAAGCAGACTTTGTGTGGAGCAGCAGAAAATGGGGGAGATACTAACCGAGTATTTTCCAACAGTATTTACTGTGGAAAAGGATATGGAAGATACAGACTGTAGGGAAATAGATGGTGACATCTTGCAAAATGTCCAGATTACAGAGGAGGAAGTGCTGGATGTCTTGAAATGGTTAAAGGTGGACAAATCCCCAGGACCTGATTAGGTGTACCCGAGAACTCTGTGGGAAGCTAGAGAAGTGATTGCAGGGCATCTTGCTGAGATATTTGTATCATCGATACTCACAGGTGAGGTGCCGGAAGACTGGCGGTTGGCAAACATGGTGCCACTGTTTAAGAAGGGTGGTAAGGAAAGCCAGGGAACTATAGAGCCTGACCTCGGTGGTGGGCAAGTTGTTGGAGAGAATCCTGAGGGACAGGATGTACGTGTATTTGGAAAGGCAAGGACTGATTAGGGGTAGTCAACATGGCTTTGTGTGTGGGAAATTATGTCTCACAAACTTGATTGGGTTTTTTGAAGAAGTAACAAAGAGGATTGATGAGGGAAGAGCAGTAGATGTGATCTATATGGACTTCAGTAAGGCATTCGACAAGGTTCCTCATGGGAGACTGAGTAGCAAGGTTAGATCTCATGGAATACAGGGAGAACTAGCCATTTGGATACAGAACTGGCTCAAAGGTAGAAGGGTTATTTTTCAGACTGGAGGCCTGTGACCAGTAGAGTGCCACAAGGATCGACGCTGGGTCCTCTACTTTTTGTCATTTACATAAATAATTTGGATGCAAGCATAAGAGGTACAGTTAGTAAGTTTGCAGATGACACCAAAATTGGAGGTGTAGTGGACAGCGAAGAGGGATACCTCAGATTACAACAGGATCTGGACCAGATGGGCCAATGGGCTGAGAAGTGGCAGATGGAGTTTAATTCAGATAAATGTGAGGTGCTGCATTTTGGGGAAGCAAATCTTAGCAGGACTTATACACTTAATAGTAAGGTCCTAGGGAGTGTTGCTGAATAAAGAGACCTTGGAGTGCAGGTTCATAGCTCCTTGAAAGTGGAGTCACAGGTAGATAGGATAATGAAGAAGACGTTTGGTATGCTTTCCTTTATTGGTCAGAGTATTAAGTACAGGAGTTGGGAGGTCATGTTGCGGCTATACAGGACATTGGTTAGGCCACTGTTGGAATATTGTGTGCAATTCTGGTCTCGTTCCTATCGGAAAGTTGTTGTGAGACTTGAAAGGGTTCATAAATGATTTACAAGGATGTTGCCAGGGTGGAGGATTTGAGCTACAGGGAGAGGCTGAACAGGCTGAGCTGTTTTCCCTGGAGTGTCAGAGGCTGAGGGGTGACCTTATAGATGTTTACAAAATTATGAGGGGCATGGATAGGGTAAATAGGCGAAGTCTTTTCCCTGGGGTGGGAGAGTCCAGAACTGGAGGGCATAGGTTTAGGGTGAGAGGGGAAAGATATAAAAGAGACCTAAGGGGCAACTTTTTCATGCAGAGGGTGGTACGTGTATGGAATGTGCTGCCAGAGAAAGTGGTGGAGGCTGGTACAATTGCAACATTTAAGGGGCATCTGGATGGGTATATGAATTGGAAGGGTTTGGAGGGATATGGGCCAGGTGCTGGCAGGTGGGACTAGATTGGGTAAGGATATCTGGTCGGCATAGACAGTTTGGACCGAAAGGTCTGTTTCCATGCTGTACATCTCTATGACTCTATGAATGGCAGAGCAGGCTCGAAGGGCTGAATGGAAGACTCTTGCTCCAATTTTCTATGTTTCTAACTTTAAAGGAGGTCAGAGAATTGGAGTGGTTAGGGAGGTAATCTAAAGCCTCAACAGCTGAAGGTATAACTGACAGTGATAGTGAGAAGGAAGTTGTAATGGTATCATAGTGTGGAGTTTATTGGATACAGATTTCCCAGAGAATTCCAGGATTAAAGAAGGTTACAGAAACATAAGGGGAGAGGCTGTGGAAGGATTTGAAAGTGAAGGTGCTGAGGGACTGGGAGCCAATGTAGCCAAGTACAGGAGTGATAGGTGACTGGGATTTGGCACAGGTAAATAGATGGGCTGAAGAATTTTGGCTGAGGTTATATTTATTGAGGTTCTATTTATAGAGGGTGAAAGATGGGAAGTTGGTCAGGAAAACATTGGAATATTCAAGAAAAATAATGGAAAAACTGCAATAGAGCTTCAGTAGGATGTACAGAAGCAAATCGTTATGACTATGAAAAGGGACTTGAGTTATTAGGACATTTTTCGCTCAAGTTGAGAATATTACAGGATGGTGAGAAGCAGAAAAGCCAATCCTTATCAACATTTTGTGCTGCCGATAGATGGGGCAACAGTATACAGAACTGGTATAGTGGATATTTCTCACCCATGGGATTTCCTGCTTTTTTCCCACCATATTCACAGGTCGATGCTAATTTTACCAGATTTTCTATACTTCTCTCCTTGGCTGTTCTCTTTCAGCAACTGGATCCATCTTTTGTTTTCTGTTATGAATCCCCTATCTCTTTTATAATCGTGCTACTCCTGCCTTCCATCTGATCACAGTTCTAGCCCCTTATGTTCCTTCCCTGCTCTAGCCCTCGATTTTCCTAGCTCTGCATTGATCCAAAAGCTGCTCCTCACTACCACATGACCCTATGTATAATGTGCATGAGCTGGCCACTGAGATTCAATAAGACCATGGCTGATTTGATTAAATGCACATTTTCATCTAACTCCCAATAATCTTTCAGCCCCTCGCTTATCAAGAATCTATACACCCCTGTCTTAAAAATATTTAGTGGTTGCTTCCACCATTCTTTGAGGAGGTGCATTCCAAAGACTCGACTCTCCATGTTAAAAACATCCCTTTCTTTGTTTAAAAAGAGCAACCCCTTATTTCTAAACAGTCACCCGGAGCTCTTGATTCTCCCTCAATAGGAAACAATTCCACGTGTACCTTTTCAAGACCCCACAAGATTTTCCGCATGTTAATCATGTCAGCAGGATACAAACCCAACCTATTTAACTTTCCCCTGTGCAGACAACTCACATATACCAGGTATAAATCTTCCCTGAATTACTTTCGATATATTTATACCTTCCCGTAAATAAGGAGACCAATACTGAACTCAATATTCCAGATGTGGTCTCACCCATGCCATGCATAACTGAAGCACATCCTCTCTGCTTTTGTATTCAACTCCCCTCACATAAAGGATAATTCTATAATCTTTCCTAATGACCTGTATACTTCTGTTTAATCTGTACAAGTTGCCACAGTAAACCATTGGTCTTTTTCTCTGCTCAAATCTAATAGTACATTGTCCTTATTTCAAATGAAAGAAAATTGATCTGAATTCCCACTACTCCTTTCCATCCACAATGTTGAACTGTTGGGTGTTTCCAGGCATTTGTATGTTGGTTTCTGGGATCCACAGTAGTGTTGTTTTTAATTTAGATACGATAGTGAAGTGATTATGTTACTGGATTAGTAATACAGAAAAGCCTAAGCTAATGAGCCAGAGAATATGAGGTCAACTCCCACAAGAGCAATTTGAGAATTTGAATTCAGTTGCAAGAAAATCCTGGAACTTTACAGGCTAGAAGGATGAGTCCATTCAGCTCCATTGTACTCAGTTAGTGCCCCTCCACTGTTCTTTTCCTAGAGCCCTGCGAAAGTTTCCTTTCCCAGCACGCCTCGAAGTCCCCGTTACAATTGAATCTGCTTCCTTCAAATCATTCAAGAAAACATCCTCAATCCCATTCTGGTTCTTTGCTGATTTTTGTTTCTTCTATATGCATTCACAGAATGAGGGTGTCACTGGCTTGGCTAGCATTTATTGCCCACCCTTAATTGCCCAGAGGGCAGTTAAGAGTCATCCCCATTATTGTGACTCTGGAGTCATGTATTGGCCAGACCAGGTAAGGAGGGCAGTTTCCTTTCCTAAAAGGCAGTAGTGAAACAGATGAATTTTTCCTGACAATGGATTCATGGTCACCATTAGACTCTTCATTCCAAATGTTTATTGAATTCAAATCCACCATCTGCCATGGCAGGATTTGAACCCAAGTCTATACCTGGGTCTCTAGATTAATAGGCTAGTGATAATGTCACTAGGCCATTACCTACCATCCTGATCGGCGTTACTTGTTTACTAACTTGTTTCCCACTGGAAAAAGTATTTCTTTATTTAGTCAATTCAAATCCTTCACAGGTTGTTTTGAATTAGGAAATTACCTTTCTGCTTGTCTGCGTGTTGCAAAACATATTGGGACAAACCATTCCAAGGCAATGAGGCAGCGAGGCCCACTTCCCACAAACCAATACATTTTAAGAAAATCAAAAATATCAGCATTTGTGTAATGTACTTTTCAAACATGGTAACTTTTTTAAGAAAATTGTTGATGGGATATGGGTAGTGTTGATAACAGAGCAGCTAAATATGGCAAATTTCCTACCCAAAGGGCAATTATAGAACCAGATGGGTTTTTACAAAAAAATGTCTTTGGACTAAATTTTAACATCCAGATTTTCTCAGATTCAAATTTCACCACTAGTCCAGTGACATTCCCCTGTGCCACTATCTCCCTCGTCGGCTTTGCAACCAGGGATAATGGGCCATCAAACCTGAGTGCAGAAAGAGGCCACTGGTTTACTATTGCAACTTATAATGAGTTAAGCCGTTTAGCTCGATGTCTACCAATTACACCCAAGGCTTATCTGTCCTTCAGACACTCGCTGCTCCACTTAACACAAGCCTGCCTTTCCTCCCTGTAATTTTAGACCAGTTTCTGCCAAAATGACGTTCTTCCTCAAAACCATGATTAGCGGGAAAATGAAAGACCTGGGAGGTGGTGGAGGAGGAGGAGAAGAGGCGAAGACAGAGGAGGGAGATGGAAAGCCAACTGCAAAAAGCACAGGAATGACAAGGGAAGAGTTTGAGGAATACCAGCGTCAGCTGCTGGAAGAAAAGTGAGTACCTCACCAGAAAGTAAAGGGGTTGAAAAGGGAAGCATGGAAAACCTGAAAGGATTTTTAAGGATAAATACAAGTTAGGATTAATGTTTTGAAGTTATAATGTATGCACAAGCTGAATCCATATTAAAAATTAGTACTCCATGTGTTTTAGTGAAATGTTTAACTTTCAGTTAATTCACAAATGAGGTATACTCTGAGGTATACATATATATAAATGTATATACAATTTAACAGCTCAATTTAACAGTAAATGTTAACAAGTTATGTTTGGCCGTGATGTTGAAAACCATTGTCAAGCACAAATCTTTTAATGTATTTGTGCATTAATCAAAGGACTGAAATAATACACCAACTGGTGTGGCAATGAACTATACAGACCATGCCAATCCCAAGTTTAACTCCCAATTTTTGTGCAGTTAGTACATCTGAGCCAATGATAAATAAGTGACCTCTCTGTTCCTAAACTAAGGAAGGGAAATTATCAGTCAGGGTTCCTGCTTGTGATCACTGCCCATTGCCCCCTGCTGGGATATTCACATCTGTAGACTCCAGGTGAGACAGGTTCACCCGTGCTGCCTCCTGTAGTTGAATAGATTGATTTCACTCAATACATGATTGTTTGGGTAAGATATTGGTGGACAGTTGGCATTTTGGCAACTGTATTTCAGCAATGTCAGAATCTACAAGGAAAAGAGTGAGGGGGAGAGAAGACGGGAGTAGAGAGAGAAATCATTCAGGATAATAACTGTGCCAGTGTCTATTAGTGTAAAAGTCATACCCATATTTAATGATACTAGCTTTATGTGCATTTTCTTATTAGTAATTATACTACCAAATATAAAATGTTAAATTAGGATCTGCATTTCTTATTAAATTTTCTTCCTGCACAATTTTATTCTGTATTTAGTTTCATATTCCAATAGTCTGTTTCTTCTTTGCTTTCCCACCTTATCTCACTTCACTCTGTTTTACTAATATTACTGATCTGCTAAACCGTCATCTTGTTGTATTCTTCATAAACCCAAGAACCCTCTGAATTCTCTTCCTCTCTCTAGATCATGGTGTCTCTCATTCTAAAGTCAAGATGTCTCAGGGTCTTAACACTGCAGAACATCTTCTGATTCCCCTTCACCTCTTTTCCCTTTCTATGAAGAACAGCCCTTCTCTTCCCTCCTCACCTCTAAACCCTTGATTTATCCTTTATCTGGGAATGTTTAATGTAAAGATCCCATTATTTAACAGCAGTAGCAAAAGTCTGATATCCTGTTCACCATAACAGATGCATAATTGTGTTGAGGCTAAAATGTCTGACAAGCTGGCTAATGAGAGTGTACCCACAGCGGTGGGTTATGACAGAAATTATGTCAGGTCACACTGGCTCATCCTCATTCTCTGTGATTTTATTGAAAGGAGAATCTTGCCTTGAGAAACAACTTTGCTTTATTTAAGATCCATTATCAGGGGCCTACAGTCAGGAGTCATGGTTGATAGTAGGTTCAAGCCACACTGCAGAGACCATAGCACAAACTGTAATCTGATGCTTCTGTACAGTACTGAGGGAGTGCCACATGGTTGCTGGATGACACCTTCTATATTTCAAGTGCATTGTTTCGAAAAAGAACAGTGGGACTCGCCCTGATGACCTGGCTAATATTTCTCCCTCAAACAACTCACCAAAAAAGGATTGATAGGTCACTGTCATATTCCTGCTTGTGGGATCTTGCTGTGTACAGGTTGTCCTTCCTAAATTACAAAACTCTGATGACCCTTCAAAAGGTTCAATGACTGTAAAGCCCTTTGAAACACCTTGGGGCAGTGAGAAGCTATGGACCATTTCTTTTGCCAAGCTAGTGCCTTCCTGTATCAGCACCTTTATTCTCGATGAGCAGGAGTGTGAATGCTGAATCCTGACTCTCACAATGGTGTCGGATGCAGAGTTTATTTGTATACCTCGTCCACCTTTGCATTGACACCATCCAATTCAGAAGGGGCAGAAATCCAACCTGGGATCTTCCTGGTCCATGTGGTTGAGACAGTGCTCAGCCAATGTAAGCATAGAATCATAAAATTGGTACAGCACTAAAGGAAGCTATTGACTTTCCTTTATTAGTCTATTGAGCCTGGACTGGCTCTTACATAATCCCACTCTCCAGCTCCTCCTCTAATTTTCAGCCTTTAAGCCAGTCTGTTTTGAAAGTTACTATTCATCTATCAGACATTGCATTCCCAGTCCTTGCTGCTTGTAATTATGTTTTTACTCATATTGCCTTCTTATTGCCAATCACCTACCATCTGCGTACTCTGGTTATTGACTCTTCAGCTGATGACAGCAGTTTAATTCCTATATTGAATCTCCTCATAGCTTTCTCTAGTCTAACAAGAGAAGTCCCATCCTCTTCAGTCTGTCCTAGTAGCTGTGATTCCTCATCTCTTTATCCATCGCAGTATCTGCTCAAACTTTGCCTTCTATCCTCTTGCTTTGTCCATCTTCCTTCCAGTGGTTTTCCATCAGGAACTCAAAAGAGAAGAGGTCATGAAATCTGCTTTGGTTTTTGGTGCAGAGGTAGTGATTCTGCTGAGGCCTGACTGATCCCTGTTTCTATACCCTTCTGCAATGGGAGGTAAATGTGATGGGGATAAGACAAAGCATTTCCACAACAAAAGAAAATGTATTGTACTATGTAAGTCCAACCAGGCAGATTTTTGGAAGGAGGGGGGTGATTTCTTTGTGTGTGTGTGTGTATGCTTGTGTTTGTCTGTGTGTATCCGTGTGTGTGTGTGTGTTCATGTTTTAGGTTGATGACCACCATTAGGATTGAGAAACATACACTGTAAACATAATGAGTTTGAGTGAACAATAGGAGGACAATGACCGAAAGGATGAGAGAGGTATATTACAGGGTGAAGGACGGACAAGGTTAATGACAACATTGGCAATGGACTACATTTTAGCCAAGTTCTCACATAGAGAAACTCTTTCTCCACAATGCTCCTTCTTGTGGCCAGAATCAAGAACTATTCATCTTGATCCAGAAAAGGGCCCGATAAAGGTTTCTTGCCTCTTATTGTCAACCTTTAGCTATGGTATTTTCAAAGAGCATTTTTTGGAGGTCTCTCACCCATTGGTCGCTCGAAGTAATGCTGTTCTATGGAATGTTGGACGACGACATTTCACCAACTCTTACCCTACTACAATGAAGCTGATGGTTTCTCTACAAGGAGGGACTGAGAAAATGAACTGGAGCAGCTGACAGCTTAATGTGGCCTTTCACCACCTCAAATGTTGCTGGGATAACTACAAGCTCTAACTTCACCCTACAGCCAATGAACTGAGGTCCAGGAATCTGCAGGCTCAACAGACAAATAAAGTAGTCTTCATGCCAGAGTACAAAGAGGGCTATCTATATTCCAGGACACATTAAACAGAAGACTCATTGCTATATTTCATATTGTTAATTCCTACTTGAAAATAATTTGACTTCGAGTCTTATTCAGGTGATCAATGCTATGCCTGAGGTGGGGTGGGGTACAATTGCCTCCTAGCATATTACTGAACCACATAGACAAGATTGGGCCCAGTTTATCTCCAGTATTTGTCACATTTTCT
Source organism: Chiloscyllium plagiosum (assembly GCF_037043375.1). Taxonomy (NCBI): domain Eukaryota; kingdom Metazoa; phylum Chordata; class Chondrichthyes; order Orectolobiformes; family Hemiscylliidae; genus Chiloscyllium; species Chiloscyllium plagiosum. The sequence goes on along the minus strand of NW_028270166.1, from coordinate 34,081,271 downwards.
CTTAATCAGGACACTGGGCAGCAACAAGGTTGTTACAACTGGGCCTCAGTTCCTCAGGTTAAGAGGCATTGAGGTCCTGATTACATGAGAGCAAGGTTGGACTTAGCTGTGATGCCATCTGCAGTCTAACAGCTTGCCAAGACTCATTATGCTGCAATAAGGAATGGATGAGGTACCAGAAAGAAGCCTACAGCTGCAGAAATGTGATCCCTTCATTCAAAAAAATCAGTGCCTTTGAGAGTGGAACAGAGAATACAGGAAAAAGCAGACTGACAGTATTAGGCTGGGATATTGAGGAGATCACTAAATTATTAGGTGAATGAGTAAGGTTTTCCATTTAGTTGGCTTTAGGGCTTGTGAAAGTCATATTTAGCTGTCGGTCCACCTACTACTTCCTCTCTCTTGTTAAATATAACGCTATACTAGTGGGAGGATTGAATAATAGGAAGTACGGAGTCACCTTTAGAAGTAATGAAAGCAGTTGGTACTTTATTATTCATTATGGGCAATATGGACATTACTGGCAAGGCCAGTTACTTATTATAATCCTAACTGCATTGTGATGGTGGTGATGAACCTGTTGCATTAGAAGTATTATCTTATGTAACATTATGTACTATATGATAATATTATATAGCATTACTTGGTCCACTGTATAGTTCAATCCAGCCTATTAAGAGGAATTAGTACTAACCCCTGCATAGAATTGAGAATGCGTGACGTATATTTAAGAAAATACGGTAATTATGATGCCAACAAGCTAGGTTAAGTAACCTTCTATTTTACGAAGGCTGGTAACTAGTACAATCCAGGATTTGAGACTAAACTTTGACAGCAGCAGCTTAGGGTGAAGGAGATTTAAGGAGGATTTACCTGTGACATGAAGCGAGTGACCAGCCTTTGCACGAACAAAGGGAGAAAGAACAGATAAAGCCAAGCCCTTCACACAAATGAACTCCAGGAGCGACAGACTGTACAGGGCTCTTGCTTTTGTGAGCCACAGAGGTGGATCTCATGAAGCCACTGTGGTCACATAGAATTGATAAAGTGTATCATTTGCACTTCTAAAGTGACTGATACTAACCAATTCTGGCATTCTGAGTTACCCTATCTAAAGTACAGTAAGATACTTGGCTCAGTGCCAGCAATCTCAGCTGAGTCAGGGGCTCAGGGATTCCTCATTCTTCAAGGATGTGACAGCTACCAACTGAGTGCAGCTTGAGCACAAAGCTCAGCTTACCAGCTCAGTGACAAAATGCCACTTTGTCAAAAGTACAATTTTTCAGATGAGTTCTTAATCTTTTGCCTCTCAGTTCCATCTGCGGCACAGTTCAAAGAAGGAAATGGATTTCTCTTGGAGTCACTCCAGCACTTTAAACCCTCAAACAACTTTATGAAAACTAATTAAGTAATTGTTTATCTCACCTTAGCTTGTGGAATCTTGTGAGAATTTGCTGTGATTTTGGATTTCTCACATTCCAGAAAATCTCTCACCGTCCAAAGGTGCAGAACCAGGAGACCATCAACATCAATTCTTTTTTGTCCTTTGACCTTCACCCCAGTACTCTCAAGACTCCACTGTCAATACCCACACACCACAATAATACTCCTGTGTATTATTACCTCTCTCTGCTGTCTTACTGTAAGGGCCAATATTGATATCAGTGAGCTTTGAGATTTTCAGGTCAGCATCTTTGCCACCAAATGAATAACTACAAACCCTGTTACCCCTTAGGGGCATTTATAAATGTCCATGAAACAAAATAGTTTCTTGGGTGTCACTCCATTGTCCTTCTTTTGCTACTCACCTGCTCCGATCAGTTGTCCCCTCCTTACAGTACAAGAGTTGTCCCCTCCTTACAAAGTTCTTATAGTGCAGAGAGTAGCATCATTGCCTCTGAGTCATGTTCTGGTTTGAGTCCCACACCATAAATTGATTGAGGGAGGTGCATTCATAGTGCAGCCACCTTATTCAGGAAATAGGTCCACTTAATATGTCAGTGAGGGATCTAACACTTGTTTGGGATCCCTTTAGGAAACCAGATACAAAGTCATGTGGCACTATCAGTAGCATCCCTACCTCACAATAAGAAACGGTAGTTTTCAATCCCACCCCAATGTTCATAGTGTGGCCAATCAGTTTGAGTTCAAACTTGTGCAAATCCTTCTAAAACACGCTGATGACAAATGCTCAGAGCAGGAGGGGTTCTACTGGTCAGCCAAGAGATGGACAGAGGTTTGAAGCCTCTACCATCACTGCTCATTGCTCTGGACCATAACCTGCATGTAAAAGTGGATGTTGCCCCAGCAACTCCAAATCCAAGTGACAGATCACCTCCAGGAAGCCAGAGATTGTTAAATGAAGCAAGGCCACATTGTTTTGCTTCAGATTCTTCAGTTTCTTTGTGTGACCTAAGCATCTCTGCAGCAGCCACCAAAACATAGCTATGTTGTCTAAAGCAAATGTTCCCGAAGAGTCAGGAAAGCAGGACTGCGCCTCAACTGCATAGTCTCCCATTCATCACTCCCACCACTGGCCACACCCCACTCACTCTATTGCTGTTCCAACCTCCTATCACTCACCAATATAAAATATATGATATTCATCGCTTTGTTTGTTCCCATCATTCATATTTAAAACAAGAATACAGTTTAATGTCACCTTTGCCAACATTGATACCCACTGGGTACAGCTACATGGGCACCATTAGCCACTCAGCTATGGGGTTCTTTTTCAGACTGGAAGACAGTGACACTCAGAGAGCGCCCATAGAACATTGTTTTCGAGAGTCTATTGCACACAGCACATCTCCCTGTCTTGGAGGCAATTCAACCAACTGTAGCACAAAATATCCTACTCCTGGTATCCACACTGGGCCATTCAACCCCGCAAGCCCATTCTATCATTCAGTTGGATCCTGGTTGATTTGATTCACAGTTTTAGATCAGTGAAAACTTCAAAGCGAATTGTGGTAACTTGGAAGAGCCAACTGCACTGGAATTGAGCTCAAGCTCCAGAAGTAAAAGTATAATGTATTTGCAATGCCTGGATAGATATTTTTGCTAATGGGGAAGGCAGTGTGTGAAATGGTAATGCCACTGGACTGGTTTCACATAGCCTTATTTTTTGGGGACATGGCAGATTTTGACATTTGAATTCAAGTTTAAAAATAACTAGAATAATAAGTAACTGCTGGTTTATTGTAGCCATGTTGCCCGTTGACAGCAGAAAAAAACATTGTGTTCACCAATGCCCTTTAGGGCAGTATATCTGCCATCTGTACCTGATCTGGCTACAGGTGACTCCAGGCCCACAGAAATGTGGTTGACTCTGAAATGGTCTGAAATGGTCTGGAAAGCAAATCAGTTCAAGGGCGACCTATGCACCATGTTAGTGATGCCACATAATCCCATGTAATAATAAGGAAAAACAGGATTGTGCTCTATTTGAATCATTATCGTTGGATGTACTGAGGAATCTCGATTATCCGAACGACACAGGCGGGGAGTATTTTATTCAGGTAATCAAATGCCAGACAACACAGTTTAGCCAAACATAGGGACCTTGCGATCTTGTTCAGATAATCCAAAATTCGGATAATTGAATGCCAGATAATCGAGGTTCCTCTGTGATTGCAAGAGAATCCATGTCAGTGCAGAGACTGAAGAAACAAATCAAGACTTGAATTCTGTGTTTAAAATATTATTATTTTATCATTCCAGAATTGAACGAGACAATGCATTCACACAGAAAAAAGCAGAAAGGGCAACAGTTCGATTGCATATGAGGGATAAGTATCGGCTACCACATGTAAGTGACAAGGAGATGAACCCAATCTCACAGGAAATGTACTAACTGTCATGAATACAGTACAGGAGGCGTGTAGACCGAGACAAGTATAGTGTAGAAAATGCATTAATAGTTACAAGTACAATACATGTATCAGCAGTCTCAGGTGGAGTACAGGAAATGTGTTGAGTGTCACATGTACAGAAATGTAATACAATGATGATGGAGCTCAACAAAATTTCAGACTCTCACAGGTATAGTACAGGAAGTATCCCAGCTAACAGGCATGGGACAGAAAACATACCAGTTGAAAAAGGAAAAGTACAGGCAAGTATCACCCGTGATAGGTGGGATACAGAAAAGAAGATACTGAGTGAAACAGGTACAGACTGTTGGCAAAATTGGAAATTGATGGAAAATTGTACTTCCTGATAGTTCAGTAGATAAGTGTAGCATTCAATGCAAACTGGGCCAGTATGTTCAAGCTCTGATATCTAAACTAATACAAGGCTGCATTAGTGATCCTTGGCTTGGATAAAATAAAATCCATCAGGATCACTGTCCTGTTAACCCTGCCGTGGATGCTTTTTATTATCAATTTACAAGTGTGAGCATTACTAACAAGGTCAAAATTGATTATTTCCCAGCTCTAAATGTCCTTGAAAAGGTGATGGGTGAACCACCTTCTTGAACTTTTGCAGTTGTGCAGTAATTATATACACAATGCTGTTGAGACAGAAGCTTGAGGATTTTGACAATGGAGGAACAGATAGAGGTACAAGTCAGGATGGTATGTGGGTTGGAGAGGCACTCACAGGTGATGGTGGGGTCAGGATAGGCTCAGTTCTCATGTCCTCCATGTTGATACACACTATTGAGATTAATGTAAAGCCTGAAACATACATTTTCAGGAGCAGGAGTAGGCCATTCGCCTCCCCCTCCCCACCCTCCCCAGGCCTGTCTCCCATTCAAAATGATCATGGCTGTTCATCCAACTCAGTATCCTGTTCTCACTTTCTCCCCATATCCTTTGCTCCCTTTATCTCTAAGAATATTATCTAACCTCTTCTGCAAATATTTAATATTTCAGCTTCAAGCACTTTCTGTGACAAAGAATTTCACAGGTTTACCACTCTCTAGGTAAAGAAATTTCTACTTACCTTAGTCCTAAATGGCCCACACCATACCCTTAGACTGTGAACGCTGGTCCTGGACTCCCCAGTCATCAGAACACTCTTTCAGCATTTACTCTGTCCAGTCCTGTTAGGATTTTAAAGGTTTCTGAGGATTCCCCTCTTTCTTCTGAACTCCAGTGAATACAATCCTAACTGATCAAGTCTCGCTTCGTACATCAGTCCTGCTATCCCAGGAATCAGTCTGGTAAATCTTCATTGCACTCCTTCCATCGCTAGAACATTCTTCCTCAGAAAGCAAACCAAAGCTCCACGCAGTACTCCAGGTGTGGTCTCACTAAGGCCCTGTACATTTGGAACAATGCATCCCTGCTCCTGTACGCAAATCCTCTTGCTATGAAGGCCAACATACCATTTGCCTTCTTGACAGCCGGCTGCATCTGCATGCTTACTTCCAGCAACTGGTGTACAAGGACAACCAGGCTTTGGTTCATCTTCCCCTTTCCCAATCTACCACCATTCAGAAAATACTCTGCCTTCCTGTTTTTACTACCATTGTAGATAACTTCACATTTATCCATATTATATTGCATCTGCCATGCATTTGCCCATTCATTCAATTTGTCTAAGTCACACTTGAAGCATCCTTCCTCCTAGCAGCTCACCCTCCCACCCAAGTTTGTGTTACCTGCAAATACGAAAATATTATGTTTAGTTTCCTTTTCTAATTCATTGACATATACGGTGACTAGCTGTAATCCAAGCACTGATCCCTGTGGGTCTACTAGTCACTGGCTACTACTCAGAAAGAGATTCTTTGTTTCCTGTTTTTTGGCCAGTCCTGGTAAAAGGTTCCAACCTGAAACATTGACTCCCCCTCTCCTCTGATGCTGCTTGACCTGCTATGCTTTTTTCCAGCTCCATCTTTATCCACTCCAGTTCTCTATCCATATCAGTGCACCCTTATCCCATAAGGTTTAATTTAAATCTAATGCTAATCTGTTATGTGGGATCTTATTGAAATTCCTAAAATGTGAACTTTTGGGTGAGGGAGTGAGAGTGTCCGGTTGCTCTGGAGAATGTGGTGGTCATGAAAAAACGGAATGAATGGAAACGTGTCACATCTTGTAACAGGAGCACTTCTCCCTCATGCTCCTGGCATAGATCCCACGACTCTCCCTCAATCCCTCCATGTCAGCAGTTTTTTTTATCAGGAATACAGGTTCACATTTTATTCACTGGTCCATAGTTTTCCATCCTACCTTCCAATCTTCAGTGTTTCAGGAAGAAATGCAATGCAGGAAGCGGTTTAATGAGTTAACAAGTCTCTTTTCTTCATGATTCAGAGTGACAAGGATGAAAGTCAAATACAGATGGCTGGGGGAGATGTGGAACTGCCTGAGGAACTGGCAAAGATGGTGCAAGAAGATGAGGATGAGGAAGAAGCTAATGATTCCTTTTTTGGGACCATTCAAAACATGGACTTTGACACCATCAAGACCAAGGCCCAAGAAACGTTCACCGAAATAAAGCAGACAGCTGAGGAAAAATGTTCAGTGATGTAACTCTCATTATATCGGTGACTTAGTGAGGCTCAGTCAGATGAGATTTCCCCATTACCATGATTGGTATCACCACACTCATCCTCATGATACTGGAAGCAATAGGGATACAGGTTAACCATGAATTAGAATAGGAGATGGTATAGTGCAGGAAATATGCCAACTAATACAGGCATGGGATTCTAATGTATCTAAACGGAAGAGGTACAGTACAGGCAAGCATCATCTGTGCCTGGTGATTTACAGGCATTTTATCAACTGTCACAGGCACAGAAAATACAGATATTGCACAGGGAAATATACTGACTGAAGAGGAGGTTGGGAATTTGTGAAAGATCTTGCTCTCCAACTGCTCACTGGGCAAATGTAGTGTCTGTTGTGGCAAAAACAGAATATATTTTCCATTTCCAGTTCCCTTTGAAACAGTGGGGCATTGACCATATTACCTCCTTTTGGTATCCCTAAGTATTGATTCACAGGTTTGTCTCATTGTCTTCTAATTCATTCCTTGCGAGGACCTCAGAACAATGGAACTGCTCATTCCTTTAGTTTTTCCTTAGTCCTCACTTCATCCTTTCCTTCCTTCACAGCTTTTTAAACCCTGGCTTGACTTCACTAAACCACAAATTTCGAATTTACTTCACATTCTCAACTGTGGCTGCAAACCTTTGCTCTTCACTGGGTTTCAAAGAATCCCTACAGTGTAGAAACAGGCCAGTCAGCCTATCAAGTACACAGCAACCCTGTGAAGAGCACCCCACCCAGACCAACACCCCCTTCCCTATAATCCTGCATTTCTCACGGCTAATTGATCCAGCTCACACATTTTGGACTGTGGGAGGAAACCAGAACATCCGAAAGAAACCCATGCAGACACGGGAGGAGAATGTACAAATTCCACACAGACTGTCACCCAAGGGTGGAATCAAACCCGGGTCCCTTGGTATAGCTACTATGCTGCCCTTTCTTATTAAAGCTCCCACTTGCCAGTGCTTTGGTTTCACTTTATTAATCTCACTAAAATAAAACACAAGAGAAGTCGACAATAAGAAGATATAACAATAAGATGGCGGTAGGATTGTTTTGGAAGTGGAACGTTATCTTCTGTTACTCATGTCTTTTTACGCATATCCAATTTACTGCTTTGTTAGCCACAAGTTAAATATTAAATCCACAGGGTAAAAACAATGACTGCAGATGCTGGAAACCAGATTCTGGATTAGTGGTGCTGGAAGAGCACAGCAGTTCAGGCAGCATCCGAGGAGCAGTAAAATCGACGTTTCGGGCAAAAGCCCTTCATCAGGAATTAAATCCTACAGAAGAACCATAGATATCTGCCTTTGCTCTGTAAGGAGACAATCTTTGCATGTCTCATGGATCGACCCACCAGTCTACCTCTGGGCCCTGAGTCCTGTTACAGCCGTATTCAGAGAGAGTCTCTGGCCTCTTTGGGTTCTACCTGAATTAGTTTGACCACCCTCAATCTGGAATAGAGCCAGAACACAAAACTGTGTTACTTAGTGGCCTCAGGACAGTGGGAGCAGGACAACAGGAAGAAAGGGGATTGATGTAATAGATTTGGAGCAGTGGAAGCAGGATCAGATAGCAAGGTCTGGGCAATGGGGCCACAGTAGTCGTCAGGTTTGTACACTCAACGTGGTGGGAGTGAGGAACTGGAGTTAAGGCAGGGTACAGAAAGCCCTCGATGGCCCTATACTGGCAAGCTCACTGTAAAAAAGCGTTGAATGTGAGAAACTCTCCAGTACCATCAACCCTTCTCTGAATTAATGCAAAAGACATAAAAAGGGGATAAAAAGTGAAGCTATTGGGTAAGCGTCTAACCATGTAATTACAACCAGAATCTTCATTGTTAAATCTCCCACTGAACTCAGATGATTCTGGAGAACAATTACATTGAAAGCCATTGTGCATCTATTGCTTTTGGTACAACAGACACAGTACCAGATTACTTTCATTCAGCAACATTGCACATTCAAATTTTGGTTTTGTTTTGATTTTTTTCTCTACTCACTATTGTGATACAGAATAAATAAATAATGTCTATTCAGCTTTGAATTGCTTTTTAGAAGTATTTTTGTTTCTATTCAATAACCTTATCCAGTCATTGTCACAAGCAAACAATATGAGTTAGATATGAAGTAAAGTTCCTCTCCACTAGCCCATGAAACATTCCCAGGTCAGGTATACCTTGGATTTGATGCATAGTAAAACTCACATGAAACAAGGGAAGGTATGGTACATTCAGCCTGTCAATTCTGCTTCACCATTCAATACAACTGTGACTGATCAGATCCTTCAATACCATCCCCTTCACCCTTTATGCCTTTGGTAATAAGAGATCTATCAATCTTTATTTTTAAAATAATCAAAGATTTCACTTTCAGCTCTCTGTGGTAGAGAATTCCAAAGATTCACAATGCTCCAAATAAAATGATTTATCTTCTTCACAATTCTAAGTGGCATTACTCCTTGTGTTTAAATCATGCCCATTTGTTCTAGACTATACAACCAGGGAAAACATCTTCCCTGCGTCTACTCTGCCTTTCCCTTTAAATAGGTTTCAATTAGGTTATCTTTCATTCTTCAAAACTCTAGAGAATGCAGGCTGAGTTTGCCAATCTCACTTCATGTGACAGTGCCACCATCCCAGAACTAGTCTGGTGAACCTTCATTACACTCTGTCTGAGGCAATCAAACCTTTCCTGAGAAAAGGAGATCAAAACTACAAATATTACACCAGGTGTGATCTAACTAAACTTCTGAACAACTTAAGCAAGACTTCACTACTTCTGTCCTCAAATCCTCTTGGAATAAGACCAATATGCTATTAACCTTGCTAATTGCTTGTTGCACCTGCATGTTAGCCTTCCATAAGACCATAAGACATAGGAGTGGAAGTAAGGCCATTCGGCCCATCGAGTCCACTCCGCCATTCAATCATGGCTGATGGGCATTTCAACTCCACTTACCCGCATTCTCCCCGTAGCCCTTAATTCCTTGTGACATCAAGAATTTATCAATCTCTGCCTTGAAGACATTTAGCATCCCGGCCTCCACTGCACTCTGCGGCAATGAATTCCACAGGCCCACCACTCTCTGGCTGAAGAAATGTCTCCGCATTTCTGTTCTGAATTTACCCCCTCTAATTCTAAGGCTGTGCCCACAGGTCCTAGTCTCCTCGCCTAACGGAAACAATTTCCTAGCGTCCACCATTTCCAAGCCATGTATTATCTTGTAAGTTTCTAATAGATCTCCCCTTAATCTTCTAAACTCCAATGAATACAATCCCAGGATCCTCAGCCGTTCCTCGTATGTTAGACCTACCATTCCAGGGATCATCCGTGTGAATCTCCGCTGGACACACTCCAGTGCCAGTATGTCCCTCCTGAGGTGTGGGGACCAAAACTGGACACAGTACTCCAAATGGGGCCTAACCAGAGCTTTATAAAGTCTCAGTAGCACAACGGTGCTTTTATATTCCAACCCTCTTGAGATAAATGACAACATTGCATTCGCTTTCTTAATCACGGACTCAACCTGCATGTTTACCTTGAGAGAATCCTTGACTAGCACTCCCAGATCCCTTTGTACTTTGGCTTTATAAATTTTCTCACCGTTTAGAAAGTAGTCCATGCTTGTATTCTTTTTTCCAAAGTGCAAGACCTCGCATTTGCTCACATCAAAATTACACATATTACACCAGGTGTGATCTAACTAAACTTCTGAACAACCTAAGCAAGACTTCACTACTTCTGTCCTCAAATCCTCTTGCAATAAGACCAATATGCGATTAACCTTGCTAATTGCTTGTTGCACCTGCATGTTAGCCTTCAATGACTTATTGACAAGAACACCAATGTCCCTTGGTGTACTTTTCAACCTCCTACCATTTAAAAAATACTCTACACACCTATTTTTCCAACCAAAGTTAGAGAACCTCACTTTTTTCCACATTATATTCCACCTGTTATGTTCCTGCCCAAACATTAAGCCTATCCAAATCCTCGAGAAGCTGCTTTACATCTTCCTCGGATTCCCCAGCTTTGTATCATCTGCAAACATGGAAATATAATATTTGGTCTCCTTGAAATCATTGACATATATTGTAAACAGCTGGCGTCTAAGTAGTGATCCTTATGGAACTCCACTAGTCATGATCTAGCAATGCGAAAGTGACCCATTTATTGCTACTCCTGCCTGCTGGCCAATTGTCAAGCTATACCAGTGCATTACCTCCTATCACAGTCATGATATGGAGGTGCTGGTGTTGGACTGGAGTGGACAAAGTCAGAGTGCTGCTCCTTCATCATGTCCTAATGAAGGAGCAGCGATCCAAAAGCTTGTGGTTTCAAATAAATCCATTGGACTATAACCTGATCCTGTCCCAGTGTTTTAATTTTGCTAACCAACCTTTGGAGAATTTTCATCAAAAGCCTCTGAAAATCCAAATTGGCTTCCTTTCATTAGTTTTGTTAGTAAAGTCATCAAAAACTCCAACATGTTCACCAAACATGATTTCCCATTCACAAATCCAAGCTATATCCAATCAGATCATTATTGTCCAAGTTTCCATTTATTTCATCCTTTAGATTGTCATATTTTCCCTGTAACTGGTGTAAAGGTCTATAGTGCCCTGTTTTCTCTCTTGCTCAAATACTTCTAGGATATGGTCGGATGTTACATATTTGCTGAGAAGTTCACTCATTATCATCACATCAACCCCTAATGACCCAAACTGCAGGTAGTTTCCCATCCTGTTACATTATCTTCCTATCAGAATGGCTGATTGCTTGTGAGGACATCAAACATTCATAACTAACCCCAGACATAAAATTTATCAACTCAAAGTGTCCCATGTTGATGATGATGTTTTCAATCCTTTACTCTCAATCTGTGACTGCCTACAGGACCTCCCTAGATATTATAGTCTAATCTTTATGCAAAGGCAAACAGGCCTGTCCACAGGGAGGTGAAGCTAAGGACGTTTACAGAGTTGTGGAAGCCTGTAGTGAAGTGAGAGTCCATTAAATGAAAGCTTTTACGGTACTTTGGTTAACCGAGCTGGGAATTTGTGTTGCAGATGTTTCGTCCCCTGTCTTGGTGACATCCTCAGTGCTTGGGAGCATCCCGTGAAGCGCTTCTGTGATGTTTCCTCTGGCATTTATAGTGGTTTGTCTCTGCCACTTCCGGTTGTCAGTTCCATCTGTCCGCTGCAGTGGCCGGTATATTGGGTCCAGGTCGATGTGCTTGTTGATAGAGTCTGTGGATGAGTGCCATGCTCTCTAGGAATTCCCTGGCTGTTCTCTGTTTGGCTTGTCCTATAATAGTAGTGTTGTCCCAGTCAAACTCATGTTGCTTGTCATCTGCATGTGTGGCTACTAAGGATAGCTGGTCGTGTCGTTTCGTGGCTAGTTGGTGACACCAACTAGCCACGAAACGACATGACCACACCAACTAGCCATGAAACAACATGACTAGCTATCCTTAGTAGCCACACACGCAGATGACAAGCAACATGAGTTTGACTGGGACAACACTACTATTATAGGACAAGCCAAACAGAGAACAGCCAGAGAATTCCTAGAGGCATGGCACTCATCCACAGATTTAATCAATAAGCACATCGGCCTGGACCCAATATACCGGCCACTGTAGCGGACAGCTGGAACTGACAACCAGAAGTGGCAGATACAAACCACTATAAATGCCGGAGGAAACATCACAGAAGCGCTTCACAGGAGGCTCCCAAGCACTGAGGATGTCACCTAGACAGGGGATGAAACATCTGCAACACAAGTTCCCAGCTCGGTGAACAGAAGAACCACAACAACGAGCACCCGAGCTACAAATCTTCTCACAAACTTTGAACTTTGGTTAACGTTACTTATTTGCAAAAAAAAAGTGATATTTATAAGTTTGGCAACATCATGTTCTGCATTCCTGATTTTTAGTTGCCTGCATTTCAAAAAATGAAAAGTCATTTCCATTTATCTAACCCTGTGGTGATGGTGTGGGATGAAGAGGAGTTGGTGGAGACTCGGGTTTAAATCCACAACTTGAGCAAATAACCTATTTCTGTGCTGCAAATTAGTGCACTTAGATTTCAAATATTTTGGAACAAGAAAAGCTAAAGATCTGTGAAGAAAATGTTAGAAAAAAGATTAAGTTAAACACGGAAGATGGAATAACAAGCATGACAGGATGGGGATAGCTACTTTGTTTGCACTTTAATTTTTATATCAAATTTTCAAAGATGGTGGCACTGGCAAAATATGCAAAACAGAGGTACCTGGGCTCATCCGCTCCAGACCAACTACTTCCTCCCTTCTTTCCTTTCCCTTTTTGTCTCTTTTCTTTTTCTTACCTTCTTCCTGTCAGCAGTGGCGGAGAAAGTGACAATGCGGAGCGAGGCAGCCAGAGCAGGACTCCTAACCTGGCAGCGGATCTTGGATAAGGTGGGCCTGGAGAGGGTACTCCAGGTGTTTTTGAGGTGGTGGTAACAGCAATGCTGGGGGCTTCTGGTTATGGTAGGCCCTGAGCTGGGGTCTCCTGATTATCAGTGCGGCAGTGGTGACAGCGTCTGGTTGTGGTAGGCCCGGAGCATGGACTCCTGGTTGTGAGCGAGGCGGTAGTGGAGCTGAGGGGTCCTGGCTGCGGGATGGGTGTTGGTTCAGCACAGGACCTGGCATTGGCACAGTGGGCCCAGTAATAAGAAGATGGCAGCTGAAGAGTGGCGACTCCGACATTGATGGCTCCAGAACAGTGGCGGAGGGGTGGTGGTGCTGATGTCTTTGGTCAGCCGGCTCAGGGCTCAGGAGTCATGGTGGAAGCAGCAGAACAAAGATGGTGTGTCTTTCACCTATATCTTTTTATTCTTTTTATGCTTAAACTATTGAAAATGGTGCTGGATTGTGGTGACCATTGGAGATTTTTACTGTACTTTACAATGTTGCTCATTGTATAGTGCAAGTGACGATAAATCATTTTTCCATCTGATTTATATTTATCAATAAAACATTGTTTATGGAAATTTGTTATTTTATTATTAAGTGCCCCAAATCATGATCTGAAATTCAGTGAGCTGGTCTCATCTATGGTCTAAATAATCTGGTTGCTCTATTGGAAATGCAATTATATTTACCAACTATTTTAACAAATAATAAATACTGAATTTTCTGTCACTTCGCAACAGAGGCTTTTAAAAATCAGCATTAGAAGCATTATAAAAATCCCTTGTAATCTGGTAACAAATTTTGGATCAAAAATATTCCTACACCTGCAGAGGCTGGTAAATCAAATAAAATATAACAAGATAACATGAAAATTATTAGGGATTTTGGATAGGATTACAGGGCTGAAATTTCATTTAGTCTGGGAGACTTGTAATGTCAAAAATAAACAAAGGTTTAAACCATGCATTTATAAATTTACATGCCACATGTTGATATCTGTATGCATGTCTGTGTGTGTGTGTGTTAGGTGTCTGTACCTTTACAAATGTGTCTGTGTTGTATGCAGCTATATGCATCTGTGCTTTATATAACTGTCTATATGTTTTTCACTGCCTGGATGTCACATACTAATCACTGCATTTATTTAAATATCAATTATAATTACAAAAAAAAGGGATCATTTCTCAAATTATTTTCTGATCTTAGGTTATGGTCAAAGACTTGGAAGAAAATGATAATGTATAGAAAAACATCCAACTTTCTTTCTGATTAATGCTTGAATGCAGAATCTCCTCAGGACTTATTTACAGCAATTAGACTGTGTTTTGAAAAGAAAATAGCTCCACCTTACCAGCAGAATAATATGTTGTGTAGTGGCTGGAGCATACGCTCATATTCGTCATTTATTGTGTCACCGTATGACTGTGAACACTGGTGCCATCTGAGAAAGTGCCTACATGACTGGTACACCATTCACCAAATTAAACGTTTGCTCCCTTCACTGACACACCACAGTCATAGGATGCACTGCAGCATCTTCTCAAGACACCTTTGAAATCAATGAGCTCCAGCAACTAGACGGACAGGGACATGCTAACACCCAAACCCTGTAAGTTCCTCTCCAAGCCACACACCATCCTAACATGGAACTATCGTTGTCACTGCATCCAAATCCTGGAAATCCCTTTCTAACAGCTATGTGGATAGACCCGATGGATTGCAATAATTCAAGAAGTCAGATTGCCATTACATTCTGCAGGGCAGTTAGAAATGGACAGCAAATACCAGCCTCGCTAGCGATGCCCACATCTTATTAAATAATTATAAAAGGTGGTATCTGTGTGACTTCAAAATTGCTGTTCTTTCATGACATTACCTGACAGGAATAAAAAATAGGTCATTATGTAACAGTTCATACCATCAGACTTTGGGCTGTGTGGTGTGAATCACAAATGTTTAGGTCATTTGAGGTTGCTTTCCTTTTCCTTTTCAGATGCTAGGAAGAGACTCCTCATTCAGATGTTGCCTTTCATGTGTGAGCATAAACCATGAGTTTCAATGTGATATTTAATTGGTGATAGCCCTGTATCCGGACCTATTCTAGCTGCACATTCGATGTCCATAAGTCCACTGCCAGGTTATGGTCATTAGACAGTGACTGAATAAAGTGAAGCTGAGTCTTAGCCTCCCCAAGCTATGGGCAACTCCAACTTCATAAGCACAGATAAACACTCACACCATCAGATTCACATGCACACACTTACAAGCTGTTCTGTCATGTACGTATATTTATATACATTGTTTGTCACTCATACTGATGCACATCCTCCTTCACACACACAAAAACATACACACTCACTCACATCAATTCACACAAATGTAACCTGGTACTCACACTAGTATGAGTTTTCTACCAGAAGAAGCTTAGGTTATCCTGTGCTATGTTAACAATGGATAGCTTACGTATTTTTCTCTGACCTTTATTCTTCTTTGTGCTTGGTTTCACAGCCTCAGTTAGGGATTAATGTTTCTCAAAAACAAAATTGGGTCTTTAGAGGGTTGAGCTTTCTCCCTATTGACATCTCGGCCGTGAGAGATCAGACTTTGAACCACAACCTCAGAACAAAGAATACTGTAACCTGAGTCAAGACTGACCCTACGTCGGTGCCAAATGTTTAATGACAGGAATATTTTTTATACTTCACGCTAGTCAGTCCTGCACTACAATTCCCTAACCAGCAGGAAGATTGTCCACCAGTCCCTGTGAACCAGCTTTAACTCTTGCCATCTCTATGTAAACTGTGGATTTAGGTAAATGGAATGGGTGGAATCTTATAGAATGTGAAAGGCAGGGGCTATGGCGGGAATGTGGCAGAAACACACCAGAAATCTAGTAACGTCTATTCAACATTGGGAATAACATCCTGGATCTTCTCAGTTTCAGGCAGTAGCAAGCTGCCTATGCAGTAGGATTTTTGCTTGATAAAAGCTCTATTATATGTGCATGTCTCTGAGTGTGCATGTTATGTAAGTTTGTATGTAAGAGGAAGTTTATTAAAGTATTAGAATTTTAATTAGAAGTGATACATACCAACAGTTTATAACTGTTTATTAGTGGCTAGAATCTAATTACTTGTAATCAATAGGAAATCTTGTTAAGTACAAAGACCTGGTTCATGCTTTATATCAACCGGGGTCTGATAGTATCCCATCACCAAGTCACTCTTTATTATACTTGAATACTCGTTGACTATAGTGTTGTCTCATATGAAGTCAGGCAACAGAGTGTCAGTATCTCAAAGAACAAAGAATGAAGAACAAGGTAAGTTACAGCACAGGAACAGGCCCCTTGGCCCTCCAAGCCTGCTCCAATCCAGATCCTCTATCTAAATCTGTCACCGATTTTCCAAGGATCTGTATCCCTCTGTACCCTGTCCATTCATGTATCTGTCTAGATACATCATAAATGACGCTATCATGCCCGCCTCTACCACCTCTGTTGGCAACGTGTTCCAGGCACCCACCAGCCTCTGCATAAAGAACTTTCCATGAACTTTCCCTTAAACTTTTCCCCTCTCACCTTGAACTCGTGTTCCCTAGTAACCGATTCCCCTATTCTGGAAAAAAGTTTCTTGCGATCTACCCTGTCTATACCTCTCATGATTTTGTCGACCTCAATCAGGTCCCCCCTCAACCTCCCTCTTTCTAATGAAAATAATCCTAATCTATTCAACCTCTCTTCATAGCTAGAGCCTTCATATCAGGCAACATCCTGGTGAACCTCCTCTACACCCTCTCCGAAGCATCCACATCCTTTTGGTAATGTGGCAATCAGAACTGCGCGTAGTATTCCAAATGTGGCCGAACCAAATTCCTATACAACTATAACATGACCTGCCAACTCTGTTTTCAATACTTCATCCAATGAAGGAAAGCATGCCGTATGCCTTCTTGACCACTCTATCGACCTGTGTTGCCACCTTCAAGGCACAACAGACCTGAAAACCTAGATCTCTCTATACATCAATTTTCCCCAGGGCTTTTCCATTTACCGATAGTTCACTCTTGAATTGGATCTACCAAAATGCATCACCTTGCATTAGCCCAGATTGAACTCCACCTGCTACTTCTCTGCCCATATCTCCAATCTGTCTATATTTTACTATATTCTCGAAAAGTCTCCATCACTATCTGCTACTCCACCAATCTTAGTGTCATCTGGAAACTTACTAATCAGACCACCTATACCTTCTTCCAGATCATTTATATATATATCACAAACTAAAGTGATCTCAACATGGATCCATGTGGAGCACCACTGGTCACAGTTCTCCATTTTGAGAAACTCCATTTCACTACTACTCTCTGTCTCCTGCTACTTAGCCAGTTCTCTATCCATCGAGCTAGTACACCCCAGACTGCATGCGACTTTCTCCATCAGCCTACAGTGGGGAACCTTATCAAACACCTTACTGAAGTCCATGATATCTACAGCCTTTACCTCATAAATCAACTTTGTCACTTCCTCAAAGAATTCTATTAAGTTGGTAAGACATGATCTTCCCTACACAGAACCATATTGCCTATCACTGATAAGTCCATTTTCTTGCAAATGTGTATAGATCCTATCCTTTGGTATCTTCTCCAGCAGCTTCCCTATCACTGACGTCAGGCTCAGTAATCTATAAATACTTGGATGATCCCTGCTACCCTTCTTAAATAAAGGGACAACATTAGCAATTATCCAGTACTCCGGGATCAGACACATGTTCAAGGATGTTGCAAAGGTATCTGTTAAGGACCCAGCTATTTCCTCTCTCGATTTCCTTTAACCTGGGATAGATCCCATCTGGACTTGGGGACTTGTCCACCTTAATACCATTTAGAACACACAACATTTCCTCCTTCCTTATACTGACTTGACCTAGAGTAATCAAGCATTCATCCCTAACCTCAACATCCATCATATTCCTCTCCTCTGAGACCCAACTTTGTTATATCAGCCAGGACTCCCTGATTGGACCAGATTAACAGGCCCAATCAGGGAACTCATATTCTATGAGGTCCAACTGGCTGACCTCGTTACAATCACAATACCCAGCAGCACCTCCGGGTCCCTGCCCTCAATGTGAGGTACCAGTTTCCTCTTCTTCGTCAGGTCCAGGGTTAAATGTCAGGGACTGTGCAGTGCTCACCTGCTGCACAAAGGACTTTTGAAGGTGATGCAGGTGCCAAGGATAGTGTCCAATTCCAGGATATCACGGCACTGGCGTATTGTTCCAATTATCACAAAAGAGGCTAGAATTGGGCAAGAAGGGTGCCATGGGGTGGGGTAGGAATTAAGAAGATGAATTTGATAAAATATGGTGAGAAATCTCACTGGGCTGTGTGGTGAAAACGCCTGCATGAAATCCACCAAAACTGAGAGCCAAAAAAATTGTAAGATTCAGTCTAATATGACCATACAGAAGGCAAAGGATGAAAATTGTACGTAACTGTGAATGAATGCAAAGGTTATATCTGTCTTTGTGTACAACTGCATATATGGGCTGGGACTCGTGTGGGAGTTCCTGGAGGCCTGGAGCTGGAGCTCCATTGGTGGACATGTCAGTTTGGGCCCCATTTGCCAGCTTCTCGGAGAAGGGAGCCAGGGGATTGGTGTTGCCCACCGCAGCAGACCAGGACAGATGGATGGTGGGTAGGACGTGGCACCGGCACTTCATCGGGGGCTCGCAGGTGGTATTGCCTGATGCGGTGGCGGGGCACCTGAGAGCAAATCTGCCAGCTCAGCGAGCAAAATTACAACCTGATCCACAACCCTGAGATACAAATCTTCTCCAAAATCGCAAACAAACACACTTTCTGATGAGATTGCTGAGGGTCAGAATATGGATGAGAAACAGGAATGGGCCAATGGGAAAGTTCTTTGGGGGATGCCAGAGGTAACAGTTGAGAGTGGGACAGGAATCATTATAAGTGATGCTTTGCTTGTGATTACATTGAATGGAACCAGTGCAGTCTAATGCAACTCGCTGAATAAGCTGGGGCTATTTTCCCTGGAGTGTCAGAGGCTGAGGGGTGACCTGATAGAGGTTTATAAAATCATGAGGGGCATGGAAAGGATAAATAGACAACGTGTTTTCCCTGGGGTGGGGGAGTCCAGAACTAGAGGACATAGGTTTAGGGTGAGACGGGAAAGATATAAAAGGGATCTAAGGGGCAACTTTTTCATGCAGAGGGTAGTACGTGTATAGAATGAGCTGCCAGAGGAAGTGATGGAGGCTGGTACAATTACAACATTTAAGAGGCATCTGGATGGGTATATGAATAGGAAGGGTTTAGACGGATATGGGCCAAGTGTTGGCAAATGGGACTAGATTAGGTTGGGATATCTGGTCGGCATGGACGAGTTGAATTGAAGGGTCTGTTTCTGTGCTGTACATCTCTATGACTTTATGTATCTTTATGTTTGTTTGCATATGTGTATTATGTCTGTGTGGGTACTTTAGAGAGTAGGGTGAGTACAAAACATGCAAATCTAGCAATGTGGTGTCCAATACCCAACCTGTGCAGACCCTTGTACCATTGCTGAATGAGCTGGAAATAGCTTGAAGGCACCTCAAACATGGTCATGACAATGTTGAATGTTAAAGGACACTCTCCTGAAATTGGGTTGTTTAGTCATCAGCTGATTTCACCCATGTTTTCTAGACTCAAATGAAGTTTAAACATTGTGCTTTGGAAAAAAAAACACTTGTGGAGCTGGAAGGAACAGAAGTTTTCCTCTGGTTCTACAGAACATCTAACAGCCAATGAGTATGTGATGGGCCCATCTACTTCCATCCTCCCCAACTCCCAGGGATTTACTGATGAGCCGCTGGCCGTATATCTAAACCTGCAGAAGAGCTGAGCTGAGTCCAGGACTCAGGTTCATACTGACCTACATTTCTCAGCTCTGGACTGCACAGAGGCCAGGCTAATTATATATCAGAATTTTACAGTAATCTGTCTCCGCAGTCCTTCAGGGCTCTGGTTTTCAGAAGATACATCAGCTAACAATCAATGAGCACTGTCTACTATTAAAATGATTCATATACAATGAATAAAATGTGCAAGAAAAATACCGAACAATCAGACCAAGACATTATTCCCTTTTTAAAATTATCTCTTGGCTTCTTTCATTCCTGATCCCTGTAATCCCCTTCCTGGGATTTCTTTCCTCATTCTATAATCCAGAAACAAGAAAAAATATAATCAGACTGCAAGTCGACAATTGTGCAGTTTGCTGACATGATGCATTGAATGGGAGGATTATTAGGGCATTGTTTGTAGCCTGAGATATTACAATTTGTGATAGTTAAGCAGTTTAAGGAAACCTGATCCACTTACAAAAAAAAGTTGATTGATTTTGTTTTTTGGGACTCAGTCCTTAGGGAAGAAGCCAAATGTCACATATTGGTGAGAAAAAGCTCTCTACAATATACGGGATATCAGTGATATTTCTGACTGACTCTCTGCAGAGTGTAAGGTATCAGTGACAAAAATGTTAAAGGGGGGAAGAAGTTAAAGGGGTGTAGGGAGAGAATTCCAGTGTGCCAATGACTGGTGGAGAGTAAGTGAGTGCGTGTAAGTTTTCATGTAAGTTTAAGCTTTGGAAGAAGGAGTGGGATGGTGCAGAACATTTGGAGGAACTTTCAGAGGTGGGTGTATGATGCCAGAAGTGAACTGTAACATAAGGGTTTGAATTTTATATTTGAATACTTGGGTGATTTGCGCGGGAGTCCTCCATTTCTGTTTTTCAGCAGCAGCAGTTCGAAGAACCAGGAGTTTGCCAGGAGCAGTGAGTCACTGAGTTGAGTCATTACATCTGACATCAGAGAGCAGAGGATTCTGGGAAAGGAGGGACGGTTTTATTTCTCTCCAGCTATATAAGTGAGGGTTTTCTAAGAGTGTTTACTTCAACGCCAGACATATCCAAAATAAGGTAGCTGAGCTTGCAGCATGGATAAGTACCTGGGACTTCGATATTGTGGCCATTTCAGAGACATGGATAGAGCAGGATCAGGAATGGATTATACAGGTTTCAGGCTTTAGATCTTTCATTACAAACAGGGAAGGCGGTAAAAGAGGGGGAGGTGTGGCCTTGTTAGTCACAGTGGCTGAAAGAACTTTTGATGAGGACCTGTCTACTGAGGTGGTATGGGCTGAGGTTAGAAACAGGAGAGGAAAGGTCACACTGCTGGGAGTTTTCTATAGGCCTCCGTAGAGTTCCTGGGATGTGGAGGAGAGGATTGGCAAATCAACTCTGGGCAGGAGTGAAAGGAACAGAGTGATCACTATGGGGGACTTTAACTTCCCCAACATTGACTGGAAATACTATAACTCTAGTACGTCAATGGATCAGTTTTTGTGCAATGTGTGCAGGTGGATTTCCTGACACAGTATGTCGAAGGGCCAACAAGAGGGGAGGCCACACTGGATCTGGTGCTTGGTAATGAACTAGACCAGATGTTTGATTTAGTAGTAGGTGAGCACTTTGGAGAAAGTTACCAGAATGCGGTTACATTTAGTTTAGCAATGGAAAGGAATAGGTACATGCCACAGGGCAAAGTTATCAATGGGGCAAGGGCAATTATAATGTGATTAAGCAAGGCTTAGGATGCACAGAATGGGGTAGCAAAATGCAAGGGATTGGAACAATTGAAATATGGAGCTGGTTTAAGGAACATATATTGCGGTCCTTGATAGATATGTCCCTGTGAGGCAGGGAGAAAGTGATATGGTAAGGGAACGGTGGTTTATGACAGAAATTGCATCTCTTGTTAAACGGAAGAAGGAGGTTAATGTGACGAGGAGATGAGATGGTTCAGATGAGGCGATGGAGAGTTACAGATTAGCTTGGAAGGATTTAAAGAGAGAGTTAAGAAGATCAAGGAGGGGACATGAGCAGTCTTTAGTGGGTAGAATAAAGGAGAACTCTAAAGCTTTCTATAGCTATGTGAGGAATAAAAGGATGATGAGGGTAGGAATAGGGCCAGACAACAACAGAAGTCGGAAGTTGAGTGTGAACCTTGTGGAGATCGGAGAAGTGCTAAACGAATATTTCTCATCGGTTTTCACTCAGGAAAAGGAGAATATTGTAGAGGAGAAGAATGAGATACGAGATATTAGACTAGAAAGGATCTAAGTTAGTAAGGAAGAGGTGTTATCAATTCTAGAATGAGCGAAAGTAGACAAGTTCCCTGGGCCAGATGGGATTTATCCGAGGATTCTCTGGGAAGCTAGGGAGGAGATAGCGGAGAGCCTTTGGCCTTGATCTTTGAGTCATCATTGTCTACAGGTTTAGTACCAGAGGGCTGGAGGATTGCAAATATTGTTCCCTTGTTAAAGAAGGGCAGTAGAGATGACCCAGATAATTATAGACCAGTGAGCCTTACATCTGTTGTAGGAAAAGTTTTGTAAAGGATTATAAGAGATAGGATTTATAATCATCTAGCAAACAATTGATTGCAGATAGTCAACATGGTTTCATCAAGGGCAGGTCATATCTCACAAACCTCATTGAGTTTTTGAGAAGGTGACCAACCATGTGGATGAGGGTAGGGCAGTTAACGTGGTGTACATAGACTTCAGTAAAGCCTTTGATAAGGTTCCACATGGTAGGCTATAGGAGAAAATGCAAAGGCATGGGATTGAGGGTGATTTAGCAGTTTGGATTAGAAATTGGCTTTCTGTAAGAAGGCAACGAGTGGTGGTTGATGGAAAATATTCAGCCTGGAGTCCAGTTACTAGTGGTGTGCCACAAGGATCTGTTTTGTGACCATTGCTTTTGTCATTTTACTAACCCATCCACCTATGACAGGCATAGGTGGATGGGTTAGTACGTTTGCAGTTAATACTAAAGTTGGTGGGGTAGTGGACAGTGTGGAAGAATAGAACATAAAACATAGAACAATACAGCGCAGAACAGGCCCTTCAGCCCTCGATGTTGCACCAACCTGTGAACTATTCTCAGCTTATCCCCCTACACTACCCCAAAATCATCCATGTGCTTATCTAAGGATTGTTTAAATCTCCCTAATGTGGCTGAGTGGACTACATTAGCGGGTAGGGCATTCCACGCCCTTACCACTCGCTGTGTAAAGAACCTGCCTCTGACATCTGTCTTAAATTTATCACCCCTCAATTTGTAGTTATGCCCCCTTGTACGAACTGACGTCATCATCCTAGGAAAAAGACTTTCACTGTCTACCCTATCTAATCCTCTGATCATCTTGTATGTCTCTATCAAATCCCCTCTTAGCTTTCTTCTTTCCAATGAGAACAGACCCAAGTCTCTCAGCCTTTCCTCATATGACCAGGTAACATCCTGGTAAATCTTCTCTGCACCTTTTCCAATGCTTCCACATCCTTCCCGAAATATGGGGACCAGAACTGCACACAATATTCCAAGTGTGGCCGCACTAGCATTTTGTATAGTTGCAGCATGATATTGCGGCTCCGGAACTCAATCCCTCTACGAATGAAACCTAACACACCATATGCCTTCTTAACAGCACTATCCACCTGGGTGGCAACTTTCAGGGATCGATGTACATGGACTCCAAGATCCCTCTGCACATGCACACCACCAAGAATCTTTCCATTGACCCGGTACTCTGCCTTCCTGTTATTCTTCCCAAAGTGCATCACCTGACATTTAGCTGCATTGAACTCTATTTGCCACCTCTCAGCCCAATTCTGCAGTTTATCCAAGTCCCCCTGCAATCTGTAACATTCTTCCAAACTGTCCACTACTCCACCGACTTTAGTGTCGTCTGCAAATTTACTAACCCACCACCTATGCCTCCATCTAAGTCATTTATAAAAATGACAAACAACAGTGGCCCCAAAACAGATCCTTGTGACACACCACTAGTAACTGGACTCTAGACTGAATATTTTCCATCAACCACAACTCATTGCCTTCTTTCAGAAAGCCAGTTTCTAATCCAAACTGCTAAATCACCCTCAATTCAAGCCTCTGCATCTTCTCCAATAGCCTACCATGTGGAACCTTATCAAAGGCTTTACTGAAGTCCATTTATACCATGTCAACTGCCCTACCCTCATCTACGTTCTTGGTCACCTTCTCAAAAACTCAAAGAGGCTTGTAAGACATGACCTGCCCTTGACGAAACCATGTTGACTATCTCAAATCAAATTGTTGCTTGCTAGGTGATTGTAAATCCTATCTCTTATAATCCTTTCAAAACCTTTCCTCCAACAGAAGTAAGGCTCGCTGGTCTATAATTACCTGGGTCATCTCTACTGCCCTTCTTGAACAAGGGGGCAACATTTCCAATCCTCCAGTCCTCTAGTACTAAACCTGTAGACAATGATGACTCAAAGGTCAAAGCCAAAGGCTCAGCTATCTCCTCCCTAGCTTCCCAGAGAATCCTTGGATAAATCCCATCTGGCCCAGGGGACCTGTCTACTTTCACTCTTTCTAGAATTGATAACACCTGTTCGTAAATAACCTCGATCCTTTCTAGTCTAATATCTTGTACCTCATTCTTCTCCTCGACAATATTCTCCTTTTCCTGAGTAAAAGCCAATGAGAAATGTTTGTTTAGCACCTCTCCGATCTCTACATGGTCCACACTCAACTTCCCACTTCTGTCTTTGACTGGCCCTATTCCTACCCTAATTATTCTTTTATTCCTCATATATCTATAGAAAGCTTTAGGGTTCTCCTTTATTCTATTTGCTAAAGACTGCTCATGTCCTCTCTTTGCTCTTTTAACTCTCTCCTTAAATCCTTCCTAGCTAATCTGTAACTCTCCATCGCCTCATCTGTACCAGCTTGCCACATCAACACATAAGCCTCCTTCTTCCGCTTAACAAGAAATGCAATTTCTGTCGTAAACCACGGTTCCCTTACCTTATCACTTCCTCCCTGCCTAACAGGGACAAACCTATCAAGGACACGTAATATCTGTTCCTTAAACCAGCTCCACACTTCCATTGTCTGCATCCCCTGCATTTTGCTACCCCTTTCTATGCATCCTAATTCTTGCCTATCGCATTATAATTGCCCTTGCCTCATCGATAACTCTTGACCTGTGGCAGGTACCTATCCCTTTCCATTCCTAAACTGAACATAACTGAATTATGGTTACTCTCTCCAAAGTGCTCACCTACAACTAAATCAAACACCTGGCCTGATTCATTACCAAGCACCAGATCCAGTGTGGTCTCCCCTCTTGTTGGCCCTTAGACATACTTTGTCAGGAAACCCTCCTGCACACATTGGACAAAAACTGATCCATCCGACGTTCCAGAGTTATAGCATTTCCAGTCAATGTTGGGGAAGTTAAAGTCCCCCATAATGATCATCCTGTTCTTTTCACTCCTACCCAGAATAATTTTGCTAATCCTCTCTTCCACCTCCCTGGAATTCTGTGAAGTCCTATAAAAAACTCCAAGCAGTGTGACCTCTCCTCTCCTGTTTCTAACCTCAGCCTATACTACCTCAGTAGATGAGTCCTCATCAAACATTCTCTCAGCCACCGTTATACTATCCTTGACTAACAAGGCCACGCCTCCCCCTCTTTTACTACCTTGCCTGTTAGTAATGAAAGATCTAAACCCTGGAACCTGCAACATCCATTCCTCACCCTCTCTATCCGTGTCTCCGAAATGGCCACACCATCGAAGTCCCAGGTACCTATCCATGCTGCAAGCTCACCTACCTTATTTCGGATACTTCTAGCGTTGAAGTAGACACACTTCAAACCAGTTTGCTATCTGTCAGCACATTTCTGTGACCCTGAAATCCTGTCCCTGTCCTTCCTGCTCTCATCCTCCTGTGCACTGCAACTATACCTCAGGTTCCCATCCCCCTGCTGATCTAGTTTAAACCCACCCGAATAGCACCATCAAATTTCCCACCCAGGATATTAGTATCCCTCTGGTTCAAGTGAAGACTATCCTGTTTGTACAAGTCCCACCTTCCCCAGAATCAACCCCAATTATCCAAAAATGTGAAACACTCCCTCCTGCGCCATCCTTGCAGCCACGTGTTCAGCTGATATCTCTCCCTATACCTTGCCTCGCTATCACGTGGCACGGGTAACAAACCAGAGATAACAACTCTGTTTGTTCTAGCTCTCAGCTTCCACCCTAGCTCCCTGAAATCCTGCCTTACATCCCTATCCATCTTTCTACCTATGTTGTTGGTACCTACATGGACAATGACTTGAGGCTGGTCACCCTCTCCCTTCAGAACCCCAAAGATACGATCCGAGACATCACGGACCCTGGCACCTGGGAGGCAACACACCAACCATGAGTCTCTTTCGCTCCCAACAAACCTATCTGAGCCTCTAACTATTGAGTCCCCAATGACAAACACTCTCCTCCTTTCCCTCCTTCCCTTCTGTGCAACCGGGACAGGTTGCAGGTTGCAGGGGAACTTGGATAAACTGCAGAATTGGGCTGAGAGGTGGCAAAGGCGTACAATGCACATAAATGTGAGGTGATTCACTTTGCAAAGAATAACAGGAAGGCAGAATACTGGGTCAATGGAAAGATTCTTAGCAGTGTGGATGTGCAGGGGGATCTTGGGGTCCATGTACGTAGATCCCTGAAAGTTGCCACCTCGGTTGATAGTGCTTTAAAGCAGACATACAGTGTGTTAGGTTTTATTGGTAGAGGGATTGAGTTCCTGAGACATAATACCATGCTGCAAATGTACAAAATGCTAGTGTGGCTCCACTTGAAATATTGTGTACAGTTCTGGTCTCCCCATTACAGGAAGGTTGTGGAAGTATTAGAAAAGGTACATCCTGGTACAGATTTACCAGGATGTTGCCTGGTCTGGAGGGAAGGCTGAGGGACCTGGGTCTGTTCTCATTGGAAAGAAGAAGGCTCAGAGGGGATTTGACAGAGACATACAAGATGATCAGAGGATTAGATAGGGTAGACAGTGAAAGTCTTTTTCCTAGGATGATGACGTCAGCTTGTACAAATGGGCATAGGTACAAATCGAGGGGTGATAGATTTAAGACAGATGTTAGAGGCAGGTTCTTTATTCAGAGAATGGTAAGGATGTGGAATGCCCTGCCTGCCAATGTAGTTAACTCAGCCACATTAGGGAGATTTAAACAATCCTTGGATAAGCACATGGATGATGATGGGATAGTGTAGGGGGGTGGACTTAGATTAGTTCACAGGTTGGTGCAACATTGAGGGCAGAAGAGCCTGTTCTGCGCTGTATAGTTCTATGTTCTATGTCCTATTAGGCTGTTGACCTAACATGGTCAGTGAGATGAAGGACCTTAGCATAGTTTTGAAAACAAACAGCAAAGGTGAAGAAAGCAGTGATTGAGAAGCCACGAGCATATTTAAAGAATGATGATTCAAAGTAACTCATAACAAATTAGAGCAAAAGAAAATACTGCTACTGCTGGAAGTCTGAAATAAAAGCAAAAAGGCAGAAAATGCCAAGCAGGTCAGGCAGAATGTGTGGAGAGAGAAACAAAACTAACTTCTCAGGTTGATGAATTTTCCTGAGTATTTCCAGTATTTGCTACTTTTTAAATTACGGTATAAAAGAATTTCTGTACATAATAGAGGTGCTGCGAGTCTGGTAAGATGATATTAGGATAACGTTCAGATTAGTTAAAGACTGGCTTCTGATGTCCCACACATTGCAGAGAGTCTCTTAGAAACATCACCAACATCCAACATTCTGAGGAGAGTTAGAAAGATCACTGATATCAGACATTCTGAGGAGAGTTAGTCAGAAACATCATTGATATCAGACACTCTGAGCAGAGTTAGAAAGATCACTGATATCAGACACTCTGAGGAGTGCTGGTCAGAAACATCACCGATGTCCGATATTCTGAGGAGAGTTAGTCAGAAAGATCACTGACATCTGACACTCTGAGGAGAGTCGATTAGAAACATCTAATATCCCAAACTCTAAGGAAAGTCAGAGAGTGGAGTCTGGATCAGAGAGAGGGGACAAGGTCAGGGGGAGAGAGAGAGAGAGAGACAAGGAGTTCAAGGAAAGGACAAATCATACAGGGAGTGTTTAAGAGAGAGGAAATGTGTTCAAAGACAGGGAGAATCTTCAAAAAGAAGGAACCATGAATTCCTTTATGAGATGTAGCTATGGCTGGTTGGGCTAGCATTTATTAGCTATCCCCAGTTGACTTGGAGATAGTGGTGATGAGCTACTTTCTTGAATACTGCAATCTGTATGCTGGAGGTAGACACACAATACTATACAGAGTTAAAAATCACACAACACCAGGTTATAGTCCAACAGGTTTAATTGGAAACACACTAGCTTTTGGAGCGACCCTCCTTCATCAGGTGATTGAAGGAGCAGCGCTCCAAAAGCTAATGTGCTTCCAATTAAACCTGTTGGACTATAACCTGGTGTTGTGTGATTTTTAACTTTGTACACCCCAGTCCAACACCGGCATCTCCAAATCATGAATACTATACAGGAGGGACTTCCAGGATTTTGACCAAGAGATGGTGAAGGAATGGTGATATCAGTCCAGCTCAGGATGGTATGTGAATGGAACCAATCTGAAAGTTGCAATATTGATGAGGGTTGTGGGTCTGATAACTGGAATTCTGGGCTAGGGGAGTGGACTAGTGTGCCATTCCCGTTTATGTTGGCAGATGTGTCCAGGCAGGTACACCGGAGATTGAAGAGGGGGAGAGGGGAGTTGAGGGATCTATTTAAGACTGCGAGGCCTCCCCCTGTCCAATAGCACATGAAGAATGGCCATTTGGGGAAGATAAGGAAAATTGCCAGCCTGGCGCAAGGTGACGCCCTCAGGAGAAGGGGCAGGAAACTGGGATCCAAGGAATTCCTTTCCTGCCTCCCTCACTCGGACTGCCAATGAACCAAAAACATTTCGTCCTGAGGGGATTCACGTGGCTCCGGCGCTGACGCAGCTCCTTGAAGTGTTAGCAGACTTTCCAGTTAATAGGATCACTGAAGCTTATATTGTCATCTGATAAAAGTAAGCGGATTGACATGTGCGTTGCTCCTTCTTAACCAATTTGCCTTCAATTAGCGTAATTAAGAAACTAACAAAGCGGTATTGCATTAATATAGTAAAGTGATGAAAGTATTAAATCCCCTCGACAGGGACAAATCAATTTACCATTCGCCCCACTGAAAACTAAAATACAATTATATTAATTTATTAAGTGGATGCTTGAGTTAAGGAGGTTAGCTATCATTCATGGGCAGCGCAGTGGCGTTCCACTTCTGCAGCGTTTTCAACTGACGCCACCTCGAATTTACTCGAGATTGATTAGCAGCATAAAGATAGTACCCTCGCTATACCCCATACTCAGGCGGAATGGCCACAACCTCCCTCCTCCTCCGTGCTGACACGCAGATCCGCTATTCAACAACAGGGAGCTTCACAGCTCTCGTCAATGGCCACAGACGCAGGATGGAAATAAAATACATTCACTTCAGCTCTCTACTAGGTGTTGTCGAACACTGAGAGAGAGTGGGAAAGTGTCCCAGTTCTCGATTAAACATCCGAGCAGAGAAATCGATGTGGGAGGTAGTTTTTTTCAAGTGCGATTAATCTAACGTCTTCCTTTTCAAACAAAGCTAAAAAATATGATGTCAACACGTCCCAGATTTCTACACCGAATCACTTCCAGGGCAATCTTCTGGCTGAATAGCTCAATATTAGAAAGAACAACAGAAATTGCTGGGGAAATTCGGCAGGTCTGGAAGCAACTGTGGAGAGAAAGCAAAGTTTACGTTTCGAGTTCAGTGATCCTTCCTCAGAACTGATGGCAGTAGGAAAAAATTGGTATAGAGAGAGGAGCAGAACTTCCTCTGATGAAGAGTCATCTAGACCCGAAAAGTTAGCTTGCTCTGTCCCCATGGGTGCTGCCTGACCCACTGTAATTTACAGCAGCTTTTGCTTTCAACGCTGGTTCCAGCATCTGCAGTAATTTGCTCCTTCTTTTAAGTGGACATGGATGTAGGTTTGCTCACTGAGCTGGAAGGTTCATTTTCAGATGTTTTGTCACCATATCAGGTAACATCTTCAGTGAGCCTCCAGACAAAAGGTTCGTCCGCGGCCTCACTGAAGATGTGACCTGGTATCTGAACATCTGAAAATGAACCGTCCAGCTCAGCGAGCAAACCTACATCCAGAACCTCAACCTGAGCTACAAATCATCTCAAAACCCACTGAAAATGGACATATATGGAAGAGATGTGGCAGTGAGTTAAACACCAAACAAAAACAAAGCCAAAGAATTATGAATGCTGGAAATGTTCCTTTTCCTAGCTGTTCTTCCTTTTGATTTTCTTAGCTACAATCACACACCTTAATTTACATCCTTTTTTACATGTTGTTTCTCCACTATTAACGAGCCTTTGACTTTTGCATTGGGCTTAATACCATCTGCTCCCCATCTCTATCAAAAGTATAAAAATGAACTTATTTTCCAACACTTTTCAGTTCTAAATAAATCATACCACACTTGAAACGCTAACTCAGATTTCTCTTCACAAATGCTGCCAGACCTGTGAGTTTCTCCAGCAATTTCTGTTTGTTTGAACACGTTATAACAGCCTGGTGAAAGGTCCCTTGTGTAAACCTGGCCCCTGGGGCCAAAGGCCAAAGCCAACTCAGAGGCCAAAGACAACAATGAGGCTCTACAACTTAAATGCACTAGCCCCCTCCCACCCCCCCCCCCCCCCCCCCCACCCCCCCCTACCCCCACAATGACAGCTTGATCTCCAGCCTGTCCAGAGTTAGTGCTCTGGTAGCGGAAAGAACTCAAAAATCCTGGGGTTAGGAATTGGGACAGCTCAGCCAGAATCTCTCAATGTGAACATAAGAACACTATGTTGCAGGGGGTTACCCGCATTGAGTAAGGGTGCAGTGACCATTTCGGGTGAAGGGTCAGAATGGGACTGACAGCCTAGCAGCAGCCGGAATTAAGAAAGAGCCAGGAAAGTGAAGCAAGATTCAGCAGATACTCAACAAACTTCCCTTCTCTGTCCCAGTTCTGAAGAAGGGGCTCTGGACTTGAAAGTTATCTCTGCTTTCTCTCCACTGATAGGACCAGGAGTAGAGCATTCAACCTCTCGAGACTGTTCCACCATTCAGTGAGATCATGGCTCATCAGTCATCTAACTTCAAATAACTGCCATAGAGATATACAGCACGGAAACAGACCTGTGGATTCAACTCATCCATGCCGATCAGATATCGTAGAATCATAGGATCACACAGCATAGAAACAGATCCTTTGGTCCAACTCGTCCATGCCGCCCAGATATCCAAAATTAATCTACCCATTTGCCAACATTTGGCCCATATCTCTCTAATTCCTTCCTATTCATGTACCCATCCAGGTGCCTTTTAAATGTTGTAATTGTACCAGCCTCCACCACTTTGGCAGCTCATTCCATACACGCATCACCCTTTGCATGAAAAAGCTTCCCCTGAGGTCCCTTTTAAATCTTTCTCCTTTCACCTTAAACCTATGCCTTTAGTTTTGGACTCCCCCCACCCTGGAAAAAAAACTTTGGTTATTCACTCTCTCAATGCCCCTCATGATTATAAACCTCTATGAGGTCACCCCTCAGCCTCCGACGCTCCAGGGAAAACAGCCCCCGCCTGTTCATCCTCTCCCTATAGCTCAAATCCTCCAACCCTGGCAACATCCTTGGAAATCTTTTCTGAACCCTTTCAAGTTTCACAATATCTTTCCTACAGCAGGGAGACCAGAACTGAATGCAATATTCCAAAAGGGTCCTCACCAAAGTCCTCTACATCCAGACAATGATATTTAACTGAACAAAACCTTTTCTATCTCTGATTTAAAATTAACAATTGATCGTGCATCTGCCGTTCAGATGCTACCAGACCTGCTGAGTTTCTTCAGCGATTTCAGTGTTTATGTGTTTGAGATCTCCAGCATCAGCAGTTTTTTGCTTTATTCCTTTCCTATCGGATGAATTTGTGAAATCTGCTTTGAATTTCTTTGTAGAACCATCATTTCAGAGCTGTGCTGTCTCAGTAAGCACAATCCTTTAAGCATTCCTGACATGTTGTTACATGTCATGTTTAAGATTTAGAAACTTGTTTGAGTTGAACGTCATTAAGAGAGTGTTGTCTGCTGGTTGAACGCTCTCACCTCTGACCTTGATCTCTGCCCCTGTCACAGTACTCCCAGGGTCAGTGTTCCTTACAACTTCCCTCCCTTATTGTGGCTAAGCTTCAAGAAAGTCTGCCCTTGTGCTCTCTTCCCCCTTGTCACACG
This sequence comes from Chiloscyllium plagiosum, assembly GCF_037043375.1. Lineage (NCBI taxonomy): Eukaryota > Metazoa > Chordata > Chondrichthyes > Orectolobiformes > Hemiscylliidae > Chiloscyllium > Chiloscyllium plagiosum. The sequence continues at coordinate 34,048,993 of NW_028270166.1, read as the reverse complement.
TGTTGGAGTCAAGACTTCTCCCATCAAGATACAAATCACATAACACCAAGTTATAGTCCAACAGGTTTAATTGGAAGCACTAGCTTTCGGAGTGCAGCTCCTTCATTGGGTGGTTGTGGAGTCAAACCATTCAAACCAGGGTTAACCAAGCACCAAGTGGTTCAGTTTATCTTCCCGTTAAATTGCTCAACTGAGGTTACAATAGCAAAACACGTCACCCAGCTGCCCAAACCAGACTGAGCCTGTGTTTTCCAGCATCTAGAAAGTTCCTAGATAATCTACCTACTCCTGGGTATCTCTACCTCTAAGCAAAGAGGCTTGGGTTCAAGTCCCACCTGCTCCAGAGGTGTGTAATAACATTTCTGAACAGGTTGATTAGAAACTATCTGCAAAATTCCCCCACAGGGTTTCACCTGGGGAGATGCAGGAAGGGATGTACTCATAGGGGATTCCAGAATCAGGGACTGCAGTCTCAGAATAAAAGGTGAGTACATCTGAGACTGAGATGAGGAGAAATTTCTTCACACGGGAGAGTGGCAAATCTTTGAAATTGTCAACTCAGAGACCTGTGCATTATGTTCAAGACTTGGATGGATAAATTCTAGATATTAAATATTAAATATACCAAGTGATATAGGGATGATGCAGAAAAGCCATATGAAGGTAGAAGAACAGCCATGATCCAGTTGAGTGGTAGAGCAGGCTGGATGGGCTGAACAGCCGATTCCTGCTCCTAAATCCATCCTATACAATAGCACAAAGTCTTATCCTGGACTGCAGCTCATTCTTTTTTCCCTGGTCCCATGGGGCAGGCCAGTCCCTGAAACTGAAACTGCACTATTGCCCCTTCAGGGGACATCTGGGTTCAGCCAGGAGCCTGGAGCTCATTTACTCCATCCACTTATTACTTTTTTTTTCTTTCTCTGCTTTTTGTTAATGTTAGAGTCATAGAGTCATGGAGATGTACGGCATGGAAGCATACGCTTCCGTCCAACCCATCCATGCCGACCAGATATCCCAACCCAATCTAGTCCCACCTGCCAGCACCCGGCCCATATCCCTCCAAACCCTTCCTATTCATATACCCATCCAAATGCCTCTTAAATGTTGCAATTGTACCAGCCTCCACCGCATCCTCTGGCAGCTCATTCCATACATATACCACCCTCTGTGTGAAAAAGTTGCCCCTTAGGTCTTTTTTATATCTTTCCCCTCTCACCCTAAACCTATGCCCTCTAGTTCTGCACTCCCCGACCCCAGGGAAAATAATTTGTCTATTTATCCTATCCATGCCTCTCATGATTTTGTAAACCTCTATAAGGTCTCACCTCAGCCTCCGACGCTCCAGGGAAATCAGCCCCAGCCTATTCAACCTCTCCCTTTCGCTCAAATCCTCCAATCCTAACAACCTCCTTGTAAACCTTTTCTGAACCCTTTCAAGTTTCACATCTTTCTGATAGGAAGGGGAGCAGAATTGCATGCAATATTCCAACAATGGCCTAACCAATGTTCTGTATAGCCGCAACATGACCTCCCAACTCCTGTACTCAAAACTCTGACCACTAAAGGAAAGCATACCAAATGCCGTCTTCACTATCCTATCTACCTGTGACTCCACGTTCAAGGAGCTATGAACCTGCACTCCAAGGTCTCTTTGTTCAGCAACACTCCCTATGGCCTTACATTTAAGTGTATAAGTCCTGCTAAGATTTGCTTTCCCAAAATGCAGCACCTCGCATTTATCTGAATTAAACTCCATCTGCCACTTCTCAGCCCATTGGCCCATCTGGTCCAGATCCTGTTGTAATCTGAGGTAACCCTCTTCGTTGTCCACTACACCTCCAATTTTGGTGTCATCTGCAAACTTACTAACTGTACCTCTTATGCTCACATCCAAATCATTTATGTAAATGACAAAAAGTAGAGGGCCCAGCACCGATCCTTGTGACACTCCACTGGTCACAGGCCTCCAGTCTGAAAAACAACCCTCCACCACCACCCTCTGTCTTCTACCTTTGAGCCAGTTCTGTATCCAAACAACTAGATCTCCCTGTATTCCATGAGCTCTAACCTTGCTGATCAGTCTCCCATGGGGAACCTTGTTGAACACCTTACTGAAGTCCATATAGATCACATCTACTACTCTGCCCTCATCAATTTTCTTTGTTACTTCTTCAAAAACCTCAATCAAGTTTGTGAGACATGACTTCCCAAGCACAAAGCCATGTTGACTATCCCGAATCAGTCCTTGCCTTTCCAAATACATGTACATCCTGTCCCTCAGGATTATTTCCAACAACTTGCCCACCACCAAGGTCAGGCTCACCGGTCTATAGTTCCCTGGCTTGTCTTTACCACCTTTCTTAAACAGTGGCACCACATTTGCCAACCTCCAGTCTTCCGGCACCTCACCTGTGACTATCAATGACACAAATATCTCAGCAAGAGGCCCAACAATCATTTCTCTAGCTTCCCACAGAGTTCTTGGGTACACCTGATCAGGTCCTGGGGATTTATCCACCTTTAACCGTTTCAAGACATCCAGCACTGCCTCCTCTGTAATCTGGACATTTTGCAAGATGTCATCATCTATTTCCCTACAGTCTATATCTTCCATATCCTTTTCCACAGTAAATACTGATGCAAAATATTAATTTAGTATCTCTATACCTTTTACCATATCTTTTTTTTATTTTCTTGGGTAGAAAGCATCTTCTCCTGACCTGGACCCAGCAAAAAGGAAACTTCTAGCCTGGCATGATGGTCTTAGCCTGGTGGGGAGACCTTATCCTAGAGGGGGGTTTTCAGCTTGGAATGATGGTCTCTGCTTGGTGTCGTGGTCTTGGCTTGGCGTGGTGGTCTTAGCTTGGTGTGGTAATCTCCATATTCGGTGTGGTAGTCATGGCTTGGTGTAGTGGTCTCCCCATTTGGTGTGTGGTCTCCATGTTTGGTGTGTGGTCTCCACGTTTGGTGTGGTGGTCTCCACGTTTGGTGTGGTGGTCTCCACATTTGGTGTAGTGGTCTCCATGTTTGGTGTTGTAGTCATGGCTTGGTGTGAAGGTCTCTGTGTTTGGTGTAGTGGTCTCCACATTTGGTTTGGTGGTCTTGGCTTGATGTGGTGATCTTCAGGTTTGGTGTGGTGGTCTCGGCTTGGTATGGTGGTCTCCACATTTGGTGTGGTGGTCTTAGCTTGGTGTGGTAGTCTCCAGGTTTGGTCTTGGCTTGGCATGGTGGTCTCAAGTTTTGTCGGTCTTGTTCTGATGTGAGAGTGTTCAGCAGCACCGATTAGGCATTCCAGTGTTTATCATCTTAATCGACTTTCCCCGAACAGGAATTGATCTGAGATGAACTCTGACTTAATTTTTACTTTATGTCTTTCTTATCTAAGACTTCTATCATTAATGCAGCTGTCTTGGTATGGCAACTTTTAAAACATTTCACTTTTTTTGCTAAAATACACGGGACAGTAAATTGCTAATCTATTCTATCTCTGCATGATTCATCTTTCAGGTCAGTGTACAAACATTCCAGCGCTATTTTAAAGAAAGCAGGAGAGAGCTTTGGAGAGCTCTGGCCAGTATTTATCCCTAAACTAACATCACTACAATATTAACCAATCCGTTCCGTCATCGCTGATTGTGGGCGCTTTTTGTGCGCAAATTGGCTGCTCTTTTTTCGTCTTACAAGAGTTAGTGCAATACCAAAAATACTGAATTCGCTGCGCATGCTCCGAATTCCTGAACAGCGCTTTATAAATGCAGGTCTTCCTTTTGTCGTGAGGCTAATTTTACGCTTTCCGTCTTTTTTTTCCACGCTTTTCAGCCCCAGCTTGCAGACTATTTCTGACCCCCGCTCAGCTCATGGCATTTGAACAGTGGCGAGACAACGGATTCGTTTGTTTGCTAAATGCAGAGATCTGTTGAAATCTGGGCCAGGAGGAAGGCTGAGGTCAGAAAGATCTCCTTTGCTTTCTGTAGAGTATCTCTTGTGAGATTTCAGTGTCAAACTGGTCAATCGGCAAGAGCAGGCTGTGTGAACAGGGTCATCAGTTTCTCTCGGTTTCACAGCTGTCCTGCCAAAACAACTTAGGCGCAACATTGTTCTTAAAGGATCTGCCCGCAAATTCCCAACTGAGCCAAAAAGGCAACATTCAATTAAAATAATAAACACCACAAAATACAACTTGACACATCCTTATGTACTAAATCAGAGATTGCAAATGCATAACTAAAGTGCTGTTCTTGCTTTCCTTGTAAAAATAACTAACGGAAAAGAGTGCAATTTTTTAAATTGTCAAACAGGGGTGTACAGGGGCAAGACATTTACTAGATATGCGTTTTCTTTCAAGAGCGAATCGAATTCCTCAGAAGAAACACGGCCAGTTTCCCCCTCTACTTCACATTCAATAATCTAACGTAAGGTATTCAGATGCCATCATTTGTACCAATTTATACAAGCTGAAATTATTGTCATGTGAATTTGCAGAGCGAGAGAGATTGAAATTGGGCAACCTGTAGCTGGCTCTCAGAATAGAAAATAACGAGAGACAGATTCACAGCATGCCCGACCTTTATCCCTGCGCGGTAATGAGGGGGATTAGAACGAGACTGGATTTAGACTCCGGTAGCCCGCATTGTCTCGGGGACAATTGTTTTAAAGAGACCGCGTCCGTTCATCTGACCTGGTTTATATAAAAAGAGAAAACGCCAATGCGTACACACTGGGTTCATCATATTCCAATAATCTTCAAAAACATCACAATCACTTAACTTCCTTTACCCAACCCTTACTTTCCCACACATTACCAGCCCCGGAATCAGGGCCAATCACATCAGAAAGCGGCGTGCCGAACTGAAATACTGTATTATTCATTCCTGCTTCAAATTAATTGCAAGCGCGACTTTGTGCTCACAATAAAATCACTATGATTTCGGGAAGGCCCCTAACGACAGCAGCCTTACTTAATAACAGATAAGCATATTCATTCAGAGCCAGCAATTCAGGAACAGTGTGATCTATCATTTTTATTCTTAAATTTTAAAAATATTCCATATAAAAATATACCTCCAAAGGCCAGTTGGACTCATGCGGGCCAGGATAGGGAATTGTCCTACTTTGGGAAAGGTGAATTTATCAATCGAGATCAGAAGGGCACACGTGCATTTTTAAAGAAAGGACGTTTGTTGACTTTCCCTATTTAATTGTTTGTGGGGCCTGTGTGCCCTTCTCAGATTGTCCTGGAGGAGGCGATAGTGAGCCCAGTTGAACTGCTGCAGCCTGAAAGCTACAGGTACACATACACAGACACACAGTACTGTTCGAGAGGGAGTCACAGGGAGAGTGAAGGTAGGTTAGAATGGTCTGGGGTTCGGGCAGCAACTTGCAGGTAGCGATGTTACCCTTTTTACACACTAGACTTCCCCTGGCTGGGAGTAGAGGGGCTGGCGAATGAGGGGTGGCTCTGAAGGTGCTCGTTCAGAAACTAATTTCGAAAATATTTCCAAACGCCTTCCTACGTTTAAACTGTCAAGGCGGAGACTTGCCCGGTGTTCCGTTTAAACCTAAAGCCAGGTCGGACCGGGGGTGGACACCGTCATAAGGCTGTGCGCGGGGGGCATCGCGGAAGGATGGAATATTATCCGTTGATTTTAATCTTAACCGAATTTTCAACGGGAAAGCCTCTCCTGACTTAACCAGCGTTCAATCCGCAGGAAAAAGTTGGGGAACAAACTTTGTAAACTTAGGATAAAAACCACCCGTTTCAGACCGGGTCAAGTGAGAGGGGGCATTTTGCACTGTGTGTGGGTGTCTAAGGGGAGGGGGCATTTACCCGGTGTGTTGGGAATATCAAAGGGGAGGGGGTATTTACACTGTGTGTGGGGATTGTCTAAGGGGAGGGGGTATTTACCGGTGTGTCGGTGTCTGAGGGGCGGGGGTTATTTATCCGGTGTGTAGCTGTCTAAGGAGAGGGGGTATTTACACTATGTATGTGGGGATTGTTTAAGGGGAGGGGGTATTTACACTGTGTATGTGGGGATTGTTTAAGGGGAGGGGGTATTTACACTGTGTGTAAGGAGAGGGAGGTTTTTTTTTATGAAATCCGTTGATATATGCCCCAGACCCCTAAGGCGCTCGTTTGATTTTTTTCACTGTAAGAACTTTCGATTAACCCCATAATTAGTTCATCTGGTTTCTCTTGTTGAATTACATAGAAATAACGAAAAATAAAGCTTCATTGTTTTTATGATTGTCTGGAACGGAAAAGAATGAAGAAAAAGTGATTTCAATGGACATTTCTTGGGAGCTGAATCTTGGCCGTGTCTTGTTGCTAAAATAAAAACTGGAAGAACTGCAGATGCTGGAAATCTGAAACAACAGAAATTGCTGGAAAATCTCAGCAGGTCTGCCAACATCTTTGGAGAGAAATCATGAGTTAAAGTTTCGGGTCCAGCGACCCTTCTTCAGGGCAGTAGAGAAAGGCCAAAGATCTGCACTTGCTAAACTTAATATTTACTCAAGTAGTGAAAAAATGTGAAACCAAAAGGGATAGGACCCCTGTTGGTTTTGGAGTTGCTTTTGTACATTGTAAAAATATTTCAATGACACTCTCCTAGCCCTTGTAACTGTGGACTGTCAGAATTCAACAGAGAGAGAGAGAGCTGGAGAAACTCGACATCTGAGTAGGGAAGGTTTAACTGGTCTGGAAACGTTAACTGTCTCTTTTTCCACAGATGCTGTTAGACCTGCTGAGTTTCTCCGGCACTTTCTGTGTTTGTTTCAGGTCCCCAGCATCCTCAGTCTTTCTTTGAGATAAGCGTCAGAATTATTGGGGAAACACGATAGGCAGATCCCCGTTGTGTGAAACCAGTTTCAGGAGAATTTCTGAAAGTCGAAAGCAAGGGCTATGAAATCACCTTTCCTTTCTATTTTCGGACCACCACTTTCTGTTTCGATGTCAGATTGAAAGAGTCTTAGTTCTGGATTCCCCCTTTAGTGTTTTTTTGGATGGAAAATAAAAGCCTTTTCTACAAACACGAAATGTGCAGGTTAGGGTGGGTTGGCAATGCTAAATTGCCCATAATGTCCAGGGATGTGCAGGCTAAGTAGGTTAGCCGTGGGAAATACAGGGTTACAGGGTCGGAAGAGTGTGTGGGGGAGGGGGAGGGAAAGTGGGCGGTGGTGGATCTGAATGGGATGCTGCTCAGAGAGTCGGTGTGGGCCGAATGGCCTGCTTCCACATTGTAAGGATTCTATGAAGATGTAAATAAATTCAAGGAGGCGAAAGATTAGCAGGCCGTGCCGCTCTTTCCAATAGTAATTTGAAATATTTCTTCCAGCTGTTTCACAGTAATTTAGTGGGAGAGGGCTGACAGTGAGATGTTGCGGGGAGTCCCGCAAATCCGAACGAGAAAGTGCGAGCTGCTTGATTCACAGCCAAAGCACCAGTTTACAAAGTGAATCTTTCCTCCGGAGGTGACAGCTCACTGAGAGAACCACTTCTCTCTCTCTCTCGGAATTTACAGCAATTACTGCATTGGGGGGGGGGGGGGGGGGGGGAAATAAACCCCCTTTCGTTGTCAATCAGTGTCAAGAGGATGTCTCTGCTAATGATCAACTCCGCTAATCCTCGGCGATTTATTCCTTTCCCCCTCGACATCTGGGAAGCTTAAAAGATTGACGGGACGCTATGGGGAGTGGTCTGGGAGCCAGGGAGAGACTCAGATCAGGCGAGTCCCTCAGGGCGTTTTCTTGAGGTTCGGCAGAATTTTTAACAAAATATATTGAGCGTTCTTTTTAAAATGGACGATAACTATTTCCCAATTTTGAGAAGTTGGGCTTCTTTCCCAGTCTGTTAATATTATTTTTAAATCAAACAAGAATGCCAGGTACTTTGCAGGAAGCTTGAAATTCACAGTTTGTGCAGCTCATTCCTCCTTATTTCGTTGGTCATTTTTACAACAGGTTTAGATGTATATTTGATATCTAATTACAGCCATTGTTGCATTAATTGCTGCTTAACCAACGGTGTGTTTTTAAACTTTTCCAAGGTCGGAGGTCTGTACTCGCCATTGGAGTTTGTTTTAACAAAAAAAAATCGATTGGAATCGCCTTTGAAAGTTGTGAGCAGGGGAACTTGCCTTTGCAGAAGTTGCTTTGAGCTGCGAGTTGTTGTCCCGGAGCCCAATGTGTCGATCGAGGCTGAAATGAACGGCGTGGACGAAACCTGTTTGTCCCCCAGCAGCTTCCAGGAAATGGTTAAGAGCCCAGGCGCCTGTTCGCGAGTTCACAGCATCGACGTGATCCTGGGATTTGCGAAGGATCAATCCGTGCTCAGCCCCGCGGCCCTTCCTCCCAAATGCTCCCAGGAGCAGGGCCAGTGCCAACAGACATCCTGCTACAGTCACATGCCTGGCCTCGGGCTCACCGACTCGCCTCACACCTTTGACGGTAAGAGCCCTATCCCCAAAAGGTGCAACTTTCCAAACTTTAAACTCCGAGCTCGTTGGGATTTTACTTGAGTGTAAAACAAATCAGTTATCGCCGTTCAAATTGTTTGCAATCGTACAAATGCCCTTTGCAACTCTAGGGGGATGTACATTGGCAAAAAGGTTACAATTCGAGGGGCCGTCAGTGCAATAAACAGGCGGTACCAGCCCTCCTACACATTCTTTAAATAGACATCCCTTTCCAAAAAAAAGTGACTGGACTTGATCCGGTCATTATACGGTTCTCCTTCCTCTTTGTGTATGTTAAGATTCTAGATTAGAGTGGTGCTGGAAAAGCACTGCAGTTCAGGCAGCATCCGAGGAGCAGGAAAATTGACGTTTCGGGCAAAAGCCCTGTCATTTAGTTAAAAGTTCTCCCTATGGACTGCGAGACATTTCTCAATATGAGAAAAATAAGTACAGTAATATCAACTAATTATAGCATTGAGTAACCCATTAGATTCTTGACTTTAATGAAATAATAATTAATATTAATGCAATTATTTTAGGAATACATCGAAAATCTGACATTTTGTTGCAGAGGTTTGAATTATTTTGGGACAAGTGATCTTCAATTTACCTGAAATGAACGGGGTTAAAGATTCATTCGAGAGCGAGGGTGGAATTGTTGCTGGTTTTACAGATTAGCTGCCGAGTTTTGCCAGATTCCTGCCAATTGTCCTCAAGAGCAGCCGCAATATGGAGAAGGAATGATCTCCCGTATTAATCCACGGCGCCTCCCGTTAATTCCGATGGAATCAGAGTCATTAAAATCCCGCTCCCCCGGATTTGCAGGGACTGTCGTTTTCCCATGGGATGGGGGCCCCTCAGCATCGCTCCTGAGGAAATTCCACTTGGGAATGTGCAGACTTTGGATGGCTGTGTTCGTGTGTTCTCTCTGCCGTTAGTATCTCAATGGGGCATTATTCGTTCCAAGTCAAAGTGAAGCTCGAACTAACGCAGAGATTTGGATGCGGACTCGTTGCCCTTTTCTGTTTCCAAGTCCTGATGGTTCGTGAATTAAATGGTTTCTAATGTTTCCTGATCGAGCAAGGATCTTTCCTTTGGGGCTCAATTTCTTTTTAATTTTGCTGATTACATTTGCAGGGAGATATATTGTTTTTAAAAGATCTTAAACTGAACCAAGTTAAAAATCACACAACACCAGGTTGTAGTCCAACAGGTTTAATTGGAAGCACTAGCTTTCGGAGCGACGCTCCTTCGTCAGGTGGTAGTGGCTGAAGGAGCGTCGCTCCGAAAGCAAGTGCTTCAAATTAAACCTGTTGGACTACAACCTGGTGTTGTGTGATTTTTTAACTTTGTACACCCCAGTCCAACACCGGCATCTCCAAATGTTAAACTGAACCATCTACCCGGAGCCGGTGTGTTGTAAATCAATTCATGAAAAACAAAAAAACTGCGGATGCTGGAGAAACTCAGTAGGTCTGGCAGCATCTGTGGAGAGAGAAACAGTTAACATTTCGAGTCCTTAATCAGAACACAACTTTTTATGGAAGCCGCCAGACCTGCTGAATCGATTAATGCATTCTTATTCCTGATGAAGGGTCGATTCTCCTGCCCCTCGGATGCTGCCTGACCTGCTGTGCTTTTCCAGCACTATACTTTCAACTCTGATCTCCAGCATCTGCAGTCCTCAATGAATCCTTAACCCCCCCCATTAACAAATGTCTTTCCCAGCTCCAAGCTTATCTCTGAAACTTTGCTTCGGTTTTCGCTGTAAATAATTCCTCCGCTTCTTCTGTCCCGACACTTTGGAATATATTGTTCATTTCTTTCGTTTCGCTGTCTTTTCCCTGCTCGAATGTTTTTCCTTTGTTTCGTTGTATCAGCTTTGTTAGCATTTTGAGTCGATGGGAGCTTTGAAGGTACCGGCTGAGACCCCAGCTCGCCTCCGTGTACAGAACCAACTCACACACAACGAAGGCCAGGCTGAGAGCGGAGAACCGCCCCGGTCCTTGCTGAGGGAGGTTGGGCTGGTGGGAGGCGGGGGGGGGCGCTAGCAACAGGCCGCTGGACAGACGGAGATTCCGGGGAATAGCAGCGGCCCATCATTTCAATAAGGCTGTGGTTGCTCTGACTTTGGTGTCCAATTGACCCTTGACCCCCTCCTTAACCCAAAATCTGCCTCACTCAGCCCTGAGTGAGCAGGCTTCCACTCTTTTTTTTGTGCTATAGAATTCCTGATACTAATGCTCACCAACCCCTGATACAAACACGCCCCAGAGAACAGAATGGCCCTCTCAATTAGAGACTTTTTGAAATGTGTTCCTTAATTCAGATTCACCTGTAAAAGTATCCTCCTCGGGCTCGCTCAGAATCCTTTATGTATTGTAATAAAATCACCTTGCATTCTTCGAAACTCCAACGAATATTTCCTCAAAAGACATCTCTTTCACCCCAGGACTTAGCCCAATGGACTAACCCTATGCTTTCTGAAAGAGCCCAATACTGGTGTGCGGCAATCCAGGTGCAGTCTCACCATGGGCCAGTGCAGGAGAACTCAAGGCTTCATGGAGTTTCCTCTGCGTTTTTGTTTTACTCGAAACCAACTCCCTAAAACAAGTGCAGCTCAAGTCCTCCCCCCCCCCCCCCCAACCACTAAACATTCAAAACAAATCTCCTTTGATAGCGACCGTACATCCAGAGTGAAATTGATGCTTAAACAGTTCCAATCAGGCAGAGCAAGCCAGGATGCTGGATGGCAGCTGTACTCCAAGCGTAGTTTACGAAAGCAACGTATAGTGCGGAAATCTGAGTTATAACAGAAGGTGCTGGAGGAATTCGGCAGGTCTGGTAATATCTGTGCTGAGGGAAAGAAAACGAGCTCATATTTCGAGTCCAGAACGGCTGCTTCAGACAGACGGAATGAAACCATCACATCTCGTCAAGAAAATTCTCGTAGAGTTTAGTCAGGTCTCCTGCATATGATATAATTCTAATGACACATTGGATGTTTATGGAGTGGCGTGGTGTTAAAATATTAAAATATCTACTCTTTGTAACTTGGCAACAGAATTGGGAGAGAATTTGATGGCAGTTAGTGAAATCAGAACTTCTGGTAGGGAAAGGTTTTATCCCTTAACTTTGGGTGATAGTTTCTGTGTTCCGTTTCTGCTCCCTCAGATTCCGGGTTGTTCTTGAACAAGTGTGGGGAAGATCTCGGTGAACTGACGGACAGCGAGGAGAAAGCCGAGCAGAAAATGGACGAGGAGCCGCCTAAAAAGAAACACAGGCGGAACCGCACCACCTTCACTACATACCAGCTCCATGAACTGGAGAGAGCCTTCGAAAAATCCCACTATCCCGATGTGTACAGCAGAGAGGAGCTAGCCATGAAAGTCAACCTGCCAGAGGTCCGGGTGCAGGTCAGTGAGAGACACAGACACAAAGCATGCAGTTGAGAGACAAGGAGATAGGGTGGCGGGCGATGAAGGGTCAGATAGGTAGCTTCAGAAGATTAAGAGCTTGGATATGCCGGGAAAGGGAGAGAAAGGGGCAGAATAATCGGAGATTGGAAATATTAAAGAGAAGACACCGAAAGAAAAAGTATAAAGCTGTAACAATCCAGTGAGAAATGATGTGGAGGCCGACAAAATAGAGAAAGGAGGAAGCTAATTGAGAAAGATTATGGTGAAAGAGACAGAGATGACTGGGGATACAGAGGAAAATAAAAGAGTTGAGTGTAGATGCAGGGGAGAAAACTGAACTGTATGGGTGGAAAATAAACCGTGATAAAAAGAAACAGAGAGAACAAAACTAAGGGAAGGCAAGGGGAATACAAGATGAGAACAACAGAAAGCAGACAAATAAGAAGAAAGCTCAAGAGTATGAAAACTACCCTCACTGATAACAGAACCAGAAAAATAAAACAGAGGGCCTGAAATGGCAAATTCAGAGAAAACAAAACAAAAACAAGGAGAAAACGGGAAACAAAACGACTCCAGTGAGTGAAAATAGAGAGACACAGGGCGTGCAGGTGGTGAATGGACAGGCTATACATACCCAAATGATTTGTGCTGTTTGTGGGATCTTGCTGTGTGCACTTTGTGTTGTGTTCTTCTCCAGTATCACATCGACTAAACTCCAAGAATGCTTCATTGGTTTCGGGGAAGGGCCAAAATAATTGGAAATTTAATTTTCAACATTGGACACTTCTTGTAAAAAGCAGATCAGTGGATCCAACCAGTGGAAATTGGCGACTTTTATTTCAAGCTCTCAGCTTGTGTGCCCCTTTAAATGTCTTTTTTGCCTCAAATTCCAAATGTCGGCAGAAATTCTGGTTGGAGTCCACTATAGAGGGTTAAAAAACATGATGCCAATCTGCCTCAGGGACTGGGGCCAGTGATAAGCTATCTGGCCTGCTGGCCATACATTCACAATAGACTCATCGGTCCCAAAGGGAAAGTCAGTGTCACTCCTTAGGAGTTTGTATCAATTGGACTTGTGCTAATGGGGTTTGTGCTAATGGAGTTTGTGTTAATAGGGTTGTGTTAATGGGGTTGACAATCCTTTGTCAAAGATTAGAGTGGTACTGAAAAAGCACAGCAGGCCAGGCAGCATCCCAAGAGCAGGAAAATCCAGATGCTGGAGATCCTGTTCCTCCGATGCTGCCTGACCTGCTGTGCTTTCCAGCACCACTCTAATCTAGACTCTGACCTCCAGCAGGTGCAGTCCTCACTTATGCCTAACCCATTGTCAAAGGCCACCTTCTGGAGGGTGCACCCAAGCCATTGAAGAAGTGGGCCCCAGCAGATTTCCACACCTACAGGAGAAAGGGCGAAGGGGGTTAGTACCTGGGAGCAGTCAATTAATGATTATCGGAAGCATTCAGAAGCTTTCTTTGATTTGAACTTCGTTCTCACTCCTCCTGAATATTCTAGTTACACTTTAAAAATAATTTATTGTGTTTAACTTCAACGAATATACATTCTGATTTAAGATCTCTGAATACTTTGCCCCTGCTTTTTTTGTCCCTATATGAAGTCAAATCTAATTGCTTTCTCTCTCCTAATAATATTGACCAAAGCCAGGACTGAATGAAAGGATTTGATTTGATTTATTGTTCCCATACAGTGAAAAGTTTTGTTTTGCATGCAGTACAGGCAGATCATACTATACAAGAACAAACAGATCTTTGGGTGACTGGATAGAGCAAAGTGATATTCCATTATCTTTGGTAAGAACATAGAACATAGAACAGTACATCACTGTTAGTCCACAATGTTGTGACAAATATGATGCCAAATTAAACTAATCCCTTCTGCCTGCCCTTGGTCCATATCAGTCTATTCCTTGCATATTTGTGTGCTTATTTAAAAGTCCCTTAAATGCCTCTAACGTATCTGCCTCCACCACCACTCCTGATATCGTGCTCCACATTCTTACCACTCTGTGTAAAAAACATGCCCCTCACATCTCGTTTGAACTTTCCCCCTCTCACCTTAAGTGTATGCCCCCGAGTTTTAGAAATTTCAACTCTGAGAAAAAGATTCTGACCATCAAACCTATCTATGCATCTTGTAATTTTATAGACTTCTATCAAACCTTCCCTCAACCTCCACCGCTCCAGAGAAAACAACCCAAGTTTTTCTAGTCTGTCCTTACAGTTCATATCATTTTGATCATTTCAGTTCATCAGAGTTAGGGAGAACCAACCTTCCTGATTTAGATAGCTGTTGTCAATGTCAGGTGCCCAGACAGTGGTCCCAAAAATGTGCTGAGCCGCTGTTGCTCAATGCTTACCCCATTTTCAAATTGCACTGTAAATTTTCATTATACGATTTGAAATTGAAATCAAATCCATTAACACAAATCTGTGTTGTGTCACTGTGAGACTATCCTACATGAGACCATATGCTAGGCAGAGCTACAAGTATAAAATATTCACTCTATTGAAGTGCATGCTTTCAGTAATTTAGATCCAGATTGGACAGTTTGTTTTGCGCTATTGTCCTAATGTACTATTCCCCCATGGCACAGTGGGTGAGGCCACCTGTGGAATCCTGATCATTAAACTCAGCAGAGGCTGCCGGTTTTGGGCTCTGCCATGTTAATCACAGCTGGGATATTAGGTGAGAGCTAGAATTGGCTCGGTACTTCTGGGATCAGCATAAAACCATAGGTGTTTAAAACAATAGCAAAGATCATTCTATCTAATGAGTGTGATCTGATCTTTTGCTGTAGTGTCCAAAATGAATGTCACTGCCAAAATCCTCCACATTGACCATTTGATATGGGACCAAACTAGGCCATTCAGGCCATCCTATTGAGTGAGTTCCACCATTCAATGAGATCATGGCTGATATGATAATCCTCAACTTCACTTTCCTGCTTTTCCCCCATAACCCTTTATTCCCTTCTGGATTAAAAATCTGTCTATCTTAGCTTTGAATATATTTGATGCCACAGCCTGCTACTAAAGCGAATTACACAGATTCACAACTCTCACAGAGGTGAAATTCTTTCCCTCCCTTACATCGAGATTACACCCTAAAAAAAATCGTACCCTTTGCTTCTAGTTTCACATGAAGGGAAACAACCTCTCTATGTCTACCCTGTCAAGCTGTGTAAGAATCTTATATGTTTTGATCAGGTCTTATCTCATTGTCCTAAACTCCTATGAGTACAAGCCCAACCTATCAACCTCTCCTCATAATAAAATCTCTCCAGACCCAGGATTAACCTAGTGAACCTTCCCTGGACTGCCTGCAATGCTAGAATATCTTACCTTCAATAAGGGAACTAGAGCTGTCCACAGTATTGTAACTGTGGTATGACGAGTGCCTTGTATAACTTAAGCAAGGCCTCCCTATTTTTATACTCCAATCCTTTTGAAATAAAGGCCAATATTCCATTTACTTTCTCTATTACTAAACTTTGATGCTAGGTTTTTTTGTGATTCATACCCAAGGACCTTCAAATCCTTCTGTGCTATGGCTTTCTGCAATCTTTCTCCAGTTAAATAATATTCATCTCTTCTATTCTTCCTGCCAAAGTGCATAACTTCATAATTTCACACGTTATATTCCATCTGCCAAGTTTTGCTCATTCACTTAACCTGTCTGTATTCCTCTATATCATTCTTATTATTTGCCTTTCCACCAATTTTTATGTCATCCGCAAACTTGGTGATACTGCATTTGTTTCCATCATCCAAATCATTCCTGCACATTGTAAATAATTGTAGTTCCAGTACTGATTCCGTGGTATGCCATTAGTTACAGATCACCATCCATCTTTATTCCATCTCTGTCTTCTATTCATTAGCCAATCCATGCTAACATACTACCTCCAACAACACGGGCACTTATTGAGTAGCGTTAAGTACGGTATCTTATTTAATGCCTTTTTTGAAATCCCAATAATTTACATCAACAGGCTCCCCTTATCTACCCCACTTATTGCCTCCTTAAAAAAACTGTAAAATGTTTGTCAGGAGTAATTTCCCCTTCATGAAGCTATGCTAATTATGTTGACTAAATACATTACGGATTTCTAAAAGGTCTATTATTACCTCCTTTATAATAGACTCTAACATTTTCCCTGGAGTAGATTTTAAGCAAACTGGCCAAGGATTTCGGGAGGATTACTACCAGTGCATCTTATATCCTACTCTATTTTCCCAATATTCCTATTAAAGATCCAATGATTTCTGCCTCAAGCTTTTCCATAAGACCACAAGAAATAGGAGCAGCAGTATGCCATTCAGCCCCTCGTGCCTGCTCTACTATTCAATAAATCATAGCCAATCTGACATTCATCATGTCCACTTTTCTGTTCTTTCCTTGTATCTTTGATTCCCTGACTGATCAAGAATCTATCTCAGCTTTAACAATACACAAGGACTCTGCCCCCCACACCTCTCTGCGGCAATGAGTTCCAATGACTCTTGACCTTTTGAGACATTGCAAAGTATTTTATGTTCCAGCCCTTAACTTTATCTAAGAACATTCTTAATTTTCTGAGCAGCAATTTGAAATTGCTGACCTCTCGTTGCTAAGTTTCCAACAAGGTATATGAAAATTCTTCAAAGTATCGCAAGTCTCTTCTCAACACCCATGCCTGATATTATCCTGATGAATCTATGCTTCATGTTTTTAATGCTCTTTTTATAATGGGCCTCTGAAATCTACATATTATTCTTAATATGATCTAACTAGTATTATGTACAAATTCATCATTACTGCTTTACACTGGTACTGTGTGTCCCGATATAAAAAAACCTAAAATTCTGATGGCTTCCTTTGTGGTGTTGCTTAGCAGCACTTGCCTTTTCATTCAGTTGTGTATTTCAACCCCTTGACCTCTTTGTTCATGCGTGTACCTTAGTAGCTTTCCATTAATTGCATCCAGAAAACCAGTCTCTACCTTTAATAAATAACTCTCTGAAGGAAATGCATGCTGGACACTGAAGATAGCTGTTTTGATGCCATTATGTAAATTGGCTCTTGGTGCAGTCCTGTGAGGGCAGCTCGTGGCCATGTATCATGAATCAGAACAGTTAGGGGAGGAGTACCAAAAATTAATGGGGCTGTGGGAAACGTAATGCATGGAAGGGCATTTAAGTTGCATAAACGTGATATAGTCTGCACAAGCCATTTCTTCAAAATGTCTTTCTTTTAAAAATCACCAGGTATGGTTTCAAAATAGAAGAGCAAAGTGGAGGAGACAAGAGAAGATAGAGGCTAGCACAATGAAATTGCACGATTCTCCAATGTTATCCTTTAATAGGCCACCGATGCCGTCCACTGTTGGACCCTTGAGCAATTCCCTTCCACTGGATCCTTGGCTGACATCTCCCATTTCTAGTGCAACCTCCATCCACAGCATACCCAGCTTCATGGCGGCACCACAAGGCTTACAGACCAACTACTCGGGCCACTCATTCTTAAATTCTCCACCACCGATGGTCCCGACAATGCAGTCAATGGGATCTCCACCCTACCAATGCTCAACAACATTTGTGGACAAATATCCTTTGGAAGATGTAGACCAGAGAAGTTCCAGCATTGCCTCCTTAAGGATGAAAGCCAAGGAACACATCCAGTCCATTGACAAAAGCTGGCAAGCCATCTGACCAGCTTTATAGACAAACTGTTAACAAACAGTACGTTGGTTGAAGTGACAATGTGATGGCAGCCTCCAGCTCCAAAATAACTTCACCTATCATGAGTCAACAGTCATGATAAAAATGCCTGGATCTTAAAAGCTACCAATGTGACCTGGATATAAGGAAACTACAGATTGGGACTGGCCTTAGTTATAAGCCAAAGGATAAATTTTATCTTTTGACTTTTGAGGTGACACTCTAGTGTTATGGGGACAATATAAAGGCATCACTGCTTTCTATGCTTTTCCATTATCACTTCACTGTAGCAAAATGTTGTCTTCCATTACTGTCCCATTGTAGATCTATTGAATCTTGTAGGTAATGTGCAATTCTTTTATATATCATTGGGAAACCTAGATGAAGGGGCAAGGCCCACTGTGCAGGACACCACCAAGATTGTAAAGAGTAGAAGGAAAGAGAAGAAATAGTGGTTAGGTAATCCCAAGCTTGGGTTATTAAACTTTGTAGAATATATGGTGCAAGGAAAATGAGGATTTCCACAGTTTTCAGATCCTGGAAGAAAATAAATAGATGATGTGGTGAATCTGGTTTTCAACAGAGTGAGAATATAGACATGATCAATGTGGTCTTTCACTTCTTGTTGTTTTACAGATCATGTTTTTTAAAAGATAATGACATTGTTGTTAAATAGTTACTTGAAAATGTGCAGTGCTGTCTCATTTGGATCTATATTTAACTTGTGTGAATAAATTTTATTTGAATCTCTTGCAAAGATAATTCTAGAATATCGGTCAATGATATTACAGAAAATTACATAACAATACTGCCAAGTCACCAATCAGCCAGAGTCCAGTTTAATTGAACATTGCTGCATTAAGAATGTGTCAATTGAATTTGTTCCGTCTATTTCTGATATACTGCTAAAACTTTGTTTAAAAGTTTGAGTACTTGTCTTCAACAAAATGACTAGTGTTGGTTCTGGGAAATGGAAAACTTGCCCATGTGAGCATTCAGTGTCAGTGACAATCATTGCTAGCTCAGATAAAGCACAGTTATCTACAAGTATGTTCTTGCTGTCTTCTGGAATCAATCATTCGAGTTAGCCTAGATCCATTGAGTAAAGCACTGTCTTCATTAGGAATATAGATGCAGGAGTAAGTCATTCAATTTCTTACCACTGTGCCACCAATCAAATAATCATGTCTAATCTATGTGTTAACTCCATCATATTCTTTGATACATTCACTGAATGGAAGGTGCTCTGGAACATCCTGAACATGTGAAAGTATGCTATGAAAATATAAACTTTACATTTGCTCATCAGATGAACTTGTTGTAAGCTCTTCCTTGTGTTTTGGATGTTTTGTGTCAGTATCTGATGTAATACTCCTGCAAAAAAATCATTTTATTAAACACGATGTTTAGAATAAATTTTCCTAAAGTTCTTTATGGAATAAAGAGAAAAAGTATGTCCTGGGCCCAGAATATTCAGGTAATCGATGTTCAATCTATGTTTAAATGAAATGTGTCAGAAACATTCCCTGGAAAGTATGGATTGCTACAGGCAGGACCTGGGAAAGTGAGGAAGTATTTGGATGATCAGATTAAAGATACAAATCCTCCAGAATTAGCCTGGAGTCACAAGAAATAAATTTTAAAAAAATGATTGTGGTCTTTCCAAAAAATCTCAGGGTGAAAAAATTGCAGATTTTGAAATTTAAAAATGGCTTGTTGGAATGTCCCTTGACCACTTACCTTCATTAATCAAAACAATACTGGAGATGGGGAGAAAGTGAGTGGGACTAGCTGGCCAGGATATGTGATGAAACCTCCAGGAATGCATCCAACCAGAGTTGGCAACCCAAATTCAGGTCCTCTGTATCAGGAGTGTGCAAAGTATTATAAGGAATGGATATCCTCTCCTGATTCCCTAGTATAACAGACCCAACAGGCAAATGGGATTTCACTTTTACTGATTGTCATGACCATCAGTAGTTACCATTTGAACTGAAGGTATAAGATGGGAATACTTAGTTTGTATTTGTTGGATGTTAGGTATGTGACTTCCCACAGAAGTGTTGGCTGGTGATATCCACCAGGGACAGCTGAGTGCAGAGGTTAGGTCTTTGGTCTGACCCTCTAGGAATTCTTACATACAATCACAAGACAGAGAATCAGAAATTAGCTCTGTTACGTGATGAAAGAAAGTGATACTTATATTGATGTAGCATTTTTCATGACCAGCGTATGTCAAAGTGACTTAGAGTCAGTAAAGTACATTTGAAGGGTATTCACTGAAACAGGAAAGACTTCATAGCACACAAGCCAATAGGAGCATCAGGCAATGAGTCCTGTGATATCATAATCCTCATACCACACAACTGTCAGCATGACCATCTGAAATAAGAGAGGATGTCCCTTGACATTCAGTGGCATTTCCACCACTGAATCCCTCACTATCAACACCCTGGAGATTGCCATTGACCAGAGACTGAACTGGATTCACCATATAACTATTGTGGATACAAGAGCAGGTCAATGGCTTGGAGCCTTGCAGCGAGTAACTCACCATCTACCTTGCCAAAGTCTATGCACCATCTACAAGGCACAAATCCAGGAGTTTTAAAGAATACTACCCACTTTCCTGGATGAGTGCATCTTCAAACACATGCGAAAAGCTTGACACCATCCAGGACAAAGTTTGATTGGCACACCATGCACAAAAACTCACTCCATTCACTATTGATGCTCAGTAACAGCAGTGTTGACAGGACACACAGCAGACATTCATCAAAGTTCCTTAGACAGCATCTTTCAAACCCATAACCTTTACCATCTTTAAGGACAAGGATTGTAAATGCATAGGAATACCATCACTCCTTCCTAATGGCTTTATGGGTCTGTAGTGGTTCAAGAAGTCAGCTCACCTTTGTCAGGCAAAAACATTCTGGCCCAGTCAATGATGCCCATGCCCCATGAATTCACAAAAGAAAAAGTGCAAATAATAGCATTAGGCTTGCATCGTTCAGAAACACTTGCACTTCAGCAGTGGGGAGCGAATGTTTGTAGATGTGATGTAAATCAAGCGGGCTGCTTTGTCCTGGATGGTATCAACCTTCTTGAATGTTATTGAAGCTACACACATCCAGACAAGTGGGGAGTGTTTCATCACACTCCTGACTTGTGCCTTGTAGATGGTGGACAGACTTTAGGAAGTCAGGAGGTGAGTTATTTGCTGCAGGATTCCTAGTCCTTTATCCAGTCTTGTTGCCACAATACTTATATGGCTTATATCTCACCTCCTTCCCCTTCCTGGACCTCTCCATTTCCATCTCCAATGACCAACTAACCATGGACACCTACTATAAGCCCACCAACTCCCACAGCTACCAAGACTATACCTCCTCCCACCCTACCTCCTGTAAAAAGGCTATCCCTTATTTCCAATTCCTCTGCCTCCACCGCATCTGTTCCCAGGATGACTAATTTCACCTTAGAAAATCCCAGATGGCCTCCTTCTTCCAAGATTGCAATTTCCCTTCCTACATGGTTGACGATGCACTTCCTGCACCACTGCCCTTGAACCCCACCCCTCCCAACACAACAATAACAGAACCCCCCGGCCCTTCCCTTCCACCTCACTGACCGTATGCATTGCATCATCCTCCGCCACTTCCACCACCAACTTAGCACTGCTGCCTCACAGCGCCAGAGACCCGGGTTCAATTCCTGCCTCAGGCAACTGACTGTGTGGAGTTTGCACGTTCTCCCTGTGTCTGCGTGGGTTTCCTCCGGGTGCTCCGGTTTCCTCCCACAAGTCACAAAAAAGATGTGCAGGCCAGGTGAATTGGCCATGCTAAATTGCCCGAAGTATTATGTTAGGGGTATGGGTGGGTTGCGCTTCGGTGGGTCGGTATGGACTTGTTGGGCCAAAGGGCCTGTTTCCACACTGTAATGTAATGTAATCTAATCTAATCTAATCTAAAAAATCTAATCTAATCTAAAAACCTACAAACAGACCCCACCACCAAAGGTATTTTTCCCTCCCAACCCATATCAGCGCTCCGGAGAGACCATCCCCTGTGCGACTCCCTCGTCAGGCTCATGCCACCTCCAGCCCACACCCCACTCCCAACATCTTCCCCTGCGACTGTAGGAAGTGCAAAAGCTGCGCCCACACCTCCCCCCTCACCTCCGTCCAAGGCCCCAAAGGATCCTTCCACATCTGACAGAAATTTACCTGTACCTCCACCAATGTCATCTACTGTATCCGTTGCACCTGATGTGGTCTCCTCTACATCAGGGAGACAGGATGCCTCCTTGCGGATCATGTTAGAAAACATCTCTGGGCCACCCGCACCAACCAACCCCGCACCAACCAACCAACCCCAAGTGGCTGAACACTTCAATTCCCCCTCCCACTCCTCCAAGGACATGCAGGTCCTGGGCCTCTTCCATCGCCAAACCCTTACCACCCGACGCCTGGAGAAGGAACGCCTCATGTTCTGCCTTGGGACCCTTCAACTACACAGGATCAATGTGTACTTCAAACGTTTCCTCATTTCTCCTCCCCCACATTATCCCAGTCCCAAGCCTCTAACTCGGCTTCTGACCTTGCCCTTCTGACCTGTCCATCACTTTTCCCATCTATCCGCTCCACCCTCCTCTCCGACCTATCGCCCTCACCCCCACCTTCATCTACGTATTCTCAGCTATCTTCCCTCTAGCCCCACGCCCCTCCCATTTAGCTCTCAGCTCCCAACCCCTAAGCCTCATTCCTGATGAAGGGCTTATGCCCGAAATGTAGATTCTCCTGCTCCTCAGTTGCTGCCTGATCTGCTGTGCTTTTCCGGCATTACATTCTCGACTCTGATCTTCAGCATCTGCAGTCCTCTCTTTCTACTTTCAAGGCTTATATGTCCAGTTGTGTTTCTGGTAAATGGTAACCACCAGGATGTTAGCATTGACTTTATTGTGATAGGAAATTAAAGAAAACTTGAAGTCTCTTGAGAGTAACAATATTCTTTGGTTAAGTCAATCCACAGTCAACTCCCCAAAATCAGCTGGCACCTAACAGCAGAATTAGGGAAATCACAAATGAGGGAAAACCTGTGGGGTGTGAACGGGATGGTTGGGGGTGGGGAATGGTGATGGTGAGAGGTTCTGAACTGGAAAGGGGGGGATGGTTTCAGAATTGGAGTGGTGTTGGGGAAGCTGGGATGAAGAGGAAGCTGCCAATATTTGTGGGGAGGGACAGTGTTGTTTGAATTGGGGCTGTGGAGGAGGCACAGGAGAGGCGATGGCTATAAATCCAGGGAGCCTGCTGGTGTTCTGGGGATCTGAGTTTGAAACCCGTCATGGCAGATGGTGGAATTTGAATTCAATAAAAATCTGGAATCAAGTGTTTAATAATGACCATTAATCCATTGTCAATTGTTGGAAAATCCCATCTGGTTCAATAATGTCCTCGAGGGAAGGAAACTGCCTATTTTACGTGGTTTGGAGGCACATGACTCCAGATCTGAGCAATGTGGTTGACTTTTAACTGCCCTCTGGGCAATTAGGGATGGGCAATTAATGCTGACCTAGCCAGTGATGCCCTCATCCCATGAATGAATTTTAAAACATCATCCAAATTATAGGCCAACTACCTGACCCAGATAGAGAGTTATCAGAATTGAAAGGGGCACTGCAGACGGAGTAAGACACCTACACTGGTAAAGTTGGCAGCATTGTTTTTTCTGCCTCCCATCAGATTTAACTCAGAAACTTCTGTAAAAGTTGACTCCCAGCAGAATTAGTGTGAATTCTGGCAGATATTGCCCGTCTTGGAAACAGTGTGTTTGTGATAAACTCTTCTGCATTTATAGCTACTAAAAATGTAAGCATACACTTTCCCTGACATATACTCTTTAACAATGTATACCCTCAACTATGTAAGCACAGATATGTCTTCAAATGCACTTCTCCTTCATTATACCTCTGAATGCCACACACCTACTATTGTTCTTCAATACAAAATAGGTCAATGTTACTGGAATGGAAATTTGCCGATTTAATCTAAAGAGATGAGACTGGCAGTTACCACATGGAATTTGTTTACACTCAGGACTGCTTTAGTATCATTGTATTCCCCCCTCTTCTCAAATTTAAGTCTCTGCTATTTCCTGTTAAATTCACATTAAAATAGCAGGTTTGGGAATTCATTTTCTATTTCACGAATTAACAAAAGTGAACAGATAAAGGACAATAATAGTCTATTTCAGTAGGACATTCTTGTAAGACCATCTTGAACAACAACAATTGCAGTTCAGTGCAGAGATAGACCCACATAGTAATGGTGAATCAAACACTGAAAACTGAGATGACTGAAAGCCCAACCTAGGTAGAAACTGGAAAGCCGCTTGAGATGGGGAAGCAATGCAACTGCATTTAATAAAAAAAATCCACCTTTTTCTCTTTAAATCACTAAACTGCTCAATGTGCATTTCTGGTACTTTCTGTTGTTATCTTAGACTGCCACTGTTCTCATTCATTCATCCACTATTGCCAATAACATTAAGAAACACTAACTCCTATCTCCTCTGGAAACTGCTAGTCACTATGAGGCCTAGCTTGATATAATCATTGTATGCCCACTCCATTCCTGTAATTCCTTTTGCTTAAAGCGTTGGAATAACCGCATGTCATGTTGCACACAATGCTCTGTGTTTTGTTTCCTTTTAACATTGTCCCTTCGCCACAGGAGCAGAATCGAGTCGAATTGAAAACTTTTACACTGACAACATGGGTTTTCATGCAGCTGTCAGAAGCAGACAGACCCCAATTACTCAGCATGGCAGGGGTCTGGCAGTTCACTGGCCAGAGCTGCTTTAATTGTGGACAGGTTCCCAGCTTTGGCACATGTTAAACTGAAGAAATTAAATAGATTTATTAGCAACATTCTCAGGGTTTGACTGAACAGTTTGTGTGCATATTGGAATAGAGAGGTATATCTAAGGACCAGGAGTCAATGGCCTGTAGTTTTTATTTCATTTTCTTCTCTGTTCTTCTCTTCCACAGGCATTTAGTTTTAGCTGAGCCTCAGCACTCTGTTTAGTTAAACTTGCCTAATGGTAACATGGCACCAAACTTCATACTGAGAAAATGGACAGTGGCAGGTTACTCAGAATCTTATACTATGCCTTTCATGATCTCAGGGCAAGCCTAAAGAATTTACTATCCATGACATATGTTTTTAAATGTAGTCACTATAACAATGTAGGACATGAGGGAGTCCATTTGTTCATAGCAAGGTCCAAAGAACCATCAATGTTAAAGAGATCAGATGGTATGTTTTTACATATTGGTTGGGTAGTTAGCCAGTACACCAGAAAGAACACCTCAGGTCTTAATTAAAAAGTCTCCTTGGTGAAAAGTGAAAAGCTGTTATATCCACCTGAGATGGCAGACAGGACCTTATTTTATCATCTCTTCTGAATCCATGCATCTCAGAATGTGCAGCATTCCACTAGTCATGCACAATTGGAGTTTTCACCTTTATGCTGTTCTCAAGTTTTCAAACTGGGGTTTGAACTCACAAACTTTTCACCAAGAGGTGGGAGAGACACCACTGAACGACAGCCAAAAAATTCGACCAGAAGTTTTGAAGACAGTCCCAATCCTCCCATTAATATTTTCACAGCAGGAGTCACAATCGGAAATGAGGTCGTAACTGTGATCAAGAACCTTTGCTCCTCTCCCTAATGCTCTGATGCACTGAAGTTGACTGGTCTTTGATAATTCAAAACCTTCCAAGATGTCTATTTTTAAGCAGTGTGCTTAAAATTTCATAATTATCAATGTAAAAGAAAGAAAAATCGATGAGGTATATAAACCGACATTTTGATTTTTATTGAGCAGTATATTGGTCAGGGGCACATCCCAACTGTATTTTGGATTGCTGTCATAAGTCATTTCTATGCACCTGATTGAACTGACTTACTCATAGCTCATCTGTGAAACAGCACTCGAGGTCTCCCTAAGATTTTAGCTGAGATGACATGCCTAGGTTGTGGAATAGGGATTTTGATTCAGTGATAAGAACATGACCAATTGAGAAAAGCTGTTCACTCTCATTTGTCATTTATCTCCTCCTAGTCACTGAGTAGTCAAAATCCGTTGTGTGTTCTTTAGCTGTTGTCTTAGGCATCTCTTGGTTACATCAACTAGATGCTCACTTGCTTCCCAAAGCTGTTTGCAGAATACTATAAATGGCCATAGAATCGCAGAGTCATAGACATCGACAACAACAAAAAGAGCTCTTTGGCCCATTGCATCTGCAATAGTTAAAAATAACTACCTAATTATTCTAATCCCATACTCCAGCATTTGGCCTTTAGCCTTGTATGTTTTAGTATTGCAAATGCACATCTAAATGCCTCCTAAATGTTATGAGCATTTTTGCCTCTACTACCCTTATAGGAAGTTAGTTCCAGATTCCCACCACCCACTGGATGAAAAAGGTTTTCCTCACAGCCCTTCGAAACATCCTGCCCCTTACCTTAAATCCATACTCCTAGTCATTGATCCCTTCATCAAGGGGAAATGTCTCTTCCTGTCTACCCTATCTATTCTCCTTATAATTTTATATATCTCAATCCTGTTCTCTGTCAAGCTCTTCTGCTTTAAGGAAAACAACCCCAGTCTGTCCAATCTCTCTTTATAACTGAAATTCTCCAGCCTAGGCAACATCTTAGTAAATCTCCTCTGCACCCTCTCTGGTCCTATTACATTCCTATCATGATGTGTTTTCCAGAACTGCGCACAATACTCTAACAATGACCTAACCGATATTTGATATAGTTCCAGCATTACTTTCCTGCTCTTAAACTCTATGCTTCAACTAATAATGACATGTATACCATATTCCTTCTTAACCACTTTATCCACCTGTCCCACTGTCTGTTTGCTTGGACTTTGCTGTGAACAAATTGACTCCCTCATTTACCTGCTATTTAGCTTCTGGATAGGATAGAAGAAAGGAGATCGTTTCCTCTAGCAGGTGAAAAAAGGACTAGGGGCCATAGCCTCATAAGAGGAAGCAGATTTAGGATTGAGTTGAGAATGAATTTCTTTACCCAAAGAATCTATGGAATTCCCCGTCCAATGAAGCAGTTAAGGCTACCTCATTGAATGATTTTAAGGCAAAGATAGATTTTTGAACAGTAAATGAATTATGAGTTATGGTGAGTGGGCGTGTAAATGGAGCTGAGTCCGTGAAAAGATCAGCCATGATCTTATTGAATGACAGAGCAGGCTCGATGGGTCAAATAGCCTATTCCTCTTATATTCTTAATTTCTTATGTTGCACTAATGTGCACTTTCAGCATGTCTCACATTGAGCTGAGATGTTGAAAATCCCATTGACTCCTCAGCTCAATTGAAAGGGACAGTATTTAAATTTATAGAGATCAATAATGTTCTTACTTCAAGTTCTTGGTCATAAAGGTAACTGGAGCTCTATCATGTACATTGGGATTCTAAGCTGATTATAACTTTTTTGTATTTCTGTGTACTGTGAGTTGTAATTATTCTAATTTTTTTTACCTTTTTTTAAACTTATAACCTTAAGGGACCAGTGGGCATGCACATCAACATCTCTCTGATCCGCACTGCTTCCCAGGGTCCTACCGTTCATCACGCATTCCCTTGCCTTACTGTTCTGCCCATACGTATCACACTTAGCTGGATTGAATTCCATTTGCAACAGATCAGCCCACGTGACCAGCCTGACTATATCCTCTTGTAATCTAAGGCTATCCTCCTCACTATGTGGACATGTGCTAGATCTGAATCAGAATCAATGTCATACACTTGTCCCATTACCATTTGAGTCCTATCAGTCTATTTCACTGTACATTCAGTGACACAACAACAGAAAAAAGGTGAAGTGCAGCCAAATATACCAAGGTTGTGTTTGTATTTAACTGTATCAGTAGATGGCAGATGTGCTCCAATATAGATGCATGCAAAATAATTAGGAAGCAAAGTAAAAATACATGAGAAAGCGTGTATTAATAGGAAGATGGGCCCAGAAGTTTTATATAGTGTGTTAAAATTAATGATGTGATAATGGGATCGAGAGGAAGGCTTAAGAGATTTAATAGTTAGTGTCATTGAAGTACAAGCGCTGAGATTAGCAGTAATAAAAATAGAAACAGATTTACTGGGTTGTTTGTGTAAAGGAGAGCAAACAGCCAAAAAAGGGGCTGAATTGTTGAAATACATAAAGCTTTTTCCTTTTATGGGCTGTGGGCATTGCTGGCAACACTGGCATTTGTTATGCATCCTAACTGCCCTTGAACTGAGTGGCTGTCTCTCTGGAGGCATGTAAGATCAGACTAGGATATCAGCAAATGAGGTGCGCTTTCAGTCAATAGTAGTTTTGTGGTACCTTTGCTGAGACTAGTTTTGCATTCCAGATTTATTAGTTGAACTCAAGTTTCACTCAATGGGATTTTAACCAATGCTGCCAGAGCATTAGTCTGGGCCTCTGGATTATAGGGCGGGGTCTGAGCAGCGAGAGTTGTGGTGAGATTTATGGCAGAATTGGATGAGAAGTCCATCAAGGCTGATCTTGTCAGGAGTATCCCAATCCATCTTTCTTGCTGAGCTGGGTAAGTGCTTGTTAAATGCCTTGCTAACTGTCCAATTCACCTCATTATTATTCAGGTCCACTAGAATAAAGGTGCCAAGTCAGCTAGACTTTGAGTAAATTTGAGATGGAAATCAGAGCTGGCACCTGGCAAATTTGACTCATCACTTGCTCCAAAGGACTTCCATGTTGGACACCGGGCATCAACTTCTCAGGGCACCAGCCTCCACCGACATTGGCTTCCAATGTGTGCCAGCCTGTAGGAACCCTTCGATTCACTGTCAGAATGCCTCTGGCACTTCAGTGTTGCACCCCTAACTTTCACTGTAACACTGCAGCAAGGCACTGTGCACTCAGGGACACACACTTAGCTCCTGGACTGGAGGGGGCTATATCGCCACGCTGTTTTCTCACTAACTCAGTGCACTCTTACTTTGAGCCTACACAGGTCCTTACAACATCCCAGTCTTGCCTTTGCCTTCTTGTGCTTTACCCCCTTCACCCCTCAGCCAGAGATACCAGACTCATGTAACTTCTTGCCTTGCCATTTTGTGCAGAAACAAAGGAAAGAAGCTGGACCTAGTTGTCAGCAGGCCTTGGTCAAGTCAGGGGGATAGCTTTCAGTCAGGGGGACCCAGCACAGCCATAGAATAATTGAATCCCTACAGCATGGAAGTAGGCCATTTGGCCCATTAAGTCCATACCAATCCTCTGTAGAGCATCCCAACCAGACCCACGTCCCTACCCAATCCTTATAACCTCACATTTCCCATGGCTAACCTATCCAGCCTGTACATCTTTCACTGTGGGAGGAAACTGGTACAAACCCATGCAGACACAGGGCGAATGTGCAAACTCCACACAGCCAGTTTCTTGAGGATGGAATCAAACCCTGGTCCCTGGCTCTGTGAGGCAGCAGTGCTAACCGCTGAGCCACCATGCTGCTCCTACTCTCCTAGTCGATGTGTTGCTGGAAAAATTCATTGGTACACAAACAAGGAGGCCCACGTCTGGTCCCAAAATTGGGCCTTGGGCCTCATCTAAGAAATCTGGTTGAGCAGTAAGTATTATATCACAGGCTCTTCCGAAAACAGTTGTTAATATTTTCATTAAAGTCATGTGTTTTTGCATCATACAGAGAAAACATATTTTATTAATCCTGCAGCATTAGCAATTGTGGTAAAGACATTATGGGGCAAAAGGTGTAATTTTAAAGTAACACATTTTAACATCTTTCTTTACTTTTAAGGCTTACAATTATGTTTGGCTGTTTATAGACTCAGGATGATTGTATTGCTGTTAGTTAACTTGCATTGATATAGAATCTTTCACAACCTAGATATCACACAGCACTTTACAGTCAATAACACTTGTGAAACTGTGGTAATGAGGGAAACATAGCAGCCATCTCCCACAGACAGTAATGTGACAATGATCAAATAATCTGTTTCTGTGATGTTGGCTGGTAAGGGTTAATTATCTATTTTAGAGGAGAACAGAGCTCTGTCAAAACTCACCACGAAATATGTTCTCTGCTCTCTAAAGTGTTCACAAAGCATAGTGTCTTTAATTATCACTAGGGAGTCATCTGGATTATATAAGACCATAAGACCATAAGACATAGGAGTGGAAGTAAGGCCATTCGGGTAATATCAGGACAGTAGTTAGCAGTAAGAGCAATCTTGAAACAAACTCTCATCTCTGTTGCAACTTGTTATAATCTGTTGTACTGTCCCCCCTACAAATTCTTATTTCCCCTATATCTCTGTCAGTGAACACTCACTTCTTTGCTCAATTGCTTTTTCGCTTTTTATTTAGCTTTATAAAATAAAATCTCTGGTTATACTTTCTGTACTTATTATTTCAATGTGCCTTTTCTCTCAATTTCTACATCTTCATACATACATGTACTTAATGTAAAATTCATCATTTAAATTTAATCAATGGAATTATTCATCTTTGGACGCATCCTCTTTGCCACTCAGACATCTTTCAAAAGGTTTGTTTTAATCTGTCTTGATTCCCTTCCTAAATTTGTTGTATGGACAAAGCATATTCTGTTCTGAGCTCCTGAAAAGCTCAGACCCCTCTTTCTAATTAGAGAGAGTGCAAAGAGAAGTTGCTTTTTTTTCCGCTTGTTGCTCCCCTATAGGTGGTTCAGAACCTGCTGATTCATTAGGGACAATTAAGTCTCTAACTAGTAATTAATCGCATAATCGATTCCCTGAGTCTCGCTAATGGGAATGGCTTCAAATTAACTGCCCAATTCACAAGGAACTACATCTGAGCAAAGATAATAGAGCAACGAGCGGAATTAATTGAGATTGAGTTTGATTAAAATACACTTTGAATAGGCACTGAGTTTTCACATGACATGATTCCTATAGTGGAGCTTTTCTGGCACCAAGATTGCACAGGTTGCCATCTGAGTAGTTACATCAAGACCTAATCCCATTCAGAGAACAAAGAGATCTGTATGGGATGGAAAGAGGGCTAGTAAAAAAAAACTGCCTCTGTGTTCCAAACAAAAAGAAAATGTGAACACAACACACACAGCAGCCAGTTTCACTTAAGTGAATACCTCACATTCACTAAGACCTGCTTCTTAAATAAATCTTGGTGTCACGTAGAAGTGACAGAGGTGCTGCCCTTGTTTCTGTTCGGCTGATACTGAGGACACAATTTTGGTCTCAGTGTTGAGGGGAAGAAAGAGGGTTAACCAGCAACCTCTTGCCAGAAGTGTATGTGTGTGAACATAACCTGTGGATAGCATTAACTTTAATCTGTGAGGGCCGAATCCTCAAATAAAAGCAAACCACTGCAGATGTTGGAAATCTGAAGTAAAAACAGAAAATGATGCAGAAACTCAGAAGGACTGGCAGCATCTGTGGAGAGGGAAAGAGTCAACATTTCAAGTCTGCTATCACTCTTCAGAATGTAGCTGAATACTCTCCTGATACCTTAAGAATTCATTGCACACACTCGAGTATAAAGAATAAATTAATGAATTAATTCCATTGCTGGCATTTACTGAGTTTTCCTTTTTTTTTAATTACTTGAAAACAAACTGCAGTCGGTGTTCTTGGGAGAGGGAAGAATTAATATTTGCATTCATGGAAATTATTTGTTTGGTCACTTCCACCAAACCAGCAAGGCCAGGCGTGATGCATTGATAGCCCCTCATACACAAGTACAGCTTTACCTGACACTTTCGCACTTCTTGAAAGAAATCCAAAATGTGTTTTGCTGAAATGGAACTCAAAGCAAATGAAAAACTCCCTAATGTAAGCTACAACTGTCTAAATAAAGGGGAAAAATATTATTGATGGTGAAACAGCTAATGCTGATGAAATACTTCCTCTAAAAGACAAATTTTAAGTTGTCTATGGTGAATGTACATCCCTCTTGAAGAAAATAGCAATCATAAGTATTAAACTTGTGATCAGTCAAACTAGGTTTCACTCTGAGATCTGACTTGTCCAGTATTCCATCATCTGGAACCATAACAATGCAAGAAAGCATATCCCAAGATACTTGTTTTAAATACCCTTTAACTTTTTACACCTTTGTTTTTATACATGTAAATATAAAGCTGTGATATCTTTATCTTCATTGTCATTCTTTTAGAATAATCCCCTTTATGGTATGCTGTGGGAATACTTCAGATTGACATAGATAAAGGCCTTTGAATGTTATAATCCAGCCTGATTCCTGATGAAGGGCTTTTGCTGGAAACGTCAATTCTCCTGCTCCTCGGATGCTGCCTGACCTGCTGTGCTTTTCCAGCACCACTCTCTTGACTCTAATCTCCAGCATCTGCAGTCCTCACTTTCGCCTAATCCAGCCCTGGCCTAGGGAGCCATAGTGTCAGTTTCCCTGGAACTGTAACCCAGCAACAACCAGTGTGTCTTCAGAAGACGACGGAAGAAATTCAGCAAAGAAAAGCATTAAGAAGTGAAAAACATTTATTTTAGGCTGAAATAATTATTTAAAGTTGATTGAAATAACTCTGAGTTTGAATAAAACTCAACATCTGTAGAACAGAAGGGAACACCTTAATCTGAGTTTTATAATGATTTATGTGAATCCATGGTTCATTCTGCTCTCTGCCTCCTTCTGGAGAACTGCTGAAGAATAACTGGCAGCCTGCAAAAAATAACAGTGTTGTTTAGTGACCAGCCTCCACATTCTACCATATACATCTGCTTATAGAGATATTCATTGATGAGATTGCGCTTAGCTTTAATGGCAGATAAGAATCGTTAGAAGGCTGAGTGGGTGTTGGGCTAGACATTGGTCTTTGACCACTCAGTCAATTCCACCCAGACTGATGGGGTTAAAAAATGTACTTATGACCCAACCTTGACGTTACAGCAAATTTCAAGCAGACTGCAGGTACTGATTCAATTTTAGAAACATGTGGTTTCACACTTTTGTCTGCCATCTCAAGATGTTGTAGTGATGTCAAGGAATAAATCCTCCTGAATTTCTGCATGTGCTGTACAACTAATGGGATCATTATTCCACAACATATGCTGCATGTTGTGGTCATATATGGGTATTGGTGTATGTCCATAAGATGATCAGGTCCTTCAGGTGACTGGGGAGGTGGGAGGTGTTGGTGGGGACAGATGTGGAATGTGGGGGCACTTTGGGCGTACAACATAATAACATTTCCTGTACAGCTTTCACTCTTCTCTCTCTCTTGTCCGCCCTGAGCTAGCTGAAAGTTTACAGCACAAAGAGTGAAACACAGATTGTCCCTTGCTGGCCTTTATTGACCTCAATGCAGGCCCTTGTGGGCAGTTCAGGACCATTTAACGGGTTTCCCTTCTTGGTGTGTATTTTCAGACAGGCAGAAGTCCTCGAGCAAGGGTCTGCCTGGAAAGTTACCCTGTTCAAGACAAAATAAACTGCAAATGCTGGAATCCAAGGTGGACAGGCAGGAGACTGGAAGAACACAGCAAGCCAGGCAGTATCAGGAGTGGGAGAAATCAACGTTTCGGGTGTAACCCTTCTTCAGGACTCCTGCTCAGGCTTCTGGCAGGAAGTGGGATCACCTCCTTCAAATGTCTCCTTTCCATATGGTGCAGCCCTCCCCTCAGGTCCGTTCCCCCAGCAGTAACAACAGAGAGATAAAGGGATAACAATAATCAAGAGGCTTGGTATTGCATAACATGACAAGTTTAGTTAATAATCTCAGAGTGAAGGAACTCCAACATAGCAGCGGCACAATATGATTGAATTTTACATTCTGTTTGAAGGGGAGAAGACTGTGCTAATGACTAGTATTTGAAACACCAGTAAGAGTAACTATGTGGGTATGAAGATGGAGCTAATTGAAATTAACTGGCGTACTAGGCTAAGGAATAGATCACAGAGAGAGATCATAGAGGAAGGTCACATGACCAATAGGGGAGGTGGCTTGATGGTAATATTGTTGGACTGTAAATACAGAGATCAAGGAAATGTTCTGGGAACCTGGGTTTAAATCCCACCATGGCAGATGGTGCGATTTGAATTCAATAAAAATTTGGATTTAAGAATCTAATGATGACCACGAATCAGTTGTTGAATGCCAGAAAAAACCCACCTGGTTTACTAATGCCCTTTAGGAAAGAAAACAGCCATCTTTACCTGGAGGAGAAAGTGAGGTCTGCAGATGCTGGAGATCAGAGATGGAAATGTGTTGCTGGAAAAGCGCAGCAGGTCAGGCAGCATCTAGGGAACAGGAGAATCGACGTTTCGGGCATTAGCCTGAAGAAGGGCTAATGCCCGAAACGTCGATTCTCCTGTTCCCTAGATGCTGCCTGACCTGCTGCGCTTTTCCAGCAACACATTTCCATATCAGCCATCTTTACCTGGTCTGGCCTACATGTGACTCTGGATCCACAGCAAGGTGGTTGTCTGCCCTCTGAGCAATTAGGGATTGTCAATGAATGCTAGCCAGTACTGCCTATATCCCATGAATCAATAAAAAATAATACATCATAGTGACACAGTAGAGCCATACAGCATGGAAACAGACCCTTTGATCCAACTTGTCTGTGCTGACCAGATATCCCAATCTGACCTAGTTCCATTTGCCAATATTTGGACCATTTCTCTCTGAACCTTCCCTATTCATGTACCCATCCAGATGCCTTATAAATTTTGTATTATACCAGTCTTCACCAACTCTTCTAGCAGCTCATTCCATATGCGCACCACCCTCTGTGTGAAAAAGTTACCCCTTAGTTTTTTTTTAAATCTTTCCCCTCTCACCTTAAACTACGCCCTCTAGTTTTGGATTTCCCTAGCTAGGTAAAAAAGACCATGGCTATTTACCATATCCATGCCCCTCATGACTCTATAAACCTCTCTAAAATCACTCCATCTGCCATCCTTACCCTGTGTGGCCTACATGTCACTCCAGACCAACAGCAATGACAGATCAGCAATAAATACCGGTTTAGCAAGAGAGGGGATAGTTTAGAATGTTCAGACTAAGTGCATTCCTTCTATAAAGAATATTTCTACGGAGAGGACCAACCATCCATGGTTAACTAAATAAACCAAGGAAAACATCAAATTTAAAGAAAAAGCACAAAAAAGATTGACAGGTCTGGACTCACCCACATCCTTACTAGGTTGACCTTGCCAAGCCCACCCACAATCTCACACAAACAGGGAAAATAGCCCCAGCCTACTCAGCATCTCCCTATAGCTCTACCCTCCAACCCCGGCAACATCCTCGTAAATCATTTTGAAACCTTTTAAGTTTCACAACGTCTTTCCTATAGCAAGGAGGCCAGAACTGAATGCAATATTCCAAAAATATCCCAACAGATCTATCCAAGGTGGTGGATGGGAGAAAATCATGGCTGTGAGAAGTGCTCCATTTTTTGAGTTTTTTTTAGTGCTAGAGCTGATTTTCTCGATTTCTTAGAAGAGCAATTACAGTTTTATAAGCTCTTGCTACGTTTTGGAACTTTGAAATAAGAAGAATAGATGAGAATGTAGAATTTGGAACATAAACAGATTAGCCATTATCTTATTGAATTCAGAATAGACTAAGGGGACTACTCCTTACTTCTATTCCTTCATTTCCATGACTCTGTCCCACATTCACCTGGAACTGGATTCCAGTCCAGGCCACAGAGCTACTAGCTAGGACTACTGAGATGTTGGCTAATCAGATTGGCTGGTACTCTCTGGAGATGGGACTTCCTCCTCAGTGAGGGGGGGAGAAAACTATAAGACCATTAGACGGAGGAGCAGAAATAGACCATTTAGCCCATCACCAATGAGATCATGGCTAATCTGACAATCCTCAATTCCACTTTCCTGCCTTTGCTCCATAACCCTTGATTCCTTAATTGTTAAAAGTCTGCCTGTCTCATTAAAGCTCATGACCCAGCCTCATCTCTAGCCAGTTAACATTTGCTGAAGCAGTGTAAGGTAGATGGTATTGGCAAGTTGGCATTGCCTGCTGATTTTTCGAGTGGCAGGGCAAGAAACAATGTGAAACTGGGAAGTGGAAGTGCAGGTTTGATCACATGAGGAGACAGTCAGTATTTGAAACAGTCAATGAAAAATTCTGTTTCAAATACTGACTGTCTCCTCATATGATCAAACCTGCACTTCCACTTCCCAGTTTCACATTGTGATGACTGAGTGATGATCTCTTCCAGGCAGCAATGTTTTATTTCTGACACAACTACTGATAAAATTTGAAATTAAACAACTTCTTTATGGCTTTTGCTTTATCTTCCAAACCCATTGCCTCTACGAAGTGAAGGAACAAGGGCAGAAGACTCATGAGAACACTG
The DNA here is from genome assembly GCF_037043375.1 of Chiloscyllium plagiosum. NCBI lineage: Eukaryota > Metazoa > Chordata > Chondrichthyes > Orectolobiformes > Hemiscylliidae > Chiloscyllium > Chiloscyllium plagiosum. Next base: position 34,012,969 of record NW_028270166.1, on the reverse strand, counting down.
TCACCCCTTAGTTTCCCTCCAACTCTCACACCATTCTGCCTGGGAAATATGTTGCTGCTTTTTGACTGCCACTGGGTCAACAACTAGCAACTCCCAATTCCGTGGGTTCTATGGGTATGCCAACATCACATGGATGGCAGCGGTTCAAGAAAGGAGCTCAAAATCGCCTTCTCAATGAGAACTAGGGATGGGCAATCAATATTGCTGTTATCAGTGATGTCTATGAATCCCATGAATCAATTTTTAATAAATATCTGGTATCCGATCCAGGCAGATCTGTACAGTTCCGTCACACCGTTGGTAAGTAGCCAACTAGATGGATTGTCAGTGAGGTTGCCATGTTTCCCATTTGGTTGCACTCAAGCTATAGGTAACCAATTGTCCCATTCCCTTGGAGAGAAATGCCTGTGGTCCTTTCTGGATTTTGACTCCTTATCGACTGTCATTGAAAATCCAATTACTCTAACAGACACAGACTGAATAGAAGTAGTCAGGCACCTGGAGACCCTCAGGAATCTCTGGAGGCACTTTGGTAAGGCAAACCAGGACAGGGCTTATACAATTAATGGTAGGGCCCTGGGGAGTGTCGCCAAACAAAGAGACCTAGGGGTGCAGATGCATCGTTCCTCGAAAGTGATTGCAGATAGGCAGGGTGGTGAAAAAGGCATTTGGCATGCTTGCCTCCATTGGTCAGAGCATCGAGTATAGGATTTTGAATGTCATATTGTGGCTATGAAAGACATTGGGTGAGGCCTCTTTTAGAATACTGTGTACAGCTCTGGTCACCCTTTTATTGGGAGGAGATTGTTAAACCTGAGAAGATGCAGAAAAGATTTACAAGGGTGTTAGCAGGACTGATGGGTTTGATGAAAGAGAGAGACTAAATAGGCTGGGGCCATTTTCCCTGGAACATCAGAGGCTGAGGGGTGACCTTATGGAGGTTTATAAAATCATGAGGGGCATGGATAGGGTGAACAGCCAAAGTCTTTTTCCTAGGGTGGGGAGACCAAAACTAGAGGGTGAGGTTTAGGGTGAGAGGAGAAAGATTTAAAAAGGATCTGAGGTGTAACTTTGTCACACAGAGGATGGTGCATGTATGGAACAAGCTGCCAGAGGATATGCTGGAGATGGGTACATTTATAACATTTAAAAGGCATCTGGATGGGTATATGGAGAAGAGTTTAGAGGGATATGGGCCAAATGCTGGCAAATGGGACTGGGTTAAATTGGGATGTGTGGTCAGTGCAGACAAGTTGGACCAAAGGGTCTGTTTCTGTGCTGTATAACTCTATGACTTGATTTTGGCTAATTCCTCAAAAGGTAATTAGCAGTAAATGTACCAATGCTGCAATGCTGGTAAACTGCTAATTGTAGCCATATAAAAGCCCAATAATTGTAGCCATATAAAAGCCCAATAATTGTAGCCATATAAAAGCCCAATAATGCCTCCTAAACACAGGGGCAGATCCTAAGATGGAATTGAGGCAGAATATCAGCCATGACCATATTGAATGACATCTAGACTAGGTTTGAATGGGCCATATCTCTACTCCTGTTCCTCTACCTTATCTTTGTGTACATTTAAGGGGCAACTTGGGCCAAATTAAACTCAAACTTTATGAGATTGCATTGAAAGAGCCCACTCAGTATGGGATAAACAGAAATACTACCATTTGTGGATTGTCTCTAGTTTTGGTTTCTTTAAAGTTGGGAATCTGTTCAGGGGAAGAATCAAAAATACAGCTGATTAATGTAAGAGCAGTCAGAATACCATAAACATTGGGTCCCGAACTATGTAACACATGATCTGTGGCTGTAGACTGAGTTACTGGCTGCACCATAACCTCTGGGTTTAATCATTAGATGAGACTAAGTAGGTTGCCTCTGGAAAGCAAGAAACCAATTCCTGAGGCAGGTTTAACTTTTCCTCATAAAGACCGAGGGAGGCATTTCAACACTGTGAAGGATCCGCTTCAGACAAATCATTCATTCCAGTGAAGGTTCAAATCCAGGGAGCACAATATAGAAAGGAGGAAGTCAGGAATAAGGGGAGAAAGGAGAAAAACGAAGAGCTCCTCCTTTATCTCCCAAAAGGCTAATAGAATGATTGGAAATGGATATTGAAGTAGCCACCATATATGTGGTCAAGAGACAAGGAGAACTGCTTCTAGAGGTGTACAATATTGAAGGACAAAGTGAAGAGCTGTACATTTCAGATTGAAGGTTCGGGCAAGAAGATGGGCTGAATGGCCTGCTTCTACACTGTAGGAAGATCAGTAGGTGGGAGCACAGATTAATCAAGGACAAATTTATGGACAAAACGGCTTATTCCTATTCTTGCACGTAATTTCATTTTAAGCTGTGGTTGCAGAATTGGCAGACATTATCAGAATCTCTTCGTCATGTTCCCGGCCTTTGACCTAACTTTCCAGCCTGATATAAAGGACACATGGCTCCTCTCAGCAACACCACATTAGATAAGATTTATGTCGAGCTATGTTAACCATGTTTCTGTACCTTATGCTATTTTTGCTGACTGTTGCTTGTTCTTTGTAATTGTTAGCTCTGTCCCAGGTCTCGTGCTTCACTAATGATGGGAGGTATCTGATGAGATCTTGGAGGAGTGCTCTGTTCTTTAGTCTTTGAATGTCCCTCGTGAGATCAGAGTCAAATTTATTGGCAACAAAGTCTGAATTTGGAAAGCCAGAGTAGTCTTTCTTGCCCATGAAATGGCCTGTAAAACAACATTAGAACAAAAATAGGGGTCAAAAGCTGAATGAGCTGATTGCATAATCGGAAGATTCCAAATTTGATTGCCAACTTTTGTTGAGTTAGCTTTGAGAACTATCAGGGCTCTCAGTACCTGTTGTCTGCAGAAGAGGCCATATGAATCAATTTGGTTGCTATGAGCTGACTCATAGAATCCTTACCATGTGGAAGCAGGCCATTCACCTACTTTCTGGAGACCATCCCATCTAGACCCACCCCCACCCCCCAACATTTATGACACTATGTGCAATTTAGCATGGCCAATCCACTTAACCTGTACATTTTAGGACTAGGAAGAAACCCGAGCACTCTGAGGAAACCCACGCAGACACAGGCAGAACATGTAAGCTTCACACACCGTTGCCCAAGGCTGGAATTAAACTCAAGCCTTTGGCACTGTAAGGCAGCAGTGCTAACCATTGAGCCACCCTGTTGGACAAGATACTAGCTCATCTGAATGTCTGGTGTGACTACATCAGGTTTAGTTGTGACTTGAATAAACTGTTTCCCAGTTCTGTTTGGGTGAGTTACTAGAAGCTGGCTGGTTTTTGTATTCTTTTGAGAGAATTTGACCTTATATGCAGAATATTTGCATAAATTAAAGATGCAACTTCCTGAAATGTGCTTGAGGGGAATTGAGTGTATTGAGAGACCAGTGACACCCACATTCCACAAATTAATAAAAACAATTAAGGAAGGAGGACCTTCCTTACGGACTGACTGTGCCTTTACTAGTCATAGCTCCACTGTTAATCACTATTGAGCCAGTGTAATGTTTCCAACTACTACCTGTACTCCTAGATCTCTTTGTTTCTTCACTCCATTAAATATTGGAACATTTACAGTGTATTTCTATCTTCTCAAAATATATACCCCTTTTACCTACCCTGAACTGGGCTTGTCACATGTCTGCCTATGTCCATAAGCTGTGGCCTCCAATGTTCACCCATACTACTCTTCTTTCCTTTAATGCAGAGTCATTGCAAATCTTTACGATTATTTCCCAAATATGTCTACGTCGCAGTTGGGTAGCTCGGCACATCCCAACACAGATCCATGATTGAAGTCACTGGTTACATTTTATCAATTTGAATATCATTCTCTATGACCTTCTCTTTTCTTTATAACCTTTAGCCTTTCCATCCCTCTTATGGGCAGTCCCTTGGGATTGATGATGACTTGTTTCCATTCCAATTCAATGGGTTTGGAGCTGACTGCTAAGTCCAATACATTATAGACAATAGACAATAGGTGCAGGAGTAGGCCATTCAGCCCTTCGAGTCTGCACCGCCATTCAATATGATCATGGCTGATCATTCCTAATCAGTATCCTCTTCCTGCCTTATCTCCATAACCCTTGATTCCACTATCTTTGAGAGCTCTATCCAACTTTTTCTTAAATGAATCCAGAGACTAGGCCTCCACTGCCCTCTGGGGCAGAGCATTCCACACAGCCACCACTCTCTGGGTGAAGATGTTTCTCCTCATCTCTGTCCTAAATGGTCTACCCCGTATTTTTAAGCTGTGTCCTCTGGTTCGGCACTCACCCATCAGCAGAAACATGTTTCCTGCTGCCAGAGTGTCCAATCCTTTCATAATCTTATATGTCTCAATCAGATCTCCTCTCAGTCTTCTAAAACTCAAGGGTATACAAGCCCAGTCGCTTCAGTCTTTCAGTGTAAGGTAATCCCGCCATCCCAGGAATTGACCACGTGAACCTACGCTGCACTCCCTCAATAGCCAGAATGTCTTTCCTCAAATTTGGAGACCAGAACTGCACACAGTACTCCAGGTGTGGTCTCACCAGGGCCCTGTACAGCTGCAGAAGCACCTCTTTGCTTCTATACTCAATTCCTCTTGTTATGAAGGCCAGCATGCTATTAGCCTTCTTCACTACCTGCTGTACCTGCATGCTTACCTTCATTGACTGGTGTACAAGAACACCCAGATCTCTCTGTACTGCCCCTTTACCTAAATTGATTCCATTGATGTAGTAATCTGCCTTCCTGTTCTTGCCACCAAAGTGGATAACCATACATTTATCCACATTAAACTGCATCTGCAATACATCTGCCCACTCACCTAACTTGTCCAGGTCACCCTGTAATCTCCTAACATCCTCATCACATTTCACCCTGCCACCCAGCTTTGTATCATCAGCAAATTTGCTAATGTTGTTGCTGATACCATCTTCTGTATCATTAACATATATTGTAAAAAGTTGCGGTCCCAGCACGGATCCCTGCGGTACCCCACTGGTCACTGCCTGCCATTCCGAAATTGAGCCGTTTATCACTACCCTTTGTTTCCTATCAGCCAACCAATTTTCAATCCAATCTAGTACTTTGCCCCCAATACCATGCGCCCTAAGTTTACTCACTAACCTCCTGTGTGGGACTTTATCAAAAGCTTTCTGAAAGTCCAGGTACACTACATCTACTGGATCTCCCTCGTCCATCTTCAGAGTTACATCCTCAAAAAATTCCAGAAGATTAGTCAACCATTATTTCCCCTTCATAAATCCATGCTGACTCTGTCCTATCCTGTTACTACTATCCAGATGTGCCGTAATTTCATTCTTTATCATAGACTCCAGCATCTTTCCCACCACTGAGGTCAGACTAACTGGTCTATAATTTCCTGCTTTCTCTCTCCCACCTTTCTTAAAAAGTGGTATAACATTAGCCACCCTCCAATCCTCAGGAACTGACCCCGAATCTATCGAACTCTGGAAAATAATCACCAACGCATCTACGATTTCCCGAGACACCTCCTTCAGTACCCTGGGATGTAGACCATCAGGCCCCGGAGACTTATCAACCTTCAGACCTAACAGTCTCTCCAACACCAAATCCTGGCAAATATAAATTCCCTTAAGTTCAGGTTCTTCAGCCACTGTTACCTCAGGGAGATTGCTTGTGGCTTCCCCAGTGAACACAGATCTGAAGTGCCCATTTAATTCTTCTGCCATTTCTTTGTTTCCCGTAATATATTCCCCTGTTTCTGTCTTCAAGGGCCAATTTTAGTCCTAACCATTTTTTTGCCTTGCACATACTTAAAAAAGCTTTTACTATCCTCCTTTACTATCCTGCAGATTCTGCTAACAACCTCTAGACAGGCCTGGAAAGATTAGATAAATGAGGCATTTGGAGGTTTGTGAACTCTTAGCAACACCTCAACTTAACTCCATTTGGTCAGAAAGTTTCCCAATTCATCTAATGCCTTCCTGACTAAACCATCTCTATTTTGGTCAGATGGGAGCCAGGAATTGAGTGGACAGGGACGATTGATCTCTTTAGGGAGATTCTGAGGACATTGCTGAAGCATTTGCACTGACCCCTGGGAATCTCCAGCTGTGACTGAACTCAAACAAAACTGGTGGACTGAGAGGAGCGTGGACATTGAAGCTGCTCCTGAGATTACAAGCTTACTTCTAGGTTTCTTATAGTTATTGCATTTAAAATATATTTGGATATGTACATGAATTAGAAATGTTTAGGGTGATATGGGCTAAGTGTAGGCAGGTGGGACCAATTTAGCATGGCTGGTAGTACTGAAGGCTCTGTTTCCATGCTGTATGACTCAATGACTTCAAGTAGAATAGCTGCTTTGGGAGTTGGTGTCCTGCCCAGTGGAGCTGGGTTTGAGAGACTAACAACTTGATGCTTTGCTCATTGACTGATAAGAGGCTGTTATTGTTTCTCTTCAATCAGCCTTATATCGGTAGGTCATTCAGTCCCCTCCTTCACACATCGAGATGCTTACCCTGCCCATTCTGGATGTGTTTGCAGCCATTTTCTCTCCCATTGTGCACTTCTGACTTGCAACAGGATGGAAGGTGACAGCATGCGCTCTTCTGCCAGTGGATCCCAGACTTCACCTCAATGAATCCCCAAGCATCCAGATCCCTTTTCGGGTAGCCCACTTCCTGTGCCCCTCTCCCAAGACTTGGCACCTCTCTAAGCTCTTACCAACCCATCCGCAAAAGCCTACAGCTGCCCACCTTTTGCTCCCCTGTTCCTACTGTATGTGGTGGGAATGCTAGGTTTTATCAAATACTGTTCCTCCCACCACTCCTTGAAAGCCAGGGAACGCCTGACTTTTGCTGAACATTCCTCCCACACAAGCCCTATCTCAACCATGCTTTACCATATTTCCTTCTGACAATTACTGTTGCCCCACCCTTTCCATAGCCTGTAGTCCCCAATTCCAAAGAATAGGTTCCCGAATCTCCATGATATGGGAATGACCCCCCACCTCTGATTCACCCCATCTCCGTTCCTCCTTGCGTTCTGGGGGGTGGACCCAACAGACTGACTGTGGCCTACTCCCTGAAGGACCTAACCAGTCAACCATGGAAGAGAAGTACCCAGGCATCCTGACTGATGCTTGATCACATTTGTCTCCAACAAAATCCCGCCCCCTTCCCTAATCCTTCCTGACCCTCCAGGCTACAGAGGCATGGGCACCCTGATTGAGAAAACTCCAACTGGAGACCTGATTGTAACCAATTCTCTGAATTGATATCGGAGGCTGCCCTTGACTTACTGCACTGAGACCCCCTGACTGACAGGTGCCCCCTTGAACTTTGGTGAGGACTCCTTCCTTCAGAATTTAAGACATAGCTGCCTGTTTGCTGCACATGCAGTATGTTTGCAGTAAGGGCTGCAGACACTGGGTGCTGATGTGAGATTGATGTAACACACTGCTGTACAGTAAGATGTATGTATGTCCCCCGCTGACAGAGGTCTGCTGAGTAGCAAGACATGTGACTGCATTGATGGACAAGGCAAGGCTGTCAGCAGGCAGGTAGATGTTAAGTGAGAGCAGGAGGGCAGCCCTGAGATGCAGCATGATCCACCGTATGAGCTGAGTCCCTGTCCCTATGTCTTAAATGTTCCTGCTGCAGCAGGAACATTTAATGTTAGTGAACTCAACAACATAGGTCTGTGCTTCCTAAGCATCCTGTAGGTGAATTGAAGAGGTGCAGTGTATGTCATGAGGATTTGACAAAAATGTCAGATGCTAATTTGGGAGATGGCTGTGCAGCTGGTGCATCCTGAAATTCTGAGCAACACAGAGGCACCTCACAACCAATGGCAAGTTGAAGCCATTGACCTGCCCTGACATGCATGTCACGATTGCTTAATGCTTAGTTTGTTCAATGTGTTCGGTGAGATTGCAGTATTAATAAGGTGAGTTGCAGTGTAAATAATATGCTAAGCAGGCAATAATCCCCCTTCATTGGCAACTTCTCATGAGAATCTTGCCTCATCACTCGATAAATATACAAAAAATGTTGATGGTGATATAGGCCTCATTAAGCTTTTCATCTGATCGTGCTGCTCAGACCACTATCAGATTCTGCCCTTCGAATACAATAGCATAGAAAGACCCCTTTTGTCTTACCAAGTCTTGGGCAGCTGTGTCAAAAAATGATCCAGTTAATGTCACTTAGAGTCAGAGAGTCATAGAGATGTACTGCACGGAAACAGACCCTTCGGTCTAACTCATCCATGCTGACCAGATATCCCAATCCAATCTAATCCCACCTGCCAGCACCCCACCAGTATCCCTCCAAACCCTTCCTATTCATATACCCATCCAGGTGCCTTTTAAATGTTGCAATTGTACCAGCCTCCACCACTTCCTCTGGCAGCTCATTCCATACCCTCTCTGTGAAAAAGTTGCCCCTTAGGTCCCTTTTATATCTTTCCCCTCTCAGTCTACATCTATGTCCTTGAGCTCTGGACTCCCCCACCTTTACGGAAAAGACCTTGTCTATTTACCCTATTCATGATTTTATAAATGTCAAAAGGTCACCCCTCAGCCTCCGACGCTCCAGGGAAAACAGCTCCAGTCTATTCAACCTTTCCCTATAGCTCAACTCCTCCAAGCCTGGCAACATCCTTGTAAATCTTTTCTGAACTCTCTCAAGTTTCACAACATCCTTCTGATATTCCAATATTCCAAAAGTGGCCCAACCAATGTCCTGTACAACCGCAACATGACCTCCCAACTCCTGTACTCAATACTCTGACCAATAAAGGAAAGCATACCAAATGTCTTCTTCATTATCTATCTGTGACTCTACTTTCAAGAAGCTATGAACCTGCACTCCAAAGTCTCTTTGTTCAGCAACATCCCTAGGACCTTACCATTAAGTATATAAGTCCTACTAAGATTTGTTTTCCCAAAATGCAGCACCTCGCATTTATCTGAATTAAACTCCATCAGTCACTCCTCAGCCCACTGGCCCACCTGATCAAGATCCTGTTGTAATCTGAGGTAACCTTCTTCGGAGTCCACTACACCTCCAATTTTGGTGTCATCTGCAAACTTACTAACTTTACCTCTCATGCTCACATCCAAATCATTTATATAAATGACAAAAAGCAGTATACCCAGCACCGTTCCTTGTAGCACTCCACTAGTCACAGGCCTCCAGTCTGAAAAACAACCCTCCACCACCACCCTCTGTCTTCTACCTTTGAGCCACTTCTGTATCCAAATGGCTCGTTCTCCCTGTATTCCATGAGATCTAACCTTGCTAACCTGTATCCCATGGAGAACCTTGTCAAATGACTTACTGAAGTCCAAATAGATCACATCTACTGCGCTGCCTCATCAATCCTCTGTTACTTCTTCAACATACTCAATTAAGTTTGTGAGACATGACTTCCCATGCACAAAGCCATGTTGACTATCCCTTATCAGTCTTTGTCTTTCCAAATACATGTATATCATGTCCGTGTCCTTCCAACAACTTGCCCAACACTGGTGTATAGTTCCCTGGCTTTTCCTGACCACCTTTCTTAAACAGTGGCACCACATTTGCCAACCTCCAATCTTCCGGCACCTCACCTGTGAGTACCGATGCTACAAATATCTCAGCAAGAGGCCCAGCAATCACTTCACTAGCTTCCCACAGAGCTCTAGTGTACACACCTGATCAAGTCCTGGGGATTTATCCACTTTTATGTGTTTCAAGGCATCCAGCACTTCCTCCTCTGTAATATGGACATTTTTCAAGATGTCACCATCTATTTTCCTACATTCTATATCTTCCATGTCCTTTTCCACAGTAAACATTGATACAAAATAGTTGTTTAATATCTTCCCCACTACTGCGTCCCTACACTAAAGCCGCCTTGCTGATCTTTGAGGGGTCCTATTTGCTCCCTAGTTACCCTTTTGTCTTTAATATATTTGTAAAAACTCTTTGGATTCTCCTTAACTCTATTTGCCATAGCAATCTCATGTCCCCTTTTTGCCTTCCTGATTTCCCTCTTAAGTGTATTCCTACTGCCTTTATACTCTTTTAAGGATTCACTCGATCTATCCTGTCTATACCTGACATATGCTTCCTTCTTTTTCTTAACCAAACCCTCAATTTATTTAGTCATCCATCATTCTCTATACCTAGCAGCCTTTCCTTTCACCCTCACAGGAATATCCTGTCTCTGGACTCTCGTTATCTCATCTTTGAAGGCTTCCCATTTTCCAGCCGTCCCTTTACCTGCGAATATTTGCCCCCAATCAGCTTTTGAAAGTTCTCGCCTAATACTGTCAAAATTAGCCTTTCTCCAATTTAGAACTTCAACTTCTGGATCCGGTCTATCCTTTTCCATCACTATTTTAAAATTAATAGAATTATGGTCACTGGTCCCAAAGTGCTCCCCCACTGACACCTCAGTCACCTGCCCTGCCTTATTTCTCAAGAGTAGGTCAAGTTTTGCACCTTCTCTAGTAGGTACATCCACATACTGAATCAGAAAATTTTCTTGTACACATTTAATAAATTCCTCTCCATCTAAACCCTTAACGCTATGGCAGTCCCAATCTATGTTTGGAAAGTTAAAATTCCCTACCATAACCACCCTATTATTCTTACAGATAATTGAGATCTCTTTACAAATTTGTTTCTCGATTTCCCGCTGACTATTAGGGGGTCTATAATACAATCCCAATAGGGTGAAGATCCTTTTCTTATTTCTCAGTTCCACCCAAATAACTTCCCTGGATGTATTTCTGGGAATATCCTCCCTCAGCACAGCTGTAATGCTATCCCTTATCAAAAACGCCACTCCCCCTTCGCTCTTGCCTCCCTTTCTATCCTTCCTGTAGCATTTGTATCCTGGAACATTAAGCTGCCAGTCCTGCCCATCCCTGAGCCATGTTTCTGTAATTGCCCTGAGTTCATCTGCCTTCCCTGTTAGGCCTCTTGCATTGAAATAAATGAAGTTTAATTTATCAGTCCTACCTTGTTCTCTGCTTTGTCCTTGCCTGCCTTGACTGTTTGACTCACTTCTTTTCTCAACTGGACCAGTCTCAGAATGATCTCTTTCCTCACTATCTCCCTGGGTGCCACCACCCAGCACCCCCCCAACTCCCATCTTACTAATTTAAATCCTCCCGAGCAGCTCTAGCAAATCTCCCTGCCAGTATATTAGTCCCCTTCCAATTTAGATGTAATTCATCCTTCTTATACATGTCACTTCTACCCCAGAAGTGATCATTCCAATGACCCAAAGAATGTGAATCCTTCTTCCACACACCAGCTCCTCAGCCATGCATTCATCTGCTCTATCCTCCTATTCTACCCTCACTAGCTCATAGCACTGGGAGTAATCCAGGTTTAACTACTCTCAAGGAGCTCCTTTGTGAATTTCTATCTAACTCTCTATATTCTCCCTTCAGAATATCACCCTCTTTCCTTCCTATGTCATTGGTTCCAATGTGTACAATGACCTCCTGCTGGGCCCTCTCCCCTTTGAGAACATTCTGCACCCTCTCTGAGACATCCTTGACCCTGGCACCAGGGAGGCAACACACCATTCTGCTTTTCACTGCTGGCCGCAGAAACGTCTGTCTGTGCCTCGGACTAGAGAGTTCCTGAACACTATCGATCTCTTGGATCCCGACGTACCCCTCATTAATTAGAGCCAGTCTCAATACCAGGAAGTTGGCTGCTCGTGCTACATTCCCCTGAGAATCCATCACACCTCCATTTTCCAAAACAGCATACTTGTTTGCAATGGGGATAGCCACAGAAGACTCCTGCACTACCTGCCTACCTCTCTTACCTTTCCTGGAGTTAACCCATCTATGTGACTGTATCTGTGACTTTTCTCCCTTCCTATAACGTCCATCCATCACACCCCCTTGCTCTTGTAAATTCCTCATTGCCTCTAACTGCCATTCCAATCGATCTATTTGATCTGATAGGATTCGCAACTAACAGCAGTTATTGCAGATATAATCCTCAGTAACACTTAAACTCTCCCTAAACTCCCACATTCAACAAGAAGAGCATATCACTCTACTAAAGGCCACTTTTGCTTCTTCCAATCTGCAGACCCAGAAAATAGCACCATCTTATTCCTCTACAAAATACTGCTCCAGATTACATTAATACTTACAGCTTATATTTTTAAGTTTAATCAAGAGACATATCTCAATAAAACATATAATCAAGAAAGAATCCTTGGTCTGCTCTTTTACCATTGCCCTGCAGTTTTATAAGCTTTGAGCATTCATCCAATTTTGTTTTGATGACGACTATTGAAGCTGTCTTTCAGGTAATGTATTCCCTAAACACTAAAAAGGTGTTCCTCACATTGCTTCTGTTTTATTTGCCAATTATCTTTTCACCGTCTGGTCATTGAAGAAGGTTTCTCCCTATTTCATAGTATCCCTACAGTGTGGAAGCAGGCCATTCGACCCATTGAGTCCAGACCAACCTTTTGAACAGCATCCACCCAGACCCAGACCCACACCCCCTACCCTAGTCCTGTAATCTTGTATTTCCCTTGGCTAACCCACCTAGCCTGCACATCCCTAGACACTATCAGAAATTTAGTATGGCCAATCCACCTAACCTATACATCTTTGGACTGTGGGAGGAAAGTGGAGCACCCTGTAGAAACCCACGAAGACACAGGGAGAATGTGCAAACTCCACACAAGAGGGTGGAATCGAACCTGGTCCCCTGGCGCCTTGAGGCAGTGGTGCTAACCGCTGTGCTATCCATTTTCAAAACGAGCTTTGATTTTATGCATCTCTATTAAATCATCTCCAAGCCTCCTTTCTCTGAGGAATACATGTCCAGTGTTTACAGTCTGTCCATATCAGTGTATTCCCTGGAACCATACCAGTCAAGCTCTTTTACACTTTGCAAAGCAGTCAAATGTTTCCTAAAATGTCATCCAGAGCTGGCCAAAATCCTGCAGCTGGAGCTGAACTTGTGACTGATGTAAGTTTAGCCAACCTCCCATCCTTTGTACTCCTTATGAGTTTAGTAATAAAGTACAGGCTCTCGGTGATGGTTTTCAGGATAAAATTGCCTTCTAATGAGACTCCCAGATGAGGAATAGCTGCCTGGGCCAGACTGGAGAGTCACTAATACCATCTCTTATGGATCCCATACCCCAACATGAGTTGGAACAGAAGGAAAGATGAAAGATTTGTTTAAACTGGTCTCACCTACAGTCCACTGGGAGCTCCACTTGACCCTCCTGCTGTTCCTTTCTCTTAAAAAAGTTGGCACCGGGACAGCACACAGACTCAAGCTGATGAGCACAGCACTCCAGAACCACAGGTTAAATTGTGGTGCCATTGCAGTCTGGAGCAGTTAGCAGCAGAGGAAACAGTAACAATTGCCTTTGTATTTCATTGAGAGCATCTCTTTTTATTGTAAGCATCATTTTCTCCTGCCCACCCTAGTCTGAAATCTAATTCAGAGCAGCTATCCAATGTCTCATACTAATAATAATGCTTAGAGCTGTAATTGATATTAAATCTGTAACCATTTATCTAAAGTAATGCATTAAAAACAACAGTATCCCTTTCACAAGTGCTGGTACAAATCGATATGGTGAGAATCCAACTGACAGTTCATTTGCTTGACAGCATAAAATCTTCACTTTCTTTCCTTCCTCCATATGTCCAACACTTTGAAACGTTACACGCTGTGCCCAAGTGCACAATTGATCTATCAACCTTCACCAGCACCACTCTGAATGCTAAGAACAACTTACATTTACATAGCACCTTGCTATGTCTCAGAAACATCCACACCACATGCAAAGACTTAGTTCATATACAATTAATTACTTTTGAAGTAAGGCACTGCTGCGTTGGAGGCTAATACAAGGTTAACTTATTTAATTGGTGATCTATGAGGGATTTTGGGCTTGTTCTCCTGGTATTCTTGTCACAGATGATCTAATTCTTACCACATGGTTATTGGTGGTGTCTTACTGCATGCAAATTGGCTGCTGTGTAGTCAAACATTACAATAGTGACTGCACATCTAAAAGTCCTCATTGGCTTTCAAGTACCTAGTGCTGAGATTGTGAAAGGCACAGCACAAATACCGATCTTTATGGTTTATCTTGGCTGTTGTAAAGGATATAACAGGATGGTTTGGCCAATTTGGATCAGTACCAGACTGGATATGTCATCGGGGAATGTTTTGTTTAGATTTGGATTGTCCAACCTTTTCACAAGGTGAGGCCACTTCTCAGTTTTTCTCTTCTCCAGGAAACAGTGAGCAAATTTCATAAACATAAGGTTTGACCCAATAGTAAACATGCATTCTGAAAAAAATGGGAAGTAATATGTCAATAATTTCAGTTAATGAGTAATTAACAAAAATGGCCACTAAAAAGGTGACAAGAAGCAGATCTATGTCATAAAATCTTTACTTTCCAAACTTGTTTAAAATCAAACAGAGCTAAAGAGAGACAGACTTGGTCCCAAGTTTTGATTCCCAGAGAAGGACTTGGGGACTGGCATAAAGCTAAGGAGTTGAATTTAACTAACACTGACCTTGAGTTCACCTCTGGTAGCATACGCTTTGAGCTGGTCATGGAAGAATGCATTTGATGATGGGAGATTTCCTCCTCTTCCAGCCTGCTTTTTGGATAGGTGTTTGGGCAGGAGAAGGGGAAGGTTTGTGTCTGGATCTCTCCTGCACATAAAATCACTCCCTCGCTGCCTCCTATGCACCCTAACTTTCATTCGATGCTCCTCACATTCTGTCCCTCTCTTCCATTATTTCTCTGAGATACACACACACTCTTTTTCTCTCTCTCTGCATTTCTCATTTTCACACACACTCACAAGCTTGGGAAGCCTGTTCCACTTTCTTGAATGTGGTTCCACAGGGATCTGCAACTATTTTAGAGGAGCTTCCGTGTCCCACAAATTGCCCCCAGCCTCAATCCAGACCACACTCACCACCTTGAGCTTGATCCTCTATCCTTTCCACTGTTTCCTATGCATCCAATCAGAGGGGCATCTCTCTTGCATTTACATTTAATGGACTGAAAAGTGAGAAGATCAGCGATAAGTGTGGAATAAAACAGGTTCTGATTGTCAGAGCAGTTCTACCACATTTTTTCAACAAGCAATGTAAATTTCTGTGTGACCATTTCTGTGACTTAGTTAAGGGTTCTTTCACAAGGCCATGTCAAAAATCTCAGCAAGCTGCCGGGTGGACATGCCTAATTTAAATCTTAGGTCAAATAATCTAAAATCACTTGGCTCAGTCAGTGGCACTCTCACTTCTGAAGATCAGGAGTTCAATGTGCACACCAGGTCTTCAGCTTTGTAATCAAAGTTATGCAATATTGAGGGAGGTCTGCATTGTTAATAATGATTTCTTGCAGATTTGACACCCTTTCTTAGATGGATGTAAAACCCACAATAATGTGAATCTTCCTGATATCTCAGCCAATAATCCTCTCTTAAACAAAACCAGAAACATGTTTCTTCCTAACTGCACAGTGTGTATACCTTCGCCATATGGACTGTAGTGGTTCAAGAATGTGACTCAGCATCACCTTCTAAAACGGGCAACAAATGCCAGCTGAGCCAGTGATGCCCACATTCTGTGAAAAATAAATAGGACATTGTTGCTTATTGATTCTTCACAAATTGGCTCTAATGCCTGCAAGACAAGTAACTACTTCAGAATAATTCTTTGCCTATGACGTGCTGCATAAGTGGAAGCATTTTAATGAAGTTTCTCTTCCTGACTGTAATAATTGCTGTTAGTCTATTCAAATAATTGAAGAAATACATAATCCTCTCAGTTCATATAATGATTAATTAATATCATTTCCTCCCTCCTGTCTCCAGGATATTTTACAGTTTTAGAGGCAATTAGATTTCAGTTTTATATTTAGTCCTATTTAAAAGCTAAACCATCCGGAAATTCTGCTCCATCTGTGCCTTTAATTATCTAGCAACCGTGTGGCTGATTTTATCTAGGAAATGGCTGACAATGCAACACTTTTCTCCATTAAGACCCCTTGGATACTGATGGGTCACATTCCTGGAATCCCTTCAAAATGTAGAATCATCATTCCAGACTGCCACCTTATAATTTGGTTGAGGTACTTGAATAAATGATCTCATCCAACGTGTCAATTAAGATTAAATAAGGTGAAACTCTCGAAATATGAGTGTTTGCACTGACTATACAAACAAGGAGGAGGCATAAGCACAATGGCCCCATTGTTTAATAAGATCATTCCTGACGTGACTGTAACCTCTTTTAGAGCCTGCCTATTCATAATAACTTTTCATATCCTGGCTTGCCAGGAATTTATTCATCTCTGCCTTAAAAATATTTTGACACAGGGGGAAAATGGCCTCATTTTATATTAAATGTGTGGATCCTTATTTTTAAACTGTGATTTCTAAATCTAAATTCTCTCATGACAGGAAATGTCCTCTCTACATCTAACCATGTTAAGACCGTATGTTTTCATCAAGTCACCTCTGGGTCTTCTAAACTCCAGCAGACACATGGCCACCATTTCCATGAAAGTTGACCTGTCTATTCCATGTATGAGTCTGATAAACCTTCTCTGATTGTTTCCAATGCATTTATACCCTTCCTTAAAATAAAGAGACTAATGATGTACACAGTATGGCACATACAGTACCCCGTGTAACTGAAACATAACCTCTTTATTTTTACATTCAATTATGATACCATGTTATTAGCTTTCCTAATTTCTTACTGTATTTGTGCACTAGCATGTTGTGATTCATGCACTAGGACACCCAGATCCCTCTGCATCTCAGAGCTCTTTAACCTCTCACCATTTAAGTAACATACTCCTTCCTGCCAAAATAGACTATTTCAAATTTTCCCTTGTTATTCTACATTTATCAGATCTTCGCTCACTCAATTTAACTCCTGTAAATATTTTTGTAAATTCCTTATGGCCTCTTCAAAATGTTCCTATCTGCGTGTGATCAGCAAATCTGGCAACTATTCCTTCATTCAGGCCATTTATGTAAACAGTTGTGCCCCCAGCACAGATCCTTTTCATGACATCTTGTCAACCTTGAGGTGACCTTTTTAGAACTACGTTGTTTCTTGTTAGCTAGCTAATCCAAGATAGCAGCGGTAGGGAGAGTAGCATTTGGCTCCTGAGTGCAGGTTTCTCAGGCTCATAACAGTGAGTCCAGCTGCAACCATGTGGCTTCAACAATGTCTTTCCGTCTCTTGGTTTCGGTTGCCCTGGAACCTCCTTCTGATGTTCCCTGGTGGGAGATTGGGGCCCCCTGTATCGCCATTCTCGCTTCATCTCAGAAGGCAAAGTTGAAAGATGAGCTAGCACCCTTCAGTTGACTCAGAGCCAGGGTCCATCCGTTGATGCTCAGCATTGGAGGAGAGGTGGGTCGCACGCAGTGTGACCGTCTCCAGCTCGGAGGCAGCAGATGCGGATGCGACGGTGCCAATGGTGGCAGAACAGGAGCACATTGCCCCCAGGGAAGATGTTGGACGGTGGTGACTGGAGGAGTAGAGAGGGTGAAGGCTATAGAGAGGGAAAGATGTACTTTTGAAGCTGTTTCAGTCTCAGTAATATCAATTCAATATTAATTTATTCAGGTTTTTATTGCAATTGATTTAGTAATTTATTCTGTAATCCAAGATGGCGGCAGAACATGGTGGCATTATATACATTTCACTGTACATAGGTACAAGTGACAATAAATCTAAATCTAATCTTCTATCAATATAGCAACCCTGTACACTATGAGGTTTTGTTTTTCACAATAATCTTCAATATAGTACTTTATTAAATGCCTACTGGAAATCAAAGTACAATACAGCAGGAAGAGGGTGTGGTTGTTTGAGGTAGTTGTCAGCCATTCCAAGGTTGTAAGGGGTCAAGGAAAGTGTAGTTGTGGGGGGTGATAAGTTAGGGAGTCAGCTTTATATTTACCCAGAGGTTAGACCAGGTTTTTTAGACATCTAATTTACTCTGTTTAACTATCACCTTAATAAAAGTTCAAAAATGTCAGAGGGTTCCATACTCAACAGAAATGCCTATCAGATTTCCTGGACACTGTCCCCTATCTGCTTTGTCTGGGATTCTAAACACACAATTCCAGTCTGAGGTACTCCATTGACAGTCAGGCTTTTGGAATATCTGAGTTGTGATTTTCACTTTCACATACTGACTCTGCCTCAACACCTTGAACGCATCTACATATCCTGGCATTACGTCTTTAATGATAACTTCAAAAGCTGTGCTTCTGGCAAATGTTAAGCTAACTGGTTTATAGTTTACTGTTTTCTATCTCCCTCCCTTTTTGAATAAGGGAGTTACATTCGATGACTTCCAATCTGACAGGCCCTTCCCCAAATCAAGGGAATTTTGGAAACCTTAAAATCATCAACATCTTTGGAGCACTTGTTTTAAGATTGTAGGATGACACCTATCAGGACCCAGGTTTTTGTCAGTTCTCAGCTTCGACAATTTATTCAGTATCACTTTTCTGCTGACTGTAATTTTCCTGAGTTCTTCACCATGGTTCACTTTCATTTCCTGATTTATATTCTCTACCTGAAAGACTGATGGAAAGTACTTGTTCCATTCATCTGCCTTCTCTTTATTTTCCATTATCAATTCACCAGATTTACTTTTTATAGGATCAATTGTCACTTTATTAACTTTGTTGACCACACTGACCTTGCATTACCTGCACTATGACGACACTGACCAGTAGTTAGCCATATAAAAACCAATGTAAACCAAGCACCAGATGAGCCAGAACTGAGCACTTGCTTCCTGTAAGTTTACAAAGCTACAGCAACACAGACAGACTCAAGCAAATGTGAGAACCATGTCAAAAATGTAACTATTGCCAGTAAACCTCAATGTCTCAACAACTTTTATCAGAACCTGGCCATGTGTAACTATTACACAAAGGCTCATTCCTCTACTGCTTTATATTCTTCACACCACGCTACTATAAAGTATTTGCATCATAAGTGAATAAATAAAAGCAATTACAATAAAAAGAATGGGTGGTTAGCACTGCTGCCCCACAGCACCAGGGTCCCAGGTTTGATTTCTGCCTCGGATGACTGTCTGTGTGGTTTTCCTCCCCCAATCCAAAGATGTGCAGGTTAGGTGAATTGGCCACACTAAATTGCCCATAGTGTTAGGTGCATTAGTCAGAGGGAAATGGGTCTGGATGGGTTACTCTTTGGAGGGTCAGTGTGGACTTGTTGGGCCGAAGGGCTTGTTTCCACACTGTAGGGGAATCTAATCTAATCTAAGAAATAAACACAGTTAATGCTGCAAATACTCAGCAGGTCAGGTAGCATCTGTTGAGAATGAGTTATCCTCACTTTAAAATATATTGTGACCAATTAATGAAAAGTTCTAAGCTTTATTTATTTTATTGAAAGCATACTCATACATTTCCCTTGGTAGGCCTGCATGGGTGGCTGTGGAGTGCACACCAAGCTAAATTCAGTATTGTTAACCCCTGAGTAAAAGAGAAGAGCATGATATTGGAAGTGTCAAGCAAGCCCAACCTCCAAAGTATTTAATGAAAGGATTCCCTGGGATAGTATGAGAAAGATTTGCATCCACATAAACGTCCGTTTCCATATGTGGACATTTTCCAGTCAGCATCATGGAAACAGACCCTTGGGTACAACTTGTCCATGCCGACTAAACTAGTCCCATTTGCCTCTGTTTGGTCCATATCCCTCTACAGCTTTCCTATCCATGAATATGTCCAAACATCTTTTAAATGTTGTGACCATCAGCATCCATCACTTCCTCTAGCTGCTTGTTCCATGTAAACATCATTCTTTGTGTGAAAGGTTGTCCCTTAGGTCCCTTTTAATTCTTTCCCCTCTCATTAAAACTATGCCCTCTAGTTTGCAACTGTCCCATCCTGGGAAAAAGACCTATTCACCTTATCTATGCCCCTCATGATTTTATAAACCTCTGTAAGGTCACCTCTCAATCTCCTATGCTCTCCCACTGTCACTATCCCCACCCCCCAGAACCCCGAGGGGAACACTACCCCTGCTCATGACTCCACCCCCATTCCCCCCACCATCACACCCACTCCAGTTACAGGTTCCACCCCCACTCCCAGCTCCACACCCACACCAGATCCCAGCTCCCAGCCCTGCCAAGTTATCACCATCCCTCCAGACCTCCCCCTCACTGAGGACGAACGATCAGTCCTCAGCAAAGGACTCACCTTCATCCCCCTCCGTCCACGCATCAATGAATTTAATACACGCCATGACGTCGAACACTTCTTCCGTCGCCTCTGCCTCCGAGCTTATTTTCACAATGAGGACTCCAGCCCACCTTCCGAGGACCCCTTCGCCCACCTCCAACACACTGCATCCACCTGGACACCCCGCGCTAGCATATTACCTGCCCTCGACCTCTTCATTTGCCGCCAGGACATTAACCGCCTCAACCTGTCTACACCCCTCCCCCACTCCAACCTCTCACCCTCACAACGCGCAATCCCTCTGCTCCAATCCCAACCTCACCATCAAGCCAGCGGATAAAGGGGGCACAGTGGTAGTCTGGCGCACTGACCTCTACACCGCACTGGCGCACTGACCTCTACACCGCTGAAGCCAAACGCCAACTCGAGGACACCTCTTCCTACTGCCCCCTCGACCATGACCCCACCCCCCATCACCAAACCATCATCTCCCAGACCATACAGAACCTCATCACCTCAGGAGATCTCCCACTCACAGCTTCCAATCTCATAGTCCGGGAACCCTGCACTGCCCGGTTCTACCTCCTTCTCAAGATCCACAAGCCTGACCACCCTGGCTGACCCATTGTCTCAGCATGCTCCTGCCCCACTGAACTCATCTCTACCTACCTCGACACTGTCCTATCCCCCCTAGTCCAGGAACTCCCCACATACGTTCGAGACACCACCCACGCCCTCCACCTCCTCCAAGACTTTGTTTCCCCGGCCCACAACGCCTCATCTTCACCATGGATATCCAATCCCTCTACACCTCCATCCGCCATGACCAGGGCCTCCAAGCCTTCCGTTTCTTCCTCTCCAGACATCCCCAACAGTACCCTTCCACCAACACTCTTATTCATTTGGCCGAACTGGTCCTCATCCTTAACGATTTCTTCTTTGAATCCTCCCACTTCCTCCAGACTAAAGGGGTAGCCATGGACCCCAGCTATGCCTGTCTCTTTGTTGGCTACATAGAACAGTTGATCTTCCGTAATTACACCGGCACCACTACCCACCTCTTCCTCCGCTACATTGATGACTGCATTGGCGCCACCTCGTGCTCCCGCGAAGAGGTTGAGCAATTCATCAACTTCACCAACACATTCCACCCTGACCTTAAATTTACCTGGACCATTTCTGACACCTCCCTCTCCTTCCTGGACCTCTCTATCTCCATTAATGACTACCGACTTGACACTGACATTTTTTACAAACCCACCGACTCCCACAGCTACCTGGATTACACCTCCTCCCACCCTACCTCCTGCAAAAATGCCATCCCGTATTCCCAATTCCTCCGCCTCCGCCGTATCTGCTCCCAGGAGGACCAGTTCCACCACAGAACACACCAGATGGCCTCCTTCTTTAGAGACCGCAATTTCCCTTCCCACGTGGATAAAGATGCCCTCCAGCACATCTCGTCCACATCCCGCACCTCCGCCCTCAGACCCCACCCCTCCAACCGTAACAAGGACAGAACGCCCCTGGTGCTCACCTTCCACCCTACCAACCTTCGCATAAACCAAATCATCCGCCGACATTTCCGCCACCTCCAAAAAGACCCCACCACCAGGGATATATTTCCCTCCCCACCCCTTTCCGCCTTCCGCAAAGACTGTTCCCTCCATGACTACCTGGTCAGGTCCACACCCCCCTACAACCCACCCTCCCATCCTGGCACCTTCCCCTGCCACTGCAAGAACTGTAAAACCTGTGCCCACACCTCCCCCCTCACCTCTATCCAAGACCCTAAAGGAGCCTTCCACATCCATCAAAGTTTTACCTGCACATCCACTAATATCATTTATTGTATCCGTTGCTCCCGATGCGGTCTCTTCTAGATTGGGGAGACCGGGCGCCTCCTAGCAGAGCGCTTTAGGGAACATCTCTGGGACACCCGCACCAATCAACCACACCGCCCTGTGGCCCAACATTTCAACTCCCCCTCCCACTCTGCCGAAGACATGGAGGTCCTGGGCCTCCTTCACCACTGCTCCCTCACCACCAGATGCCTGGAGGAAGGATGCCTCATCTTCTGCCTCGGAACACTTCAACCCCAGGGCATCAATGTGGACTTCAACAGTTTCCTCATTTCCCCTTCGCCCACTTCACCCTAGTTCCAAACTTCCAGCTCAGCACTGTCCCCATGACTTGTCCGGACTTGTCCTACCTGCCTATCTCCTTTTCCACCTATCCACTCCACCCTCTCCTCCCTGACCTATCGCCTTCATCCCTTCCCCCACTCACCCATTGTACTCTATGCTACTTTCTCCCCACCCCCACCCTCCCCTAGCTTATCTCTCCACGCTTCAGGCTCACTGCCTTTATTCCTGATGAAGGGCTTTTGCCCGAAACGTCGATTTTGCTGCTCCTTGGATACTGCCTGAACTGCTGTGCTCTTCCAGCACCACTAATCCAGAATCTGGTTTCCAGCATCTGCAGTAATTGTTTATACCTCTAGGAAAAGAAGTCCCAGCCTATCCTTATAACTCAAACCCTCCAGACTTGGTAACATTCTTGGAAACCTTTTCTGCATCCATCTCAGTTTAGTAACATCCTTCCTATGCCAGGTCTCAGGGTCGTAAGGGCTTGGAGACACAGGTGACCACAACCACACTCTGCACCAGAGTGCCACAATCGTACTAAACTAGTGCTGTCGCACTACAGGCAAGCGACATGCAGAGTGCACCATTTAGTATTGAACTAAAGATCACAACAGAAAATGGGCCAAATCCATCTTGGCAAATGGCACTCAACAGGAAGCAGAATGGAATATAGTGTGAAGAAGGCACAAGAGAGAAATCTGCTACTCTTCTTCAAATATCACCTTGGGATCTTTTATGTCCATTTGATTTGTCCTCTTGCCGAGTGACAACACCTCCAAAAGTGCAGCACTCCCTTAATACTGCACCACTGAAGAGTCAGTTTGAATTAGGTTTCACAAAGATCTGGAATGGGGCTTGAACCTTCAACTTTCTGATTTACAATGCTCCCAACTGAACTAACTCTATATCAATTAATTTTTCAGTGCTAGAATGCACCAGGTATAAAGTTCAAGAATCAGAGGCGATGCCTTTGGTTTATGAAGCTAATGATGGAATAATTTGTTACTACTTTGATAGCCCAGGACTTGAAAGTCAAACATTAGATACAGCTGTGAGTAAAGCCAGGAGAATAATTAGAGTGGTTCCATTATAATTCTGGGTTTCTTCATATTTTCTTTACTAACCTCTGGTTATTAATTATAAACATGCATTCCGATTGGCTGGGAAATGAGACAGTGTCACCAATCAGGTAACCAATTGTGGGTGAAGGAGTTTAGGATGTTTGGAGGCCATTGAATGACTGTCAGGAACAATGGCCAGCTTGAATTGCATTGCTTGCTGGGCTGTCCAAGGGTTTAGCAACAGCCAATCAGGGTGAGGAAGACGTACCAGTTGGACAAACATTGACTGTGCCTGGAGGACCATCAACTTTGTGAAAAATGCTCTTTGGTCGATCTGAAAAGAGCAAGGAGTTGATCTCGACTGATTTTCCTGCTCCTTGGATGCTGCCTGACCTGCTGTGCTTTTCCAGCACCACTCTAATCTCGACTGAGTGTTGCAGACTGGCACATTCCAAGCTCATGCTGACAGATGCACTAAAGTTTGGGGCAGCTGCCGTCAAGGTGCAGTGGGGAAAGACAACTGTCTGAGGTCTTTTTGCCAAAATTAAATGAGGGTTCATTCAGTTATCGGACCCTTCCGATGCTTCAGATACATGTAAATATAACCTTGCACATTGAGAAATGCCTTTGGTTTGTTTGTGGGATAGTCACATTCCAATATTTGTTTCTATATATGCTACAGAACTATTTTTATGAATGAAGTATATTTTTGAAAACAAAACTTATTCAGACAGCAAACCAGGTTTGGTTATTATCGCTTTGTTGTTTATGGGAATCTGCTGAGTGTAAATTGGCTGTTCGTTTCCAGTTTTACAGCAGTGACCTCAATTCAAAACTGTAAAGCCCTGTGGGACTCATTGAGTTTGGTATAAGGCAGGATGGTTTTATTTCCAGCAGCACCTGTGCTTTTGAACTGAGAGTGTTACATCTTCTCTGATCTTGATTCCTGTCTAGTTTTGCTTCCAGGATTGGTGATCAACAGTATCACTTGAACTGAGGGTGGGCTTGGTTCTGAAAACCAATCTCAGGTCATCCCATTGCACGATCCATGATAAATTCTTATTTGCAGATGGCGACAGGCTCTCCTGAGCTGTAAGCTCTGTCTTGGCTATTTGGTAACTTTTCTGGGCTTAACTCCATAAAAATAAGCTGACCCCGGTATTGAATCTAGCAGGGAGCACTGCACCTATCTATGCAAGCAGCTTATTGCTGTTGATCTCCTGTAAAACTCACACTGGCCAAACATCAATGTGTACAGGGCTGAAGGATTGTAGCCACGGTCTATAACAAATTCCATATTATCTACTGTGAGAAGAACAAATAAGTGGGGCTTCCTGTGACAATTCTCCTGATGGAAGTTGGGAGGAACCTCATTTCAAAAGAGAATAATCATATATGTCATTAATTGCCCAATTCTTGCTACTAGTATGAGACAACTCAGATCCAGCCTTAGCTCACCTATTACTAAAACCCACATCCCGCGTTTGCTTGTTCTACATTTGACAATTCCAGTGGCCTCCTATTTTGTATCAAACATAAACTTGCACTCAACAAACATTTTGCCCGAAACGTCAATTTTCCTGCTCCTTGGATGCTGCCTAAACTGCTGTGCTTTTCCAGCACCACTCTAATCCAGAATCTGGTTTCCAGCATCTGCAGTCATTGTTGTTACCTGCTTGGAACTTGATTCAATCCAAATTTCATTCATCCATCATCCCTTTTTTAGCTGACTTCATTGGCTCCAAGTCTAACAATGTCTCAATTGCAAAATCCTCATCCATGTTGAAAGTTCCCTACCTGGCATTGCCCTGTCCAATATGTGTGGCCTTCTCCAGCCTGAGAGATTCATTTCTGTACTCTTGCACATCCCTGACTTAAATCACCTCATATCAGTGGTTGTGTTTTCAGCTAACCTTGACCCTGAGCTTTGCAGTTCCCTCCCCAAACTCCTCCTCTCACCTTTAAATTTCCTCTTTACCAATTTTTTGACCAATCTTGGCTGTTTGTCCTGATTTCTTCTTTGGTAGCTTGGAATAAAAAAAGTCAAAAAATATTTGTTTTGCGATCACTCTTATTAAGCACACCCTAAAATGTTTCACTATGTTAATGGGCTATATCAATCTAACCTGTTGTTGGTATCAGTTAATATGACAACATACAGTCCGGGATGGGACCATTCGCCACAGCAGATTTGCCGCCGCTGATTAGCCACTGCCCTTTCACCGCCAAGGACGCTTAGCCACTGCCCATTGAAGACAATTCGCCACTGCAAGTATTTGTAACTCATTTTTATATATAAACCAATAAAATGATATTTATTTTACCTTTTTTTTAATCAATATGTAGTATGTAGTTGTATAAATAAAGGGGACTGAGAAGTATGAAAGAACAGGTGGGAGGGAAAACAATCAGTACATATATATATTTCCAGTGGCAAATAGTCTCCAGAGGTCAAACGACCCCAGTGGAGAAACGCTGGTGGCGAACCGGCAGTGGCTAATCATCGGCAGCGGATCTGCCGTGGCGAATCCTCACCAACCCCATACAGTCAGATTATTTCAGAAAATGTTACATTACAGAATTAGAATATCATGGAATTTGAGTGAAAAACACAAGTATTTTTAATTAATTCTATTTCAATTATTTGTTTTAGCAAATGGTCCTTACACACAATACAAAAACTCCACAATATCAGAATTGTTGCACATTCAGATCAAGACTATTTGAAAGTAAATGTTATACTCAGTAATCATCACAACCTGAGTCCAATGGTACACTGGGTTACAAGAGAATATTCTGTCCACTCTTCTGATCATAGAACACAGAACATTACAGTGCAGTACAGGCCCTTCGGCCCTTGATGTTTCATCAATCTGTGAAACTAATATAAAGCCCACCTAACCTACACAATTCTATTATCATCCATCTATTTATCCAATGACCATTTAAATGCCCTTAAAGTTGGTGAGTCCACTACTGTTGCAGGCAAGGCATTCCACACCCTTACCACTCTCTGAGTAAAGGACCTACCTCTGACATCTGTCCTATATCTATCACCCCTCAATTTAAAGCTATGTCCCCTCATGCTAGCCATTACCATCCAAGGAAAATGGCTCTCACTGTTCACCATATCTAATCCCCTGATCATCTTGTATATCTCTACTAAGTCACCTCTTAACCTTCTTCTCTCTAATGAAAAACAGCTTCAAATCCCTCAGCCTTTCCTCATTAGACCTTGCCTCCATACCATCTTGGTCCAACTATGCCCTTCCCTCTTGGTCTTGGAGTTCAGAGTCCCCAAGTACAGGTTCCACAGGCATAACCACCCAACCGCTTAAAATTATTATCCTCTGTGTGATAGCCCAGATAGAGAGTGCAGGAAGGTTATTGAATTGTATGCTGAATTATAATACACTCCAAACCTATACTCATTTACCGTCCACAGACATATCCTTTCGACCAAGATCTCTTGATTGATATTGATTGTGAGTAAGAACTCCAACTGATTTCAGTTTTTCCTAAATCAGGGCTCAAAGATCAACTGTGCTGCCCCAACACTGCACTGGCAGAGATCAGCTAAATCAGTGTGAGCTGCAGATTAAATCTATTAAATGTGACAGACTCAGTAGTATAGTAAATAGTCGGGGCAGCAAAAGCAGAACTTGTCCCTTAAAGTCAACACACTTTAGAATGAAATGAAGGAAACTATTAGACCTAAGAGATGAAAAGGACACATTTAAAATCCCTCAGAGGGTACAGACGTTGCAGATCAGTTTCTTTTTCATTGGCTGAGGTATTTGTCATGGTCTTGACTGACATTTGAATCTGTGAGTCATGTGCTGGATTCAAGCAGTGCTTGTTGGTGTTCTAGGAGAAAGTGAGGACTGTAGATGCTGGAGATCAGAGCTGAAAATGTGTTGCTGGAAAAGCGCAGCAGGTCAGGCAGCATCCAAGGAGCAGGAGAATCAGCGTTTCGGGCATAAGCCCTTCTTCAGGAATGAGGAAAGCAGGCTAAGATAAAAGGTAGGGAGGAGGGACTTGGGGGAGGGGCGTTGGAAATGCGATAGGTGAAAGGAGGTCAAGGTGAGGGTGATAGGCCGGAGTGGGGTGGGGGCGGAGAGGTCAGGAAGAAGATTGCAGGTTAGGAAGGCGGTGCTGAGTTCGAGGGATTTGACTGAGACAAGGTGGGGGGGGGGGAAATGAGGAAACTGGAGAAATCTGAGTTCATCCCTTGTGGTTGGAGGGTTCCTAGGTGGAAGATGAGGCGCTCTTCCTCCAACCGTCGTGTTGCTATAGTCTGGCGATGGAGGAGTCCAAGGACCTGCATGTCCTTGGTGGAGTGGGAGGGGGTGTTGAAGTGTTGAGCCACGGAGTGGTTGGGTTGGTTGGTCCGGGTGTCCCAGAGGTGTTCTCTGAAA
The DNA here is from genome assembly GCF_037043375.1 of Chiloscyllium plagiosum. NCBI lineage: Eukaryota > Metazoa > Chordata > Chondrichthyes > Orectolobiformes > Hemiscylliidae > Chiloscyllium > Chiloscyllium plagiosum. The sequence goes on along the minus strand of NW_028270166.1, from coordinate 33,985,054 downwards.
CGTTTTGCAAGTAGGCGGCCTGTCCCCCCAATATAGAGGAGGCCACATCGGGTGCAGCGGATGCAATAGATGATGTGTGTGGAGGTGCAGGTGAATTTGTGGCGGATATGGAAGTATCCCTTGGGGCCTTGGAGGGAAGTAAGGGGGGAGGTGTGGGCGCAAGTTTTGCATTTCTTGCGGTTGCAGGGGAAGGTGCCGGGAGTGAAGGTTGGGTTGGTGGGGGGTGTGGACCTGACGAGGGAGTCACGGAGGGAGTGGTCTTTTCGGAACGATGATAGGGGAGGGGAGGGAAATATATCCCTGGTGGTGAGGTCCGTTTGGAGGTGGCGGAAATGACAGCGGATGATACGCTGTACATAGAGGTTGGTGGGGTGGTAGGTGAGGACCAGTGGAGTTCTGTCCTGGTGGCGGTTGGAGGGGCGGGGCTCAAGGGCGGAGGAGCGGTAAGTGGAAGAGATGCGGTGGACGGCATTGTCGACCACATCCGGGGGGAAATTGCGGTCCTTGAAGAAGGAGGCCATCTGGGTTGTCCGGATTTGGAACTGGTCCTCCTGGGAGCAGATGCGGCGGAGACGAAGGAATTGGGAATATGGGATGGCATTTTTACAGTGGGGAGGGTGGGAGGAGGTGTAGTCTAGGTAGCTGTGGGAGTCGGTCGGTTTATAGTAAATGTGTTCCGTTAGGATTACTCAACAATGCCATTGACAGCAATAGGACTATCCTTCCCTTTATATCCGACAGGTATGAAGCATTGCTGTTCTGTCCTGAGGAAAGAAAATAACAGAACACCTACAGGTTCATTGTCAGAAAGACTGGTTAAAACTGGAAATGGCAAAATACTAAGTACATAGTATTTGTATTCATTGTCTTTGAGTTCTACAATCAGTCTCTTGCCCTCACTAATTAATGTGTTAAAGTCTTTCTTTAATAAACTGGTACAAAATTCTTCAATATTGTTCCTCTTGATGCCTGTGTGTCAACAAGATCAGTGCAAGGAATTCAGAGATTTAAACTGAGCAGTGATCTCCTCAATGGTCTCTTTGGTCATTAGCCCAGTAGCTTCCGCTGACAGTCGGCCCTGGTTCTGCTGCGCCCGGGTGGATTTCTTCCTGTAGCGATATAAACTACTGTAATCCTCAAGGTCATTTAAACTATTGCAGGAACGTAGAGAGGATGGTAACAGGGAGTGAGTGAGGTATGAGTCATGGATTAACAGCTGTGAAGGTTCACTTGCAGAGCTTTGCAATGATCCGTAAACTGAGATGTATTCATTCTGATGCTCTGATCCATGCAGGTTGAGTTTAGACACAAGAGGTTTTCCAATACTGACTACTTTCTTCTCCTCTATGGAATCCTCCATCTCTTTATACTGATATTGAAGACAGATGGAAAAGCTCAGCTCTTTCTAAACAATAGGGAAGTAAAATTCAGAAAGTTATTAATTGATATGAATTTGTCCCTAGTTTACTCTGACTTGCTTGCCCCTGTATCTTGTCAGGACTCAATCTCACCCTCAATATGTATTCAAGTTGCCATTAACACTGTGTACCTAGATGGTGAATGTCACTGGGCTAACCAGTCTGACAGGGTCATTGCCCACATACAGAGAAACAGGAGCAGGCTTTAAATCAGATTATGGCTGATCTGTGACTTAACGCCATTTTGCCCTATATCCATAGCAATTCATATTTTTGAATAAAAATCTATCAATCTCAAATTTAAAATTAGCATCATCTCCCAACTACAGAGAACTCCAACCTTTGCATGAATACTGGCTCCTGATTTCATTCCAGAAAGGTCCACTTCTGACTTTTAAGTTTCTGATCCATGACTCCCCAACTGAAGGAAATATTTTTTCTCTATCAACCCTATCAGTTCCCCAAAACATCTGAAAATACTGGGTGATCACTTTGCTGAGCACCTTCGATCTGTACGCAGTCAGGTCCTGGACCTTCCCGTGGCTTGCCACTTCAACACACAATCCTGCTCGCATGCCCACATGTCTGTCCTGGGCCTGCTGCAATGTTCCAGTGAAGCTCAACGCAAACTGGAGGGACAGCATCTCATCTTCCGACTAGGCCCGTTACAGCCGGCCGGTCTCAACATTGAATTCAACAACTTCAGATGATTATCCCATCTCGACCCCTCTGTTTTCATTCTGCTCTGTAATTTTATTTCATTTATTTTATTTATTTATCTTTTCAAAATTTTTTTTCACTGTTCTGTACCTCTTATTTCTTGATTGTCTCTCCTTCTCTCGCTCCCCACTCTCTCATCACCTTTTTCCTCTCCTCTTCCCCCATTGTTACCCTTCTACCTTGTTTTCCATTTTGCCTCTGCTTCACCTATCTCCCACCCCCCCCCCACCCCCCCCCCATCCCCCACATATTTTGTCACATAGCACTGGCTTCAACCTTGGTCACTCACAGCTCCTAATCTCCCTATAATCTCTCTATGCACTGTCATTATCACTACCTTTGCTTCTGGAGCCATGACTCACCTTCTCTCAGCCGCGGATAAATACCTCCCTATTTCTCCCTTTTTTTAGCTTTGACAAAGGGTCAGTTAGATTCGAAATGTCAGCTCTTTTCTCTCCTTACAGATGCTGTCAGACCTGCTGAGATTTTCCAGCATTTTTCTCTTTTGACATCTGAGAATACATACTACTAAGCCTTCAATGAATACAACCTTAGTTTTTGTAATCTCTCACCATAAATTAACCCTTGGCACCATTCTCGGAAATTTATACTGCAGTCCTGTCAAGATCAACATGTCCTTCCTAAATTGAGGTGACCAGATTTGAATATTACTTCAGGTGTGGTCTAGCCAGAGCTCTGCGCAGCTATGATTTCTAACCTCTTGTTTTCTAAGGACTCTAGATGTAAAGCCAGCACTTCCTCAGAATTTTTGATTCGTCTTTGTACCTGTCCAAACATTTTAATAACTTGAATGTATAGACCCTAAGTTTTTTGGAGCTTTCATTGCTTTCAGAATTTTCACCATTTAGAATGCATTCTGTTCTACTCTGTTTGAATCCAAAGAGGAGTCCTTCTATTCCATCCAGGCCCCTCATAATTTTAGACACCTCAATCAAATTAAATTAATCTCCTCAGCCTCCTCTCTCCAAAGAGAAAGCATGCCCAGCCTTTCTACTCTTCCTCATGGCTAAAGTTCTCCAGCTCTGATAATGTCCTCATATATCTCCTCCAGTACAAGCACATCCTTCTGTGATCCAAACAGTGAGCTGTACTTTAGCTGTGACCGAACAAGCACTTTAAACCTCGCAAGCATCCCTGTTCTTATGTTCTATGATTTGGCTAATAAGTTAAAGTACCTTGTATGCCTTCTTAACTATTTCTTTTAACCTGCCCTAATATCTTTATGAAGGGGAAATCATGCCACATAAATTTATTATTGACCTTTGAGAAGGTGACAAGCAGGATTGATAAGGGGGCATCAATAGATGCATTATATTTGGATTTCCAAAAGGCCTTCAATAAGATACTGCATATTAGGCTACTTAACAAGATAAGAGCCCATGGTGTTGGAGGTAGCATATTAGCATTGCTAGAGGATTGGTTAACTAAAAGGTGTTAGAGAGTTGGGATAAAGGAAGCAATTTCAGAATGACATCCTGTAACTGATGGAATGCCACAGAGGTTAGTTCCAGGGCCACAATTATTTACAAAATATATGAAGTATTTGGATGAGGGAAGTGAATGTACTATTGCCACATTTGTTGATGACACATAAATAGACATAAAGACAAGAGGTGAGGATGACGCAGACTCGACAGAAGGATCCAGACAAATTAAGTGATTGGACAAAAACTTGACAGGTAAATTATAATATGTGGAAATGTGAGGTTAAGTACTTTGGCAGGAAGAAAAGAAGAGTTGAATATTATTTAAATGTGTAAAGACAACAGACAGCAGCAGCACAGAGGAATTTGGGGTCCTAGTTCATGAATCACAAGAAGTTAGCATCCAAGTTCAGTGGATAATAGGGAAGATAAATATACTGTTGGCCCTTATTGCAAAGGGAGAAATATGAAAATAGGGAGGTCTTACTATACAGGGCACTAATCATACTACACGTGGGATACTATGAGCATTTTGGTTCCCTTATGTATGGAAAGATATACTAGCATTGGAGGCAGTGCTAAGGTTTACTGGGTTGATTTCAGTTTTGGTGGGATTTTCTTATGAGGAAAAGTTGAGTTTATTAGGCTTATACTCATTGGACTTTAGAAGAATGACCTTACTGAAATATACAAGATTCTTGGGTCAGAGTTGAGGCGGGGGGGGGGGGTGCAGCAGCGGTGAGTGTTTTGAAAGGTCTCCTCACTGATTTCAGACAGAGATGAGGATTTTTTTCTCTTAGAGGGTAATGAATCTGTGGAATTCTTCATCACTGAGGACTGTAGGGGCTGGGTCATTAAGTATTTTCAAGGCTGTTGTAGGCAGTATTTAATCAGTAAGGAAATTAAGCATTATGGGGATAAGGTAGGAAAGTAGAGTTGAGGATTATCAGATCAGCCACAATCTAACTGAGTGGTGGAGCAGACTTGATGGGCCAAAAGGCCTACTTCAGCTACTAGGCCTTACAGTCTCTTTTGATTGAGCTTTATTTACCACTTTGTCCAACGGACCAATCAATTTATGTTTTCCTGAGGCCTGCACCTTTCTTCTTCTCCTATCTAATGGACTGTGATGTTGAACTGGTAAATGTTCCTTTGTTTTTCTACCTTATAGTAAGAAGGATTGTAATGTTTAACTTTTTTAAAACTTTATTTTCCTTATTTTCATGCTTTGTATCTAAGATTCTGTACCTTTATATCTTTGTACATAAGATGGTGCCTTAAGTGGCGACTTGCAAACATTTCACTGTACTCATAAGTACATGTGACAATAAATCTAATTTAATTCAATTAATCACTTGACTAAACTGGGATTTTCTTCGTCCATACCGCACTGATGCATTTACTTATTGAGTCAATAGTGGGCAGTGGGCTGCAAAATTATTGGCTTTATGGTTAGCTAATGTATCAGCTTGGCTCCATTGATGGCAGTCTTGAGGCAGAAAGTCATGGGTTCACGACCCACTCAAGAATATAAAGTGCAGTCTAGCCTGGCATTACCGAAAGAGGGCTTAATTAAATATGTAAAGACAACAGACAGATGCAGCACAGAGGGATTTGGTGACCTGGTGTGTGAATCACAAAAAGTTAGCATCCAAGTTGCGTGGATAATGGGGAAGGCAAATAGACTGTTGGTTTTTATTTCAAAGGGAGAAGTATGAAAATGGGGAGGTCTTACTAAAACTATACAAGGCACTAGTCATTTGGATGAGATATTAAACTGATATTCTGTCAGCTGTTTCAAGGTACATTAAATATACCATAGGACACAGGAGTGTCCTGCAAAGCAATATTTCCATCCTCCTCCTGTACATTCCCCAAACCGAAACAACTTAGTAAGTCAGGCCTGTCATTCTTTCTTTCTATTGCGACTCCGTATCAATGCTGTTATGTTCATTGAGACAAGATAATGTGCAATACAATACAATGGGCCTTGCTGATGTTATATAAATGTACATTGGCTGTTTAGAAAGTGACAATGGAGTGATTGCTTACCCTTAGTTTCTGCAGGCCACTCAGCCTGGTGTACAGGCACTTATCTGGATAGTCAAAATTCTTGATGGTGAAGAGGATGCTGCCTGTTTCCTCAGGGCATTCTTTGTTTGTGTGTTTGAGATCTACGTCCAAGTCCTACAATTCAAATAGTTCAAAAGGAAAATCATTTAGAGCAACAGCACTTTGCCTTTAAATGGGATCATCCCATTAATGTAGCATCAAAACATAGAAATGGCAACATTTCAGATTTGCTATTTATTGCATTTTACTCCCATCATTCTTCTGACAGTGCTGACTCTCTTACTGAGGTGCAGTTAATCTGTAACTCTGTTACTTCATGGCTAATCCTCAGGACCTCAGGCACTATATTTTACTGTCAATTGGATCAATGGATAGCAAAGAGGGGCAGAAACTCAGTCTCATATTTTCTCTGTCTAATCCAAAAGCATTGAAGCCAACAATAATCTCAGTCTGCTCCAACAGAGCAGCTACCTCGGCATAGACTATGGATCAATCTTGAATGTGGTTATCAGTGCAGCCAGGAACTATGTACCTGTTAGGCTCCTGGGAGAATGAGGAAAGTACACGCTTCCTAAAAAAGACAGGGACTGAGGACAAATTTTCAGACTGGTAATTGTCTTTAGTCCCTCTGTACTCTGGTTCATCTCTCAGTAGCACCAAGGTAAAAAGAGGTAAAGGTCATCTCTAAATAATTATTATAGTAATTGTGCACACCTGAAAGTTGGATGCATAAGTTGTCACAAACTGTGAATACGACGTGATCATTCTTGGTATGGAAACCTACCTCCTCACCAATATTGGAGTAACGTCCATTCTCGAAATCACCCATAACCAACAACAAAATATTTGATTTGAGCTGCCTCTTAATTCCTTCCACAGAAGTGAAGCGGGCTGAGATAAAAGGTAGGGGGGAGGGAATTTGGGGGAGGGGCGCTGGGAATACGATAGGTGGAAGGAGGTGACGGTGAGGGTGATAGGCCGGAGAGGGGGTGGGGGCGGAGAGGTCGGGAAGAAGATTGCAGGTCAAGAGGGCGGTGCTGAATCCGGCGGTTGGGACTGAGAAAAGGTGGGGGGAGGGGAAATAAGGAAGCTGGAGAAATCTACATTCATCCCATGTGGTTGGAGGGTTCCTAGGTGGAAGAAGAGGCACTCTTCCTCCAGGCATCGTGTGGTCAGGGTCTGGCGATGGATGAGGCCAAGAACTTGCTTGTCTTTGGTGGAGTGGGAGGGGGAGTTAAAGTGTTCAGCCACGGGGCGGTTGGTTTGGTTGGTGCAGGTGTCCCTGAAATGTTCCGCAAGTAGGCGGCCTGTCTCCCCAATGTAGAGGAGGCCACATCGGGTGCAGCGGATACAGTAAATAATGTGTGTGGAGGTGAATTTGCGACGGATATGGAAGGATCCCTTGGGGCCTTGGAGGGAGGTGAGGGGGGAGGTGTGGACGCAAGTTTTGCATTTCTTGTGATTGCCGGGAGTGAAGGTTGGGTTGGTGGGGGGTGTGGACCTGACGAGGAAGTCATGGAGGGAGTGGTCTCTCCGGAATGCTGATAGGGGTGGGGAGGGAAATATATCCCTGGTGGTGGGGTCTGTTTGGAGGTGATGGAAATGATGGAGGATGATACGATGTATCCGGAGGTTGGTGGGGTGTAAGGTGAGGACCAGTGGGGTTCTGTCCTAGTGGCGATTGGAGGGGCGGGGCTCAAGGGCAGAGGTGAGGGAAGTGGAGGAGATGCGGTGGAGAGCATCGTCGACCATGTCGTAGGGGAAATTGCGGTCTTTGATTTTAGTTCTTCACCTTTCCCAAGTTCCCTCCCCACTACCTTTTATCTCAGCCCACTTGGCACACCAGCCTCATTCCTGAAGAAGGGATTATGCCCGAAACGTCGATTCTCCTGCTCCTCGGATGCTGCCTGGCCTGCTGTGTTTTTCCAGCAACACATTTTTCAACTCTGGTCTCCAGCATCTGCAGTCCTCACTTTCTCCTGGGCTTGAAAGGCTAAACTAACTGAAGAAAAATGGAACAAGACTCCCTTCTACTCGAGTCTGACTCTGCTTCATTCTAATACCAGGTCAGAACCTAATGGTAGATTCAGGTCACATTTACATTATTATTGACTCATCAGTAAGAAACAAAATCATTTCACACTAACAGAGTAGTTGCATTGTGAATAACCTCATAAAACAGTGCTGTGGAGTGTCCTGTAAAGTTCCTTACCTCTGAAAAATCAGCCAATCTAGCTTCACATTTAGTGATGTCCTTCTGAGTTTGCTCTATTCTGGTATAAATAATCATAATGTTTGAAAATTCAGCTGCAAATCCCAGACGAACTGTGACTCCACATTCAAAATGCACATACCTGCTCTCAGGAAGAGCTGGAAAGAGCAGAACGATAGCATAATGAACATTCTGATCTCATTTAGTTGACATTATTTCTCCTAAATCCTCAACCTCACCCCTTGATATCTCCCTTTGGCATTGAGACTTATTGTAATTACATCACATACGTCCAACTCTTCACCTTTCCCAAACTGAGCATCTGAGGACAGGATACTGGGGAATAAATGCTTCTTGATAGCACTGTCACCAACACCTTCCATTATTCTGAAGATTTTTAAGAGTAGGTTTGTGGGGCAGTAACTGGATTTGTCCGGCTGGGCAATGGACATACCTGAGCAATGTCCCACATTGTCAGGTCGATACTAGAGCTACAGTAGTGCTGGTACAGGATGGCTGGAGGTGCAGCATAATTTGGAGCATAGGTCGAGAGCAAAATAGCTGAAATGTTCTTAGTGCCAGTCATCTTGTTGTGGTTCTGTTTGCCGAGCTGGGAATTTGTGTTGCAGACGTTTCGTCCCCTGTCTAGATGATATCCTCAGTGCTTGGGAGCCTCCTGTGAAGCACTTCTGTGATGTTTCCTCCTTCACTATAAATGCCGGAGGAAACATCACAGAAGTGCTTCACAGGAGGCTCCCAAGCACTGAGGATGTCACCTAGACAGGGGATGAAACGTCTGCAACACAAATTCCCAGCTCAGCGAGCAGAACCACAATAATGAGCACCCGAGCTACAAATCTTCTCACAAACGTTGGCCAGTCATCTTACTGTAGCTGGTGTATACAGCTGCTGCCAACATTTAATTTCAAGTCAACTAGGTGTCTTAAGGGCTTTTTTGTGGAGCAGTGGTAGTGTCCCAACCCATGGACCGGGAAGTCCAGGTTCTAGTCCCACCTGCTCCAGAGGTGTGTAATAACCTCTCCCAAAAGGTTGATTAGAAAAATAGGTCAAATAGGTGTCTTTGTCGCTGGAGACATCTGGAGGGAGACTGGGATAGATCACCCACTCAGCACTACTGGCTGAAGATAGCTGTAAAATTCTCAGCCTTGCTGGATTAGACCACAAGTGGGGATAGGAATGTTCATGGAGCCTCCAATGCCTGTAATTAATTAACTGACTATGACCATTCTTGATTGGCAGGACATTGAGCTTTGATCTGACCCATTGATTGTGTAGTTTTTTACTCATCAATTGTATCCTGTGGACAGAAGCACATGCAACACAAAATGGAGCATTAACAGGAGTAAACACTCTTTCGTACCATGAGCTTTGGCCCACTGCAGGTTCCTCGCTGAATATGCGTCCTGATGTTTGGGTGGTTTAATAAGATCTCTCAATGACCGTCTCTCTGACAGACTGCTGCGGATCTCCAATGCTTGTCTCCCCTTTGTAAGTTCACACTTCCCCATATCTGAAATCACAGGAGAAAAAGCGATTAATTGGGAAGTAAAAAACTATGAGGTAAACAGATACAGTGAACAGGAAGTATTGTTTATTATTGCACATAGGTTTAAAGTAATTGATAGAAGGATTAGAGGGGATTTCAGAAGTTTTTTTACTCCATCAGGAAATGGGGTCAGGAATTCATTGCTTGTTAGGGAGGGTGAGGCCAAAACACTCATCACATTTAAAAAGTACTTAGGTATGCACTTGAAATGCTGTAACCTACAATGCTCTGCACAAGGTAGAAACTGGAATTAGCCGAATGGCTCTCTTTCAACTAGCATAAAATGATGGGCCGAATGGTCTCTTCCTATACTGTAAATTTTTTATGGTTTTCTAGATACATACACAAAAGTTCCAAAGCAGATAAAGGTCATTGATCTAATGGTACTGTGTTAGATTTTGCCCTTTCTGCGACCAGACAATTTGAATCAAATTTTCCACTCTGCTCTCAAGAGTTCATCATCCTCTTTATTGTCACCTAGCTACTATCTAACAGTACCTATCTAATCTCATCTTGAATACTGACATAATATGGTGGAGGGATACTAGAAGAGAGTAATGATGCCAAATGCTGCATATAGGTCAAGAAAAGAGAAATTTTGCTCTTGTCACAGTCAGTTAGGATGTCATTTGGGACTTACATAAGAACCTTCAGTAAATGCTAAACACAGTAATCTCTCATTCATACATAAGACCAGGTCTCTGTGACCATTAGCTTTAATCTGCCTACAAGTTTTCTCAGCTTTTGATGAAAGTTACCTGATCTATCCTCTCAAGTGAGTCATTTTGCACTGAGGGGCACTAAATTTCTGCATGTGTTCTGTTATATCACACCAAGAAAATCAGTTTCAAGACTAGGATGCAGAAGATAAAATCAATAAAAACAAAAGAAAAACCAAAATGAGGAAACATGTCTTGTTTAACATCGGGGAGAAAATTATCAATATTTGAGGGGAATGAATGTAAATTGAAGTTAAACTGAACAATTACCAGAGGAACAAAAACAAAAATTGCTGGAGAAACTCAGCAAGTCTGGAAGCATCAGTGAAGAGAAAGAAGATCACTCAATTTCCAAAGTTAACTCTTCTTTCTCTCCACAGATGTTACCAGATCTACAGAGCAATTTCTCCAGCAATTTCTGTTTTTCTTTCAGATCTTTAGTTCTTTGTTTTAAATTACCAGAGGAATACAAAATTATATGAAAATGAGCAGAATGGGAATTATTTCAAGTAGAAACTGATGGCAAGAGTAGATTAGATTTCCTACAGTGTGGAAACAGGCCCTTTGGCCCAACAAGTCCACACCGACCCTCCAAAGAGTAACCCACCAAGACCCATTCTCCTACTCTATATTTACCCCTGATTAATGCACCTAACACATGGGCAATTTAGCATGACCAATTCACGTGACCTGTACATCTTTGTGATTGTGGGAGGAAACCAGAAGAAACCCATACAGACACAGGGAGAATGTGCAAACTCCACACAGGTGGGAATCGAACCCAGGTCCCTGGCACTGTGAGGCAGCAGTGCTTACCACTGAGCTACAGTGTCACCCTAGAGAAAGAGCTTTCTCTTTGGATCATGAAGATATAGGCCTGAAGTCTAGGCTGGGGGGCACAAAAGAAGATAGTGCAGGATACTGCAAAACCTTCTCAGTGTCTCCAGCACTTTCTGTTCTAATTTCACACCTCCAGCATCTGCAGTAATGTGCTTTTATTTTACCCAAACCCTCATGCAGAGAGGTAGCAACTGACGTTACTTATAGAGACTCAAAACAGATGAGAAATTCAACCTTAAAGATATTGTAATGGGGAAAGAGGATGAGGTGGGCAGGTTAACCAGAGTAAGTGAAACAGTGAAGCTTCCCAAAAAAAGCAGCATTGCTGCAAAGACAGGGAAAAGGCATGTCGTGGGCACTTCCTACTAAAATGGGAAGAGTAGTATTTTGGAAGAAAAAATCATTTACTAGTTTAAAGATTCAAAACACAAAAGCTCTGCTGAATATTTAAATGGACCACACCTGCTGCTGAAGTATAAGCAGCAGGAAGCAAGCCCCAAGTGAAGAAGGATGAGAAGTGACTTGATAGAGGTTTACAAGATCATGAGAGGCATAGATACAGTGAATAGTCAGAAACTAGGGTAAAAATGGCTATCACAGGGGAGCATAATTTTAAGGTGATTGGAGGAAGGTTGAGGTGAGATGTCAGAGGTCGGTTCTTTATACAGAGTGTGGGTGCAAGGAATTCACTGCCAGCGGTGGTAGTAGAGTCAGAGACATTAGGGACATTTAAGCGACTCTTGGACAGGCACACGGATGATAGTACAATGTAGGGTATTTAGCTTAGTTTGATCTTAGAGTAGGATAAAAGGTCTGCACAAATCGGGGGCTGAAGGGCCTGTACTATGCTGTATTGTTCTATGTTCTATAAGTGTACTCCAAATTAATATCAATCATTTGAACAAGACACAGAACCTGTATGTGTAAAACTGTACCCGGGCACAGGAGGGCACCTGTGGAGGACAGCATGGATACCACAATTCTGGAAGAAACTGCTTCTCCTTCACTACATCAGTGTCCACAGGGACACTCCAGAATCACCTCGTGAATCCTCAAAAACCCTTTCCTTTTTGCGTGGATAGGTCAAATCTAATTCAAAATCCGATTGGAAAATAAGGTCAGTAATGTTTATTATTCCTTCCCAAACAAACACCAATAATGGGGCACATCATCCAGTATCAGAAAAATAGACAGGCAGATTGTCCGACCCAGGCCAACCGGGAGGTGAGATATAACAATCTGGATAAGTACAGCGTGATCATGAAGGACAATTAAACATAATAGTAACAGCATTACAGGAACTTTGGGAGTCTGCAGGGTGGTGAGGAGGGAGTGAAATGACAACCTATTTAAACATATCCTGCTCGGTGTGGCTCAGTATCTGGTTGAACTTTGTCCTAATTACTGGGTGATTTAAACTTTGTGTAAATACAGACTCACCTTCTGCAACTTTATCCAGCAGGACCGTGATTTTTTCATCCTCCAATAAACGCTTTTTCAGGAAGTTGATGAAAATCCCATTGGTGAGCTCACTTTGGCTGATTTCATATGCTTCTGCATCAGGACAACTGGAAAAGTTCATCAAGTACACGGCCACAGATCATCAACAATCTCAAATAATGAACAATTCCACAGCCTTCTCATACAGAATGAGAATCAGAAAATGTGCGGATTCGGGTCTGATTGATGCAAATCACAAGACTTCATCACTGTTGGTGCCCATTACTTGTCCTTGTGCCTGGAACAGAAACACCACCTGCCCTGGTGTCTGGAACAGAAACACCACCTGTCCGAGTGTCTGAGATAGAAACACCATCTGTCCTGGTGTCTGAGACAAAAACACCACCTATCCTGGTGTCTGAAATAAAAACACTATCTGTCCAGGCATCTGAGATAGAAACACCACCTGTCCTGGTGTTTGAGATAGAAACACCACCTGTCCTGGTGTTTGAGATAGAAACACCACCTGTCCTGAAGTCTGAGATAAAAACACCACCTGTCCTGGTGACTGAGACAGAAACACCACCTGCTGAAAATGTGTTGCTGGAAAAGCGCAGCAGGTCAGGCAGCATCCAAGGAACAGGAGAATCGACGTTTCGGGCATAAGCCCTTCTTCAGGGCAGGTGGTGTTCCTTGAAGAAACACCACCTGCCCTGATGTCTGAGATAGAAACACCACCTGTCCTGGTGTCTGAGAGAGAAACACCACCGGTCCTTGTGTCTGAGACAAAAACACCAGCTGTCCTGGTGTCTGAGATAAAAACACCACCTGTCCAGGCATCTGAGATAGAAACACCACTTGCCCTGGTGTCTGAGATAGAAACACCATCTGCACGGGTGTCTGAGACAGAAACACCACCTGTCCAGGTGTCTGAGATAAAAACACCAGCTGTCCTGTGTCTGAGACAGAAACACCACCTGTCCTGGTGTCTGAGACAGAAACACCACCTGTCCTGGTGTCTAAGATAGAAACACCACCTGTCCTGGTGTCTGAGACAGAAACACCACTTGCCCTGGTGTCTGAGATAGAAACACCACGTGCCCTGGTGTTTGTGACAGAAACACCACCTGCCCTATTGTCTGAGATAGAAACACCACTTGCCCTGGTGTCTCAGATAGCAACACCACCCGTCCTGGTGTCTGAGATAGAAACACAAAGTGCCCTGGTGTCTGAGATAGAAACACCAACTGCCCTGGTGTCTGAGACAGAAACACCACCTGTCCTGGTGTCTGAGACAGAAACACCAACTGCCCTGGTGTCTGAGACAGAAACACCACCTGTCCTGTTGTCTGAAATAGACACACCACTTGCCCTGGTGTCTGAGATAGAAACACCACCTGTCCTGGTGTCTGAGATAGAAACACCACCCGTCCTGGTGTTTGAGATAGAACCACCACTTGCCCTGGTGTCTGAGATAGAAATACCACCTGTCCCGGTGTCAGAGATAGAAACACCACATGTCCTGGTGTCTGAGACAGAAACAGCACCTGCCCAGGTGTCTGAGACAGAACCACCACTTGCCCTGGTGTCTGAGACAGAACCACCACTTGCCCTGGTGTCTGAGATAGAAATAACACCTGTCCTGGTGTCAGAGATAGAAACACCACATGTCCTGGTGTCTGAGACAGAAACAGCACCTGTCCTAGTGTCTGAGACAGAAACACCACTTGCCCTAGTGTCTGAGATAGAAACATCACTGTCCTGGTATCTTAAACAGAAACACCACCTGTCCTAGTGACTGAGACAGAAACACCACCTGTTCTGGTGTCTGAGATAGAAACACCACTTGCCCTGGTCTCTGAGATAGAAACCCCACGTGCCCTGATGTCTGAGATAAAAACACCACTTGCCCTGGTGTCTGAGACAGAAACACCACTTGTCCAGGTATCTGAGATAGAAACACTACTTGCATTGATGTCTGAGATAGAAACACCACCAGCCCTGGTGTCTGAGACAGAAACACCACCTGTCCAGGTATCTGAGATAGATAACCACTTGCACTGATGTCTGAGATAGAAACACAAACTGTCCTGGTGTCTGAGATATAAACACTACCTGCCCTGGTGTCTGAGACAGAAACACCACCTGTCCTAGTGTCTGAGATATAAACACTACCTGCCCTGGTGTCTGAGACAGAAACACCACCTGTCCTGGTGACTGAGACAGAAACAACACCTGCTCAGGTATCTGAGATCGAAACATCACCTGCCCTGATGTCTGAGATAGAAACAACTCCTGCCCTGCTGTCTGAGATAGAAACACCACCTGTCCTGGTGTCTGAGATAGAAACACCACCTGTCCAGGTGTCTGAGATAGAAACACCACCTGTTCTGGTGTCTGAGACAGAAACACCACCTGTCCTGGTGTCTGAGATAGAAACATCACTTGCCCAGGTGTCTGAGATAGAAACAACACATGCCCAGGCATCGGAGATAGAAACACCACCTGCCCTGGTGTCTGAGACAAAAACATCACCTATCCTAGTGTCTGAAATAAAAACACCACCTGTCCAGGCATCTGTGATAGAAACACCACCTGCCCTGCTGTCTGAGATAGAAACACCACCTGTCCTGGTGCCTGAGATAGAAACAACACATGCCCAGGTGTCTGAGGTAAAAACACCACCTGACCTGGTGTCTGAGATAGAAACACCACCTGTCCTGGTGTCCAAGATGGAAACACCACCCGTCCTGGTGTCTGAGATAGAAACACCACTTTCCCTGGTGTCTGAGATAGAAACACCACGTGTCCTGGTGTCTGATATAGAAATACTACTTGCCCTGGTGTCTGAATTAGAAACACCACCCGTTCTGGTGTTTGAGATAGAAACACCACTTGCCTAGTGTCTGAGATAGAAACATCACCTGTCCTGGTGTCAGAGATAGAAACACCACATATCCTGGTTTCTGAGACAGAAACACCACTTGCCCTGGCATCTGAGATAGAAACACCACTTGCCCTGGTGTCTGAGACAGAAACACAACCTGTCCAGGTGTAAGAGATAGAAACACAATCTGTCCAGGTGTTTGAGATAGAAACACCACCTGCCCAGGTGTCTGAGATAGAAACACCACCTGCCCAGGTGTCTGAGATAGAAACACCACCTGTCCAGGTGTCTGAGATAAAAACACCAGCTGTCCTGTTGTCAGAGATAGAAACACCACCTGCCCTGGTGTCTGATTTAGAAACAACACATGCCCAGGTGCCTGAGATAGAAACACCACCTGTCCTGGTGTCTGAGATAAAAACACCACCGGTCCAGGCATCTGAGATAGAAACACCACATGCCCTGGTGTCTGAGATAGAAACACCATCTGCATGGGTGTCTGAGACAGAAACACCACCTTCACTGGGTCTGAGATAGAAACACCACCTGTCCTGGCATCTGAGATAGAAACACCACCTGTCCTGGTGTCTGAGACGGAAACACCACTTGCCCTGGTGACTGTGACAGAAACACCAACTGCCCTATTGTCTGAGATAGAAACACCACCTGTCCTGGCATCAGAGATAGAAACCCCACGTGTCCTGATGTCTGAGATAAAAACACCAGCTGTCCTGGTGTCAGAGATAGAAACACCACCTGCCCAGGTGTCTGAGATAGAAACAACACATGCTCAGGTGTCTGTGACAGAAACACAAACTGCCCTATTGTCTGAGATAGAAACACCACCTGTCCTGGTGTCTGAGACAAAAACACCAGCTGTCCTGGTGTCTGAGATAAAAACACCACCTGTCCAGGCATCTGAGATAGAAACACCATCTGCACGGGTGTCTGAGATAGAAACACTACCTGTCCTGGCATCTGAGATAGAAACACCACCTGTCCTGGTGTTTGAGATAGAAACGCCACATGTCCTGGTGTCTGAGATAGAAACATCACCTGCCCTGGTGTCTGAGATAGAAACACCATCTGCACTGATGTCTGAGATAGAAACACCACCTGCCCTGGTGTCTGAGATAGAAACACCACTTGCCCTGGTGTCTGAGACAGAAACACCACCTGTCCTGGCATCTGAGATAGAAACACCACTGTCCTGGTGTCGGAGATAAAAACACCACCTGCCCTGGTGTCTGAGATAGAAACACCACCTGTCCTGGTGTCTGAGACAGAAACACCACTTGCCCTGGTGTCTGAGATAGAAACACCACTTGCCCAGGTGTCTGAGATAGAAACACCACCTGCCCTGGTCTCTGAGACAGAAACCCAACGTGCCCTGATGTCTGAGATAAAAACACCACGTGTTCTGGTGTCTGAGACAGAAACACCACCAGTCCTGGTGTCTGAGATAAAAACACCAGCTGTCCTGGCGTCTGAGGCAGAAACACCACCTGTTCTGGTGTCTGAGACAGAAACACCACCTGCCCAGGTGTCTGAGATAGAAACACCACCTGTCCAGGTGTCTGAGATAAAAACACCAGCTGTCCTGTTGTCAGAGATAGAAACACCACCTGCCCTGGTGTCTGATTTAGAAACAACACATGCTCAGGTGCCTGAGATAGAAACACCACCTGTCCTGGTGTCTGAGATAAAAACACCACATACCCTGGTCTCTGAGACAGAAACCCAACGTGCCCTGATGTCTGAGATAAAAACACCACGTGTTCTGGTGTCTGAGACAGAAACACCACCAGTCCTGGTGTCTGAGATAAAAACACCAGCTGTCCTGGCGTCTGAGGCAGAAACACCACCTGTTCTGGTCTCTGAGACAGAAACCCAACGTGCCCTGATGTCTGAGATAAAAACACCACGTGTTCTGGTGTCTGAGACAGAAACACCACCAGTCCTGGTGTCTGAGATAAAAACACCAGCTGTCCTGGCGTCTGAGGCAGAAACACCACCTGTTCTGGTGTCTGAGACAGAAACACCACCTGCCCAGGTGTCTGAGATAGAAACACCACCTGTCCAGGTGTCTGAGATAAAAACACCAGCTGTCCTGTTGTCAGAGATAGAAACACCACCTGCCCTGGTGTCTGATTTAGAAACAACACATGCCCAGGTGCCTGAGATAGAAACACCACCTGTCCTGGTGTCTGAGATAAAAACACCACATACCCTGGTGTCTGAGATAGAAACACCATCTGCACGGGTGTCTGAGACAGAAACACCACCTTCACTGGGTCTGAGATAGAAACACCACCTGTCCTGGCATCTGAGATAGAAACACCACCTGTCCTGGTGTCTGAGACGGAAACACCACTTGCCCTGGTGACTGTGACAGAAACACCAACTGCCCTATTGTCTGAGATAGAAACACCACCTGTCCTGGCATCAGAGATAGAAACCCCACGTGTCCTGATGTCTGAGATAAAAACACCAGCTGTCCTGGTGTCAGAGATAGAAACACCACCTGCCCTGGTGTCTGAGATAGAAACAACACATGCTCAGGTGTCTGTGACAGAAACACAAACTGCCCTATTGTCTGAGATAGAAACACCACCTGTCCTGGTGTCTGAGACAAAAACACCAGCTGTCCTGGTGTCTGAAATAAAAACACCACCTGTCCAGGCATCTGAGATAGAAACACCATCTGCACGGGTGTCTGAGATAGAAACACCACCTGTCCTGGCATCTGAGATAGAAACACCACCTGTCCTGGTGTTTGAGATAGAAACGCCACATGTCCTGGTGTCTGAGATAGAAACATCACCTGCCCTGGTGTCTGAGATAGAAACACCATCTGCACTGATGTCTGAGATAGAAACACCACCTGCCCTGGTGTCTGAGATAGAAACACCACTTGCCCTGGTGTCTGAGATAGAAACACCACCTGTCCTGGCATCTGAGATAGAAACACCACTGTCCTGGTGTCGGAGATAAAAACACCACCTGCCCTGGTGTCTGAGATATAAACACCACCTGTTCTGGTGTCTGAGATAGATGACCATATGCACGAGTGACTGAAACAGGACTACCAGCTTCCATGGCATCTGGGATAGGGCCACCATATGCACTGGTGTTGGTGATAGGACCACTTCATGCACACAAAATAGGACTACCACCTGATCTGGCGCCTGGGTTAGGGTTACCATCTGCACTGCTGTGCAAGATAGGACCACCACATATACTCATATAGGAGATAGGACCACCCACCTTCATTGGTGACTGGCTTAGACCTACCACCTTCACTGGTGACTGGTATACGGCCACCACCTTCACTGGTGCCTGTGCTAGGACCACTGGCAGTACTGGTACTTGGGTAGGACCACCAGCAGCACTGGTGCTGGAGATAGGATCACCAGCTGCATTGGTGCCTGAAATAAAGCTACAAACAGGACATCAGTCGAACAGATTATCGAAGTTTGAATCTTGCTAAGCACACGATCAGTAACCAGACTTCAAAAAGTATTACCCATAAAACAGTTAGGAATGTCTTGAGTTTGTGAAAGGCCCTTTGACAAGTAGAGCCTGATACTGCTATATGTCTAAGAAGCAAAACTGTACACAATTATAAAATTAGATTGGCTAAAATTAAAGAGGGCAAAGAATTACTGCTTACGTGGCATAACCATAGACAATATTTGCAGTGACTCTCAAGGCTTCCATTTGCGGAATGATTTCATCATGCATGTTCCTGAAAAGGAAAAGTTATAAAAAAAGTTCTTATTCACAGATCTCTATTATCAGCCCCAGTTTGTATTGCACCATCATCCGTTTTCTATTTTAATCATTCCTGTCTTCTGACCTCTCATGGTCATCTGTCTTTGTTCTTTTCAATCATTGCTGTCCTCCCTCTGTCTTCCTCATAGGCCATCATCCCAAACATCTTTCTCCTAACTCTATCTGATTAAAAGTCTGCTCATTTGTCACATCTTCCAGTTCCAATGAAAGGTCGTCAGCCTGAAACGTTAACTTGCTTTTGCTGAGGGTGTTGTCTTATTGGGCGAGTATTTCTAGTATTTTCTGATTTTATTTCCTGTAGCAGTATGCCTGAAGTTGGTTTATCTTTCTTTGAGGTTTATGTTGATCAAGGTGATATTTGTGATAGGGAAATAAAACGTCTTTGCACTTCAGGCATATTCCCCAGCCAATTCCTCATGGGCATCACAACAACTGTACCTGGGAGGCCACAGGATGAGCTGTAAGAGAACCGCAGGCTCCTGAAAATGATTGTGTTTTTAAGCTCTTTGAAGCCCAAATGTGGCTGTGAAAAAAGGCCTGTGAAATGGTGGGTGTTCAGGTTCCCCCTCCCCACCTTTCTCAAACCACCTGCTCAGGCATTCTCATAAAACCCCCCAAACATGTTCACTTCAGGGCCTCAGGAAGTCTGAGGCAATAACATGGTGATACACAGGGGAAAGGTTTGCGAAGCACTGATCAAATCTGTATCACATCTGCCCTGGAAGTGTTTCATGGGACATTGTCTACTCTGTCTATCCCAGCATGTATTTGCCCTGAGTAGCTGCACCATTCCCCAGTGCTGCTGAACATAGAGAAGTTTAGCAGAGGGATTCTAAGAAACAATTTCTTCTTTCCTGCACCTTTTGCGACACATGTCAAGGAGGAAGACGTTTAGCCCAGTTTGCTTCTCCTGCATCAGCTGTAGAATGTTCTGGACACACAAGCAGTGTTCGGATGTGAAGGAACCTGGAGCATCAATTGGAACCATGAAGCTGTTCCCATAGTTTTCGTATCCATGGCCAGCATAATAAAGCAAACCTGAGGAGAAAGCCACAAGGTCAGTTTCTCTCCATAAGAATAAACAGTCCCCTGGGTTCACAGCCAATTTCCCCACAACAAGGACACCTTTTATCACCCTCTAATGCCTCACCTTTCCCCAGCAACAGGGCATAATGTGTCACACCCAATTAATCCCCCATCAATCACACAACAGATCTCATGATCTTTTCAGATCTCAGAAATACTGAACTAAGCTCTCCAACAAAATAGACCTCTTCTGCCACACCCAAAACACCCCCAACAAAAGACTGCCTGAAACTCCTTAAATGATACATAACCTGTGTCCCACCCAACTGAATCCCTCATTGCACAGACCCATATGAAACACCAACTCCTCTCACACCACCCTCGAAGTCATACAAAGTCCCTCCATCACATTTCAAGAAAGAGTTGGATAGAGCTCTTAAGGATAGTGGAATCAAGGGTTATGGGGATAAGGCAGGAACAGGATACTGATTGAGGAGGATCAGCCATGATCATAATGAATGGCGGCGCTGTCTCGAAGGGCAGAATGACCTACTCCTGCACCTATTGTCTACTGTCTATCCTATTCCTTTGCCAATAGTACAGACTCAAAAAGTGTGGTGCTGGCAAAGCACAGTTGGTCAGGCAGAGCTTATGCTCGAAACGTCGACTCTCCTGCTCCTCGGATGTTGCCTGACCAGTTGTGCTTTTCCAGCACCACACTTTTTGACTCTGATCTGCAGTCCTTACTTTCTCCCAATAGCACAGACATCTTGTGTCACAGCCACCTTCACTATCCTGCACCAAGACAGACTCCCTGCTAGTGTGTCAGCACCGTTGTCTGAGGAAGAGAGTGTTTCTGACTAGGATCTCAAACCCAGCAGCAAGCTCATGGTCTACAAGGTAGCAGTGTTATCAGCCTTCCAGCTCGGGTTGAAAGTATACACCAAATACCGCAGTAATAGCACCAGCAACACCTCTGCATACTCAATGACAGGGATAAGCATATCAATATCAGGACAACATTCCCAGCATTAAGGTCCTGGTTACTGTCTATCAGCTGCATTGGATAGGCTGCACAGTCCGTATGCCTGACACAAAACTCCAAAAACAAGTTTTCTATTGCAAACTCTGTCACAGCAAGCAGTTACAAGGAGACCAAAGGAAAGATTTTCTCAAAGTCCCCCATTGAGACAAAGTAACCTCCCCACTGACCCATAGCAATCCCTCGCCCAAGGCCACCCAACATGTATAAGTATCAATAAAATGTTGCGTATTTGAATATTCCCAACAGGCCAGGTGAAAGGCTAGCATCAACAGCAGTGGGAGGGTTTCAAAACCCTGAGGTGACTAAACAGCCTTCCACCCCCACCCATGTCAGGGTGTCTGAATAAGACATTGGACTGTTTAGTCACCTCAGGACTCACAGCAACTAGAGAGAAAGAGGGTTTCAGGACCATAACACCAGGATCACCCTCAGACATAATGAACTTTTCCTTATAACGTGTTTTTATAAAGAGGATGTACAGGCAAAAATGGCTGAGAATATACATTCTGAGTAATGTCTGACAGATGTGAGGGAAGTTACAATGAGAAAGACTTCAAAGGGAGAAATGCCTTGCAAACTGAACTGAAATCTCCTGTGAGTTTTCTCAGATGGGAGAAAAGCTTACAGTCTAGGAATGAGGTATCTTTGTGTTCTCCCCTTTAAAGAATTCACAAAAACACACTTAAAAGCCAGTTTACATGTACGCATGTAGACTAAGGTGTGTACTGAGGATTGTAGCAGAGAAAGCTCCTTGTCGTCCCTGCGTTGTAGATAAAAATAAATAAAATCTCTCTTTGCTAGAAGCCAGGATGCAAATGAAACTGCAGTCTAAAGGAAATAGGGCAAAGCTATGCAGCTGACTTTCAAAGCCACAACACCCCATTGTCTAATCTACACAAACTCAAAGACTGATTTGCATCTTTTTAAAAGACTTTTATCTTTTTTGGACTCACCTCTCATTTTTAATCTATGTGTATTGCATTACTATTTCTTCTCCCATTCATTAACTAATATATTAACACAAGAAAGCCTGGTTAAACTGGCTCATTTTAAAACATAAATTAATTTGGGTCTGGGGGAGGGAGAAATCCACATCCCACTTTTAAATTAACTTCATTGAGACCAATGAGGGGATGGATGAATAAAGAAAGGGAGCCAGTTCATCCCTCCTCACCCCTGGAGCTTAATCATATGCCCTGGAAACGCAATAAATTGGGGAACTGAACCCAGGAGCTCTTATGACAAAAGTCACTACCAAATGACACAGCCTGTTTATCACAACTGGCTCTGAGAATTAAACTTCAGAATATTCAAAACAATATACAGTACTACAGCACTCAATTAAGAAGCATAGGATCACTATCCAACAATTCTTTTTAAAAAGTAAAGGTGTGAGCACAGGTTGAGAACAGGAATCAGTTTGCCTGCATGAAGAAGGGCTTATGCCCGAAATATCGATTCTCCTGTTCCCTGGATGCTGCCTGACCTGCTGCGCTTCTCCAGCAACACATTTTCAGCTCTGGTCTCCAGCATCTGCAGACCTCACTTTCTCCTGCATGATAAAATACTCGGGCAACACTCCAGGAATGAAGAGCTAGAATCATAGCATTCTCACAGGGTACACAGAGACCACTTGGCCTATCAAGTCTGCAACGTCCCTGTGTACAGCATCCCATCCAGATGCACCCCCTCACCTATCCCTGTAGCCCGCATTTACCAAGGTTAACCCACCTGGCCGACACAAACCTGGACACTATGGGGCAATTTAGTATGGCCTTTCCACCTACCTGCCCATCTTTCGACTGAGAGGAAACCCACACAGATACTGGGAGAATATGCAAACTCCATACAGACAGTTGCCCGAGGCTAGAATTTAACCTAGGCCTCTGGTGCTGTGAGGCAGCAGTGCTAACCATTGAGCCACCTTTTAACTAACTGGAATGCTCCAGGGTCCATGGAACTGTGTCTATCTTCAAGGGAAAGAATTTGCAGTTAAACTTTTGTGAAGAGGGAATTTAGTTGAATCGGATTTGGAAGCATTAATTTGTCGGTACCATAAACTCCCTTGTCAAGAAGTAACAAGAATTCATTGACAGCTCTGTGCATCTCGAGTCTGGTGAGGTCGAGGAGGGACACAACCTTGAAGTCGAGCTGACGAAGGAGGTTTGTAAGCTCATGCACATCCACCATTGGAGCCTTCAACTGCTTGTGATGTAAGTAATTCATGTTCCCCATCAGCAGAGCCACCTTGTCTGTTGCTGAAAGAAACAAGGAGTGAGTGACCATTTGTACTGTCTGTACTGTCTGTAATGAGGCTGATCAGAATCAGCAGTACAACACTTCAGGCTTTCAGTGTCAGCATTGAACATTTTCAGGTCAGGTACAGCATGGGTCAGGTTCGAGAATGAAGTTCACCCTGGAGTTCCAGCCAAAAACTGATATTATAATCAACATCACAAAAAATGATGTGATTTGGTTACTATCACACTGCTGGTTGTGGAATATTGCTGCTGGCCAATTGGCTGTCATGTCTCTAACAATACAACAATGATTAGATGTCAAAGAGAAATGCACCTCATTAACTATAAGTTGCTTCAAGCCCTTTTTTTAAAAATCAGTCCTTGTATTTATAGTGGGGGTTGGTTGACGATGTTAACCCTTTAGTGTTTTTCCTGTGGTGTCCCATTTCTTCATCCATCTAAGCCTGAGGCTGTGCCCAGTGTAGCCACTTCCAAAGAAATATTTAGGTGTGCACCTGTCAGTACTGGCCCATTGCCTACTTGTACACCAAGGTACAGTGGGCAATGGGCAAGGTGCTAGAAAATGGGACTGGAACAGGAAAGTGCATATTTTTGACTAGCATTGACTCTTTGGATCAAAGGACCTTTTCTGTGCTGCAGATCTCTATGACTTCCTATTGCAGCCACTCCTCAGGAACAGTCCTGGTGGTAAGACTCAAACAACTATCCAAGGGCCTACTGACCAGTAGCCATTTGTGTGACAGGATCAGGCTCAGTGTTGCCAAGGTCCAATATTCTGTTGAATCCCACCATCCAGGTTTACCCAATAATTAGTGAGCAATGAACTTTATGGCAATAAAATATGAATCTGATTTGAAAACTGTACAAGTTTACCATAGAACTCGACAGGCCAATGGAAAGCGTTCAGCTGTGTTCCTGGACTGGAACCTGTGAGGAAATTAACACAAAATAAACTAATCTTTTACTGAAAACAGTGCAAGAAAATGGGTCATCACTGACCAGGGATCAGACTGTCCGGATTCAGACGCTGACTGATGGTCAGACCCTTACTAACCGGAATCATTTTAAGACCATGCTTTGGTTTGGTGGAAGCTGTGCAGTAAATGTTAAGATTGGACCTAAATTCTGATCCTATGTTTCCCACTTTCATTGAGTAACTTTCATTATTGAGATTTTCAAACAGATTTCTTCTCAGTAAAACAAACTTCAAAACTTTAAAACAACCGCTTTTCCCACCTTATCTGATTCCCACCCTGTTCAATAATATGCTCCCTCCAACTTTCTGTTCCAGCCCCATCCCAACCTTATCTTTGACTTACTTCATTCCTGTCTAACCCAGGCCAACTCCAGTACCTACGTTATCTCAGTCTGTCCCATTCCATCTCCTCAATGCTCTGTTCCATCACGTTTCACTCCTGTGCTGCCCTACATGTTTTCACACAAAGATGTTATTTCAGTTATTCATGTGCTTAACAGTGTGAATGGCTGATTTACAATTCGCCTTATGTTAATTTTCGTTGAATCCCTACAAGATGTAAGCAGGCCATTTGGCCCATCGAGTCCACACTGACCCTCTGAAATGCATTCCACCTAAACCTACCCCCCTACCCTATCCTGGTAACCCTGCATTTCCCATGGCTAATCCACCTAGCCTGCACATACCTGGAAACAATGAGCAACTTAGCATGGTCAATCCAGCTAAACTGCACATCTTTAGACTGTGGGAGGAAACCAGCCAAACTGGAGGAAACCCACTGACATGGTGAGAATCCCGAGGGTGGAATCAAACCTGGGATCCTGGCAGTGTGAGGCAGCAGTGCTGACCACTGAGCCACTCTGCTGTCCTATTAGTTCCAGCAAAACTCCAACAGCAAAATGACACCAGTAAATACAAACCCAACATCAGTATTACTCAGAGGTATCACACAGAAAGCTATTCAGACAAAAACAAACCAAGGCAAGGAAAGATGTTAGGATTGGTGACTAAAGGTTTGGTCAAAATTCTCGTTTTCAAACAGAAAAGTGAGTTAAAAATTTGGGAAGCATTTCAGAGCTTGGAGATCTGAAGGCATTTCTGCCAATGGTTGGGCAAAAGAGTTTAGATGTACAAAATTAAATTAAGAATCACACAACACCAGGTTATAGTCCAACAGGTTTATTCA
This sequence comes from Chiloscyllium plagiosum, assembly GCF_037043375.1. Classification (NCBI taxonomy): domain Eukaryota; kingdom Metazoa; phylum Chordata; class Chondrichthyes; order Orectolobiformes; family Hemiscylliidae; genus Chiloscyllium; species Chiloscyllium plagiosum. Next base: position 33,959,444 of record NW_028270166.1, on the reverse strand, counting down.
GAAGTACAAGCTTTCAGAGTGCTGCTCCTCCTGCCCCAGTAAGGTGCAGTGCTCCAAAATCTTGTACTTCTAAATAAACCTTTTGGACTATAACCTGGTGTTGTGTGAATTTTAACTTTGACCACTCCAGATGTTCTCAGCTGGTTAAGGGAAATAGTTACGTGGACAGATACAGGTTGATTAAAGTCAGTATCCATTTCTTAGGGGAAAATTAGGAGAAAACTAACTTGCTGGAATTTTTATGAAGAGGCAGCAGAGAGAGCTGATGAGGGCAATACTGTTGACATGGCGTTCACTGACATCTAAAGGTATTCAGTACACAACAGACCATGGAATACAGGTGACAGTAGCAGCAGGCTATAAATTAGCAGGAAACAGAATAACGTTAATGGATATCTTTCAGACTTGTAATAGAGTTCCCTAGGTTCAGTCTGGGGACCCTTGTTCTTCCTGTTTCATATTAATAATATTGACCTTTGTGTACAGAACACAATTTCAAAATTTGCAGATGGTGCTAAACTTGGAAGTTTTCCAATCTATGAGAAGCATAACATTGAATTTCAAAAGCACATTATGAAGTTGGTAGATTGGGTGAACAGGTAGCTGATGATGTTTAATACTGAGAAATGCAAAGTGACTCATTTTTGTAGAAAGAACATAGAGATAATTTCTGAAGCTTTATTCATAGGTACTTAAGAGTATAAGAGTAAAGAGGTTATGTTGATATTGTGTAAGACACTAATTAGATCTCAGCTGCTGTACAGTGCCCAGTTCTGATCTCCACACTCTAGGAAGGATGTGACTGCATTGGAGAAAGTGGAGAAGAAATTTACAAGAATGATTCCAGATATAAGGAACCATTCTTATGAGGATAGAATAGAGAAGTTAGTAATATTTTCCTTGAAGAAGAGAGGATTGACAGGAGATTTGTTACACTAATGGGGAGGAGGCAGGAGAATGGCACTACGTGAAGAGCTCATTTGGAGAGCTGGTGCAGACACAATGGGCCAAATGGCCTCCCTCTGCAATGAAATTACTTTGTAATTGTGGGACGTATGAGGCTATGAAGGAATTTACACACAAAAATAAAACGCTTAATTTGGAGACCCTGTGATTCTGGGAGATACTATCTGGTCAGTGAGCATGGCAGTTCCAGATGAGCAACATGTGATGAGAAACTGGCAACAAAATATTAGGTGAGTAAAGCCATTACCTTCATCAGTGCCCATGAAAAATGCCCCATTGAAGGATGTATTAGGTCCTTAAAGGATAAAGAAGAATTTGTGACATTGGTAAATGCAGACAACAATGAAGATTATGTTAAAATAAAACATTCTCAAATAAACACTGACATGATGGTGGTGAAAGTAAGTACAGTAACTACAAACAATCTCAACATGAAGATCACAAATTTCATTCAGGCGTTAAGCTGATAGTGAAAGAGATTTGATTTTTTCCAATCAACATTAAAATGTTATTATTTCCCCATTAAGTGCAGCATCAAATACTAAACTGTGCCACACAGAATCCAAAGACTCTGAGGTCAAATTTGATTTTAAGAAATGTTTTTCATAATATAATCAGTTCTCAGGATGTGACTAAAGGTAAAGTCGCCATTGTCTAAGGTCCCTCTCTCAGACAGATACAACTGGTGATGGTTCAACCAAAAGGTTCACCATGCCTCAGCCGAGGCCAAAGGCAAAAGGTGGCACCTTCATGGTGACCTCAGCCAGTTTGAGAATTGAACTTGTGCTGTTGTTGACACTCTGCATTGGATACCAGCCATCCAGCCCAATGGAGCTGAGCTGCCAATTGTCATTTCTCAGGGCAACCAGTGCAGTAAATGTGGCCTTGAAGGCATTAATCACATACCAAGTATGGAAGTGAACTGGCAGTGTGAGGCAGCAGTGCTGACCACTGAGCCACTCTGCTGTCCTATGAGTTCCAGCAAAACTCCAACACCAAAATGACACCAGTAAATACAAACCCAACATCAGTTTCATTCAGAGGTATCACACAGAAAGCTATTCAGACAAAAAACAAACCAAGGCAAGGAAAGATGTTAGGATTGGTGACTAAAGGCTTGGTCAAAATTCTCGTTTTCAAACAGTATGGTAATGAGTTGTCACCATTTTAGAATGTCAATAGTGTCCAACGCAAAGAGAGGGCATGTCTTAAATATCTATGTATCTTCACAATACAACGTCTATCACTGCTTGATCCCTGAGCCTAATTACATGTGAAAAATGCACTTGTGTGGATAAAAGACAGAGGACACCTACTAAAGTGAGTGTATATGTTGTGGCTGAAAAAGAGGATTGAATTATATTCTGAGTATAGGCAAAATATTATTTTTGAAGCTGAAAAATGGGGCCATCTTACACAACAGGTCAAATTATATGCCGTGATTTATTGTAATTGTGTTGAACATACCTATCTCCACAGTAACAATCTTGCTCCAGGCCTCGTGATAAAGATTGAACACATGACAGCAATATTCTCCACGGTCAGCAGTTGTAACTCCATTAATCTAGGTTTAAAGTTAATAAGAAGGAAGTAAGTACAGTACACATTTGCCTGTTTAATTATTGATGCCACCATTGGTCATGTTCTTTCAGGCAGTCAGTCCACTATAATGGCAGAGAACCAGTTCAGTTAATCAGAAGTTTACCCCAACTCCTTCCCATGGAAAGTGGCTATCCTATGACTATCCATTGAACTATAACATGGAGCTAGTCATACAAAGCAGCTTACAGTACTGAGGTCCAAGACATATAAGATCGCCAACAAAAAGTTACAACTTTCCCAGGAGCCTCAGGTTTTCAATCTTGCATTCAAGTTGGTCACTCTCATCGCAGTCTCTCTTCATGTCACTCACCATCCTGACCTGAAAATATATTGCCTTTCCCTTCAGTGTTGCTGGGCCAAACTCCTGGAACTCCCTCCCTAACACCATTGTGGATCTAACTATACCAAATGTAATGCTCTATTCTAGAAAAAAGGGAGGCAGAAAACAGGAAATTATAGACCAGTTAGGTTGACATTTGTCATGGGGAAGGTGTTAGAATTGATGGGCAATTGGGAAATCTCAAAATAATTGAGTACAGTCAACATGGTTTCAAAAAAGGGAAATCTTGCTTAACAAACTGAAATTCTTTAAAGGATTAACTTTGTGGTGTGGATAAAGGGGGTGTACTTTACTTGAATTTTCAGAAGGCATCTGACAGGGTAGCACATAGAAGGTTACTGTGTAATTCTATACGAACACATGGATCAAGTAGAGATAAGTTAGAGAGAGAGAGAGTTCAATGAATTTTTCACTCAAAAGTATCAGGCTGTGAAATACATTACTATGGAATATATTGATAACGATATAGATGGAGGGGTACGATATAATTTGATATATTTCTGAAAGAAGAGAAGAGAGAGATTGAGGAATCTGGTGAGAAGGTGGGTTGAAGGAACCTTGTATAAAGATGAGTAGTTGGGTGAAAGTGTACCTGGTGAGAAGATGGATTAAGGCAATTAGGTTTTTGGATCTAATGGATGCCTCTTGTTTTCCAATATGTCAGCATAATTAGTGCTGGCAACATATTGGTGCATGACTAGTCAATGATAAAACAGACTCTTTTGCCTTTGTGAACTACCATCCTATGTACAATCTCTTTCTGGTCAAAAGTTCTTAAACATGTTGTTACTTTCCAAATCTATTCCCATCTTACTGTGAACTCAATGTCTGATTCTTTCCTCTGAGGTTTCTGACCTTATTGATCTACCCTTATCAAAGTCACACATGACACTTTACATAGCTCTAACAATCGTATCCTTCCTCATTGTTTTGATATGGTTGACCATACTGTCCTCCTCTATCACCTTCACACTGTTGGCCATCTGGAGGGGACTGCATTCACCTGACAATCCATCAAAGCCAAAGAATCACCTGAAATGGCTTTGCTTTCCACTCCTGCATCATTATGTCTGATATCGCCTCAAAATTTATTCTTGGTCCTATCCTACTTCTCATTTACATGCTTCTACTTGTCAACGTCATCTGAAAACACAGCATCAGTGTTGTCCAGCGCTACCCAGCTCTATACCGTGGCTGCTGAAACACTTATTTCTCCTTTGTTTTCTCGGGATTTGACTATTCCAATATGTCAGCGTCCAATTATCTGCTCTTTGTAAATGTGAAGTCATCCAACTTTACTCTTGCTGAAGAGTCATGTTGGATTTGAAATGTTACCTGTTTCTTTCTCCACAAATATTGTCAAGACGTGCTGATTTTCTGTTTAGAATTCACACCATATCCTGTTCAGCCATCATCTTGCTCTCTCTGACCTGCTTTGGCTAAATAACCTTGATTTTAAAATCCTTTTTTAGGCTTGCTCCCTGGCCTTGCCCTCTATAACCATCTAAACCTGTCAATCCTTTGAGATATCCTCTATTTCTGGTCTCTGTGGTATCCCTGGTTTTAATCACTTTACCACTGGTGGCAGTGCCCTCAGCTCCCTAGGCTCTAAATTTTCCTTTTAAAGCTGGTCCACATTACCTTTCACCTTTAAGATGCTTCTTAAAACCTATTTATTTGTCCAAGTCTTGGTCTGACTGCCTTCACATCTCTATGTGTCTCACTGCTATATCTTATTTGACAACACTCCTGTGGAGTGCCTTGTGATCTTTTACTCCGCTAAAGGTTCAAATTAAATATAAGTTGCTGTTTCAACAATTAATGAATGAGTTGAATAATAGCTCAGTTCAGGCAATGCGGCAGCAGAGGAATTTATTGCTGTAATTCTTGAGAAAAGTCTCCCCTCTATCTGAGTCATACATTGACAACATAACCAGTCACCAGAAAATGATCACTAACCTTCAGATATGGTTCATTTGCCTCAGGCAGTATCCGGTTGTTCCGAAACCACTGGTACTTTGGTGGAGGTTCACCAATGGCGTAACATGGAAGAACCATGGTATCCCCTTCCTTCAGGGTCAGGGAGCTGGGCTGCACCATAATGTGCACCCTGCTCAAAGACAAGCAAACTCCACCTGCTGCAGGAAAAGCTAAAGAAAGATTCCATTGTGAAGGGAGATGACAGATTAACTGTGCTCAATCTCTCCTAAATCAGACATCAGACAATGTTGCTGAGCTAGCAGGGAGAAGCACCGCTCACTTTGTTACTCAGCCACACATGTCAGAAGGCTCTGGGCTGGATACCTCATCCGTTTTGTGTTGGTTGATTTTCCCATGTTTGTGAAAGGAGCAGGGGCTGCTACAACTGGTCTCAATGCGTGAAGTGAGGGTCACTCTGCCTGCTTCTGATCACAATTAGAACCCTGTGGTCACTGGCTGAGAACCCTGTCGTCACTGGCTGTACTGGTCAGCCAGTGTACTGGTCAGAACCCTGTGGTCACTGGCTGAGAAAGGTGTGAATGCTGACCAGACTGTTGGTTTCATGTGGGGTATGATCTCTCTTCCAAAACGCCCTAATCCCAAACATTTTATATGATTTAGCAGGATATCTAATCAAGTCCGATCCCAGTCTCACCCGAAGCTCATTAAAAGGATCCTTCCATTCACTAGTGATAATTCTCATTCACTTTGATGTCCTTAAGTCCAGGTACTGCACGCCAATGGTAGTATCTAACTCAGAGCAGTCTTGTTCTTGCTACCTACTGAGAAGAACAAAGGTGCCTTCTAGAACTGATGAACCATCGATTAAGGAGAAAGTGAGGTCTGCAGATGCTGGAGATCAGAGCTGGAAATGTGTTGCTGGAAAAGCGCAGCAGGTCAGGCAGCATCCAGGGAACAGGAGAATCGATGTTTCCTGAAGAAGGGCTTATGCCCGAAACGTCGATTCTCCTGTTCCCTGGATGCTGCCTGACCTGCTGCGCTTTTCCAGCAACACATTTCCAGAACCATTGATTAATACTGATCTAACACCTAATTTCATTTGGCTTGAACAGACATTTAGAAAGTGACAGCTGTGTACATACATAGGCATGGGAACAGGAAAACAGTAGCAGGCCATTCAGCCCTTTTCAGCCTGCTCTGTTATTTATGCAATCACAGCCAATCACCCACTTCAACGTCTTTTTGTTACACCATCTCCATATCCTTTTATGTCATTGATAATAAGATATCTATCAATCTCTACCTGAAACTTACTCTGTGACTGAGTTTCCACAGCCCTCTTTGATAAAGAATTCCAAAATTCACAATTTCTGAGTTAAAAAAAAGGTTGCATCTTGGTTTAAGTGGCTTCCCAATTATTTTGAAAATATTCTCTCGTCTACACTTTCCAACCAAGGTAAACATCTGATGTTTACCTGTCCTTTTAAGTATTTTTAGGTTTTGATGAGATCATGCCTCATTCTTCCAAAATCTAGAGAATGTAGGCCTGGTTTGCCTAATTTCACTTCATGGGACAGTCCTACCATCATGGGAAGAAATCTGGTGAAGCTTCCTTGTACTCCCTCAATGCCAATATTATCTTTTTCATGGCAAGGGGACCAAAATTGTATACAGTCCTTCAGGTACGGTCTAACCAAGGTTCTATGCAATTGAAGCAAGCCTTTGCTATTTTTGTACTCAAATCATACATGATAAGCGCTCTTATATATATATTGCTTGGGTCCCAAGGACTAATCTTTGTGGTCCTCTGGTAGTCACAGCCTGCCAATGTGAAAATGACCTGCTATTCCTGTTTTCTGTTTGTCAGCCAATCCTTAATTTATACCAGTACATTACTTCTTATCTCACGTATTTTAATTTTGCCAACTAACTTCCTGTGGGGGATTTTATCAAAAGCTTTTTGTAAAATCCAAGAATACAATGTTCACCAACTCCACTTTATCAATTCTATTAGTCACTTCCTGAAAAAAACCCCAACACATTTGTCAAATGTGATTCCCCATTCATAAATCCATATTGATTGTGACTAATATAATTATTATTATCCAAGTTTTCATTTATTACATTCTTTATAAAAGATCAACAAATTATCTACTACTGATGTAAGGTGAACAGGTCTGCAGTTCCTTGTTTTTCCTCTCCCTCCCTTCTTAAATAGTAAGTTGACATTTATCATATTCTAATCTGCAGGAAACCATTTGGTCACCAATGCAGCCATTATCACATTCGTTACCTCTTACAACATTCTGGGATGTAGAATACCATTTTGTGGGGAATATCAACCTTCAGTCTCACTAATATTTGCAATAATTTCTTGCTAACACTAATCTTTTTCAATTCCTCATTGTCCCGAGTAAGATGACTAATTCTGGGAGATTTCTTTTAACGTCCTCAGTGAAGCCAGACACAAAGTAACCATTTAACTCCTCTGCCATTTCCGTGTTCTACATTATGAATTCTCCTAAGTCTGTCTGTAATGGACACACATTTGTCTTAGCCATACATTTCTTTATTTTGTATCTACAGAAGGTACAGTCTATTTTTATGATTTTTGCTAATTTATATTCATATACTATTCTCTATTACTTTATCAGTTTCTTGATCCTCTTTGGCCATACTCTGGAATACTCCCTATCCTCAGGTTTACTACTATTTCTTGGAACTTTATAGGCCTTTCATTTTAAACTTATACAATCCTCAACCTTCTTTGTTAGCCACACTTATCTGGCTTTTTCGGATTTTGATGCCTTGAAGAAATATATAGTTACTATAAAATGTAATAATCTTTACAGAATACACATTGCCTATTGCATACCCTTTAATGTGTTTTTCCAAGTCACCTCAGCCAATTTGTTTTTATTACCTTCATCTTATGTTATGTTCAAAATCAGCACACTGGTTTCAGATTGATCTACCTCACTTTCAAACTTAAGTGTAAAATTCTATCAATTTTGGTAACTCATTCCAAAAGGCTGTTTTACAACAATATTATTACTTTACCCTTTTTTATTAAATAACACTAGATGTTTGGGAGTTTGGAGATTTGTAGCTCAGGTCATGGATCAGGCTGAGCTGGTGGGTTTGTTGTCAGAGGTTTCATCACCATGCTAAGTAACGTCATCAGTGAGCCGCCAGTGAAGTGTTAGGTATTCAGTCCCACTTGATATTTATCTGTCTCAGGTTGTTGTGGTGGGTGATATTATTTCCGGTTCTGTTTCTGAGAGGTTGGTAAATGGGGTCCAAATCAATATGTTTGTTAATGCAGTTCCAGTTTGAATGCCAGGCCTCTAGGAATTCCCGTGTATGTTTTTGTTTAGCCTGTCCCAGGATGGATGTATGTCCCAGTCAAACTGATGTCCCTCTTTGTCTGTGTGTATGGATACCAGTGATAGTTGGTCATGTCTTTTTGTGGCTAGTTGGTGCTCATGTATCCTGGTGACCAGCTTCCTGCCCATTTGCCCAATTTAATGTTTGTTGCAGTCATTGCAGGGTATTTTGAATATTTGTTCATTTTGCTCATTGTTGGTACGGGGTCCTTTAAATTCATCAGGTGCTGTTTCAGTGCGGTGGTAGGTTGTGGGCTACCATGATACCTAGGGGCTGGAGTAGTCTGGTCATCATCTCTGAGATATCTTTGATGTATGGGGGTGGCCCGAGTCTCTGGGCGCGTTGTGTCTTCCTGTTAGGTTTGTTGTGCAGGAATCAGTGGACTGCGCTTATTGGGTACTCGTTGTTCTTGAATACATTGTATAGATGGTTTTCTTCGGCTTCTCATAGTTCCTGGGTGCTGCAGTGTGTTGTGGCTCATTTAAATAATGTCCTGATGCAGCTCTGTTCATGGGAGTTGGGATGGATGCTCCTGTAGTTGAGTATCTGGTCAGTGTGTCTGGCTTTCCTGTAAACGCTGATGTGCAGCACTCCATTGGCTTTGTGCTCTACCATGATGTCTAGGAAGGGGAGTCTGATGTTGTTCTCTTCCACTTTGGTGAACTTTATACCGATAGGGATGTTGTTTATGTGTTTGTGGGTTTCTTCTAATTGCATTTTGTGATGACAAAGGTGTCATCCAAATTCCGGACCCAAAACTTGGGCTGGATCGTGGGAAGGGCTGTTCATTCTAACCTCTGCATAACTGCTTCTGCTAAAAGTCCTGGTATTGGTGATCCCATAGGAACCATTGATTTGTTTGTAGATCTTGTTGTTGGAGGTAAAGTGGGTTGTGAGGCACAGGTCTAAATAGTTTGAGGATGCTGTCCTTGCTGATGGAATTGGTGCTGTCAGGTTTGTGTCCTTGGTTCGTTTAGCAGTGAAGCCAGTCTTTCTTTGGCTCGGGTAATGTTTATTGATGTGAATAAGGCAGTCACATTGAAGAAAACCATGATCTCATCGTCCTCTACCTTGGTGTCTTTGATGATGTTCGGGAATTCCTGGGTCGAGTGGATGGAATGGATTGCGTCTTCTACTAGGTGTTTCAGTTTGTGTTGCAGTTCCTTTGCTAGTCTGTATGTTGGTGTGCCAGGAATTGAGACTATGGGTCTGAGGGGGGGGGGGCCTTGTTTACGTACCTTTGGTAATCTGTATAAATGGGGCATAAATCTGTATAAAAATTGGATACTTCAGGTTTCATTGTTTGGAGGTCTGTCTTGTTCATTTCACCAGCTTTGTGTAGTTTCCTCAGGGTTTGCTGCAATGCCGTTTTCTAGCTATGGAGTCAAGTCCATCGCCACCTGTTTTACTTTTTGTCTGTCTTTCCTAAACATTGAATTTTCCATTCCCAGTCTTGGTCAGCCTGCAACCATGTTTCCATAATGGCAACTGTACCTACTTGTTTACCACTGTTTGTGCCTTTAAATCCTCTATCTTGTTAGGAATGTTGCATGCAGCCAGAGTGCCCATAATTTTATCATTTTGACATTATTGCACATTCAAGCTTAATTGAATATTGCCTTCATTTTCCTGCTTTCTAATTGTATTTGCCACTTTTCTACTCTCTATTACCAGTTTTACTTCTATCTAATTTTAATGAGCCCTCGGGTTCCTATCCCCTGTCAAAGTACCTTAGAATCCCTTTGGAAACTCTTAGGAACAAACTTCAATGATAAGATATATCAAGCAACCATGTGTTGGAAAGAGTGGATTTCAAGTTTAAAGAAGCAGGTAGCAACTCTGATGGAAAATGACAGCATCTAGATACAGGATATGGAAAAGAGGAAGGAACCAGCAGAGCTAAGAATAGCAAGCAGCTATCACAGGTGGTGTAGTCACTTCACGGTTTCTTAAAGGGAGAACGATCTTTTACTCTTACTGAAATCAACTAAATCAGCAACAGGCAGGCACCAAAACTAGGAACCTCCATGCACCACATCAGGTACAACATTTACCCAATGAGAAAAACTTTCTCTCTGTTTGCACATCATTGTAGGGGGGAAATCACAATATTTTCACCGCGTTGTGCACAATTCCAGTTCAACTTGAAACGAATCTGACAATCAATGCGTAAATCCCGGGCATGATTTAATGCCTAAAACCAATCACACTTTTGCTTTCCACCATCTTTTACAGAGGTTCGATATTTAAATTTGATCAAAATAGGCCTTGTGCATAAAGTTGGCCATGGCTGGTCAACATTGTGAGATTGCAACAATTGTGCTAGTTTGGAAAGGCTCTTCAAATTGAGTTTGCTTACTTGAGAGACAGACATGGCAAGTACATTTGAAAGCGTTTTCTCATAGACGGCCCCTCATTAAGCTAAAGAAGCTACAGCTTCCACAGGCAAGGGGAGGATTGGACTTCCCAGATTTTAGGAAATATTAGTTAAGTTTCCTATTAGGTTACATAGCTGATTGGGTCTTGTCTGATCCGCAATCAATCTGGCTGGACATCGAGGCTTCTCAAGTAAAATGCCCACTTTTTAACCTTTTATTTTCAGACAAGAGGAAAATCATTACGGATCACTGTAAAAACCCTATAATACTAAACAAAATTAAAGCTTGGAATATAATGAGGCAAAATGAGGGCAACTCACATAAAACATCCCTCTATGCGCCGATAGTGGGAGCATGGGGATTCCAACCGGGGTTTACAGGTGCCACTTTTAAACTCCGGGGATCCAGGGGTATCTCATGTGTAGGGGACCTATTTAAAGATGGGGTCCTGATGTCTTTTGAACAGCTGCGTCAGAAATTCGGATTACCTAATGGAGACCTCTTTCGATAATTCAAAATTCGAGATTATATACAGAAGAAGACTACGTTATTAGATAGTCTTTATAAATCAGATAGAGAATGTAGAGTACTACGACCAATGGGGGTATCTTCCGTCAGTGCTATTTATCATTTACTACATGATGAAGTATCGGGAGATATGGACAATCTGCTTAAAACATGGGATCAGGATTTGGGACTAGAAATCTCTATAGAAACGTGGAATGACATTTGGGAAAATGCCAGAAGAATCACCATCTGTAACAGAACTTAGGCTATCCAGCTGAAGATACTTCATAGGGCCCATATAGCACCAGATCGATTGGCAAAATTTAAGGCAGGAGCATCTCAAATGTGTCCCAAATGTAAAATAGAGGTGGGCACTTTTATACATTGCCTATCGACCTGTCATAAGATTCGTAGATACTGGACTAAAGTACCCTGACAGAAATTTTAGGAGCGGAAATTAAAGTGGACCCTGTGTCTCTCCTTTTGGGCTTTTCGAACTTACCCTCCCTGGATATGCATGGGAAGAGATTATTTTCTATTCTCTCTTTCTGTGCAAGGAAAAATATTTTGGTAAACCAGGTGGCTGAGGGCCCCCCTGGACTTTCAAATTGGCACAGATTAATTATGGAATGTATTTCCCTTGACTTCCTTACAAATATGGTGCACCGAAAGACCGAATTATTTCATAAAATATGGCAGCCCTTCTTGAATTATATGAATACAGATATTCCGGCTATCCTAACAAGGGCTTTTATTTAATTGAGATTACGAATCCGGCTGGTCCGGGGCCCCTTGGGAGAGGAATCCCGCACGAATACAGGTTTTGTTACATTTGATGTTAACACATTCCGAGCATGTATCTGACTACCCAATTTCTGTGTTATCCATTGGGTTTTTTTTTCTTTCTCTTATTTGAATAATGTAAGAGACTTAATTATATACTCTGGTTAGTTGTAGGTTAGATTAGTAGTTAATTGAGTTCTATTTTTTTTCTTTCTCAGTATTTTTCTTTTGTTAAATTTTGGTTATTATTTATTTAAGATTTGATTGTATATCAATGTTTGTACTTGAGAGTTTTGTTTATTTTTGTAAACTTGTAAAAATGTTAAATTTCTAATAAAAATATCTATAAAAAAAGAAAGCGTTTTCTGTGAAATGATAATTAATGTACAACAAAACTTAATATATGTCAATGGAATTAATTAATAAATGTTTTAGTTTAGTTTTTATTTAATTTGCCTTTACATTAAATTGCTCACAGGTAAAGAATTGGGAACACTTATTAAAATGTTTATTTTTGGTGATAAACCAATTTTCAGTTGTCTAAATAAAATGGTCTCAAGTTTCAATAGATAAATGCATCAAGACCTTCTAAGTAATGGAAAAAAATTACCGTCTTTAATGCTGCCTGATGGAAGATTTAACTTTTGATTATGGAAAAGAATTTTAATGGAAATGAAAATGGAACCTAGCCAGAAAAATTTCAAGTATATTTTTGATACATTGGGTGGAATCTTTTGTTTTCATCAGGTGTCTTGTTTGCTTGCTCAAAAGGTAGTGAGACACCTGACCTGATTTTTCAGAGAAAGCCCCAATGTATCTTCCTCCAAATGGGCACTTTTGACGGCAGTTGTGGACCTCTCTCCAAAATCACATCCCCGGGGCAGGAAATCCTGCCAATGAGAGGCTGGTACCTCTTGTACTTGGCAGCACATTTGAGAAGGCCATGGCTGTTACGGGAGGTCAGCCAACATCATGAAGACCAAGAGGTCGGGCAAGTGTCTTTTTAGGAGGATTGTGTTTCAGGGATTGGGGATTGTGGAGAGAGGAGCAGAGAAGTTGGAAGCAAGGGAAAAGGTGGCTCACAGTGGCCACATAGTGATTTGTATCCACTCCCCTCAACTATGCACAAATTAGTGCAGACTGAAGGAAATGCCACTCCACCAATTAGCAGCCTGCCTGCACTGGTTTACCAGTCATGGGGGCCAACTCTTTATCGTCTCAACTGGAACTGGGGTAATTGAAACCCTCGAGGAGAAGGTGAGGGCTGCAGATGCTGGAGATCAGAGCTGAAAATGTGTTGCTTGAAAAGCGCAGCAGGTCAGGCAGCATCCAAGGAACAGGAGAATCGACGTTTCGGGCATAAGGACGTTTCCTGAAGAAGGGCTTATGCCCAAAACGTCGATTCTCCTGTTCCTTGGATGCTGCCTGACCTGCTGCGCTTTTCCAGCAACACATTTTCAGTAATTGAAACCCTGGCAGGATTAGGAACTTAACTAATCCTTAAGTGGTCATTATTAGATCACCCAAGGGCGTCAACTGGCGATGGGCAAGAAGGTTGACCTTGGGCTTTCCTAATCAGAACATGATTTGGGCAGAGGGATTCTGGGATGCTATCAGACTTGCTGCCTTTCGGACTGGAAGATTCCACACAATTTCCCCATTGTGGAAACTCTGCCCCCAGAAAATTTTGAACCTACCTGTTGTTGGACTGCTGGCAACTCGGATTTGGACCCATTTGGAATATGAATACTGGGTTCCACAGTGAACCCTACAGACATACCAGTCATTATCATCAAGGTCAACACAGTTAAAGAGAAGCTTTGAGGAGTTTCCACCCTTGACCTAGACAAAACAATTAAAATTTGGAATGATATTGAATTTTGTAACAATTAATATGACAGCTGAGTGCAAGAAGAGAAATATGAGAATAGTCATCTACTGATTGATCCTATTCCTCCCATAGCCTTGATGTAATCCACCACATCACAGATGCTATCCCCACCATTTAACGTCCTCACCATGCCCCATACTTGACTTGTGCATAATGTCTTTTATCTTATCCACTGCCCATATACAACAAAAGTTTGCATTTATTATCTCAAGTATAAAAAAAACCTAATGAACTGCACATCACAAAATAAAATATGGCACCAAACTACATGAGGAGATACAAGGGCAGAAGGCTAATTAATTAAACAGGTAACTTTTAAGGAGGGCTTTGAAGGATGAAAGTGAGATAGAGAGATGCAGAAATTGAAATGGGGGTTTTATAAATGATGCCAATCAATGCTCCTTCTGATTATTTTCCTGTGTGCTGACCTCTGAGATCAAAAAAGCCATTTCATCAGCATGCATGGGACATCCAAGTAACAGTGGTCGCACAGCTCAGAAGGATCACTGGTGCTGATGGAAGCTCATCTTGATATCAGATGTATCATACATGCAAACAGTCTGATTTAGTCTCAGACAGTCACCAGGATGAGAGGAGGAGTCATTGGCGAGCGAATTGGTGGCAGCAAGAACCAAAGAAATGCCTTCAGTCTTCACAATATTTAATCAGAGGAAATCCCTATTTATCCATCACAGATAAGCAATCTGACAATTTAGAGATAGTGGAGGTGGAGAGGTAGAATTGGATCTCATACATGTATATATGGAAATTAAGGCTGCGTCTTTGAACAATGTTGCTAGCAGCACGTAAATGAAAAATTGGACTGAGCCAAAGTTAGAGAGTGGGAACAGAAGTCAGTGCAGGTGATTTCCTGGATTCAATTCGATAAGAATGGAATTTAGTGAGTACATTCCCAGCTGGATGCCAGTAGAGAAGCATTGGAAATGATGGTGTGATCAGTTATGTTAAAGGCCGCACACATGTTAAGGAGAGGCTTGGGCTATTTGCCAGTCCCACTTTTGTGATCTTGTGATCTTCAATGATGTTGCAAGCCAGAAACCTGATGGAGGTACTGAAACATAAACCACATCACCATGGACTTTACCTCACCCATATCACATCGGACCAATCTCTTTTTATTGCTTGTAGAATAAAGGCCAATGTCTCATAATAATCTCAAAGTTAAAAATCACACCACACCAGGTTATAGTCCAACAAGTTTATTTGGAAGCATTAGCTTTCGGTGCACGGCTCCTTCATCAAGTAGTTGTGGAGCAGCATAAGACACAGAATTTATAGCAAAAAGTTACAGTGTCATGTGGCTGAAATGATATATTGAACAAACCATATATTGTTGTTAAGTCTTTCATCTTTTAGAATGGGTTGCAGGTTTCGGTTCATTAATATGTAAATCCAAGAACTTCATTTAAGTCACATTCTCAAAATAACTTAAGGTTTTATAAAAAAAGTGACATCTTAGCTCAGACAATGCATTAAAGGTGTGAGGTTAGAGTCTGTCTGTATCCCAAGCTTGCACACACACAAACACATACTCTCTCATGTACACTCACACTCACAGGCACACAGACTCTCTCTCTCTCTCTCTCTCTCTCATGTAAGCACACACACATATAAGTCTATGGGGTGAATTTGTACTTGCAGAATTATATTTGCAGATACATTCTATTTTGCTCAAACATTGCACAATCTGCAAGCAGTCAATACATATAATATTTTGTAAATTCCACTTTGGAAATAGAACCAGTCTGACTCAAGATTGGGATACAGACAGACTCTAACCTCACACCTTTAATGCACTATCTGAGCTAAGATGTCACTTTTCTTTTATAAAACCTTAGGTTATGGATGTAGGTTTGCTCACTGAGCTGGAAGGTTCATTTCTAGATGTTTCGCCACCCTACTAGGTAACATGTTCAGTGGGCCTCAGGACACCACTTTGACTGGGACAACACATCCATCCTAGGACAAGCCAAACAAAGACATGCACGAGAATTCCTAGAAGCATGGCATTCCAACCGGAACTCTGTCAACAAACACATTGAGTTAGACCTCATCTACCACCCCTGAGAAAAAGAACAGGAAGTGATTTCACCACAGGAAATGACATCACCACAGGAAATTACATCACCAACCCAAAGAAACACAAACATATAAATAGAACCTGGAATTATCAGCAGTGCTTCGTCTGAGGCCCACTGAAGATGTTACTTAGTAGGGTGTTGAAACGTCTGGAAATGAACCTTCCAGCTCAGCGAGCAAACCTATATCCAGAACCTCAACCTGAGCTACAAATCTTCTCAAAACTCGCTAAGACCTTAGGTTATCTTGAGAATGTTACTTAAAATAAATTCTGGGATTTACATATTAATGAATTGAAACCTGCAACCCATTCTAAAAGATGAAAGACCTAACAACAATCTGTGGTTTGTTCGATATATCATTTTAGTTGCATGACACCGTAATCTTTTACTACAAGTTCTGTGTCTTATGGTGCTGCTTCACAACCACCTGATGAAGGAGCAGCGCTCTGAAAGCTAGTGATTCCAAATAAACCTGTTGGACTGTAACATGGTGTTGTGTGATTTTTAACTTTGTCCACCCCAGTCCAACACCGGCACCTCCACATCATAATAATCACAAGTGATTATCTTCAGCTGAACCTTTACAAGTCTAGAATTTTTAAAAATAAGATATATCTCTGTCCCGTAGGTTATTAAAAGGATCTTGCATATTCCAAACAATATGAAAGACTTACTTTGGCAGAATGTCCTGTGAGTTTCTACATTGAATAAAAGATGGCTGAGATTATCACTCTTACCTCATGCTTTCCTCGAAACCATTGATAGCCAAGACCTGGAGGCCCGATAGCTTGGCAGCAGAGAGAGACCCTGTCTCCTACAATAGCACTTTGCTGTTTGGGCTGTACGATGATTTGAAGAGTGTCCGGGGTTGTGGTAAGGCCAGGCATCAGCAACCCTAAAAAAAAAAGAAGCAGTCCTTGCTTTCACCATATCTCACTTACTTCAATGAGCTCTGCTTAAAGCATTTCTTTAGTCAATTTAGCAGCAGCTAATTCAGTTTGGATTAATCCATAAATTCTGCCTCTGCTTTCCTGGCTGACAAATTATTCCAAATATTTCTCATTCTTTGGCTGGCAGATCTATACCAAAGTGTATATATTGTTGAGTTGTTGAGATTTCACCAGTGTCCTCATTTCCCCTTCCACCACGTCATCCCAGTCCTAAGCCTCCAACTCAGCACCGCCCTCTTTACCTGCCCATCTTCTTTCCAATCTATCTCCTCTACCCTCCTCTCCGACCTATCACCTTCTCCCCGACTTTCATCCACCAATTGCATTCTCAGCTACCTTTCCTCCAGCCACATCCCCCTTCCATTTATCTCTCAGCACCCTGGCCCTACAAGCCTCATACCTAATGAACAGCTTATGCCCAAAACGTCGATTCTCCTGCTCCTCGGGTGCTGCCTGACCTGCTATGCTTTTTCAGCACCACACTCTTGACCCATGACACGTTCATGGCAAGTTTTAATTTCTTCCCATCATGACTTGCAAAAGTTGAGGGGTGACCTTACAGAGGTTTATAAAATCTTGAGGGGTATAAATAAGGTGAATAACAGGTGTCTTGCAGGTGGTGGACTGCATTCTTAAACCAGTTTTGGTAAAACACAACGGCTTTCTTGACCAGTTCGTACATCCGTTAAGAGTTTGATGGAAGTCAGACTACAACTACACATAGTCTAGACTGATAGGTTTCCCTCCGCAATTAATGCAACAGTTTTGCAACAATTTCAAAGCCAGTCTTACCAACATTGAGCTTCTATTTCTAAACATTTAAAATTCTGATTCAAGTTCTCAAACTGTCACTGTGGGACATGAACTCTTTATTCTGGAGTATGAGTCCAATCTTCTATGTTAGGCCAGTAACATGACAACTACACACCTGTGACTATCTAGATGAAGGGCAAGGAGCAGACAGATGACCCAGGAGTACTCAGCAGCTAGAACATATCATCAGACAGGTTGCTGAGGCCGAAGTTCAAGCGATTTAAGAAATAGTTCTCTGTTGTACAGGGGTACTCTTGGAAGGATATGATAAAATGGGGTTAATGGCTTTCATCTGAACTGATCTCACATTGTCTTCTGGCTGTCGTGTCTTGATTCACTTTAACAATATCCCACATGGCGCAATGTATGCCCATGAAAAAAAGTTTCAATTCCTAGTTTCAAGGGAATAAGCTTGCAGAATATTTCTTGATGCTCTTTCAATTCCTCTATTTGTCTTTACTTTTCCACTTGTAATGCTCTGATTTTATCTATCATACGCCCGGCATGGGATGGGGCGCTGTTGTAGAACAGAGACACTTAGGGCCTCAGGTACATAATTCTTGAAGTTTGCATCATAAGTAGACAGGGTAGTTAAGAAGGCAATTAGCACGCTTGCCTTCATTGCTCAGATGTTTGATTATAGGAGTTGGGACATTGTGTTGAGCTTTACAGGACGTTAGTGAGACCTTTTCTAGAGTACTGATCGTCCTGTTATAGGAAAGATATTATTAAGCTGGAGAGGGTTCAGAAAAGATTTACCAGGATGGTATCAGGAATGGAGGGTTTGAATTATAAGGAATGGGTGGATAGACTGGGGCTTTTTTTTGGTTAGAGCATAGGAGGCCGAGGGGCGAACTTACAGAAGTTTATAAAATCGTGAGGGGTATAAATAAGATGAATAGCCGATGTCTTTTCACCAGGCTGTGGGATTTCAAGACTAGGGGGCATAACTTTAAGTTGAGAGGAGAAAAATTTTAAAGACATGTGCAGCAATTTTTTACACAGAGGGTGGTTCGTGTGTGGAATGAATTTTCAGAGGAATTGGTGGATGTGGGTACAGTTACAACTTTCAAAAGGCATTTAGATAAGTACATGAATAAGAAATGTTTGGAGGGATACGGGCCAAGCACAGGAGGGCGGGACTAGTTTAATTTGGGATTATGGTCAGCACGGACTGGTAGCACTGGAGGGTCTGTTTCCGTGCTATATGACTCTATAAAATCTATCTATCTATATATATTTTTGTATTTAGAGAGTGAAAGAGGGAGCTATGACTCAGCAACGAATTGCCTTCAGGCAGAGAACTCATGCTGTTGACGATATCTGGCACATAGAGCAACCTACGAGTGTTTAGATTAGACTCTAAGGAAACTTACTCAGCTAGAGATTATGACTTTCTGATGAACTAATCTTTCCACTTATCCCTATGAAGAAAAGCTTGGATTTACACACTGTTTATAGCCACAGGACATACCAAACAGCTTCACAGCCAATGAAGCATGTTTAAAAAAAATCTGTAGCCCCCACAACAAGAAGGGAATGCTACATTTGTTGCCACCTCAACTGTGGGTGACGAGGGTTTACAATTCAGCAATGACATCACTGCCACCAACTTCCTATTTGAGTGTGCTGGCAGGAAATAGTGGTGTGGGTAATGGACAAATCTGAGCACAAGTTCCCACAGAAAACAATGTCACAGTAACCAGATAATTGTAGATAGAATGGGTACAGGTTCACAAAATCAAGGCTTTGGGGTGCATTGTTGACTGGGGTTCAACTAGAAAAGATGATTTATTATTGTTGGGTTTCCTGTCGTTTCCCCTGCTTTACATATTAGAGCTTGAGCCAGTAGAGTTATCCGCAGCCACATGGGAAGCATTGCAGTCCTCAGTTCTACACTTGCTAACTGCTTACTAATCAGAAACCTTGGAGTACTAGGTGTCAATTAATAAGTGTGTTACAGATTTTTGGTTTGGTTCCAGGTGTTATCTTGGAGGTACTGAACCCAAAGAGAAGTTGTTTATCATGTTCATCTCTCGTAGAGACATTCACGCTCAGCATCAAGTAAGAGCAATATTGCATTTATCTGTTGATAAGGTGGAGATGAATCGATTTCAATCTAACAGACACAGGAGCAGGTCATCCATTGTCTTGAGTCACTTCCACCTTTCAATTAAATCTTGGCTGACCTACATCTTAATTCCAACTGCCTGTTTAGACTCCATAACCTTTCGTTGACTTAATCATGAAGTAAACAGAATTTACCGTTAGACAGAGTTTAACAGACATGAACATGTTCTTCAATTTAATTGTAGCAAAGAAAAGCACCCAATATTATGAGACTTTGTATCTGTAAAAACTGAGGTAATTTTACCCAAAAATTGCCCATAGTGTTAGGTGCATTAGTCAGAGGGAAATGGGTCTGGGTGGGTTACTCTTCGGAGGGTCGGTGTGGACTTGTTGGGCCGAAGGGCTTGTTTCGACACTGTAGGGAATCTAATCTAATCTGAAAAGATAGCATTAGTCTGCTAAGTATTGGTTTCCCTTTAAGGGTGTAAGGTGTCTTTCGACAAATAGTGGAGTAAGAATGAACTGCTGCATCTGATGACTGCTGCCTCCAAGTTCCCACACTCTGCTCCAAATGTTTCATTTTGTGTTATCTCCATTATCTGACTCACCCGTTGATATTATGCACTGTACTGCTTCTGTATGGTCCATCTTATGTAGACAACTGATTAGATGGCTCACTGAGCAGCCACGATCAGCCAGTAACTGGATAAAGTAGCGGCTTGGGCTTCCATCTGGCTCAAGAACCTTCAGTGAGCAGATCTCCAACTCCTTCTCACTGTTAATAGAGTTTCACACAAATCATCAGTCAAATAGTCTAATTCTATGCTGTAATATTCTATGATATAAATATAACTAGAAAACATTCAGGATAGGAAAAGCAAACCCTATCCCTTTTTTAAAAAGATTTGAATCCCATCAACCAATCACATCCTTTAATTCCATCTTTCTGCCATGTTCTTCAGCCCCATAGACTCAGCACAATTCATTAGTTTTAATTCAATTGCTATTTAAACTGTCCATTTCAAAGTCCTTCCTGATAAATTGCATTACGTTTTGTAAGAAGGAATTTCCCTTTCTTTTAGTATCACATTTGTATTCAGTGTCCTAATATTTTATCCTTTCAATACACTGATAAGTTAATTTGGAGGTGGAGGTGTGGTGGAGTGGTAATGTTGCTTGCTCTAGGCTCAAAGCTCTGGGTTTCAGCCCACACCACAGCTTGTCGGCCATGGAAGGTGAGCTTGTAATATGAGGAGAAAGTGAGGTCTGCAGATGTTGGAGATCAGAGATGGAAATGTGTTGCTGGAAAAGCGCAGCAGGTCAGGCAGCATCGAGGGAACAGGAGAATCGACGTTTCGGGCATTAGCCCTTTGTCGACCTGATGGCAGGCTCTGAGAGTGGGACAATATCCTTGTCAGCTATCCTGCAGTAGGTGATGACAAACCTTTGCAGCACTTTGCCCATAAGAATAGTCCAATCTGACGGAAGTCCATAGCCCAAACCTCGGAAATGAGGATAGGAAAAACACAGAGAAGGCGGAACCTACATTGATAACCAGAAAAAGTGAGCAATATGGGTAGATCATTCAGCTGCATCAGCCCAGGCTCCAACCTTTGCTCGAAACCCTCAACTTGATAACCCTCCTTACTCCTTTATAATCCTCAGAAACTACCTCTTTGGTCATACTTTCAGTCAGTACACATCACCCAATGTGGGCTTACCTGCACTTAAACCGTCTGTCTGTGCCAATAACTTCAGCCAGTTTCCTCCATCCCTTCTTGGTGCAGTTGTCCAGAAATATGCTGAGCCTCCTCAGTGTCTGTTCTCCAAGACCACTTAATAGTAAACTCTGGTGGTCCATGGTTTCACCTTCAATTTTTCAACAGAATGGCAAGGATTGTTGGAAACGCATTGAAGAGGCAATCATGATAACTATGTCACTGTCCAAACAAGTACAAGTAAGGGATAAAGAAAGAAACTTGAAGCACATACTGAGCAGGACTATTCTGTCCTATTAGTGTCATCAAATCTAAGCTATGAAAGAGTGGACAGGGAAACATTATTTTCCTTGGTGCATTACTCAGGATTTTTAGAAATAAGGAGTGAGGTTAGAAGTATCATTTCTCAAGATAGAGTGTGCTTGTTCACAATAGGATATTCATGCAGAGTTATCTAAAAGATAATGTAATTTGGATCACACAGGAATAATATAGAAGAATATGGGGCAAAGGGGAGACAAATGTGTATTACTTGAAGGATCAGCGTAAGCAGCTTCCTAATTTACTAATTTGATGGGTCTATCATTCTTGAGGTAATAACTTATAGACATTTGTACAACACAAGTTCAAAAGATACAAATGGATCGTTGGAAATAAAGGACATGTCACCTATAAACAATGAGAATTGCATGCTCAATATTAAACAGGACGGCATTTTGAATTTAGAAATCTAAAAATAACAACCAGAAATATTTTAAACAACAACTGGCTTCAACTTGCAAAATGCAAATATAAAATACATCAATTACACATCCAAACCTTTCAGACTGACACCAAAAACCAGGGAGCTGTTCTTCTTTAACTGAGTATTTCTAGCAATTACAAACTACAAAAAAAGATTTTAAAACGTGTACCTAGTTAACTGGTCTGAAAGCTGTCAAGATCCTGGTACAGAGGGTCCCCATGAAGGCCTATGGCTGGTTCAGCTCCACATCAGTTATAAATTATTCACAGGATCACAACTTGTCGCTGTATTGAAAAAGAGCTGCTCGCTACACAAAAAGGAGAAGTGTATACAGGCATACAAACATGCAGGCATCTGCGGATGTGAAACTCAGTTACAGATATAAAAACACTCACTTCTGCATTTCCATTTAAATGTTCCCCAAATTCACATGCTGCGCAGCAATCTGCTTCCCATAAAGCAGGTACTGTACTAAGGTAACAGAATCAAATCTTCCATGATGCTTTTACACGCTTTGTCTTTATTCTTTCATGGGGTGTGGCCAACATCCCTAATTGACCTTGAACTAAACTGAGTCAACCATATTTCGGAGGATCTGGTGTCATACGTAGGCCAGACCAGATCAGGATGGCAGATTTCCTTCCCTAAAGGACATTAATGAATCAGATGATTAGTGAACGGACACAATTATTTAGACTACTTTTGATTTAGACTTTGTTCATTGACTTTCATTTGTGGTGTGATTTGAATCCATGTCCCCTCACATTAGCCTGAACTATTGGATCACTAGTCTAGTGACATTGTCATTACTCCACCATCTCCCCAAACATGCAAATAATAGATTTAATCGCTGTTTCTAATTGAATTAGCTGATCTCATTCCAGGGCAGAGTGGACAGGGGAGGCAAGACATGTCAAACCCAATATTCCATTGAGCAGGATTGGAAGCGTCTGAATTTGATCCCTGTTCTGTCAGGCACGCATGTTGAGGATAGTGGTTTCATTTTGAATGATGTCCTGACTGAGATAATCTAAGTTGGCACAGGACATCCTCTGATCTATATAGCTCAGCACAGCATTAACCAGTTGAGTTTCTGTAGACAGATGGAAAATGAATAATAATAACCAATTTCAGAGAAAGTTAATACAGGCAGAATGAATCAGGAGCTCTCAAGCACAGTTCCTTCATTACACAATTGTGAAAAACTCAGAAATGTGGAAAAAAAACAACTGTAACTTGTCCATTCATTTCAGGCACTCCAATTGGCTGATAATTTGCAAGTCCAATATGACTAAACCACAAGTTAAAACAGAACACTTTGGATAGCAAACTTTAGGAAGTTTGTTAAAGAAAAAAGTATAACTAAACTTGGAAAGATGACTTTACCAGCTTCAACCGGTTTCTCAGTTTGTTGAAATGTAGGTCACGTTCACACACTCAAGTTGTTGGTTAATAGAATAGAATCCCTACAATGTTGAAACAGGCCATTCAGCCCAACAAATCCACACTGACACTCTGAAGAGTAACCCAACCAGACCCATTTCCCTGTGTTTACCCCTGACTAATTTACCTAACCTACATATCCCTCAACACTATGGACACTTTAGCATGGCCAATTCACCTCATCTGCACATCTTTGGATTGCAGGAGGAAACCAGAGCAAATGAGGAGAATGTGCAAACTCCACACAGACCGTCACCCAAGGCTGGAATCAAACCCAGGTCACTGGCACTTTGATTCTGGATCAGTGGTGCTGGAAGAGCACAGCAGTTCAGGCAGCATCCGAGGACTGGCAAAATCCGAGGACAGGCAAAATCGACGTTTCGGGCAAAAGCCCTTCATCAGGATTAAAGGCAGAGAGCCTGAAGCGTGGAGAGATAAGCTAGAGGAGGGTGGGGGTGGGGAGAGAGTAGCATAGAGTACAATAGGTCAATGGGGGAGGAGATGAAGGTGATAGGTCAGGGAGGAGAGGGTGGAGTGGATAGGTGGAAAAGGAGCTAGGCAGGTCGGACAAGTCCGGACAAGTCATGGGGACAGTGTTGAGCTGGAGGTTAGAAACTAGGATGAGGTGGGGGAAGGGGAAATGAGGAAGCTGTTGAAGTCCACATTGATGCCCTGGGGTTGAAGTGTTCCGAGGCGGAAGATGAGGCTTTCTTCTTCCATGCGTCTGGTGGTGAGGTAGCGGCGGTGGAGGAGGCCCAGCACCTCCATATCCTCGGCAGAGTGGGAGGGGGAGTTGAAATGTTGGGCCACGGGGCGGTTTGGTTGATTGGTGCGGGTGTCCCGGAGATGTTCCCTAAAGCGCTCTGCTAGGAGGCGCCCAGTCTCCCCAATGTAGAGGAGACCTCATCGGGAGCAACGGATACAATAAATGGTATTAGTGGATGTGCAGGTAAAACTTTGATGGATGTGGAAGGCTCCTTTAGGGCCTTGGATGGAGGTGAGGGAGGAGGCGTGGGCACAGGTTTTACAGTTCCTGCGGTGGCAGGGGAAAGTGCCAGGATGGGAGGGTGGGTCGTAGGGGGCGTGGACCTGACCAGGTAGTCACGGAGGGAGCGGTCTTTGCGGAAGGCGGAGAGGGGTGGGGAGGGAAATATATCCCTGTTGGTGGGGTCTGTTTGGAGGTGGCGGAAATGTCGGCGGATGATTTGGTTTATGCGAAGGTTGGTAGGGTGGAAGGTGAGCACCAGGGGCGTTCTGTCCTTGTTGCGGTTGGAGGGGTTGGGTCTGAGGGCGGAGGTGCAGGATGTGGACGAGATGCGTTGGAGGGCATCTTTAACCACGTGGAAAGGGAAATTGCGGTCTCTAAAGAAGGAGGCCATCTGGTGTGTTCTATGGTGGAACTGGTCCTCCTGGGAGCAGATATGGCGGAGGCGGAGGATTTGGGAATACGGGATGGCATTTTTGCAAGAGATAGGGTGGGAAGAGGTGTAATCCAGGTAGCTGTGGGAGTCGATGGGTTTGTAGAAAATGTCAGTGTCAAGTCGGTCGTCACTGATGGAGATGGAGAGGTCCAGGAAGGGGAGGGAGGTGTCAGAGATGGTCCAGGTAAATTTAAGGTCAGGGTGGAATGTGTTGGTGAAGTTGATGAATTGCTCAAACTCCTCGCGGGAGCACGAGGTGGCGCCAATGCAGTCATCAATGTAGCGGAGGAAGAGGTGGGGAGTGGTGCCGGTGTAATTACGGAAGATCAACTGTTCTATGTAGCCAACAAAGAGACAGGCATAGCTGGGGCCCATACGTGTGCCCATGGCTACCCCTTTGGTCTGGAGGAAGTGGGAGGATTCAAAGGAGAAATTGTTAAGGGTGAGGACCAGTTCGGCCAAACGAATGAGAGTGTCGGTGGAAGGGTACTGTTGGGAACGTCTGGAGAGGAAAAAATGGAGGGCTTGGAGGCCCTAGTCATGGCGGATGGAGGTATAGAGGGATTGGATATCCATGGTGAAGATGAGGCGTTGGGGGCCGGGGAAACGGAAGTCTTGGAGGAGGTGGAGGGCGTGGGTGGTGTCTCGAACGTATGTGGGGAGTTCCTGGACTAGAGGGGATAGGACAGTGTCGACGTAGGTAGAGATGAGTTCAGTGGGGCAGGAGCATGCTGAGACACTGTCCCCTTGACTTGTCTGGACTTGTTCGATCTGCCTAGCTCCTTTTCCACCTATCCACTCCACCCTCTCCTCCCCCACTGACCTATTGTACTCTATGCTACTCTCTCCCCATCCCCACCCTCCTCTAGCTTATCTCTCCACGCTTCAGGCTCTCTGCCTTTATTCCTGATGAAGGGCTTTTGCCCGAAACGTCGATTTTGCCTGTCCTCGGATTTTGCCTGTCCTCGGATGCTGCCTGAACTGCTGTGCTCTTCCAGCACCACTGATCCAGAATCTGGTTTCCAGCATCTGCAGTCATTGTTTTTACCCTGGCACTTTGAGGCAGCAGTACTAACCACTGTGCCACCCACCAATGATCTTGATGTTGAGTGGAGATTTACAGGTGGTTCATACTGCAGAGTCTTCAATGTCTGACTAATCACAAAACTTAACTTTAACCTATGGTGGGCCTTTATGGCAGATCAGAGTCAAGCCAGATACTTTCTAATAAAATCATTCAGAGATGCTATTACACACTTTTGGAGCAAGTGGGACTTGAACCCAGGTCTCCTTGTCCAGAGGTAGGGACACTACCACTGTATCACAAGATGCCACAGAGTCAGGTGAATGTTGACTTAATAATTGATTCTAGCTGTTGTTATGAGGAATTTTTTTTTAATAAATAGATGATCTGGTTATCAGCATATTGCTGTATTTGGGAACTTGCAGTGTGGAAATTGCCTGCTTGCTTTTCCGATAACATATTTCTGAATTATCTTGGTCAGAGATGTTATTTACACACCTCTGGAATAATTGTGACTTGAACTCAAATTTCCTGGCTCAGAGATAGAGACATTACTCACCTACCCCCCACCCTCCGATTTTTAAAAAATCAACCTAATAGAGATGCTAATGACATATGGCTGGGACAGGAGAAAGTGAGGTCTGCAGATGCTGGAGATCAGAGCTGGAAATGTGTTGCTGGAAAAGCGCAGCAGGTCAGGCAGCATCCAGGGAACAGGAGAATCGACGTTTCGGGCACAAGCCCTTCTTCAGGAATGAACTCATTCCTGAAGAAGGGCTTGTGCCCGAAACGTCGATTCTCCTGTTCCCTGGATGCTGCCTGACCTGCTGCGCTTTTCCAGCAACACATTTCCAGCTATGGCTGGGACAGGTTGGACTTGAAGCCAGATTCAGAGGTAAGAACTCTATCACTGCGCCACAACAGTGCAATGATTCTAATCAACCTGCGCTGGCATGTTAAAACACAACCCAGGTGCAGGTGGAACTTGATCTGAGATGTCGTGGCTCAGAGGTAGGGACCCCACAACTGTGTCACAGAAGCCCAAAGATTCAGGCGATTGCTGACTTAATTTTTTTTTGTACTTCACTCATAGCACATGTGTGTAGCTGGCTGACCAGCATTTACTGACCCCTGCCTAATTGCCCTTGAGCTGCCTTCTTGAAACGCTGTAGTCTTGAACCTTC
The DNA here is from genome assembly GCF_037043375.1 of Chiloscyllium plagiosum. NCBI lineage: Eukaryota > Metazoa > Chordata > Chondrichthyes > Orectolobiformes > Hemiscylliidae > Chiloscyllium > Chiloscyllium plagiosum. The sequence goes on along the minus strand of NW_028270166.1, from coordinate 33,932,179 downwards.
TGTGGACTGACCCACAATGCCATTAAGGGAGGGAACTCCAGGATTTTCACCCAGTAACAGTCAAGGAACTACAAAATATTTTCAAGTCAGGATGCTGAGTGCCTTGGAGGGGAACTTACAGGTGGTGGTGTACCCTCATATCTGCTGCCCTTTTCCTTCCAGATGGAAGATGCCATGGGTTTGGAAGGTTCTGTGTGAGGATCTTTGGTGAACTTCTACAGTGTATCTTCTAGATAGTACACACTGCTGCTACTCAACATAGGCGGTGGAAGGTGTGGATGCTTATGAATGTAGAGTCGATCAAGCAGAACTGAATGGTTTCAAGCTTCTTGAGTGTTGTTGCAGCTGCATTCGTCCAGACAAGTGGGGAGTATTCGATCATACTCCTGACTTGGGCCATCCCTGGAGGGGTGGGGGAGGGAGAATAGCTCGGAATGCGATAGGTAAGATGAGCGTTGTGGGGTGATGGTGATAGGCTGGAGCAGATAGGTGGGAAGGAAGATGGACGGGTAGGACAGTTCAAGAAGGCGGTGCCAGTTTTAGTGTTGGCAGGTGCTGCCATCAAGGGTGCCCTCTCTCGCCACTACTATTTACATTGGTGATCCAGCCACAGGTGGAAGCCATTCAGAAAGATCCCAATATAACTGCCCCAGAGGTAGGGTCAGGCAGGAATAGAATTATCCTCTATGCAGATGATGTCCTTCTCTTTTTAACTGATTCAATGACATTGTGCCCTGCTTAATACAACTGATTAATCTATTTGGTTTGTTTTCAGGGTATAAAATTAATTTCATGAAATCAGAGGCCACGCCTGTGTGGGGTCTTACTAGTATATCCACCTTTGGGAATGCAACCTGTTTCCCCTTCCATTGGTCACAGGGAGGTTTTCTGTATTTAGTCATTTTTATTACCCCGGTTTTTGATCAATTATATAGAGCCAATTATGATCAGCTACTAGAGAAAATCAGGCAGGATCTTCGGCGTTGGGAAGATCTTCCGAAATCTTGGTTGGGCAGGATAGCTCTGGTTAAGATAAATGTTCTTCCTTGCTTGTTATATCCCATGAGAATGCTCCCTTTGTTGCTGCCAAAGCAAATACTGTGCAGGTTTTACAGCTGAAAATGTGTTGTTGGAAAAGCGCAGCAGGTCAGGCAGCATCCAAGAAGCAGGAGAATCAACGTTTCGGGCATGAGCCCTTCTTCATGCCCGAAACGTCGATTCTCCTGCTCCTTGGATGCTGCCTGACCTGCTGCGCTTTTCCAGCAACACATTTTCAGCTCTGATCTCCAGCATCTGCAGTCCTCACTTTCACCTAGAAGGCTTTACAGCTGTTTTGGATCTTTTATTTTTTAAAAATTTTTTTTCACTCATGTTGCGTGCGTGCAGGTGTGAGACACAGTGAAAGATAACAGGTGTACAAATCTTTATTCAAATTTCTACCACTAGGAAGAAAGGAAACACCAGGGTGGCCAGTCACAAGCAGTGCCCTTCTCAGAGGGCATTGCTGCGTGATCAAACAGTGAAGGGGAAGGCAGGGATTAAATCACAATAGAGTTGGAGGGGGAAATAATACACTCCACCAACTGCGGTGCCCACCTTTCCCTGAAAATCTCAAAGGTGTTAGCGGACCCCACATGCTCCTTCTCCAGGGTCACCTGGGCTCTGACATAACCATGGAAGAGGGGCAGGCAGTTGGCCATAATGACCCCCTCCACAGCCCACTGCCTGGACCTGTTTATGGCCAGTTTGGCCAGGCCCAGGGCTTGAATCTTTTATTTGGCATCATAGATGGTCTCTTATTAAGCTGGATAAATTGGAGCTTCCGTAGGAGAGGGAGGGTCTAGAATTTTTGGATTTTAGGAAGTACCAATTGAGTTCCTTGTTATCCTATGTGACTGAATGGGCCTGTCACGATCCACAATCAATTTGGCTCAACATTGAGACCTCCCAGACAAAATGCCCCCTCATTAATTTGTTGTTTATGGACAAGATGAGAACTGTTATGGATCACTGGTAAAAACCAATTGTCCTAAACACAGTTAAAGCATGGAGAATGATGCAGCAGGGCGAGAGCAATTTACAAAAAACTTCCCCTTTCACTCCCAAAGCAGGAATGTCTGGATTCCCACCGGGTTCGATGGACTCTGGCTTTAAGCTCTGTGAGTCCAGAGGAATCTCCTGTTTGGGAGATCTATTTGAAGAAGAGATCATGATGTCCTTGAACAGCTGAGTCAGAAGTTCGAGCTTCATAAGAAGGATCTCTTTTGTTATTTCCAGGTTAGACACTTCATACAAAAAAAGACTACATTGATGGTTAATCCCTACAAATTGGACATGGAGAGGACAGTGCTCCAGTCTATGGGTGCCCTCTCGATTAGCACACTCTATCAATTGTTAGGTAGCAATGTTGCGAAGGACATTGAACAGTTATATAAAACCTAGACTTGAACTGAAGGTGGAAATCTCCTCTGATATGTGGAAGGATATCTGGGAAAATGTTAGGAAGATCTCGATTTGTAATAGGACCCAGGCTGTTCAACTCAAGGTACTCCATCGGGCTCACCTGGCACCAGAACAGCTTGCGAAATTCAAGACAGGAGTGTCCCCAATGTGCCCCAAGTGCAAAATGGAGGCTGGTACTCATACTCACTGCTCGTGTTCATGCCACAAGATCCACAGGTATTGGGATGACATAGCGAGTGCTTTGGTAAAGGTTTTGGGAACTGACGTTCACTTGGATCCGATATCCCTCCTTTTGGGTCTACTAAATCTCCCCTCCCTGGATGTACATGGGAAGAAATTGTTTAATATTCATTCTTTCTGCGCGTGGAAGAACAACATTCTAATGAGATGGGTGTCAGAGAATCCCCCAGGACCCTCGAGTTGGCGTAGGATAGTCATGGAACACATCCCCCTGGACAAATACGGTGCCCAAGAAAACAAAATTGTTTTACAAAACATAGCGGCCCTTTTTGAATTATATTGATGTAGATATATTGGCTATATTATCCAAAGCCTTTGTTTAGCCGTGAGGACTGTGTCTGTCAGATTGGGTGCCCCTGGAAGAATCCCTAACAAATACAGGTCTACTTGCTATTGCACCCAGTGGTGGGCACCTGTAATGAGATTGCGCTGAGTGCAGTAATTTAATTGAATATCATTTAAGTTACCTTGTTATAACTTGGTTTAATTTTATTTCATGTGTGTTTTTTGTTCTTTCTCCTTGGTTATTTATTGAACTTTAGTTTTTATAGGGTTTTTTGTGTTTCTGTAGTCTGGAGTAATAGTTTGTTTCCTATTATTATAAAGTTGTCATACTATTTTGTATTGGATTAGTAAAAAACCTAAAATATTTTTTCAATAAAAAAATGCAGTGCCAAGTTGTAGGGTTGGATCTGGGATAAGGTGCGGGGAAGGGAGATAAGGAAACTGGTAAAATGGACATTGATCTCGTGTGGTTGTTGGGTCTCAAAGTGGAAGGTGAGGTGTTCTTCCTTCAGGCATCGGGTGGCTAGAATTTGGCAGTGGAGGCGACCCAGGACTTGCGTGTCCTTGAAGTGGGAGGGGGAGTTGAAGTGTTCAGCCACAGGGTGATAGGGTTCTTTGGTGTGCGTCCCAGAGATGTTCTCTGAAATTTGTAGTGGTAGGGGATGGGTCTGGGTGGGATACTCTTCGGAAGGTTTGTGTGGACTTGTTGGACCAAATGGCCTGTTTCAATACTGTAGGGATTCTATGATAACCCAAACTGGACATTGTTGAGCAAGTTATTTCCCAACAGTCAACAATGATTAGATTCTTAACTGTTTTCAATTCCACATATATTGTTGAATTTATTTGCCATGGTGGGCTTCAAAAATGCCACCCTGACCTGGTCTGGTCTAAATGTGACTCCAAGCCCCCAGCAATGCAGTTGACTCTTAATGCAGTCTGAACGAGTCAGTTCAAGCAGCAATTAGGAATGGCCAATGAAATCTGACTCAGCCAGCCAAGCCCTCATTCCATGAACAAGAAAAGACTAAGTCAGATTCTTGTGGTAGTTGTAGTATCTATATGTCTAAGCCAGGGGCCAGGTCAAGTCCCACCTGCTACAGAGGTCTGAAATGACATCCCTGAACAGGGTGATTAGAAAATATCTAAAATAAAGCTAACCTCTCTGAGGGTCAATGCCCAAAGACCCTGCACTCTTCTCAGGGTTAAAATCCAGAGTTTGTACCCTTTTGAGGGTCAAGGCCAAAAGAAACTGTACCTCAGATCATCAGAACCTGTCAGCACAAGGGTTCATGCCCTATGAGAGTCAGGGCTATTGGGATTGGAAATAAGAAAATAAGAGAAAAAATATTTTTGTAAATTGCTATTTTTATTCTGCATCATTTATCAGTAAATGGAAAATGTGAAGCACATTTTTCCCAAGTGTCACTGTCTGAATCACATCACCCATGTTCAAGGAACACAGACACAATTCCTTTGGAACACAGACAATTCCTTCACAATACACTCCTGTGTGTTTGATTGTTGGTTTCAGTGCAAGTAGCTTAAAAATGTGTTGCTGGAAAAGCGCAGGTCAGGCAGCATCAAAGGAACAGGAGAATCGATGTTTCGGGCATAAGTCCGTCCAGCAACACATTTTTAAGCTCTGATCCCCAGCATCTGCAGTGCTCACTTTCTTCAGTGTAAGTAGCACAGGATGTCCGTGATTTGAATTCTCTCCTTCAGACTGCAATCCTCATTGTCGAGAAATGGATCTCCGAGTCCAATATCCTTAAGATTTTTCTAGAATGCCTTTCCTTTGTGAACTTTGTTGTGTTGCCACATGTGCTGTTTTCTAATCAGTTTCCAGTATTCCCAAGATTCCGGGTCTAGTTCATCCAAACTCTTTGGTGGACCAAGGTGCAACCTAAACAACCTACAAAACATTCATTTATTAAATAAATCCATTTATTGTCTGTGCAAGGCAATCACAATAAACCAATGCCAGCTCAGGGGCTCCCCCTGATGGGGTAAAGAGGAGATTCATTGCAGCAAGGAGCTGAAGAAGTCAGCAAGACTAAAATTAAATACACACTGAATTAGATGATGTCAGAAAAAACAACTTCTCAGCGGAGAGAAGATATTTTTTCAAAAATCTAGATTGTTTATCTGCCCCTGATCAGGGTCATGGTCCCTATAATCTGGCAAAGGTTCCCTGAATGTTCTCAGGGTGCTGGAAATTCCATAACTGTTGCCAATCCCAAGATGTAAGCAAACTGAGTGACATTGTGGATCCCTACACAGGACTCGAGAGGCAACCAAAGAAGGTAGGGGTTGTGTAAGGGACCACATTTCTTTGAGTGAATGACATCAGTCAATCCATTGAATCTTTTTCGTTCCCTTGATAATTAGCAGGTTTTAAGATTAACTTGATTGACTGAATTCAGGACCCAGATTCAAGTCCCATCTGCTCCAGAAGTGTATTTTTAATCAACCTTTCAGAGATGGTAAATGCAATACCCTAGCAGTTCTCTCACCAACCTCCTGTAAAATTCAAATTAATTGTGTAAGATCATAAATAGAAGTATGCTATTCAGTCCATTACATGGCATTTGATGACTGATCTAAGTGTGGGTTTAATGCCATTATTTTGTCTGTCCCCATGCAGTTCCCCTAGTGAACTGGAGCCCACAAAAGCCAGGTTACTCTTCAAATAACGTAATCACTAAGCTAGCATATCTGTTGAAACACAAATATCAATAGATATTACAGAAAATATCAATATCACATTCTTACAAATTATATTCATATTCATGTTTCTTGGCACTGTGAGGGATATTTAACACTGACAGAAACTGACAAACTAATCAGGGTCAACTTGATATATTATAAAGGCACCTACAAGAATTTTTAGTTATGAAGAGAGGTGGATTAGACTGGGGTTATTTGCTTTGGAGTAGAGGAGACTGAGGGGAAACCTGGTTTTGATATTTAAAATTAAATAAGGCATAGATTGGGGTAGACAGGAAGAAACATTTCCCCTTGGTGGAGGGGGACACAAAAGTAAGGGAAGGGGCAGGATGTTTCGAATTCATTTTATCGTACTCACAGGAGTATGATAACTTAATGGCACCATCTTAGGTACAAAGGTACCTAGCTACAGAATCTTAGGTACAAAACAGAAAAATAAAGAAAACAAAGGTTAAAAAGATAAACATTCTAACTCTTCTAACCAAAAGAGAGAAAAACAAAGAAGCCCTGTTAACAGTTCAACATCACAGTCCATAATTATCTGTGAGAGGGGACGTGAGGAAAATAGTTTTCACTTAGAGGGTGGTAGGAATCTGAAATTCTCTGGGTATAAGTATTTTAGAGGCAGAGACCCTCTTAACATTTAATAAGTATTTGGATGTGCACTTGCGATTGCAAAGTGCACAAAGCTATGGGCCAAGCGCTGGAAAACAGGATTAGAATAATTAGATGGTTGGTTTTCAGCAGAACAGACTCGATGGGCCAGAAGGCCTTCGTCTGCTGTATAGATCTTGATGATTCCAGGGGGGCAGAATCTGAATTAGGCCAATTAAAAATTGGGAAAAACTTTTCCACATAAAGGGTTAATAGAGTCTGGAAATCACTGCATTAAATCAGCCATTTAACTGAAGAGCTTAAAGACGAAAGATACACAAACAATAACAAAAGAAGCACGAGCAGGAACTGGTCAGTTGGTATTTTCAGTCCGCTCTGACATTCAACACAATAATGGCTAACCTTCTACCTCAATTCTGCCTGCCACACTGTCCCCATTATTGTCCTTAGTATCTAAAAACCCATCAGCCTCTGTCTTGAATCTACTCAAAAATTGAGTATTTCTGGAAATGAGAATTCCAAAGGGTCACAAATCATTTACTGATGTCTCATTTCAGTTCTACTCTGGAGATAATGGCCTTATGAATCCCTAATTGGGGAAACATTTTCTTAGTACTGACCCTGTCAATCCTCTGAGATATTACGTTTCCATTAGAAGAACTCTCAAATATATTCTTCCATAACTGTACACATCACACCAGTGGCCTCATCAACATCTTATATAAGTGCTGGCCACATCCATATCCCATAAATTAATTTTAAAAATATGGACTTTAACCCAAACCTTCCAACTCAGAGACAGAGATACTATCACTGCATCATAAAACCCTAAACTTCGAAAAGGTGCTGCAGAGCTGCTTCTTTCATGGAAGTGAATAACTCCCGGGACCATTTCAGACTATTTAAGATTTAAGACCATCCAATGTGGAACCACAAAAGCAGGATTGGACGAGGATTGCAGATTTCCTTCCCAAGAGGACATTAGTGAGCCAAAAACGTTTTACTACAATTCGATCGTCACAGCTACCGATGCGAGCATTTTAACTGAATTTAAATTGCATGACTGCTACAAAAGAGGATTTCAACTCGTGTCTTTGGATTGTTAGTTCAGACCTCAGGGTGATGAGTCCCTAAGATAACCAATATGTTGTATTTCTCACTTTGTTGAACATATTCAAGTATACATATGGAGAAAGAACAGGGACTGGATTAACAAAATGAAGTTATCATGACTAATAACAATGAATATCCGCTACAGACAATTATTGGACAAGAGGACAATAACCCCAAAACCATGACTATGGGCTATTACTACAGTTAGGTATCCATACGTCCACTCGATCAAGGGCAAAAGGAAGTAAAGGAAGCACAACAAGTATCCAGGTAAGTGACAAAACTCACCACTCAGGGTATTCTGCGTCTGGCCGCAGTTCTGGATCTTTGCCTTGTTTATAAATATTGACTCCCACAGCATGCGTGGTCAAAATTTCAGGATCCTTACAAACCTCTGGACCTTGCAGAACTTCTTTAACTCCCATCTTTCCTTTCCCCTTGACAGCTGCAATGATACAAAGGAAATATCAAGACAGGACTTAGCATCTTCAGGACCTTCTGAAGTATGAATGAAGTTAATGCACTAAGCTAGTCATTTGTTATGAAGTGGGGAGACATGGATAACATCATTACACGTGGGGACACAACCCACCACTGTCTGAGCTATCACTTTAGCTTATAAACCCTTAAGTTATCTCAAGCATGTGACTTAATAGTAGTTCTGGGATTTACGTATTAAATGAACCAAAACTTGCAACCCATTCTAAAAGATGAAAGACTTAACAGCAATCTAGATTTGTTCAATATATCGTTTCAGTTGCATGACACTGTAATTTTTTTGCTATAAACTGTGTCTTATGATCCTGCTCCACAGCAACGTGATGAAGGAGCAGCGCTCAAAAAGCGAGTGCTTCCAAATAAACCTGTTGGACTATAACCTGGTGTTGTGTGATTTTTAAATTTAAATTTATTATGAAAGTTGTGCATTCAAGTTGGATGGGGATTGCTTTCACCAATACATGAATGACCCAGACGGGAAAAAGGCAGAGAGAGAAATCGGTGGGCCTGCTTGGTGTCGGGTGTCTAATGATTCTGTGCAGTCTTGGGACTGCTCAGAATGTGGGGACATGGAGAAGTTAGGCTTTGAGGCTTCATGAGGTGCTCCTGCCATGTGTTTTTAGTTGGCTGGGTGGCGGGGGAGTGGGGTAGGGTCTGTGGGCTACGTAGCCCATTGTGCTGGAAGGGGTGGGCACTCTGTACCCAAATAATACCCAGTCTGCAGAAAGTATGATGCTTGCTCCAACACTGTGCACCCTGGGGCAAGGCGTGAAGATGGATAACAGCAACACTGCCCAGCCCTATGGGACTGAGAGAGAACCCGGCACCGACCACCCTGGGGGTTGCAGGAGCATTCACGCTGTCTGAGGCCTGCTCTAGACGCGATGGAGTGTTAGCTGGCCCCGGCTGACTGCTGGCGGGCGGGGGGTTCCGGGGCCCGCTTACATTGCCCGGTCCGGGGTCGGTAACCTGCAGCCTCGCCTCAGGACAGGCCGATATTCAGGCCCTGCAGGCTCACAGCCGGGATCTACAGCCTTACCACAGCTTCAACAGAGGACTGCGCCTCCTCTACTCACCCGCCTTCTTGGCATATCCACGAGCCACGACCGGACACACTCGGACCGACTGCAACGCGAGCCTCACCGAGCAACACCGCCCTAACCGAGCACAGGCGGCCATTACTCTCCACCACCTCCCCGTCAATCACTCACCGTCCCGCCCCCTCTCCGTCAATCACTCACTGCCCCGCCCCCTCCCTGTCAATCGCTCACTGTCCTGCCCCCTCCCCGTCAATCACTCACTGCCCCGCCCCCTCCGTCAATCGCTCACTGTCCTGCCCCCTCCCCGTCAATCACTCTGTCACGCCCCCATCGCCCTCGATCACTCTGTCCCGCCCCCTCTCCGTTAATTCGCTCACTGACCCTCCCCCTCCCTGTCAATCGCTCACTGTCCCGCCCCCATTCCCGTCAATCGCTTACTGTCCCGCCCCCTTACCCGTCCATCGCTCACTCTGTCCCGCCCCCTTCCCCGTCCTTCGCTCACTGTCCCGCCCCCTTCCCCGTCCTTCGCTCACTGCCCCGCCCTCTTCTCCGTCCATCGCTCACTGCCCCGCCCCGTCAATCGCTCACGGCCCCGCCCCCTTTCCAGTCAATCACTCACTGTCCCGCCCCCTTTCCCGTCAATCACTCTGCCCCACCCAGTTCCCATCACTCACTTAAACTTCACCAACACATTCCACCCTGACCTTAAATTCACTTGGAACATCTCTGACACCTCCCTCTCCTTCCTGGAACTCTCCATCTCCACTAATGAAGATCAACTTAACACTGACAGTTTTTACAAACCCACTGACTCCCAGTTACCCGGATTACACCTTCTGCCACTCTACCTCCTGCAAAAATGTTATTCCTGTATTCGCAATTCCTCCGCCTCCGCTCCCAGGAGGACCAGTACCACCACAGAACACACGAGATGGCCTCCTTCTTTCAAGACCACAATTTCCCTTCCCAGGTGGTTGAAGATACCCTCCAATGCATCTTGTCCACATCCTGCACCTCTGCTCTCAAACCCCACCCCACCAACCATAATTGAGCCCCCACTCCTCACGTGCCACCCTACCAACCTTCGCATAAACCACATCATCTGCTGACATTCCTGTCACCTCCAAACGGACCCTACCACCAGAGATATAGTTCCCTTTCCACCCCTTTCCGTAAAGAACATTCCCTGACTACCTGGTCAGGTCCACACCCCCCAACAAACCACCCTCCCCTGCCAACGCAGGAATTGCAAAACCTGCACCCACACCTCCTCCCTCACCTCTATCCAAGGCCCCAAAGGAGTCTTCCACATCCATCAAAGTTCCACCTGCACATCCACCAATGTCCTTTATTATATCCGTTGCTCCCGATGCCATCTCCTCTGTAGAGCGTTTTAGGGAACATCTCCAGGACACGCACCAATCAACTCCACTGGCCTGTAGCCCAACATTTCAACTTTCCCTCCCACACTGTCGAGGACATGCAGGTCCTGGGCCTCCTCCACCGCCGCTCCCTTACCACCTGACGCCTGGAGGAAGAACGCCTCATCTTCCACCTCAGAACACTTCAACCCAGGGCAGCAATGTGGACTTCACCAGTTTCCTCATTTCCCCAGTCCCTTTACGTAAGAACTGATCCTCATCCTTAACAACTTTTCCTTTGAATTCTCCCTCTTCCTTCAAACCAGAGGGGTGGCGATAGCTCGGACCTATGCAGGTACCTATGACTGCATCTTTGTAGGATATGTGGAACAGTCCCTCTTCCGCAGCTACACCGGCACCATTCTCCACCACATTGATGACTGTATCTGCATTGCCTCGTACTCAGAGGAGGAGCTCAAACAGTTCATCAACTTTACCTACACCTTCCACCCAGACCTCAAATTCACCTGGACCATCTCTGACACCTATCCCCTTCTTGGACCTCTCCATTTCTATCACTTGCAACCAGCAACTGACTTAGCACCAACATCTATTACAAACCCACTGACTCTCACAGCTACGTTGACTGCATCTCTACCCACCCCCTTCTACAAAAATGCAATCCCATATTCCCAATTCCTCTATCTCCACTGTACCTGCTCCCAGGATGAGCAATTCCACTGCAGAACATCCCAGATGTCCTCCTACTTCAAGGACCATAATTTTCCTCCTCAGTGATCAACAATGCCCTCAACCGCACCTCTTCCATCTCCCACACCTCGGACCTCAAAGCCCTCCATACAATCACAAGAACAGAATCCCCTGGTCCTCACATTCCAGTCTACTGATCTCCAAATCCAGTGCATCATCCTCTGCCATTTTCACCCCCATGCAGACTGACCCCACCACCGCTATTTCCTTCCCTCCCCTATCTGCTTTCTGTAGGGACTGTTCCCTCTGCGACGCCTTCATTAGGTCCACACTCCACAATAACATCTCCTCCACACCTGGCCCTCTCCCTGCAGATGCAGGAAGTGCAACAACTGCCCTCACACCTCACCCTCACCTCCATCCAAGGCCCCAAAGAATCATTCTAAGTCCAGCAGAGATTCACGTGCATATCCTCTAATCTGATTTACTGCACCCATTGCTCCCAATGTGGTCACCTCTATTTTAGAGAGACAGTGTGAAATTTTGGGGACCGGTTCAAGTAACATCTATGCTCTGTACTCTCCAATCAACTCCACATCCTGGTTGCCAGCCATTTCAACTTCCCCTCCTACACCCCCAACATGTCTATCCTGGGCCTCCCCCACTGTCAAAATAAGGCCACACGCAAACTGGAGGAACAATACCTCATCTTCCACGTTGGAAGTTTACAACCTTATGACCTCAATATAAAATTCACCAGCTTCCAAATCTCTCCACCCCACACCTGATCCCAGGGTCAGTCCTCCCTCTCCACCCTGACCCTTTGAACTGACCTAACCTGTCCATCTTCCTTCCCAAGTATCTGCTGCACGCTTCCCACTGAGCAATGTCATTCATCTCCTACCCATATCCACCTATCACCATCGCACCAACCTTCCCCAGCCCCACACCCCTCCTTCTATTTATTTCTCAGCCCCCTTGTCAGTCCTGCCCGAAATATCAACTCTACTGCTCTTCTGATGCTGCTTGACCTGCTGTGCTTCTTGCAGCTCCACATTTTATCGACTCTACCCCAGTCCACCTCCACATCAGGCCTTCACCTGTCAATCATTCCTGTGTCATAAAGCTACACACTCCACTGATGTCAGCAGCCCTCTTGCCACTTTGCTATTAGCAGGTGATCATAGAATAGAATCCCTTGTGTGGAAACACACCATTTGGCTGAACAAGTCCGCATCGACCCACCGAAGAGCATCCAACCCAAACTCACTTTATCCATGTAACCCTGTATTTTCCATGGCTAATCAACCTAACCTACACATCCCAGGACAACTTAGCATAGCTATTCCACCTAACCTGTACATCTTTTGGACTGTAGGAGGAAGTCAGAGCACTTGGAAGAAACCCACGCAGACGCAGGGAAAATATGCAAAATCCAAACAGACAGTCAGCAGAGAATTGAACCTGTGTCCCTAGTGCTGAGGCAGTAGTGCTAACCACAGAGGTGACATTGCAGTGCCTCCTAGAGACAGTTTCTATACATTGCAGCATTGATTAGGACAGCCACCTTAGGTCAAGAGTATAAACAGTTTGGAGAGCACAAGGGCTGCTTCCCTAACTTACTCATTCCTTTGTCTGCTTAACTTTCTTTCTCCAGGCACCATCTCCATCTATTTGCTAGCTTTCCCCCACCCACCATAAAATACCACCTTCCCTAGATCCTGTCACATCTGAAGAACAGTCACTGGCTTAAAATCGTAACTCTACTTCCTCTCCACAGATGCTGCTGAGCTTCTCCAGCAATTTGTTTTTGCTTGAGACTATTCCATTTTTCATGGCTGTAAAAGAGGCTCTTGTGGGAGTCAGAAATTCTAACTAAAAGTCTTACTCACCTTCCCTAAAGGTGTTATAATCTTTAAAAGATCATTGACGTTCACTGTGACTATTAAAGTGCGACTTATGATAATGTTGGGAGAGTGAATTTGGGGAATAAAGGAAAGTATGCTGTTCCTTGTGCTCTGAACTGTTTTAACATCCAGGAACTGACCCCTATTCTGCTGTAGAAGCTAATTATTCAGTTAGTATCTGGTAAATGAAGATAAAATCTATTCCTAAGGTTTACATTACAGCAACTAGCGAGTTTGGAGAAGATTTGTAGCTCAGGTTGAGATTCTGGATGTAAGTTTGCTCACTGAGCTGGAAAGTTCAGTTTCAGATGCTTTATCACCATATTAGGTAACATCATCAGTGAACCTCCAGTGAAGCACTGATGGTATGGTCTGCTTTTGGTGTGTTTAGGTTTCCTTCAGTTGATGTCATTTCCTGTTTTTTTTCCCCTCAGAGGGTGATAGATGGGGTCAAAGTCAATGTTTGTTGGTAGAGTTCTGGTCAGAATGCCATGCTTCTAGCAATTCTTGTGTGTCTCTGTGTTTGGTTTGTCCTAGAATGGATGTGTTGACCCAGTTAAAGTAGTGCCCTTGTATGTAAGGATATTAGTGATAGTGGGTCATGTCTTTTTGTGGCTAGTTTTCTGCCTGTTTGTCCAATATAGTGTCTGTTACAGTTCTTGCGAGGTATTTTGTAAATGACGTTCGTTTTGTTTGTTGTCTGTATAGGATCTTTGATGTTCATTAGCTGCTGTTTTAGTTTGGTTGGTTTGTTGGCTACCATGGTGCCAAGACATCAGAGTAGTTTGGCAATCATTTCCAAGATGTCTTTGATTTAGGGGAGAGTGACTAGGGTTTCTGGGCACGTTTTGTTTGCTTGTTTGGGTTTGTTGCTGAGAAAGCGACATTCTGAGGATACCTGAACACAAATAGAAAGCAGGTCATAACACAAGTACTTCACCAGAGGCACACTGATGTTATCTAGTATGTTGATGAAAAATCTGAAAATGAACCTTCCAGCTCAGCAAGCAAACTTACATTGAGGACAGTAACTAGTGGTAAAGTTAATAAATCTGTAAACTCATTTTATTCAGTTACATATTTATGAAGGTAATAGAAACATTAAGGGCGGATCTGGCTGATGTGGCACAGCTGCAGTATTCGAGAGTTCCTAGATGACAGTTTGGTGCAAGGCAAAATGTTAACAGTAAATCAGAGTCATAGAAAAGTATTTTAACATTGAGCAGTTTGGACTCACTTTATGAGCTCAAGGCTTCAGTATGACAACAGGTAGAGAGAGTTATTTGGATACTTTATATCAGGAGACAGCCACGCCTCATGATTGGGTCATCTGGTTTAATAGGTTTTCAGGGACAAGACTGTGAGACTGAAATAGTTAAGGGTCTCCAAAGGGCAAGAGTCCCAGCCTTTGTAATTGTCCAAATGATTTGAGCTTCTTTCTGTGTGGGTGAGCGGGGGCTATATGTAAAGGAGCTAACTAACTATGGCACTGTGGTACAGGAAGCTATTTAAGTGGGGGAAGGGAAAAAGAAGAAATAGAAGGAAAAAAGCAGGTGTGGGGAAGTAGGAAGATCATTCCAGAATCCCAAGGCCAATGTTCTGGGAACATGGGATCAATCCCACCGTTACAATTGGTGTAATTTGAATAAAAAATCTCAAATAAGTACATGTAACCAATGTCATTAAGCAAAAGATTTGACTCACCAATGTCCTTTAGGGGAGAAAATCTGCCATCCTTACCTGGTCTGGCTGACATATTACTCCAGACCCATAGCAATGCCCACCAAGCAATTAGGAATGGGCAAAAATGAAACATTGGGAAAACAAAGATAGCCGGGAAGAGTATAGTCAGAGGGATTGACACTTTTTTCTTGCAGCAAAGTGCTTGAATCCAGATGGTTACATTACCTACCCAGTGAGAGGGTTGAAGACATCTGCTCAGGGCTGGACAGGAACTTGAGGTGGAAGAGGATCCAATCATTGTAGTCCATATAAGTACTGACATAGGCAGAACAAAAGGTCATTTTGAATAATTACTGATGGAAGAGGCTCCACCTCAATTATACTGAGGTCAGTGATTTCGTCAGCTGCATAAGTAGGTAAGTAGAGTGGATTTTGAACTAAATCATGGGGATAAGGGATCAAATTTGGAAAGATGTCAGAGTAGAACCAAGGACAATGAGAAAGGTATTAAAATAGGAAATGATAAAAAGACAGCAACATTAAGGGATAGAGCAGAAATCTACAAGTACACAAACAGTAAAATTAAGTTACACAAAGAATAAACTACTCCTATTAATGAATAAAAATATGAAATTACTAAAAAAGATAATAGAATTAAATATTCTGATGCAGGTAGCATCCAAAACAAAACAGATGATCTGAGAGCATAAATGGAATACAGAGGCATGGCTGCAGGATGACATAGCTTAAGACCTAAATCTTGAAGGGTACAGGGCACCTGGGAAGGTCATGAAAAGGTGGAAGGGTGGCTCTGTTAATGATCGGTGCAAGTGCAATAGAGTGGGGGCAATGATCTAATTTTAGGAAACCAGCACATGAAAAATAAAACATAGTGCAGATGCTGAAGATCTGAAACAAACAACAAATTCCGAGAAACTCAGGTCTGACAATATTTGAGGAGAGAAAGTAGTTAACATTTCAAGTTCAGTGACCCATAGATATTGCAGACCAGTTGAGTTTCTCCAGAAATTTTTGTTGTTTGTTTCAGCACATGTAATAGTTTGGAGAGATATACTAAATGATTGATGCAAGAAGTCATTTGCATAGAGTGGTGTACAGACCTAATGACTAATTACACAATAAGTGAAGGATAAAGGTAGGAATAATGAGAACTCAATGGGAAGATGCAGTGATAATTATGAGAGATTTTAATCTACATAGTGACTGGAAGAGTCAGATGGGCAAAGTTGGCCTAGATGAAGCTTTCATGGAATTTTGTTTTGAATAGGTTCTTAGAACAGCATTTTCTGAAATCAACCCAGAAAGCAGGCGACAGTAGTCTTGGTATTGTGCAACAAGATACGATTAATTAATGATGTCATAGTAAAGACACCTTTAGGTAGCAGTGACATAATATAACTGAATATTACATTTATTTTGAGGGAGAGAGGAGTGGATCAGAGATTTTTTTTACTTATTCAATAAAAGTATTATAAGAGCATAAAAGCAGAGCTAAGATGTACTGGCAAATGAAGATAAATGATAGGTCAATAGAAATATAGTGGCAATCATTTAAAGTTAAATTTCAGACTACACCAAATAAATACATTCAAATGAATAAGAAAAATTCAACAGTACAGACCCTCGATCCATAGTTAACTAGAAAGGTTAACAGCTCATATCACACCTAACAATAAAGCAAATAATTGTGTAGAAATAAGTGGCAGGTCACAATGTTTAAAAAAGCAAAGACAGACCACAAAAGAAGAGGTTAAAAAAAGAGAAAAAGCAATGCATAAATATAAAAAGATAGTATCAGTTTGCATTTTTAAAAAGATGGTTAACAAAGTGAATGTCAGTCCTTTAAAAAGTGAGTCTGCAACATAATTAATGGCAAGTAAGGAGTTGATAGACACACTGAAAAGGTATTTTGCATTGGTCTGCACCTTACAGAATACAAATAAACATTCCAGAAGCAGTTATAATCAAGAAATCGAAGGTGGAGGGGGACTCAGGTACATTACAATCACCAGAGAAGTCATAGGAAGTAAATGTTTGGACCTGCAGGCTGACCAGTACCTGGATCCTGATGGACTTCATCTTACTGTCTTAAATGCAGTGCTAAATGAGAGAATTGAAGCTTTGGTTTTAATTTTTCAAAACAGCTTTCATTTGGGGCATTTCCAATTAGGTTGTAAAGTAGCAAATGAAACTCCTTTATTCAAATAGTGAAAGAGACAGAAAACAGGGTACTACAAATTAGTTTACCATCTGTCATAGGGAAAATTTTAAATAAACAATGGGCAACAGCTGGTTAGCACTGCTCCTTCACAGCGCCAGGGACCTGGGTTCGATTCCTTGGGTGACTGTGTGGAGTTTGCACATTCTCCCCATCTCTCTGGTTTCATCCCACAATCCAAAGATGTGCAGGTTAGGTGAATTCACCATACTAAATTGCCCATAGTGTTTGGGGATGTATAGGTTAGGTGCATTAGTCAGGGGAATGGGTCTGGGTGGGATACTCGTCAGAGGGTCAGTGTGGACTTGTTGGGCTGAATAGCCTGTTTCCACACTGTTGGGATTCTATGAAGTCACTTAGATAAGTTCAAGGTAATCAGAGTCAACATAGTTCTGTGGATAAAGATTAATGTACTGTGCTTGGATTTGTAGAAAGTAGTTGATAAAGTTCCACTTTGCATAAAATAAAAGCTCCTTCTAGAAGGCAGCATATTGGCATAGTCAGATGTTTGGTTAGAGACAAAAAACTGCAGATACTGGAATCCAAGGTAGACAAGCAGTAGGTTGGAAGAACACAGTGGCTCAGTGGTTATCACTGCTGCCTCAAAGCACCAGGGGCCCCAGGTTCAATTCTGGCCTCAGGCGACTGTGTGTGTGGAATTTGCACATTCTTCCAGTGTCAGTGTGAGTTTCTTCTGGTGCTCTGTTTTCCTCCCACAATCCAAAGATGTACAAGTCAGGTGAATTGGCCATGTTAAATTGCCCATAGTATTAGGTGTATTAGTCAGAGGAAAATGGGTCTGGGTGGGTTACTCTTCGGAGGGTCGGTGTGGACTTGTTGGGCCGAAGGGCCTGTTTTCACACTGTAGGGAATCTAATCTAAAAAAATACACAGCAAGCCAGGCAGCATCAGGAGGTGAAGTCAACGTTTTGGGTGTTACGTCATAGACAGAAGTTTGGCTGGCTAGGAAGGGTTTGGAGAGATATGTGCGGGGTGCTAGCAGGTGGGACTAGATTGGGTTGGGATATCTGGTCAGCATGGACGAGTTAGACCCAAGGGTCTGTGTCCGTGCTGTACATCTCTATGACTATGACTATGACTAACAGGATTTGGAGAGTAGGCACAAATAGGTTTTTCCTGGTTGGAAAGATTAAATGCATGATGCGCCACAGGAATCAGTACTGCGACTGCAACTGCAAGGACAGAAGGTATGTTTGCCAAACTGATGGCACAGATACCGAAGGTGATTGGACAAAGATCTGGCAAATGGAGCAGAAAAGGCCGAGTGAAATTATCCATCTTGACAAGAAACAAAAAAAAAGTATTATTCAAATTTTGAGAGATTGTAGAGCTAAGGTGGAGAAAGATTGGGGTTCTGGGCATCCTCATCTATATACAGATGGAGCAAGTAATTAGGCAAGGTAATTGAGTGACACCATTTATTTTAAAGGAAACTGAATACTGTAGGAAACTGTAGGAAGGTTATGCTTCAGTTCTGTAGAACACTAGTGAGACCACATCTTGAGTACTATACACGGTAGTCATCAAACATTTAATGGAAGATGTAAATATTGGAAGCAGTTCAGAGAACATTTATTAGACTAATATCTGGAATAGGTGTGTTTTCTTGAGAGGTAAGGTTGCACAAGTTAGGAGTCTGTTTTTTGCCCAATCTTATATCATTAAGAACTTCCTGTTAATCACTATTAGGCTAAGTGAACAGGTTTATTTCAGAGAATATTTAACTGATAATATTGAATTCAAATTTCAGTTAAAACAAATTTTAAAACAGAACAGCAGACATTCAACAATGTAGTGTTTTATTGTAACATTGACATTTCATAAGAAAAAAAACAGCAAGAACAAAGAGCTATCAAATAAGTTCCATCCACTTCACCAACCTAATTGTTTAAATTAGGGTTAAAAATATGCATAAGGAACACAAAGGCTCCATTTTAATACAGTTCATATCAGGTATTCATTCATTTGCGAATATAAATGACCTGTAGTTTAAAAAAAATGCTTTGAGCTTTCGGAACAGACTTCAGCTGAAATCAGGAGTACAGAGCAATTCTGAGTGTTGATAAAGACAGACAGAAAAAGAACACTCCTGTGCAGCAACATGATGGCTTAAACACACTACCTGAAAATTCCTTAATTGAAAGTAAGACTATTGTTAGGTCATTGTGTGAATCCACTTCACACGGCTTATCACTTATAACGGGGAATATGATTCAACCCATTGCATACTACATGCCAGCTGCCAGGCACTAATACACTATTAATATCAAATAGTCTTTGATTTAGAAATACATCAAAGTGGGGGAAATATTTCCATGTATTTTTATGTACAATCATTAACAAATATATACAAAAACTGCATATGTACAGAAAAGAAATTATTGAGCCACTGGCCTGTGATTTAATAAACAATACTATCAGAAACAAAAGGACAATAACACATCGTAGATACTTTATTAATCAGGAATTTTTTGTTCTCAAATAAACATTATGCTATTCATTTAGAATTGCATCCCTGAAAATTTAAAACCATATTCCATAATTTTAATTTATAAAATGCTATATTTTTGCTGCATTGCTCTGACAATGAATAAATCAGAGGCAATGGCATTTCTTCTTAGTAACCTTATCCTTCCCACTGAAGTAAAACATTGGTACCATGTTTCAGTGTGGCAATACAAGTAGGAGCTCTTCCACTTCACTCTGTATAAAGTGTGAATGCATAAAATCATTGTGGATAAGGTGCAAACCTGTTAATAAGTCGGCCTATGTGCCTGGTAATGCACATGGACATCATCTGCTATTGTAAAGCTACAGCATCTCCAAATACACACAATTTTCACAGATAATTCAAATTTAATTTGTTGAAACATTTAAGAGTGTCAGAAACACTGGAATGTATTAATGATATCTGATTTGCAATATTTAACAAAAATAATTAAAAGGTCCATTAAAGCATTTCAAGTATGGAGTTTCACCGCAAAGCTCACTCTTTTCACCACCTCTTATAAGTGCTTCTTAATGTGGGAAACAGTTCCACGGTAGTTTTCTGGTAGTTCAGTGTGGAAGCTCCATATACTCAAGTTAGAACACTTCCAAGTTATTTGACCATTCACAGCAAAATGCTGAGCTTAGACGCTACCTTCACCAAATATCCATGCTATCCAGAAGCCAATTAGTACAGATAAGGGATTTGGATAATATTCAACGTTCACCTCCCTAGTCCAGGAGCACAACATCAATTTTCATGCCCTTGTGCCAGAGATCTGGGTTTGAAGTTAAGACCACCTGGTTCATAATGTTTAATAGTGCACTGCTTTTGCCATTTGAGCCACTGCTGAGAATCTCATTGCACATTTCAGACTTGATGTTAAACACAGTAGATATTCAGAAGGAAAATTCATGTAGAAATGCAGAACAATAAACGCTTATAAAATACTAATTTTGCTGCAAAAAGACATTCAGTCCGGATTTGCAAAATGAGTTCAGATATCACAGTTTATCTGGGTCAGGAACATAAAAAATAGTTGGGGGATCTTTAGGCTAATAGAATTAAGGATAATTTTCCAAGGAAGCAGACCAAAATAAACAATATAAATGAGATTAGGATTATTGCCTTTCGAAAGAGATTGAGGGTTGTGATGGGAAGGTGGGGGATAATTTGTCAGCTAGCGTTCAAACTAATTAATGATCACATGGTTTTAATACCTTGTATATTAAAATTTACACCAAATAAGGTAACATTTGAGATTGGTCATTAAATTATAGGGGATACTTCAGACAAAATTCTACATACTGTACTTTTTTTTGTATTCTACAGGAGTAGAATCATTTTTCTGGAAGATGTTTCACCCTGAAATCAAGCAGCTTCAAGACCTCCTGTAAGAAGTGCCTCAAATGGAGGCTGCTACTTTAAAATCATGTTCTCTGTTGAGTGTTAAACTATTTTCTGAAACTATTAACATTGCCATTACACAAGATAAAACTCAAAGGTTAGGTACTCTGAGGAACGGGATAGGGCAAAGCTAAATTAACTGTGGGAATGGATGAGTAGAAAGTTTTTAAACCAGTTTTAACTTGACCATTATCCTAAATTTTTAAGTTGATGGCTTTGCTTTTTTGATTCTGCTCTTCTTAAAGTATTCTTTTGAAAAATGGGATTTTGATTGTCCTGAATCACACAACATTCAGAACAATTTCTGAAAAATTCCTAAAACAATTTCTCCCAACCATCCATTATTCAATATAGTAACATTCTGAAGATCAATAAAAGTAAATGAAACTTGACTTAATCACTATTTAAAGGGCATTTTGTTGTTCATTAGTTATATCCAGCCAATATTTTAAACTAGGAACTGTCAAATACCTGATAAGCATTAAATAAGATGCAAACAATTTGACAGTGAATGAAGTAGTTTTGCCACTGGGTTTATTTATTGTATTGGTGGAGTTATGCCACAGGAAATATTCAACTTAAGTATAATATATTTCAATGCTCTTAGTCCAATCCCTCAAACTGTTCCTCCAGACCTGTAACCACTAAAGCTTCACCCGAGTTCAGTAGTACACACATGTTTATATTCCTGAGATGCAAACAAGTTTGGGAGGACAGAATCCGATAGTATTGGTGGCTTCTCTTCGCCTTTCAAGCAAGCAACCAAAAAAAACACTTCACCAAAAGCCCAGTGACATTGTGATGTGCTGATAGTTGAGTAGATAAACAATGAAGTGAGTAAGCCAGAATGATAAGCAATTTTACTGGTACTTATCGATGTGGAAACAATTAGCAGCGTTAAACCTGTCTCTCTAATTATTTCTGCAAACAAACTGTGCAGAAAAAGATAGAGAAGTGGGTTTGTTTTGAAGTCAATCTAAGACCTGTGGGCTCAAACAAATCAGTACTTATGATAATAAGTAAAGGCTAAAGTTTAATGAATACCTTCAGCGTATGGCTAACTTGAATCAGCTTGGTTATAGCTATTAAACCATACAATATTAGCTATTGTGCTGTATTAATGCCACCATCTCCTAGTATGCTGACACTGTGAAAACACTTGCAACACCAAAGTGCAATTTGAGGTGGGCAATGGCAGGTGTACAAACACGTTTGAAGTTCGTGGCAGGAACAAACTGCAAACAGATAAAACAGATTTGGAAGTAGAAGAAATACCTTTGATTATCTATATAAACATTACTGGAGTGCAATCAAGACAGATTTTTTAGCAATTTGAGAATACAAGATTCCACTTTCATCAAAGCATCCAGTCCAAGAAGTAAAAGTTAATAAAAAATACACAGATGCCTGCAATTCTAAACTGCAACTTTAAAAAAACTAAACACTACTCATGTAATACTTCTTAAGTTTGCTATTTACTCAAACTATGTACTTGCAGAAACATATCTTAGAAAGATTAAAAAAAAATTCTTCATGCATTATTCAACAAAAACAACAGACATTTGAGTTTCAGCAATGTAAATAAAACAATGATATACACATTGAGTGCAATGCTAAATATAAACATCCAAAGAGAGAAATCCATTGTCTATGCTTTAAAATTGTGCAAACAACATGTGTTAAAACTAAACAGGAGAAAAAATGGGCGACTGAAAAAAATTAAGTTTTTCATATTCCTGAATATTTCACTTGTCACCATTCTCTCAAGTACAGAACTGTCATTCTTAAAAATCACACCCTTTGTTACTAATAACCTCTTGCAGACAATCACTAAATCCACATGTTTATAGTCACTTGTCTGCTGAATGGGTGGTTTGCTTTGCAGGGTGATGCCAACAGTGTGGGTTCAATTCCTGTGTTGACTGAGGTTACCATAAAGGATTCTCCTTCTGAACCTGTCCCCTTGCCTGAGGTGTGGTGACTGTCATGTTAAACCACCATCAGCTGTCTTGCTCTAATGGGAGAGCAGTGCTCTGGCAACTTTACCTTTTACAGGTACAGCACTTGTATGATGTGCTGAAAACAATTAGTCTTAAATAGCTCCTGAGCAATCAAACACTTCAAAAAGATCCACTAAGCAGAAGTCACAATGGCTCCTCAACACTTAAAACATGAAAAACTAGATGCTATTTTAGGTAGAGCATCTTGATTAGAACCAATGAATGATTTTAAATGAAAATTTTCAAATGTCTTTTCTTCTTAACTGATGATTAACACTGCATTTCAGACCTTTTAAATTTTTGACCATTTGTGCTTTTGTTTTTAAAATGAAAATTCCAAAAGAACAGATAGCAAGGTTAGATCTCATACAATACAGGGAGAACTAGCCATTTGGATACAGAACTGGCTCAAAGGTAGAAGACAGAGGGTGGTGGTGGAGAGTAATTTTTCAGACTGGAGGCCTGTGACCAGTGGAGTGCCACAAGGATCGGTGTTGGGTCCTCTACTTTTTGTCATTTATATAAATGATTTGGATGTGAGCATAAGAGGTACAGTTAGTAAGTTTGCAGATGATACCAAAATTGGAGGTGTAGTGGGAAGTGAAGAGGGTTACCTCAGATTACAACAGGTTCTTGATCAGATGGGCCAATGGGCTGAGAAGTGGCAGATGGAGTTTAATTCAGATAAATATGAGGTGTTGCATTTTGGGAAAGCAAATCTTAGCAGGACTTAGTACAGGGGTACAGGAGTTGGGAGGTCATGTTGCAACTGTACAGGACATTGGTTAGGCCACTGTTGGAAAGATGTTGTGAAACTTGAAAGGGTTCAGAAAAGATTTAAGGATGTTGCCTGAGTTGGAGGATTTGAGCTATAGGGAGAGGCTGAACAGGCTGGGGCTGTTTTCCCTGGAGCATTGGAGGCTGAGGGATAACGTAATGGAGGTTTACAAAATTATGAGGGGCAAAGTCTTTTCCCTGGAGTTGGGGAGTCCAGACCTAGAGGGCATAGGTTCAGGGTGGGAGGGGAAAGATATAAAAGAGATCTAAGGGGCAACTTTTTCACACAGAGGGTGGTACATGTATGGAATGAGCTGCCAGAGGAAGTGGTGGAAGCTGGTACAATTGCAACATTTAAGAGACATTCGGATGGGTATATGAATAGGAAGGGTTTGGAGGGATATGGGCTGGGTGCTGGCAGGTGGGACTAGATTGGGTTGGGATATCTGGTCGGCATGGATGGGTTGGACCGAAGGGTCTGTTTCCATGTTGTACATCTCTATGACTCTACGAGATGGAAAGATTCGCATTTGTCTAGCATTTTATCACAATTCAAAAATCCCGAAGTGCAGCAAGTAGAATTATGTTAATGTGTAGTGACAGCTATGGGGGTAAATGTGAAGTCATTTAGTGCACAGCAAGCTCCCACAAACACAACATTAAATGAAGTTAGTTTATTGTAAAGTGGGAAAATTAATTTTCAAAATGTACACTGCACATCAAAAACAAAAGAAGAAAGTGAGGACTGTAGATGCTGGAATTCAAGAGACGAGAGTGTAGTGCTGGAAAAGCACAACGGGTCAGGCAGCATCCGAGGAGCAGGAGAATCTATGTTTCAGGCATAAGCCCTTCAACAGGGAGAGATTAATTATGCCTGATGAAGGGCGTATGTCCGAAATGTGGATTCTCCTGCTCCTCGGATGCTGCCTGACCTGCTGTGCTTTTCCAGCACTACACTCTCGACTTCAAAAACAAAACCAGATAACTAACCGCCTTTTCTCACATTTCAAGCCACGATATGAAATTCTTTTAAAATATTCATTGCTAACATGTTTCATATTAGCTGTTTTCTGTTCCTGATTATTAAGTAGGTGATGACATTTATGACATTAAACAGTGCATTTTAAAACTAAAGTTGAACCAACTATGGATTTGTTTTTAAAAAGGCTAAAGTCTACAATCTGCTGGTGCACCTATTATTGTTACTATTCCCTAGCAATGTGAGCAGGAAACCTGCATGGATACAAAAACATGAAAAAAAAAAGCAACAATACCAATACTTTTACATCTGCAATAAATTGCCACCAAGATGGGCAAATTTAGTTATCTCAGTTTATTGGAAGGCGTATTTTCACTTCCATCACTAGTTAACTGCAAAAATTATTCAAGTTCTGTTTTATAGGAATTTTACAATAATCAACATTTTAATACTGAACCAGAGCACACTACCAATCCTAATGAATGTGATAGTTACCTGTGTCAATGGAAATGCTTTATTCTAGTTATAGGACAAATATCATCTGACTTTTCACTCCAGTTATCAATAGATTAAGAAATGTTAAGAATCTGAAATAACAATTAACATGGGATGTGTGCAGCACCTTCACTATTTTCTCGAAAAACATGTTAATCTTGCATTTTCAACATCTAATGCCATACTATGATCAACTGCAGTTGAAAATAAAGGAGAAAGCAACAAGAGACTGTAATTTCACCATTTTGTTTGGAAACTTAACATTAATGAAGTTTATTGATATTGAGAAAGTTGATTGCAATATTGTACAAGCTTAGCTATACAATTTCTTTTAAGGGAAGACCCTTCTGTTGGACTCACTACCACTTTCCAAACACTGGGCAGCAAGATTCTAAACAAGGTCTTCCTTATTCAATGTGAACATCTTACCCTATCATTTCAATTCTCCCCCTTCCACATCACCCTCCCAAAACACCAAATAGGATACACAATTATATAGGAATAACTTTGCCTACTCATTGTGCATTTTAGTGGTTGTTAATCATATGAATCCAAATTTGGGTGACAAAAAATAGCAAACTGCAGGGGACAGGAGAGCCAAGGCAAATTAAGTCCAAAGACATTTTCCAGCATGAAGTACAGTACAGAATTTGAGAAAGAGTATTTGAGAGAAAAGAAAAGAATATTTGAGAATACTCTGTAATCAAAATGAACCAAGGACACTGTAGCTGCCTACCTTATGTTAGCTGGAGAACAAATGTGATGTGAAAGAAAATTCAGCTCTATGTAACTCCAGGATGAAAAGAACAATCTTGATAAGCGATAATATTACTAAATTGTATTTCTTTTAAAAATAAAGACACTCACCTATCCAGCCATCACACTGTTTGAAATAAGCAATACTTCATAATTGGTGTAATTTCATTTTTTGTCAAATGAGCAGAATGCTTCTTTCATTGAACTGCTTGGCATCAAAACTCTTCCACAACTTAAGAACCACACCTCTCTCCATCAAAGCAGGAGAGTGCAAAAACAATTTGGTAGAAGATCCAACTGGTGATGAAACAAAGTTACAAGTTGCAATTTAAATAGATTGTGACAGCCAGACAGAGCATGATTTGTACAGGCAATGTGGTCAATGAGTGTAGATGAAATTAAAACAATTTTCATTTGATAAAGATTAAGTACAAGATTGAGAGATATGGAAACTACTATGTCAGCACAATGGCCTTCAATAAAATAAAATTACCAATTAAATTCCTTCACAGAGGGACACTTATATAATTTATGCTGTTAAAAATGACAACATCAGGTTATAATCCAACAGGTTTATTTGAAAGTACAAGCTTTTGGAGCACTATTCCTTCATCAGGTAGCTACCTGATGTTGTGAAATTTTTAACTTTGTACACCCCAGTTTAACACCAGCACCTCCACATCATAATTTATGCTGTTTTGAGAGTGTGTGTGTGTATGTATATGTATGTTGGGGGGGGGCCTGCAGGCTCAAATGAATAGCAGTTCCATCTCTTAACTACTATCCTCAATGAATCAGCTGTAAATTGGCATTGATATTGGAAGGAAAGCAGTGTTAGGATATCATTCAATCTGGAGGAAGTTTATATCTGAAGAAGCTAAGGAAAGTTAGGAAACGAATAATTTTGAAAATCAGTTACATACATATCAACATTTTCAAATAAATTACCTTTTCATTAGGTACATGGACAGAGAAAACATGTGCAAAAACTATTTAGTCTCCTCATCATTCCAACATAAAATGGAATGACACAATTCATATAAATGCAAAGCTTTAAGATGCAAATCTGCCTTCCTACTATTGGGTTTAGATTAGCTGTTCTGGAGATCCAATTTCCAGTGCCTTACACTGCATCAGCAAATTTTAAGCATTGGATAATTCCACATTAAACCAGTTGTCTCAAATTACACTGGATTATTTTTTTCCTGAGTTTCACAACTCAAGGCTTAAATCAGGTAATGGGGACTTAATCCTTCCTGACTGGCATCAACTCATTTTCCTTTTGCTTTTACTGAAATTAAGCAATCAACAGGTCAGTTTATTTAACATCTAAAAATGTAACAATATATTTAATTATACATTAAACACCAGTTAATAGAATAAACTGCATCAGTACATATCCTTAAATATTTATGAAAATACATCTAATTCCCAGTTAAGTGATATGACAGGACATTCGGTACTCTGACCAAACATTACACTCAAGACTTCAAAATCAAGATTCCCCCAAATTCAATGCACTGGTAGTCAGAATTCATAACTGGAGAAAGCAACAACCAAATACTAGAAAACCCCACACAAATCTGACTGCAGTTAGCACCAGAAAAGTTTCTAAGACAAATTTTACAACAATGTAAACCATACCTGAATTTTAAATCAATTTAGGATACCAGTACTCAAACAGTGGCAATTGCAGTCAGATGGGATCCACAACAGAAGAAATATATTCAATTAAACTTGCAACACCTATGCAAGTAACTAATCTTTTTGTTTTAAGTTTATTTTTGAAAATATTAAAGGAACGTGTCTGAGAACTACTATACAATCAATACAGTTCAACTGAAGTCTTACAAATGATCAAATAACTACTTGTTAAAACTTGGTCACGTCTGAACTCTAAGACTTCATGCAGTCAGTATCTCAGTACATTTTTGATAGCATAATTTTGTTAGTCCTTCAACGTGATCTGCACTGAATCAACAGCACAGAAAAAGTTGGTTGCTTGTGCAATCAGCACAAAAAAAAGGAATGGAAACAATATCAACAAAACCTGCAGTACGCATTTAAAAACCCAGAGTGATTTTCAAGTAGCTGTTTAACAGCAGCAGTTCAAGCATCTGTTGAAAACCAAAAGAGGCTTTGCGGTTTTGGTTTGGAAACAGAAACCTGTATCTCTTTAATGCTTTTCATGACCTTAGGAAGCCCCAAAGCATTTTACAGTCAATGTGGCACTCTGAAGCATAGCCACTGTTCTAGTGTCAGGACATCAAGACTTCTTGGCTTTCTATTGCATTTGGTCTCATGCCTCTTATCTCCATACAAAAATATGTCCAAACTGAGTGACTTAGCGAATAATAGTATTTCTCTCCAATTTTTCTTGGTTTTTGATTTCTAAGTAAAGGAAACAATAATTAATATTGGGCATAGCAGACACTTGACACCTGATACATGCTAGTGATTGAGAACCAATTAGATCGATTACAAAAATTTACAAGTTTAAAACTTGTTAAATTGTGTACTTTGAAATTTCAGGACCATTTATGGAGTTTAAACCCATCTCTCTTTTTTTATAGAATTTGTAAATTGTAAGAACAGAAATTTCAAACAGCACAAATGAGTAAAAGATCTATTCACAAATTGGATAAATTGCCTGCATATGAAGTGCGCAACTGCCACGTCTAACATGGCTGCAGTTTTGATACCCTAAATTTAAACAGCTGAGTTTTGAGAATGGACTGGAGGGGGACAACTGTCGGTTCTTTATAATGAATAAATGAAGAACAATTCACTTTGCTCATTTCCATTCATTTGTATCTTGATTAGGAACATAATATCATTGACATAATTGCTTTAAATGGAATGGAACATTAGTGTTTGTCAAACCTGTGTTCTGATAGTTCATTTCATAGCTATCTCAGTGTAATGTTCATAGTTGTAATTCATCATACATATTTTGGATTTTTTCTTTCAACACAGGTTCATTTTGGGTTGTAACAACTTAAAAGATTTAGATATTACAAAATTCAAAACATTAAATTTTATACACATTTGCAATTCTGTATTGTAGCTGATGTTCTAGAATGGTATAGTCTGTTCAGAAAACACATGCATTTCAGAAACATGATGTGTCACAGAAGCAAAGAAAGTGCTTTTCAAATACTGGGGCTGAGATACATTGTTGGGATAATATAGAGGAAACTTTATTCTGCATTTGACCCATGCTGTACCTAGACCTAGTGCAGTACCTAGTCCTTAATTGGCAACCAACAGAAAGCTTGATATTGCAAGTAGTGTGTGTTGTACCTGACTTGCGACATTTTTGATTTTAAACCTGGGAGTCTGATTTGGGAAAATGCTCTATCCCATTGAATATTTCTCAACCTGATTAAGACATTAAAAACTAAAGCTGTAAAAAGACTTGCAGCTTTGGAAGGCTTTTCATATATATGTATGCCAGCTGATTGATTGCCCGTCACAAAACTGCTCTGCTTTCTACACTTTTCTTCCCATAAAAAATAAATAAAATGTCTGACAACTGCAAATTCAATTGAGGAGAATGCACTTCTGCTATTTGAGGCACATTCACTTTTGAATTGTGCTTTTTTTTAGCCTTCAGTGCTTCGGTATAACTCAGCTTTCTACTTATATTCACAAACAAATGAATGTTAATTAATACTAAAGCAAAATTAAGCTCAGCACAAACTGAAGAGCTTGATTGCTCGCACATGATTTACACAACTGGAATCACATTGTCTAAAGCTGCATGAACCTTGGATAAAACAGAAAAAATGCACATTCACAGAGGTTGATCATGGCACTCTGCAATCTGTTTGAGAAGACAGAATCAAATTGAACAGGCTTCGGCTGGACACAGATTATTTAGCAGTGATTTGTCACTGACAAGTATTGACCACATAAAATCACATGATATGGTTGCTGCATGAGCAGAGTTGTGCAGAAATTTTGTTAACACTAACAAACAAGTTCACCTGCTGCCCCACCACTTCCATTCCCAACAAAGTGTCTTGGTTCCAACTCCCCAACATGAATTCTGTTTCAGATGTTTTCTTTGCCAAGTTTCACAGACTACACAGTGGAACACATAGGGCCCAGCCTGAGTGATATGATATCACTCTGATCCAATGGAGTGAGGCAGCTTCAGACCAAAATATGTTGTTCTTCGGGAAGAACTTTCCTCTTCATTCTTCAAAACGGTCAGAGTAAGTTTTACTGATGAGAAACGAAACACACAGTTACGAAGTGATCAACTTTAAGATAAATACCAATATCTGCAAATAGCATTGATTTCCCAGGTATTGGTTCTTGCAGACCTCAATTTCTACTTGTAAGTGCCAGCAGACTATATAATTATGAATAGCCAACGTAATTGAAATATTTTTGTCTAGATAACCACAGGTGTTTTAAAGGTAATCACAACTCTAACAAACCAAATGATTTTTTTTCCCTTCTCAATTAAAGGGCACCATCGTCAACTGCAGCACCTCTACCACTACCTAAGGTAAGGTCGGCCAATGCAGCATTGACAAAGGACTGAACGTAGGACTACCTTCATGCAATTATTTAAGCCAAACAAATGTGTATGTCAATTTTGGTGTAACTACTTAAGCAAATGAATGCAACCATTTACTTAATCGCTGATGTCTGCCAGCTGAGTAGCGTAGCAGGTGTGTTGGGTCCATAACCCAGAGGTTGACTGATTGAAGCCATCCACTGACACTTCTAGTTAGTATTTGTATGTGAGACCACCTGGTCAATAGACACTTGAGCTCTTGTGGCAAGTGGTCGTTTCCCTACCTCAGGTCCACGAGGTCTGGATTCAAGTTCATTTGGCTCCAGAGGTATGTAATAACACCTCTGAACAGGTTGATCAGAAATATCTTGAAAGGCATTTGTTGTGCAGTGATAGTGTCCCCAACCACGAAGGGATGCTTACGTTCAAGTCCCATCTGCCCTGTATGTCAACATACAAAATTGGAGCAGGAGTAGGCCATCTGGCCCATTGAGCCTGCTCTGCCATTCAATAAGATCATGGTCAATCTTTTTGTGGATTCAGCTCCATTGATTCAGCTGCTCACCATAACCCTTAATTCCTTTACTGTTCAAAAACTTATCTTGGGCTTAAAAACATTCAATGAGCTAGCCTCAACTACTTCATTCATCAGGGAATTCCACAGATTCACAACCCTTTGGATGAAGGAGTTTCTCCTCAATTCAGTCCTAAATCTGCTCCTGCTTATTTTTAGGCTATGCCCCCAAGTTCTAGTTTCACTCGACAATGGAAATAACCTCCCTGCTTCTATTTTATCTATTCCCTTCATAATTTTATATATTTCTATAGGATCCTCTCTCATTTTTCTAAATTCCAATCACTATAGTCCCAGTCTATTCAATCTCTCCTTATAAGCCAAACCTCTAAAATCTGGAATCAATCTTGTGAACCTCCTCTGCACCCCCTCCAGTGCTAGTGCATTCTTCCTTAAGCAAGGAGACCAAAACTGTACACAGCACTCCAGCTGTGGCCTCACCAACACCCTATACAGCTATAGCATAACCTCCCTATTTTTAAACTCCAGCCCTATAATAATGAAGAACAATATTCCATTTGCCTTTTTAAATTAACTGCTGCACCAGCAAACCAACGTTTTACGATTCATACAAAAGGACACCCAGGTCCCTCTGCACAGTAGCATGCTGCAATTTTTCACCATTTTATCGCCCATTTTGCTGTTATGACTATCAAAATGGATGTCATAATAGATTGATTAGAAATATCAATATCTATTGTGACAAGAGCACACTAAAATTATATCTTTGACAGCTAATAGGAGAACAGTTTTAAACCAGTTGTGTCACTGACCAAAAGAGAGCCAATGTCTCATGTGACACTGCTCACAACATTGGTTCAGGGCAAACATGTTATGACATTCAGCTTACTCCACAAATCTCCACAAGAAACCAGGATTGTTCTTGGTGCATAACTTGACCATAACAATGAAAATTTGTACTCCTTACGGGTTTATAAATGAAAAATAATTTCTTGGTAATGCAAAATTTGAATATTGCTACGGCAAAAAAAATGCTTTTGAAATTTTCCATCTCTCACTCATCAGAGCACAGAGAAAAAAATACTAAATCGCAAAGGGAATAACAATTTATTCTGCTGAAGGAATACTGATTTGTCAATTTGCCAAGTAACCAGCACCCTTTTTTGGTATGCAGTATACACTGTTGCTTCCTTTGAGATATGGTAGCCTTTAATGTCTCATTATTGCTAGAAAAGAACTTTGACAGCTGGTGTGTTTTCAAAAAAAATTGTAAAAGAGCACTTGTATTTATTTATTTTCAGTGTACTTGATACTATTTACAGCTACAACCATTTTATAAAGCTGCTGAGCAAAATAAAAGCTTCATTTACAATAAATGTTAATGTTAATATGAGGAATTCCTGTGTTGGAAAATACAATCCACTACAGTCACACATTGCAACATAAAATATATCCAAAGAGATGCAAACTAAATTTTAAAACTTTCTGTTCCATCAAACACTAGATCAGGAACAGCGGAGGTTAGGTGGACAGTAAAAGTTCCTCTCTGCTTTTTCAATAAGCAGAGCTTATAAATAGCACGGACCTCAGCTTTAATATCAAAAAATGTCCCCCTCCTGCAGCAATTCAACATCTTTTCACCCCTGCACCATTTCTAATGAGCATTTGTTAGCAATGAAAACCTAGTCAATGTGGGAATTCACTTTAACTAGGATCAAAACTATCTAAAATCCATGCACATAAACTCTATGTAAGACAAAACAAAGCAGAAGCTCATTCTCATCAGCTTGGCTAGATCACATCTCAGATGTTTTTTTATTCACTGCAGTGTGCACATCCTTCCAAATCCCAGCAATAATGATCTGGATTGGAAAGCCGATCCTTTGGTTAAAGATCATCCAATTCCATTGTATTTGTGACCAGAGTATGGTAACTTCACCAACATATATAATAAGTAAATTATTCAAATATGGCTGGTCAATAGGCAGTGGAAGATATCTCAAATATAAATTTATCTGCAAACATGTTGATATCAATATATCTAACTATAGCTTAAATTTGTAAGGAGAGAAAAGACGTTTCGAGTCTAACTGACCCTTTGTCAAAATTGGCCGCCTGAATTTCTCTGCCCCTCTTACTCATTCCAACCCAGCTTTGACAAAGGGTCAGTTAGACTCGAAATGTCAGCTCTTTTCTCTCCTTACAGATGCTGCCAGACCTGCTGAAATTTTCCAGCATTTCTCTTTTGGTTTCAGATTCCAGCATCCGCAGTAATTTGCTTTTATATAACTTAAATTTGGTTTGCATACTTTTCATTCTTCACAAAGGAGATGGACAAAAAATTACTCATGATGTAAGTTTACAGGGAGGAAAAGTTGATGTATTGGTAGCAAATCCACAGGCATTTTGAACTATAAAACAATAGAATTTCACAAGCAACCAACGTTAAAATAATTCAAATTGCCAGAACATTAGTTTGCATACTTGGCAGAAGTTGAAAATACTTGTTTGTTAAAAATTTAGATAGGACAATTTGTAAGTGTGCCTTTTTTTAAAAAAATAGATTTTTGTTAATTTACCCAGTGAAACCCACAAACTTGTGACCATATTGTTTTACAGAATACTAAAATAAGTTTGTAACAAGATCATTAAGGTACATTCAATATTTCTGCTCAGGCTATTAAATATTTGCTTTACTAATTGCTACAAGGCACGCAGTAAGTAATTCAAAGCTGCATGATCTCAAATTTTCTACCACAAACACTTAATTGGTCATAACAGGTGTAAGAGATCCAATCACGAATGCATATCTTACATAGTTACCACCAGTCAGAATTAGAAATCACTGTGTACTATCTGTACATTTTGGCTAGAAAATGAGGTTTGTAATCCAAGACAGAGAGAAAGTGACCGTTATAGACCAAGAACATAGTTGTATTCAGTTAAGAACATAGTGTTTGCTTTTTGGGAAACAATGAGATTTAAAGATGTCTGAATTGCATTTTTAAAATGTACAGTAAGACTGATCTGGAAAAATTGCTCACTATTATAAAAAGTTCAAATACATTTTAATACAAGATTGACATTACTAAAATAAAAATGAATTTTTCATCCAGAAGTAGTTCAATTGATATAAATGGGATAATGGATGAGAGAAACAATTAGATACAGCTCTGGTGAGATGATGAGAAATTAAGGCACATCGTAAGATTAGCTATGGAGGTTGATTTATGAAAAAGGGTGTTTTTCAGGGGGAGGATGGGGAGAGAGAGAAAACACCTTATGATTCTTAAAAATTCTTAATTTCTTGATTGAAGTCTTTTTTGTTGATTACCACTGTCTAATCAGTTTCCAGAGGATTCTGACAATGTGTATAAAAGTTGGAATAACACAGCTATTGCAGATACCCAAGCCTCATGGGATAACAGATTTTCAGATAAACCCGTTCAACAACAATGTCCCAACTAGAATCACTGGTCTGGTCATGCAACAGAAAATAACATGGTGGTGTACTAAATATGGATGACATCTTTTTGATTGTAAAATTCCAAAAGCTACAAGAAGTTTCAAAAGATTAATCTTCTCAATCAGTTATTTGAGTAGGAAGCCCTTTTGATATAACAATGATAAAAAAAATGAGATCACCAAGCTTTTGCATAATTTACATTATAAATCGAAGAATAATGGCATAGTAAAATAGCATTACTAAAATACCTTTAAATTTCATCATACCCAAAGCCATGCACCTGCGTTAGTGCTGAGTTGAATGTTCATTATACACCAAATGTAACATTTATATACTTTATCAAGGTAAAAAGTGGGCATTTGACAAACACTCATGGAGGGTACAAGAATTATTCCAAGGGCAAGCATTTATCACACAGAGTGTTGTTCACTCAATAAATATTAGTTTATTGATTGGGAAAGGCAAAATAATAATCTAATGAATAAATAATTCGATAAATTATTTGCAGTTTAAATTCGACTCAGTACTAATTCTACATATCACCACATCTGCTTAGGTACCTAGTTTTAATGCAAGGTTTTTGAAGGAAACAGCACATTACACTTACAGTTTCACTTTCTCCGTCTGAAACTGAACGCACGTGAGAGCCATAGTGAAGAGGAGAGTAAATCCAGACCCTCTCTTCTGCACACTGAATAGGTGGAATCAAGAAGACACAGGCAGAACAGAAATAATGGAAAGCAAAAAAAGGGAGAAAGACGAAAGGCAGTAACTGGTGAAAAACAGGTCATATGTTACATATATATCTAGAGTATGAATATAAGAAGAATAAAATAGAACATGTCAGCAGCACTGCTGATAGCAATGAAGCCATTTCAGGGTATCGTGGGTTTTGCACATTATCCCCACAAAATGCTGAATTCTAGCAGGCTTGGAACTGTCTTAAGAAAAGGAAAAGCAATTTGTATTCTGTCTTATTTTGACAACTGCAATAAAATTGTACAAAACCATTAATATTAAGTCTAGCTTATGTTCAAGTTGAAATTAATCTTATCTTTTCCAATCAAAGTACTAAACTTTTTTTAAACCACGTTTTCCATTTCAGTCAACTAATATTATCCCAATGGAAATCAACATCAATAATTAGAAATTATTTCTTGGAAAGAAAATTACTGGCATGAAGGAACTGGTTGTTAACAGATACAACTCAAACTCCCAAATCTTTACAATACAGAATTTCTTTCTCATTTGCAAACTATATAATTCTTTTATAAATTCTTGCTTAGAAAGGAGAAATAAATTCATCAAATTTCTCACTTGCAAAAGCACTCAAACTACAGGCTTTGTCAGGTTAGCTGATCTCAGCAACGCTAATAGGTGAACTAATTTAGTCATGCCTAGATTTGAGACAGATGGGGATAGAATAAATCAGATTTGCGTCACTATCTGGTGACCCCTGATGGATGCAATGAGTGAGGAGAGTGTGTGCGTGAAGAAGTAGAGAGGAGTTGAAAATGTGCATGCACGTGACACACTATGTGAGAATAGAATTGAAGAATGTGATCAAAAAGCCTGCTGAATCACTGTGGTCCAATAGGGCTGATGACGTTGCATGTCAACAATCATATATTGCAATTTGTTCTGTGGCAATGATACCCTGGAAAGGAGGTATCAATATCTTCAGGATAGGAGCAGCAAACGTGAGAAAAAAATACACTTTTGCACATGTCATTTTTTGTTTTAATATCATTCATGGCAATTTCTTAATCAAGCTATCTGAATATAGGTAATTAACCATTTTACCAGTACATTAGATATTTTGTCACTTATGTATTTTAGTTAGTAAGATGACATAATTAGTTCATCACTTCAAATCTGAAATATTTGCTAACTACTGGCAAAATAAACCTCTTCTATTGTCTAACCCAGATAAGAATTGATAAAGAGGACATTGTAATAATAACAACTATGACCCAATGTGTTACCAGAAGTAATGCTGCCAGCTAAAATACTGGATTGAGAACTATGATATCTTTCAGCTAAGGGTAGATCAGAAATCCTATTTCAATAACATCTTGCTTTTACATCACCAAACTCTACCTGCTTTTTTTTTAAAAAATGTTAAATATATGTAGGAAAGTAAAATGATGGAGGCTGGTATTTAATCGGGCCCTTAGATTGGGAGATGGTAACAGGGAGAAAAATAAATGGGGAAAAAAAAAGATATGGCTGGAAAGCAGTATGGAATTCTATCAGTGGCAAGAACAGTCTCTCCATCCAGTGGCCAAAGGGCTCTCCATGCCATTGCAAGCTTGTTCAGTGACAAATGGACACTCATCCATGCATGAAGGCTATCTATTCAGCCCTAACATCCTCTCTTTTGGTCAGAGATTAGTGGGTGGGGCAAAGATGGCTAATCAGGAAATGGTTGTCCCACAGCAAATTCCCCTCACCAAACATGTCCCAGCCCCTACATCCTTCACCAGCTACTGGGGCCTACTGTTGATCTGACAAAATGTAGCTGTGAATATGGGAAAAACAAACTCAACTGAATTACTATATAGCTTTGGGAACAATCTTGCTTTCCTTCTAACTTCAACATCACAAGTGGCAGAATTTTGCTAAGCTAACTTTAATGACAAGACTAACTTTGGTGTTGAAATAGCAACTATTTTCTGGAATGGAAATATTTCTGCATTTATTTTGTTCAGGTCTGTTTTCACTATGAACTTGTATGGACTGAAAACAAGTTTCAAACTTTCTATAAAGACAATATGGATATATAACAATATTAAAACTAAAATTAGGAACACTTAGCTGAACACAAAACAGATGATGGAAGATCAATTCAGCAACACTGTAGGAGAACCTTTAAGTTATAAAAACCACTTACACTCTCATTGGAAATTGCAGTAGCTCGAGAAAAACTGCGTTGTGGAGAGTAAATCCAGTAGTTTCCATCCATAAACTGGATGGTGTGATAAAAGCACGACACAAACAGGAAAAGGTGAAAGTGATGGTGAAAAGAAAAATATTAAAACAATGTAAATGAAAAAGACAAAGAAGAACAGAAATGCAAAGTGATAATGTTAACAAAAAGTAAAGAAAGATCATAGTAAAAACACCCTAGGAACCTAGTTATAACATTAATCTTTACTTAACTCTAATTCTTTAAGTTAATTGCAAACACGGTCATCCAGAAACTAGGGCACCTGGGAGAGAATAATCTGCCTCATTTGAGTAGTACCCCTTTCTACACAAAATAAAAAGTGGCTGTCAATTTAACCTAATTGCCAAAGGAAGGGCCTGCTCACTCCTTCGTAAAACTAGGCAGAAAGAAGATTAAAGGAGGAATCAAGATCTTTAGAAGGTTAAGGGTATTGGAGAAATTAGATTGCCTGTTGATAAATGGTAAAGAGTGAAGACTAAAGGAGGAAAGAATTAATACATTTTCAACTATGATCCCTACAAGGAAGCCACAATGAAGAACTCACCTAACAATTGGCTTTTTGACTTTAAAATGATAATTAATGGTTTTGCACAAATAATTAACCTCACTCAGTGGGTGTCTGAAGTTTCACAGAACTAGCATAACAAAACAATTATTGAGAAAAATATCCGAGTAGCTGATTGACTTTTATAGGTCCAATTAAATTGTTGTTCTCAGTAAAGACCTATACTGGCCTATCTTAGACATGAGATTATTAAGTCTACTAAAGTGAGTTTTCTCTGTTTCATACATCCACCAAGCACATCACCTTGGAACCATTTCAAAACCAAAGAGACTTGGGTTTACACCCAATCCTCCAAATAGGACAGTCAAATATTGGCCATCAGACATGTACAAGTTTAAGCCTTCATATGGAAGATAGTTGATACAAAAACTTGGGGCTATTGTGACCCAGAGGTAGCACCCCTACCTCTGATGAGGAGGTCTGTGTTCTAGTCCCACCTGCTCCAGAGATGTGTAATATCTCTGAACAGATTGATTAGAAGATATTTAGATACCAGATACTTCTCAAACAACTCAACTATCCATCAAATGCGAGTCAATCTGGACACTATACTGCAAGATTGGGAGCTGTGATATGAATAAAGACCATGAAAGATGTAAACTCTATATAAAAACAAAGCAAATTTCACTGGAGCCTCATTCTGTAACAGCAGCTGCACAAAAACATGCAGTTTTGTTAAGTCTAAAACATAGAGTCTTTCAGATTGGTTTAGATTTCCTTTTACCTACCCAATCCAAAAGTTTCTCAAGGACTCCACTACTGCAGAAGACA
Source organism: Chiloscyllium plagiosum (assembly GCF_037043375.1). Lineage (NCBI taxonomy): Eukaryota > Metazoa > Chordata > Chondrichthyes > Orectolobiformes > Hemiscylliidae > Chiloscyllium > Chiloscyllium plagiosum. The sequence continues at coordinate 33,893,553 of NW_028270166.1, read as the reverse complement.
AACTGAAGTTAGTTAAGTCTATCAACTTGACGCAAACTCTGATGCATGGTGTAGTTTAAGGAAAGTGATTCACTGATTCAAATGCACCTGATATCATCACTTTGTAAGGAAAAGAGAGGACAAACCAATTCTTAGCCTGGAGGTATTATCACCTGGCTCAAATTTATGTGAGATGCCTTTCAAGAGAGGTCTTCCACATTTGCACTTGCAGGTTTTAGCTGTTTCCTAAGTTATACTGTCACTTTTGAACTAATAATTACAAAAGTACTTCAGGTACATACAAATATGACCCTTAATAAACAGATAAAGCATTGTGGATGTTATTCTTAAAATATTAATTTTGGAAAAAATATTAACTTCCTATTGCAAGAGATCTGCTCAACAGATAAAATTCCTTTCTACATTATATCATTGTCTGAAGATATTTCTCCCACATTCATTTCAAAATATTCTTTGTGAAAAGGTAGAGGGTTGTTATACTCACAAAATAAATGTCTGATGCTGGAACCTCCTCATCATCATCTTCTGCCTCCTCAGATGCATGGCTAGCTGCCTCCGAGATTTGGCTCACAGTGTCTGCTTCCAATGTAACAGTGGAACTTGTACGTGCAGATGCCGAAGGAACTTCCCTAAAATGTAAAGATTCTGATTTGCAAGGTTCAAAAGAGACCTCCTGCAGACGGACATGCATACACTGAAGTACACTTAAATGTCCTAATGCTCAATTCGTTCTACAAAAACAGTGAACAGTATTGGGGCTTACACCAATCCCTGAAGAACATGAAAAACAACTAGAAATCCAAGTGAAGGATTCTCTTGGTTTTATAGATCATATCTCCACACACACACACACACACACACACACACACACACACACAAATAGGAGTAAAGTACTAATTTGCAAATACTGATGCAGTTATAATGCTGGAGACAATGTACATTGGAATGTACAGGGCATAAGTGAACAGAGTACTAGGGTTAGTATGCGAATATATGCTCACAGTACATTACCACATACCCAGATCAAACATAAGGACAGTGTACTAACATACTGTTACATTGTGGTACAATCAAGAAACTACATAGATAAAGAAATTAGACTTCCAAATTTAGTTTTATTTTGATCAAATTAGCTTGTTCAAGGACATTTGTCTCAAATTGCTGAAATATCACACTTTGAAAACTTCAGACAAATTCCACTTATTTCTAAAAGATGCACAACTGCACTAAAACCTGAATATGCGTTTGTTTACGTTCACAATTATACTTAATATTTTGCAAACATACCAGTTTTGAACAGGAACCAAATCAGCATTTTTAAAAATGGGCAAGATTAATACACAAGTGTGTGAAAATGGTTTACCCTTTCAGAGAAACTCTTTAAAGCCAACAATTTAACATTGTGCATTATAACCAAGAACCAAATGAGTAAAGCTGATAGATGGTGGAATGAACAAATTTTAAATTCCAATTCTTGTTTCTACTGTTGAGTGCAACTAGTTCAAATGGTTAAAGTGTGTTTGATGGCTCACCAACAGTTATGCAATACCATTTGTCCTGCAGAAGTAAAACTTACTGGCCTGTGGAAAATTCTGAAGTGATCAGATTTTTCAGTCTTTTTTTTCCAGTGTGACAGGGAAAAAGGTCTGCCACAAAAGCAAGAAGAGTTAAGTTTGATTAGGCAGGACAGCTTTAAATTGAATAGTATATAAACTGCACAACAGCAAAATAATCAAAAAGCACATGAATGCTCATTAGTGGTTTTTTTTTTGCATCTGTTAAACTTGCAGAGACCAGGGTTCAATTCCCAGAAATGCAGCAGTTCTTGAGTAAATTAAGAAAAGCATGCGCCATAGAAGGGAAGAGTTTTTTTCCCCAGGAATTTGGGACAAATTTCAGAAAGGAAGAAGAATGGGACTCAGTGACTTTTCTTTCAGAGCCAGTTTGAAAAGATGGGCTGAGCAGCATTATTAAAACCTCTCTTTACCCAAGTATATATAATAACTGGTCCTCAACAATAGTCTGATTTAAGTACGTGGTTGAATGATCGCAGAAAACAAACAGGATGGCTTGTAATAATTATTTGTTGACAGCTGGAAATGTGTTGCTGGAAAAGCGCAGCAGGTCAGGCAGCATCCAGGGAACAGGAGAATCGACGTTTCGGGCATAAGCCCTTCTTCAGGAATGGGGAAAGTTTGTCCAGCAGGCTAAGATAAAAGGTAGGGAGGAGGGACTTGGGGGAGGGGCGTCGGAAATGTGATAGGTGGAAAGAGGTCAAGGTGAGGGTGATAGGTCAGACTGGGGTGGGGGCGGAGAGGTCGGGAAGAAGATCTCAGGTTAGGAAGGCGGTGCTGAATTTGATGGATTTGACTGAGACAGGGTGGGGGGAGGGGAAATGAGGAAACTGGTGAAATCCGAGTTCATCCCTAGTGGTTGGAGGGTTCCTAGCCGGAAGATGAGGCGTTCTTCCTCCAACCGTCGTTTTGTTGTGGTCTGATGATGGAGGAGTCCAAAGACCTGCATATCCTTGGTGGAGTGGGAGGGGGAATTGAAATGTTGAGCTACAGGGTGGTTGGGTTGGTTGGTCCGGGTGTCCCAGAGGTGTTCCCAGGGGTGTTATTTGTTGACAGACTATCCCAAGAGAAGGCCAGGGAGGGGAACAAAATATTAGAGATTGCCTCTGTGCAGGAGAGGGATGGGTAGAAACTGGAAGAACTTTTTATGAATTTTTACAGTTCTAGATAAGGACAGAAAGTAGCACTGATACACAGTCATCAACATACCAGGAAAGGAAGAGAAGCAGGATTACGGAAAACAAAAAGAATTGCACAGTACATTCTTGACTGCCTCAGTCCTGTCCCTTTCCACATCGAAATTAATCTGCATTCAATCTTTAACTTCCTTCTGAATAAGAACATAAGAAGTAGGAGCAAGAGTTGGCCATCTAGTGGTATTTAATAAGATCATGGCTGATTCTTTTGTGGACTCAGCCCCACTTACCTGCCCACTCACCATAACCCTTAATCATGTTACTGTTCTAAAATCTATATTTGCCTTAAAAACATTCAATGAGGTAACCTCAACTGCTTCACTCATCATGGAATTCCACAGATTCACAACCATTTGGGTGAAGAAGTTCCTGCTCAAGATTACTTACAGTGTGGAAACAGGTCCTTCGGCCCAATAAGTCCACACCTACCCACCAAAGAGCAACCCACCCAGACCCATTCCCCTACATTTACCCCTTCACCTAACACTACAGGCAATTTAGCATGGCCAATTCACCTAACCTGCACATTTTTGGACTGTGGGAGGAAACCGGAGCACCCAGAGGAAACCCATGCAGACAAGGGGAGAATGTGCAAACTCCACACAGAAAGATGCCTGAGGCGGGAATTGAACCCAGGTCTCTGCCGCTGTGAGGCAACTGTGCTAACCACTGTGCCACCGTGCCACCCACTCAATTCTAAATCTGCTCCCCCTTATTTTGAGGCTATACCCTTAGTTCTAGTTTCATCCGCCAGTGGAAACAATCTCCCTGCTTCTACCGTATCTATTCCCATAATTTAAATATTTCTATAAGATACTCCCCCATTCTTCCAAATTTCAATGAGTACAGACCCAGTCTACTCAATCTCTCAACAATTAAGCACATTTATTAATATGCATTTAACTCAAAGTTGTTTAGCTGGTTCTTTAATGAAGATGGTCAAGAATGGTGAAATGGTTCTGCACTATCTATCCCAAGGGAAAAGAAATTCTAACTGCCAATATTACTTGAGTAATATGAACTTTGGTATGCATAACATCATAACATTGGGGTATCCCCAGTAAACACATACTAACGTTTTATCCTCTTCCTCTTCTGCTGCCTCTTCCTCAGCTGTATGCTCAGTTTCGATACTGGACTTTGCCTCAAATTCAACAGTGACCTGCTGGAGGCCAGCTTCTGTGACTATCTCATCAGACCTAAGAAGAGAAAAAAAATTAGCAGAAGGATTCTTGACATTTTTGTACTTTTTCCTGAATTTTATATCAGTGAAATTATAAATAACTTTACAAAGATATCTTTTGATTAATACTGTGCTCTTGCATTCTATTTCAAATTTCTCTGTTAGCTTAAATTGGAAAATCAGTGTAGAACAATGCCATACAAATCCAGAGATATGGGGCTAGCAGGATGAAACAGCATGCGCTCAATTTTGGCCATTAACCAGTATCGGATGCTGGAAGCATACATCTAGATATTGGATGATTTCAGTCTCAGCATAGTTCCCATCATCAATGACAGCACACGAGCAAGGTAGCAATAGGCAGCTGCTATTGTAAAACTGTACCTCACCAACTGCCAAATTTTTCAAAAGACGAGTGTGTCAAAGGAAACTAAAAAAACTTCCAACCACCTCAACTGTTTTGTGATTGAACAATTACAGGCTTCCAAATTGTACTGCAGTAAAAGGATTTACAAGGTGTTTTAAAATCTCTAGTTAATTTTGTTAAGATGAACACTATAGATTTTTTTTGTTTTCGGTTTATTTTCTCTCCACTTGAAGCTTGAAGAAAATATGACACTGTGATGTGCAATAAGCCCAATGGTCACCTTTTATACTTTGTGCCCATGGCTGTGACATTAAGAGTAAGAAATCAATTTGGAAAGATGCTGCTTCAAATCAGCATTCTGTGTTTTAAATTATTGTATTGCAGAAAGAAATTATTTATTCTCTCAATGAATTAATTTCAGAGACTATGAAAGAGACTAAGTGGCATCTTAGATAAGTAGCTGCGTACTTGTGTTTCAGATACAAAAACTTGAGTATTCCTGAAAAAGGGAAATATGCCATTGAAGCTTTTCATCTTGTACTCATTAGGATAGATACAAGAATACCAAAATTTAAAGGGGGAAGAACAATTTATACTTCATGAGAAAAAAGTGTTGATTAGTGTCAAATTATTTAACGAACCAAAGGTTATTACTGTTGATCCTGAAAAGAGCTCAGTCCACTTCAAATTACCGAGTAAGGAATCTCAAAAGCTTGAGCACAGGTGAAGTTAATCATTTCATGCTACTACTATGCAGTTGCAATACAAGTGGTATTTTCCACTAACTAGACAGTACCATCAGTCAAAAATGATACATATCCAGCATCTCACTGATACCGAAATTCACGTACCACACCAGTATGTGAGGTGGTACATGAATTTTAATGTCATTGTGATGTTGGGAATGTAGTCCACACATCCTAATCACTGATGGATTGTATCAATCAACACATCCTTTCAGCTGTTAGAAAGAGGCAGAGTAGCAACCACAACCAATCAATCCATACTTGAAAAACTCTCAATAGTGTTAACTTTGAATGCAATTCAGCAGCTGGACAATATTTGTGAAAAATTTCAAGTGTGCTAAGTATTAGAATAACGACCAAATTAAGATAATGAGTCAGGTTCACAACATGGTTTACTTATGATTATTAAAAACTACAAAACTACAGTAGCACCCTGTCCTCTGCTAAAAAAAAGGAACATGTACAGGCACTGGGCCTTCTTTAATTGAACAGAAGTTGGAGGACAGCAGATCCCTAGTGCATTCCCAATCGCAATCAGAGTCAGCATGCCTCTCTTGAATTCAAACCAAAGGTTTGGAGACTACTGTTCCCTGGTAGCTTATCCATGGGAATGCCTTGACCAAATCAATCAGTATCTTTCTCTTCCAGAATATAAATTGTTACTTCTGTTTAAAATTTGGTATTTCACATTTATCCCAATGAATACAAAACAAAAAGCTTCAACCTCGTGACTCTCTGTAATACTCAAAATTCTGTATTACCAAGCACTATTAATTTATTAGAATGGTTTACCTCTTGACCCTCTATGGCTGACCTCCACACTGCTTTTATATACTAGTGTGCCTCCCTACTCAAAATGTTCCTGACCCCTGGGACAGGCAATTCAAGAGAGAAGGGCTGTTTGGTTTATTGCAAACTTAATTTTTTTTCTAAGTATTATCAAATTGTGCAGAAATACCTTGTGAATAATTGTTGGTACATAGTGAGTATAAGTTGAGCAAAATAAAATTCAAAATGAGAAGGAGGAGTTCCCAAGAGTGGCCAAAAATCCACAGAATGAAGGAAATGGGTTATCATGTGTTATATGATTGACTGTCTTTGTGGTGGGGTTGGGAGTGAAAGCCAGAAATAATTCCCTAGGTATTTCTTGGAATAGATCAAAGGATTTTTTGACAAGCTCTCTTAAGAAATTTCATAGGTGAATTGGGGGATGGGTGGCAGGATAGAAGACATGAAACACCACTCTATGATGGGATTGTACAGTAAACCAATTGTTTTTTTAACCTGTTCTTTCTCAATCTATGAAAATCCAACTGGAAAAGACGTTGTGATATTGTCCCTATGTGTGAACCAGGAGATCTGGATTGGAGTTCCACCTACTCCAGAAATATGTAACATCTCTGAACAGGCTGATTAGAAAATATCAACAACAAATCTAATTCATTGAGGCAACAGGCTTATTGCAGAAACAAATTGTAAAGTCAGCAATTTTTCTTCAGCAAGTCACTGTCACTGTGATTTACAAGTTTGCAACAAGCTAAAGTCATGTGATCAAACTATGTCCAATTAAACAATGCTTGAACAAAGAATAAGTGGCATCCAGAGAATATCTGCACTTGTTTGGATATGACTGAGATGTGGAATACACTCCCTGAAAAGGTGGCGGAAGCAGATTCAATAGTAACTTACAAAGGGAATAAAATTACAAGACCATTGGGAAGAACTATGGAGTGAGGTTAATTAGGGAGTACAGAAACAGCTGGATAGGCAGGAGACCTTTATTTGGTGTTACATGAATTATTTTTAATACCTAAGTCAGGTCGGATTGGATATTTTGTAATGGTGTATAGTGTGGCCAAATTATAAGCCATACCCAAATGAATTGCTCCATGATATGATTGATGTGACAACTCTCATCTTGATCATCGTGGTAACTAGTTATATAACACCCACCCATGTATCCCATTCATTGGCACAGCCCACAGCTTAACAGACAACATAGAAAATAGCAATATAAAAGGAAAATGAGCAATACTGATTCTCACCCAACATCTGCTGATGATGATAGTGTTGCTTTCCTAACCAGATAGGAAATAAAGAGAACAAATAGTAAATATAATGGACATTAACTTGCCATGTATACTAAAAGACATTTGTCTACATAGAACGATGAGGTCTCAACTTAAACATACAATTGCCCTCTTCTGACAGCATCAGTTCATAAACAGGTCTATATGCAAAACAATCAAGTATCAGCCACGGAGATGAGTTCGTGGGACTCTGGTCACTGAGTCACAAGGTTCGGAGATTAATTCCCACTCCCAGTCTTGAGCACAGGCATCATGGCACAGTACTGAGGGAAGAAACATTAAACTGTCTATTTGTGTACATGTAAAGGATCCTATGACACAATTTTGAAGAGCAGGACAATTAGCTGTAGTGTCTTGGTCAATAATTATCCCTCAATTAACACCACAGAAAACTAATCAACTGGTCACATGGCTGTTTGTGGGAGCTTGCAACAAGCAACTTGGTTGCCACGTTTCCTAAGAATGACGACATTTCAAAGGTACTTCATTTGAGACATATGGTGGTTGTGAAAACACTGCACAAATGCCTGTTTTTCTTTTCTTTAAAGGACATTGTGCTAAAATGAAACATTGGACAAACTATCATATTATGAGATTTATCATTTTTCAAATGACCTTCACTACTAGTAAATTAGAAATGATAATTTTGAGTTGATGTAAAAGGTGAAAATAATAAATTTTAAGTGAAGTACAAACATAAACGTGTAATGGGCTGAGTAGTGGCAGATGGAGTTTAATTCAAATAAATGCGAGGTGCTGCATTTTGGGACAGCAAATCTTAGCAGGACTTATACACTTAATGGTAAGGTCCTAGGCAGTGTTGCTGAACAAAGAGACCTTGGAGTGCAGGTTCATAGCTCCTTGAAAGTGGAGTCACAGGTAGATAGGATATTGAAGGCGGCGTTTGGTATGTTTTCCTTTATTGGTCAGAGTATTGAGTACAGGAATTGGGAGGTCATGCTGCGGCTATACAGGATATTGGTTAGGCCACTGTTGGAATATTGCGTGCAATTCAGGTCTCCTTCCTATCGGAAAGATGTTGTGAAACTTGAAAGGGTTCAGAAAAGATTTACAAGGATGTTGCCAGGGTTGGAGGATTTGAGCTATAGGGAGAGGCTGAACAGGCTAAGGCTATTTTCCCTGGAACATCAGAGGCTGAGGGGTGACCTTATAGAGGTTCACACAATTATGAGGGCCATGGATAGGATAAATAGGCAAAGTCTGTTCCCTGGGGTCGGGGAGTCCAGAACTAGAGGGCATAGGTTTAGGGTGAGAGGGGAAAGATATAAAAGAGACCTGAGGGGCAATATTTTCACACAGAGGGTGGTATGTGTATGGAATGAGCTGCCAGGGGATGTGGTGGAGGCTGGTACAATTGCAACATTTAAGAGACATTTGGATGGGTATATGAATAGGAAGGGTTTGGAGGGATATGGGCCAGGTACTGGCAGGTGGGACTAGATTGGGTTGGAATATCTGGTCGGCATGGAGGGGTTGGACCGAAGGATTTGTTTCCATGCTGTACATCTCTATGACTCTATGATAAATCACAAAATGGCCTCCAAGCTCTAGAATTCCTTCCCTCAACCTCTCTGTGCATTTAATAGGAGAATTACATTAAAATCACTTTGACATAGCTTTTAAGTATACTTCCGAATATCTCCATATATGGTGCTAAATTTTGTTTGATTATAATCTTGCGAGGCATCTTTAGATACTTTGAATAAAACAAAAAAAGTACACAAGTAGATTACATATATGAGACAACAATTTAACATTTTATTCACTCGTAAGAATGTAAGCATTGCTGACTAGGCCAGCATTTACTACCAATCCTTGATCACCCTTGAGAAAACGGTGGTGAGCTGTTTCTTGAACTGCTGCAGTCCATAAGAAAGGCTAGACAGGCTGGGATCTTTTCCCACTAGACCGTAGGAAGTTGAGAGGTGGCCTGATAGAAGTTTATAAAATTATGAGAGGTATAGATAGAGTTAATTGTAGTTGTCTTTTTCCTAGGATGATGGGATTTCAAGACGAGGGGGCACATTTTTAAGGTGAGAGAAGAGAGATTTTAAAAAAGTCTTGTGGGAAATCCTTTTTTTAAATACAAAGGGTGGATCGTGCATGGAATAAACTTCCTGAGAACGTGGTGGGTGTGCGTACAAATGCAATGTTTAAAAGACATTTGGATAGATGCATAAATAGGAAAAGTTTGGAGGTATATGGGCCAGGAACAGGCAGGTGGGACTATTTAGATTTGGATTACATTCGACATTGCCTGGTTGAATCGAAGGGTCTGTTTCTGTGCTGTATGACTATATGTGCTGTAGTAAACCTACAAAGCCCTATGGAGGTAATTCCAGAATTCATCCCGATGACACTAAAGGTGAATGGTTTGAAAGAGAACTTGCAGGTAGTTAAGTTCACAAGAATCTTGTCATTTTAGATGGTATTGGTCCTGGGTTTGGAAAGTGCTGTCAAAAGAATTTTGATAAATTTCTGCAGTGCATCTTGCAGCTGGTATACACTGCAGCTGCTGAGCGCTAGTGGTGGAAGGAGTGGACATTTATGGATGTGGTGCCAACCAAGCAGGTTGTTTTTTTCTTGAGCGTTGCTGGAGCTGCACTCATCCAGGCAAATGGGGAGCATTCCGTCACACTCCTGACTTGTAGATGTTGGACAGACTTTGATAAGTTAATTGCCTAACCTCTGGCCTGCTGTGGTCGTCACTGTATTTATATGGAGTACATATAAGTTACGTTTCTGGCCAACAGTAAGCCTCAGGATATTGATAGTAAGGAATGCAGTGATTGTAACATCATTGAATGTCAATGGGCAGTGATTAGATTGTCTCTGGAGATGATCATTATCTGGTATTTAGGTGATTCGAATGTTACTTGCCAGCTCAAGCCTGGATATTGTTCAGGTCTTGTTGCAGTTGAACATGTACTGCTTCAGTATTCGATTAGTCACGAATGGTGCTTGAACACTGTGCAATCATTAGCAAACATCCCCACTTATGATTCTAAAGATAAATTAGGGGATGTAGGTTTGCTCGCTGAGCTGTAAGGTTCATTTCCAGACGTTTTGTCACCCTACTAGATAACATCTTCAGTGGGCCTCCAGGCTTCTGAAGATGTTACCTAGGAGAGAGACGAAACGTCTGGAAATGAACCTTCCAGCTCAGTGAGCAAATCTACATCCAGAACCTCAACCTGACCTACAAATCTTCTCAAAACTCGCTATAAAATTAGGGGACTAAATATGCTATAATAAAGGGAGGACTTGCAAAAGAATTCCACAACTTGAATTAACATGAAGAAAACTCAACAATAATTAATATTAAAATCTCTACCATCAACTAAGGAGCTCTGTCTGGGGGCTCCAAAGCTTACGTGAATTATGACCTTGGCATTTACATTTTTTGGTACATCTCACAAGAGTTGAGATATATAATTCTATGAATTACTGACAATAAGAACATGAATTGACATCACATATGTAATAGGAGACAGATTAAGGAAACCTTTAATTGCCACTGATGTAAACAGGTAAGAAGTCTAAAGAGGAGGAGAAAATTTGAAAAAGCATAAGATATATTTTGTAAGTAATGTGCTTTCTGATGCACTTTTTCTCAAGACATGTAACAGTCATTCAGACTTCCATATGAACCCCTGATCTGGTAGTTATAACTGTACAATAGACAACAGAGAGTGCCTGCTAACAAGGTGAATAAAGGAATAGCCACTGAGCTGTATTACAATCATCAGTAGAAACAGCCAAAAAATGATATGAATGATATTTTCTAAAGCATAAAATATACAGATAGACAGATGGATTAGTTACTGAAGCTAAATCTACCCAAAAGATTCAAATTCACGCTACTTACCTGTAGCGGTGATGATGCTCTGAGCTTTCTGATGGTGACTGTTCTGTTATTGACAAGGATGTTGTTGATGATAGAGTTGTTGCTATAGAAGCTGTAGTCGCTTCTTCAAATGAAGGGGGAGTGCAAGGAAGGAGATCTGGCCGGCCCAATAATCCTAAAAAAAAGTTGCAAATTAAAAATAACTACTAACGCCATCAGAAGAAACCACTATCCTATCACAGCATGAAGATAAATCATCTCAATTAAAAATGAGTGATGAGGAACCCTGTTCAGCTCAATGTTGTGACTATATAACTGCTTTCTGGTCATCCTTTACATAACACGCAAAACGCATAAAATTAAAATAAATCAGGATGCTGGGTCCAAATGACATGCACACAAAGTGATTAAAGAGCTGGGACACTTGTTTTAACATCTCCTTACCAACATTTCACTAGTAACAGGGACTGTTTCCTTGAATTGCAAGGGTGCTTACATAGTTTTAATTTTCATAAAAGCATGACACATCAGATTAGGAGAAGTGTAGACCAATCAGTCTAAGATCAATTGCAATTAGGATTGTCGAATTGATCATAAGGGATGCTTTTTAAGTTAATTTAGATCAGGAAGTTAATTTAGGCAGAAACAACAGATACTGATAAAATTGACTGTGTCCCAGAACCTACTAAAATCCTTTTACTAATTAGCGGGTGGCACTGTCAATATATATTTTCAGAGACCTCAAAATAAGCAACTGTGCAGGCAAGAATTTTGTGGAATCAGTGTAAAGTGGTTACAAAGAATTGAGGTTTAACTGTATGCCCATTCGTAGAATACTTTTATTCATAGCTGTAAGATCTACTTAGATTAAATTACTTACAGTGTGGAAACAGGCCCTTCGGCCCAACTGGTCCACACCGACCCGCCGAAGCGCAACCCACCCAGACCCATTCCTCTACATTTACCCCTTCACCTAACACTACGGGCAATTTAGCATGGCCAATTCACCTAACCTGCACATTTTTGGACTGTGGGAGGAAACCCACGCAGACACGGGGAGAATGTGCAAGCTCCACAAAGACAGTTGCCTGAGGCGGGAATTGAACCTGGGTCTCTGGCGCTGTGAGGCAGCAGTGCTAACCACTGTGCCACCATGCCACCCACTGATTAGAGATCTCTCTCAGGGATCAGTGTTAGAATCTTTGCTGTTAACTACCTTCATTAATTTCCTGGACATAGGCATTATGATAATGATCTGCAAATTTATGGATGAGATGATTTGTGCTAGGAGTGAAGGACAACAAATTTTTGTAAATAGATTTAGATGTTGGATACAGAACTGGCTCAAAGGTAGAAGACAGAGGGTGGTGGTGGAGGGTTGTTTTTCAGACTGGAGGCCTGTGACCAGTGGAGTGCCACAAGGATTGGTGCTGGATCCTCTAACTTTTGTCATTTACATAAAAATTTGGATGCAAGCATAAGAGGTACAATTAGTAAGTTTGCAGATAACACCAAAATTGGAGGTGTAGTGGACAGCGAAGAGGGTTACCTCAGATTACAACAAGATCTGGACCAGATGGGCCAATGGGTTGAGAAGTGGCAGAAGGAGTTTAATTCAGATAAATGCGAGGTGCTGCATTTTGGGAAAGCAAATCTTAGCAGGACATATACACATAATGGTAAGGTCCTAGGGAGTGATGCTGAACAAAGAGACCTTGGAGTGCAGGTTCATAGCTCCTTGAACGTGGAGTCACAGGTAGATAGGATAGTGAAGACGGCATTTGGTATGCTTTTCTTTATTGGTCAGAGTATTGAGTACAGGAGTTGGGAGGTCATGTTGTGGCTGTACAGGACATTGGTTAGGCCACTGTTGGAATATTGCGTGCAATTCAGGTCTCCTTCCTATCGGAAAGATGTTGTGAAACTTGAAAGGGTTCAGAAAAGATTTACAAGGATGTTGCCAGGGTTGGAGGATCTAAGCTACAGGGAGAGGCTAAACAGGCTGGGGCTGTTTTCCCTGGAGCGTCGGAGCCTGAGGGGTGTTCTTATAGAGGTTAACAAAATTATGAGGGCCATGGATAGGATAAATAGACAAAGTCTTTTCCCTGGGGTGGGGGAGTCCAGAACTAGAGGGCATAGGTTTAGGGTGAGAGGGGAAAGATATAAAAGAGACCTGAGGGGCAACTCTTTCACGCAGAGGGTGGTACATGTATGGAATGAGCTGCCAGGGGATGTAGTGGAGGCTGGTACAATTGCAACATTTAAGAGACATTCGGATGGGTATATGAATAGGAAGGGTTTGGAGGGATATGGGCCGGGTGCTGGCATGTGGGACTAGATTGGGTTGGGATGTCTGGTTGGCATGGACAGGTTGGACCGAAGGGTCTGTTTCCATGCTGTACATCTCTATGGTTCTATGTTCTGGAAATTGAGCGAAAATGGTAAATGGCATTTAACTTTCAGTACACTGGTATTCTCATTTGAACGGAATCAACACCAGAAGTGCACTTATACTTTACATTGAAAGAAAATCAGGAATTAGTTAAAAGATAAAAATTGATACTTTAGCTCTTAATTCATTAACTAATTCTTTAAATTCATCATTCTTCATGACCAATGCCAAGAAGTCACAATCACAGCAAACAAGTTACGTAAGGACAAGGCTTGATTAATTGTTAATTCCAAAAGACTGTAAGCTATGGACAAGTTACTGTCTCATTTTGGTGAATGTTGACACTTTGCGCATCTTCAAAGAACAGGTATCTCAAGTCCTGGTGGAGCAAGAAATCACATCTTAGAAAAACGACAAAGTTAAAAGTTTGTGATCTTTTCAGCCAGTTTTGATTGTTTAAGGAGGTCAGAAAAGAATCTTCCAGATGTTCCCAAACATTCCCTTCCCAAAATTAATTCTCCAGTGCTTTAAATAGTTTTGTGCAATAGGCATCTCAATTTTGAAACAGACTTGACAGATTAGAAGGATTTTTTTATCCCTCCCCATTATAATGTATATTTTATCAAACTTATTTTACTGTCATAACATACTTCTTCATCTCAACATTTTTCACAAGAGAAAGAAAGAAATCAACATGACACATCACACAGTCAGTACTAGTAGAACACATAGCCAGGTAAAATTCTCAAGGAATTTGACACGGTAATTTCTGAGAAGTTGTTTCCTCGATTGAAAATTCTAGAATCGGGAGGAATAGTCTCGGGATAGGTACAGGTATGCACCCCCCACCCTGTATATATGGGTGATATGTTCTAAGACCTACTGCAGATCCCCAAAACTATAGATAAGAGCAAACCTTATCATTTAAATTGGAAATTTACCTCCCCAGCAGCCCCTGGAATTATTTCCAGAATGTTCCATGTAATATTTTCAGGCTGCGGTAAACCTTGGATAACCACATCTGTTATACAGGGATTCCACTATTTTGTTTTGAGTCTGAGGATGAGTCCAAATTTCTTCACTCTGAGGACTGTGAACCTACACGAGAGGACTATGGATACTCAGTCACCAAATGTACTCAAGGCTGAGATCAATCATTCTTTCAAAGTCCAGAAATATTAAGGATATGGTAATATGGCATGAAAATGGAATCCTGGCAAAAGACCAGTGTGTTCTGCTGGCTGGCAGATCAAACTCAAGGTACTGTGGGGCTTGCATATATTTCTTACATTTTTATGAAAAGAATTATTGATGAAAATAAAAATTTGAAGGGATTTTGTTGTAGGGGCAATTACCTTCATCTTCAAGAGTTGGGAAGCTCCTGGCTCCCCGCAGGTCATACCGTTTATCTTCATCTTCTGTAGGAATCTGACTGGCAGAAAACGCTTGCCCTGGACCAATATATTTAGGAACTGGAAGAGAAGCCCGTCCTTTTTTGGATGGGGACGACTTCAAGGCTGTCGTGTTATGAAATTGAAATGCTAAATGAACGTCAATGAATGAGACAAATCAGACATCAAGTTTAACATAAATCATGCTTAAAGACTCTATGCCACTGTACTGTACTGGGACATGGTGAAATCAAGATTCTTGTTTCAACAAAAGCTAAGATTAATCTTTTTTAGATCTTGCTGCATGCAAAACAGTTGCATTACATTTACTGAAGTCTAGAAAAGTCACTAATCCTGCATGAAACACCTTCTGACATTTCTGAAGAATGTGATAATACCTACTTCAGTAAAATCAGTTATTTTTCAGTGGAGAAATGTATCAGATTGTGGTGAAGTATACCATACCAATGAACAAGCTTGATTCTGATCCTGTACTAATATCTGTACTGCAGAAATAGGACATTAGATCAGCCTCCCTGTTTCCCATCGTCAAGGTAACTGTTAGACATCCTCTTTTGGAGATGGATATATTTGAATAAGATCAAGTTTAGTTGGCACATCCAGATAGTAAAACTATCTGTCGCCTCTCTGTCCAAACTCAAGCATAACAAATAATCATTCAGGCAAGATACTGCTGGGTTGCGTAACATGTGGATTCCACAGTGATCTGAGTGTTTTTTTAAAAAAACCTTTCTAAATCATTTCATAGCAATTTTTGTTTGTTGTGAAACGTGAAAGGGTTCAGCAAAGATTTACAAGGATGTTGCCAGGGTTGGAGGGTTTGAGCTGTAAGGAGAGGCTGAAAAGGCTGGGGCTATTTTCCCTGGAGGGCCAGAGACTGAGGTTAGGGTAAATAGACAAGGTCTTTTTCCCCCTCAGAGGTCAGCAAGTCCAAAACTAGACAGCATAGGTTTAAGGTGAGAGGGGAAAGATTTAAAAGGAACTTAAGGGGCAATTCTTTCATGCCAAGGGTGGTGCACGTGTGGAATGAGCTGCTAGGGGAAGTGGTTGCACCTGGTACAATTACAACACTTAAAAGACATCTGGATAGGTATGTGAATAGAAATGGTTTAGAGGGATATGATCAAACTGCTTACAAATGGGACAAGATTTATCTGGTCAGCATGGACAAGTTGGACTGAAGGTCTGTTTCGTGCTGTACGGCTATGACTCTACCAGAATGAAAGACGATCTCTAACTAAAGCATAATCCTTACTTACATGATGTCTTTCTGAAGACAGTGTTGCTCATAAATTTATAAAACCTTTCAGCATAGAAGTTTGGCCTGTGCACTGACACAGTATCCTGTAAAATCAAACAGGAATGATAATATCAGTCAACTGTTACATTTTTGTAAAGGAGTAGCTATTCTTAAAGTTAAACCAGTTATAAATAACTACTGCAGAGTTGTACAATCAAATCATTAAAATAGTTAACTATTAGGCACCAAGGTACCAAAAAGACATGAACACTTTGTATGCACGTGCGCTATTTCTTCTCTGTGCTAAAAGATTTCAGAAGACTTTTTAGTTTTATTTTTACATTTTGTTTGACAATCAGGAGATAATTAAAAATGAAATCCTGGATGCAAAACCAGAGCTTCAACTGAAAGTTGCAACTGGTTTCCCATGATTTCCTGTATACTGATAAAAGTACAGGCAATGTTACCATAGAGTGTAGCGTTGATATGAAATATTTCTATTGAAGCATTTTAAGATGAAAACCTACACCATCATGAACAAGTGCTTTCCAAGTGTGTTCTAATTTCTTGATTAATCTGAAAAATAAACATTTGTAAATGAGATTACCATTAGTTTTTATTAAATCTCAATCTATTTAAGTTAAGATGAAAAACATCCTTCAAAACTAAAATAAACTCTAGCACTTTTGTGAGAACAGAAAAAGATTGTGGCTTTAAGCATTAAATAGACATCAGCATATAATCTGACATTTCAGTGATGGAACTGCTGCATTGATAGATGACATGAAATCTAGGTATCCCTTGAAATGAACACAGAGATTCCATAACACTATTTGAAGAACAGGGAACTGCTCTCTTTAACTTCAAGGGGTATTATTAAACAGATTATATGAACATTAATCACATTCCTTTGTGAAATCATACAGTTGCACAGGTCTGCTACAATTGCCAATATTACAATTTCATCAGTGCAATAGATATGCTCACTCTCTTCAGTGTTAAATCTGATTTCCAACAACAGCACTAATAGAACAAGCTAAGGTCTAGGAAGAATACGAACAGGGAGAAATGAAAATTGCCATCAGCCCTTAGTGGCTAATTTGCAAAACCAATGAGGATCTAATTTACACAGATGGGTAAGGTCCCCAGTTGTATGACTGCAGCTAGTTATCCTTGGCGAAAGTAGCAGCTGGACTCCTTCACTTAGTCTTAATTCCTCTCTTAGACCCTGTGGTCCCATATGGCACTCTGCCACCAGCCTATTTCAATTCCTTTCACTCCAGTCCTGATACTGTCCCACTCTTGAATTTACCAAGACTCCTTAGGCAGCATCTTCCAAACTCACGACCAATAACATCTGGAAGGGCAAGGCAGCAGACCCATGGAACACCATCACCGACCAGTTCCCCTCCAAACTATTTTCAATCCCAATTTGGAAACACACTGCTATGCCTTCATTGACACAGTCAAAATCTTGGAACTCCCTCTAAACAACATTGTGGGTCTACCTACGCTAAGTGGACTGTGGCAGTTCAAGAAGGTACCTCACCATCTTTCAAGGGCAATAAATGGTGACCAACCAGTAACTCCTACATCCCATGAATTAATTTAAAAGTCGTTCTTAAATGTACTTCACCAAATCTTCTTTGTTAACTCAGTCTTTTTTCCAGTCTGGTCCTGTCTATTTAACTGTCACTCTGGCACAACATACCACCTATTACAATGCCCTATTGGCACCTCTGACCTGTTCTGCATAGTCATCTAATTGGTGATCTCTCCACATGAATACCCAGGATCTTATGTAGGCAACGCTGTTGGAAATTGCCTAATTTATATGGCACCTTTGTTGTTCTCTTCCATGTCCCGTTGGCATAGACTGCACTTGGTATTACATCAGGTGTGTCGAGTTGCAGCTTCATCTAAGTGTTGGTGGTGTTAAATGCCCATATCATGCGAATGATTGGAAAACTTATGTTGCTTTGCTGCTTCTTGTATGGACGTCAATCGCTATAACACCCTTCCTTTTTTAGGAAGAGAAAGTGATCTACGTCTTTAATATTCTGGGGTCCAATGTTAACAAGGAGGGGAGGCTTGTTGCCAGCCAGCGATCATCGTCTTGATCTTCTCACAACAGACGCACAGACCAGCTTTGATGCCACTACACTACAGACTTGTGGTCATGTCTTGGTGGGTCATTGATTCTTCAGTGAACAAGATGATGTAATCTACAAAATCCAGTTTTATCAACTGGTGTTGTTGCCACAAGATGTTAAAGTCTGCATCTATAATCACTTTGCTCATGATGAAATCAATAACCATGAAGTGTGCACAACCTTACCATAATTCTCTGAAGGAGTCATCTGCCATGCCCGAGCTGATCTTAACGCGATAGCTGGAGTTGGGGTACAAGGCTTTGAAGAAACAAATTCACCATTCCTGCATGCCATACTGCCTTGAAAGGGACCAGTATGACTTCCAATGGATGCAATCAAAAGCCTTCTCGAAATCAATAAAATTAGTAACAAATGGCTTTTCGTAATCTAGACTGAATGTAAAGAACTGCTCACTGCATGGTCTGCCACTTAGGAACCTTGTTAATCTTCACAAATGTTACATCTACTTCTGCTTTAATCTGTTGAGGAACACTGTGCTGAAGATCTTGCCAGGTACAGTTGTTCCAGTTTAACGGAAGCTTGACGATTTTCCTTATCTCCTCAAATTTCCTCATCATCTCATGATCCAGGTAGTGTTGAACAAATCCGTTGTGAGAGTGTCTTACTCATGATTCAGTAGCTCTAATGGTATCTCAGCAATCTTAAGTGCCTTGCTGTCCTTCAGGCTCTCAATGGCTCTTTGCACCTCTGATGTGGCAATTTCTCCCAGGTTGACATTCAGCAACTGGGATGTAGTGTAGTCATCGAATTCTGGATTAAGCTAACAAAACAGTTCCACATTTCCAGCATTTTACTGCTATCAAGCAACTCCTGCTTGAAGTATCATAATGACAAAATTAAGCTTAGCTGCTAAGTCACTTTGCACGATTTTTAATCGCCAAACTCAAATGAAGGCTACTTAGTGAGGTACTGGAGGCCATACAAATCTACATTCAAAAACTGGACAGGATCTAAAAGAGAAAATAAAATTAACAAAACCAGTGATCTGTATTATATTTTTAATAATACAGAATGTTAAAATGAAAAACTATTCAACTCTATGAAACAAATGCCTACCTGTAAGACTGTAAAATGTCAATTATACCGATGTACAAGAGAAGTCTCTCTCCTTTGCCATTTATGGCAGGGATACCTCCCATCCTAACACAAAGAGGAGAAAATGTAAATGTTATGTTATAACCTAATAATGTAACATTTTACAGTAATGAACAAATGAGACCAACTTCTCACAGTAACAGAAAACATTTTTTTCTGGACTTCCTTCTTAAGTTACAAAACTTGAACCTAATTGTCAATTAGTTTCCACAATTTCTTCAATATGCAAGTGCAGATCACCTCATTAAGCATTCAGTTGTAATAGACCATTTAATGCTAAAAGATGTTTCTAGTGGTCTTCTCTTGACACATGGATCTTACTTATCTCTACTGTCATTAAGCTATTCATACAATTCCCAGCAGTGTCACCAAGATACAACAAGGATGGGGCCTATGATTGTAACAAGTAACTTTGGACAAAAGTCATGTTGAAGTTTAAATAATCGATCTCAAAATGAATTTAGGTAAAACAAAACTATTTAACCATTTAGCTGTTAGGTTGAGAGTCTGGGGAAGACAAATAGGAATTCTCATTGGTGTAAGAGGGGGCATCTTTTAAAGACTCAGAATGAAGGCCTTTAATTCAACAATACGGTTTCAAGTTTGATTCATATTGCATTTACTCAACAGCAGTTGATAAAAACCAAGTTCAAATTAATATCATGCTCTGTCATTTGCAAACTATAAGTTAAAATGAAGACTTCTTTTTAAAAATATGTTACATACGTATCATCTGTGTCGATCGATTCACCCCGTGAAGTTCCACCTTGAATAGATTCCATGGCCGTGGAATATAGAGCTTTCTGTGCAATTGGTCGTTTCTCATCAGAAGTACTTAGTAATCCCTCAGCCTGTCTCTCACGTTCTGCTTGGTCCAAATTGTGAACTCCTAACAACAAACTGTAATCCATGATTTTAAAGCTCTCAAGCACCTATTAATATCACAGGGAAGACAGAAATGACAATAATTAATGGCACACCAAACAGGAATAAGAGGAAGTCAAACAATCCTTGAAAACTTGACTGACAACACAAAATTGATCAAACTAGAATTAAAATATTTTAAAATATACAGTGGCTAAATCAAAGGTACACCATATCTCCCCAAGAAATATTTTGGTCAGATAAACTTTTCATCAGACAATTGAGTCAAAGATTTAGAAGTGTGTTAGAAAAATACTCATTCCAATTTTTACTTATTATTCCCCATTCCAAAAGAATGATCATTCTGGATGGCAACATTCATGGCCACTCAAATCATAACTTCTATGGTGGTGCCAGAACTCCCTTAAAGAAATCTTCTTTAATTTAATTTTTTTTTTCTGTCTCTTGCACATTTTGACATTCATGTTCTTCATCTTTCCTGAGTATTATTTCATCAAATCATTAAAAATGTATTTTCTAAATCAGTTCCTTGCTCTATGCATTGAGCCTATACTAGAACATTACTGTTAAGTCACATTACCTTTTTCACTTAAAGCTCTATAACACATTCTAGCCTTACCAGACAATCTCTCTGCAGGGTTTTAATTAGAGCACTATTCATGTCTGCATCTAATAATAAACCATCTGAGAAATCCTGCATGAAGTCCAGGTCTTTGAATGTTGGCCTGCATTTCTCACGCTCTTTTTTTGAAGCTCTCCGTTTGTAAGTTGAACCTTTTAAATCATACTTCAAATGCATCTTCACTACTCGTGGTAACACATTATTCATCACTGCCACTCGGATATTTTTGCCACCAGACTGGACACAATAAAGTCCATAAAACTTTGGCAATAGAGTCCTTGGGTTTTGATTCAGATTCTGGAACAAAACAGAGCAACTACTTTCAATATATTTAGTGTAATAAATGAACTAATATCATCCTTCACATGACAAGAACACGGGATAATGACATGTGAAGACTTCTGGCTAAATTTTGATTAGAAAGTCCCAATTCCCCATGTTCTATCAGTAACTGATAACCAACTTTGTTAATAACTAGACCAATCAGTCGTCAGGGTGTGTGCACTAACAGCCTGATTATAAGGCATAATTGGATATCAGCTGCTTAAGGCAGCCCTTGAACCATTCTCATCAAAAACAGTCATGAGGCAGGAACATCTCAGCAAAATGTCTGGCAGCACAAAGCCTGGTGATCAACCTGTTCCAGCCTCTGCCAAATTTCTAAATTTATCCTTAGTCATTGGATGTCATTTCATTTTAATATTAACATTCAATTTTACATTAATGGGTACATTGAAATGGAATAGAAATATTTATATATCAGAGATTGCACAGCAGTTAGGCTGCTGGCAGGCAGGAAAGAGATGGTCGTGTGAGGGAACCTTGGTTGACGAGGGAGGTTGAATGTCTTGTAAAGAGGAAGAAGGAGGCTTACATAAGGTTGAGGAAACAGGGTTCAGACAGAGCAGTGGAGGGATACAGGATAGCCAGAAAGGACCTGAAGAAAGGGATTAGGAGAGCTAAGAGAGGGCATGAAAAATCTTTGGCGGATAGGATCAAGGATAACCCCAAGGCATTTTATGCATATGTGAGAAACATGAGGATGACGAGAACGAGGGTAGGTCCGATCATGGGCAGTAGTGGGAGACTGTGTATTGAGTCGGAAGAGATAGGAGAGGTCTTGAATGAGTACTTTTCTTCAGTATTTACGAACGAGAGGGACCGTATTGTTGAAGAGGAGAGTGTGAATCGGACTGGTAAGCTAGAGGAAATACTTGTTAGGAAGGAAGATGTGTTGGACATTTTGAACAACTTGAGGATAGACAAGTCCCCCGGGCCTGACGGGACATATCCTAGGATTATGTGGGAAGCAAGAGAGGAAACTGCAGTACCGTTGGCAATGATCTTTTCGTCTTCACCGTCAACGGGGGTGGTACCAGGGGACTGGAGAGTGGCGAATGTTGTGCCCCTGTTCAAAAAAGGGAATAGGGATAACCCCGGGAATTACAGGCCAGTTAGTCTTACTTCGGTGGTAGGCAAAGTAATGGAAAGGGTACTGAGGGATAGGATTTATGAGTATCTGGAAAGACACTGCTTGATTAGGGACAGCCAGCACGGATTTGTGAAGGGTAGGTCTTGCCTTACAAGTCTTATTGAATTCTTTGAGGAGGTGACTAAGCATGTGGATGAGGGTAGAGCAGTGGATGCAGTATACATGGATTTTAGTAAGGCATTTGATAAGGTTCCCCATGGTAGGCTTATGCGGAAAGTCAGGAGGCATGGGATAGAGGGAAATTTGGCCAATTGGATAGAAAACTGGCTAACCGGTCGAAGTCAGAGAGTGGTGGTAGATGGTAAATATTCAGCCTGGAGCCCAGTTACAAGTGGAGTTCCGCAGTGATCAGTTCTGGGTCCTCTGCTGTTTGTAATTTTTATTAATGACTTGGCTGAGGGAGTCGAAGGGTGGGTCAGTAAATTTGCAGATGATACAAAGATTGGTGGAGTTGTGGATAATGAGGAGGGCTGTTGTCGGCTGCAAAGATATGATGCAGAGCTGGGCTGAGGAGTGCCAGATGGAGTTCAACCCTGCCTGAGGTTGTCCATTTTGGAAAGACAAATAAGAATGCGGAATACAGGGTTAACGGTAGGGTTCTTAGTAAGGTGGAGGAACAGAGGGATCTTGGGGTCTATGTTCATAGATCTTTGAAAGTTGCCACTCAGGTGGATAGAGCTTGTAAGAAGGCCTATGGTGTATTAGCGTTCATTAGCAGAGGGATTGAATTCAAGAGTCGTGAAGTGATGTTGCAGCTGTACAGGACTTTGGTTAGGCCACATTTGGAGTACTGTGTGCAGTTCTGGTCACCTCACTTTAGGAAAGATGTGGAAGCTTTGGAGAGGGTGCAGAGAAGATTTACCAGGATGTTGCCTGGAATGGAGAATAGGTCGTACGAGGATAGGTTGAGAGTGCTAGGCCTTTTCTCGTTGGAACGGCGAAGGATGAGGGGTGACTTGATAGAGGTTTATAAGATGATCAGAGGAATAGATAGAGTAGACAGTCAGAAACTTTTTCCTCCGAGTTCAACAGAGTGTTACAAGGGGACATAAATTTAAGGTGATTAGATTAGATTACAGTGTGGAAACAGGCCCTTCGGCCCAACAAGTCCACACCGACCCGCCGAAGTGAAACCCACCCATACCCCTACATTTACCCCTTACCTAACACTACAGGCAATTTAGTATGGCCAATTCACCTTGACCCTGCACATCTTTGGATGGTGGGAGGAAACCGGAGCACCCGGAGGAAACCCACGCAGACACGGGGAGAACGTGCAAACTCCACACAGTCAGTCGTCTGAGGCGGGAATTGAACCCGGGTCTCTGACGCTGTGAGGCAGCAGTGCTAACCACTGTGCCACCGTGCCGCCCACGAAGGGTGGAAGGTATAGGGGAGATGTCAGCGGTGGGTTCTTTACCCAGAGAGTGGTGGGGGCATGGAATGCGCTACCT
Organism: Chiloscyllium plagiosum; assembly: GCF_037043375.1. Classification (NCBI taxonomy): domain Eukaryota; kingdom Metazoa; phylum Chordata; class Chondrichthyes; order Orectolobiformes; family Hemiscylliidae; genus Chiloscyllium; species Chiloscyllium plagiosum. The sequence continues at coordinate 33,869,763 of NW_028270166.1, read as the reverse complement.
GTGGGAGTGGCAGAGTCAGAATCATTGGTGACCTTTAAGCAGCAATTGGATAGGTACATGGATGGGTGCTTAAGCTAGGACAAATGTTCGGCACAACATCGTGGGCCGAAGGGCCTGTTCTGTGCTGTATTGTTCTATGTTCTATGGCTGATAAGAAGTGCAGATTTCACACAAATATGTCTAACAACCTCCTGCCATGTGGCACCTCATGCCTCATGTGAGTAGCCATTGTATGAGGTACCAAAGGATTATGGTGTCGATGTTATGGTCATGGAACAACAGTCCGGCAAGGGTCAAGATCTTCATTAGAGGAGCAGATAAAAATGGGGATTGGTGTGATAGAAATAAAATTCACTCACCATATAATAACCTGGAAGCAACTTTTGCAGAAATTCTGCTTCTTTGTTTACAACAGTCTTTATTATGAACTCATCATCACTTGTCACATAAAAGAGAGAACCACTGGCACCAGGATTGGAGAGTTCAATCAAGGGTTCATTGCACAATGAATACTGTGAGAAAACACGTCAAGAGAGCAAACTTTTATCCAGAATCCAACTTATGGTGATACATTTACCACTAATGTACCCAGCTAATTTTTTAGTGGCTTGAAAAGTATTTAAACCACAGTATTTCTTCATTTATTAATAACAAAACATTTAGAGGTTTGCTTTGTAAACATTCAGATATATATACCAGAGAATCTCACTGAGTAGGGATTGTAAAATTACATCTGTACCAAAAATGCTACCTTCCACAATGTGCTTCAGACAAGTGTTCCCTTTTTACTCGAGAGGAAATCCTGCCCTTCTCCATCCTTTTTCAGCCCTGGCTGAAGCATTTTTCCACATTTCTGATCTGAACCTTTCTGCTCCCTCCCTGATTTGTGATAGGTTACCCTTTGCGCCCTTTATACTCCACCAGCATCCATATTCAAAAGCGTCATCCTCCACCATTTCTGCTACTTCGAATTTGATAGTGCCATCATCAAATACATCTTCCCTCCTCTTCTATGTCAGAGTTCTAAAGGGACCTTTAGTTCCCTTTAGAACTAAAGTTCATCCCTAACATTTGGACCACTTTTCCATCACCCAATGCCTCACTCTCCTCCCATTGCAACTACCATACACTCATTTGGCCCTTTTACACCTTCTCTCCTCACCACCCATGGCCCAAAAACTCTGTCCGGGTGAAGCAGCAATTTACTTGTACTTCTTTCAATCTAGGCTACTGTAATAACTGCTCAAAACACAGTTTCTTCTGCATTAGGATGAACATAGTCTGGGTAACCATTTTGCAGTCTGCAACAACAATCCTATCATTCTGGTCACTTGCCATTTAATAAATTTTGTTATCATGCTCACATTTCCACTGTAGAGATACTGCAATGCTCCAATGAAGTTCAACACATTTGCAGAACACCACCTCAGTTCAGGCATTTAACAACCTTGGGGACTCAACTATGTTCTTCAATTTGGTGTCCCACTCCACTCCTCAGTGTCTGGTTTATTTGGTTTTGCTTTGAGCACAGCTGAATATATTCCATTATTAATATTTACTCTGGATATTTCACTCTTTCCTCCAATCATTACTCTCCCTTTATCTTTTCTTCTGTGATAGTTGTGATCTTATCTCCTTTCTAACTTTCCCTTCTGTTCCAATTGCTCTCTCCATCTTTTTCTACAGTATAAATTCCATTACATTTTCACCTCTCTCTTCAGTTCCAAAGAAATCATATTGGACTGGAAGTATGTGTTTCCTACTCCACAGATGCTGCTAGACCGGAGTTTCTCCAGTGCTTTGTATTTATTTCAAATTTCCAGCATCACAATATTTTGCTTTTGTTTTAGAATTTTGATTGCCAGATACACAATATATTAAAAGTCTACATGCATCTGCAGAGAAAGTACTGAAAGTTGTAATTATGGACAAAAAAAAAACAACCAAAATTGCCGGTGATAGCCCAGCAAACTACTTTGTTTATAAATATACTCACCCTCTGTTATTTACAATTTTATTGTTCAGCATATACCTATATGAAGTGCTAGATTAAAAATAAGATCCTGCCTCAGGATGCATAATCTCGTCAACACTTTGGGAGAATTGAAATAAAGACTAAACAGGAATTTCGTATAATGTTCTAAAGAATTTAATCCAGCCAAAAGGGTCTAACCCATCAACTGAAGAGATGACAAGACGCCTATATTATTTCCTTTGGTGTCGAAAACTGTGACGCTGGAAAAGCACAGCTCATCAGGCAGCATCTGAGGAGCAGGAGAGTTGACGTTTTGGGCATAAACCCTTCATCATTAGATTAGATTTAATTCCCTTGTGGAAACAGGCCCTTCGGCCCAACAAGTCCACACTGACCCTCCGAACAGTAACCCACCCAGAATGATGCACTTAAAACACTACAGGCAATTTAGCATGGCCAATTCACCTAACCTGCACATTTTTGGACTGTGGGAGGAAACCCACGCTGACATGGGGAGAATATACAAATTCCACACAGACAGTCGCCTGAGGCTGGAATCAAATTTGGGTCCCTGGTGCTGTGAAGCAGCAGTGCTAACCACTGAGCCACCTTGCTGCCCATCCATGAAGGGCTTATGCCTTAAATGTCAATTCTCCTGCACCTTGGATGCCGCCTGACCTGCTGTGCTTTTCCAGTGCCACACTCTTCGACTGACTCTCCAGCATCTGCAGTTCTCACTTTCTCTCATTTCTTTCAAGGAAAATGCAGCACAGTAAATACTAGCCAGGCATTAAGTAGCCAGTAGACAGCTTTCCATGGAATCAAAGAATAGCAGTAATTCCAGCTCCAAAGGGCTGATGAACATTCAGAGGTTGCAGATCCTCACTGCTGTCAGTGTCACCAGGGAAGTGACAGCAGCCACTGGCAACTCACCTAAACAAGAAATCCAGACTACGTCGGTTTTGTAGAATGAAGGTCACAAGGGATCGGCATGGGTGGCACACTGGCTAGGGTTTTAGGGCATTTCAGAAGAAGGAGAGAATGTTGGCCTCACAAATATCAATCTTTTCTGCCTGCCATTTATGTGACGAACCCTTCACCAACATAGTTGATCGTCAGTTTATATTGTTAATCTTGCAACAAACTCAAGAACAGCTGACACAATAAAAATCTGATGAAAGTGTAAGACAATGACCTGAATCAGTCTGACAAAAATCGGAGGGAGGGTATTTGAATCATGAAACCAGTTAATTCTTTGATACAGTGTCATTTTGTGTTGAGTATAGGAGCTCATTTAAATAACAAATATAGTTAAAATTTTAATATAAAAGATAAATAAAGTTGAAGATCTCATGTTTTGCTTGTAAGACACTTGAATGATTGACTAGCTTTAGCTTCCAACATGGAAGTCAGATCACCAATTAGTGAGCAGAATTTAATATCCTTCCCCAATGCGAGGTTATAAGCATTTTATTGGGTGGGAGAAAATTCAAATGTAAAACCAAAGCACTGAAGTGTTATGATATTCACGACTGTCACACTAAATTTCATTTTGCATCTGCTCCAGGCCTAAAGTTACAGACTGTTCATCACAGGGCTACACTATTCAAAATACTGGCTCCAGACAGGGCCCAAGTTTAAATTACAATTCCACTATTGTTATCGTGTATGTCACACAGCATGCTATACATATTAAAATAAATATCACAAATCCACCCACAGTCACTGCCTCAATAAAGCCCATGATAACATTCCATGCAATTCACTAGAGAGAATGAGCAAGTATAATTTTGTTTCACGTATGAAATACAATTCAACTGAAAAGGAGTTGTGGCATACAATACCCAGTATTCAAAATAACCAGACTCACCAAATAATCATCTGGTCGAATGCCAAAGAGTTCCCTAAAGTAACGAAACGCCACTGGAGCATAGGTCTTAAATCTGAAGTCAGGGAAGTGATGTGCTGGTGTCAAATTACTACCTTCACTGCAAATTAAAAGAAAGTCTGAGTGCCAAAACCTGAATTACACTCTATTACAGTTACCTTATGTAGCCAAATATAATCCTTATTTATAGTATAGACCAAAAAAGCACCACTGAAATGAAGAATTTGCCTCAGTATACTTATATTCCCCAACGATTAACTTAAATTTAAACACCAATGATATGGTGAATGTAACTGTGTGCGCGCGGTCTAAGATTCTGGTTTTGGGGTTAATAAACCCTCCAGTGGGATTTTCAGTGTAACTGAAATTTATGGTTAACTTATAAGTATTTTTGTAACCATGGCAATTTATTTTAAAAATTGTTTTTGAAGCATGGAAATAGTACACTGGGATTCAGGTGTGAGCATATTACAAGTTGTCTTTTGGGAACTGTATGGGGGTGTGTTTTGGGTACCATACAAAAGCGGTTTCATTTTGTTTCAATTCATAAAAAAGTGAGATTTAGGATAAATAGCATCATACTTTTACTGTGTTTAAAATCTGTGAATTTATGTTGTAAGTAGTTATTTTGGATTAATCTATTTTATCCACTTTCATTTTGTAATAAACTTCTATTTTGTTGTTAAACCAAATCCTTCATTATTGCATGCTTATGTTTGAGTGAAGGACCACTTAATTAAACCCAAAGTAAATAAAATATGATCTATCAAGTCAGGTTCCTATCTGGGATCGGACTTATCCAGTATAAACCTCAGTAGGGATCATCATAAAACAACATAAATGCATTAAAATATGACCACAAAATAATGAGTTCCCATTCACTTTTCTTTCAATGCAGTAATTCAATAATATTATCTCTGGAGTTCCCAATGTATCATTTCAGTCATCAGTGTGAGTCAAACTCAATATTATAAAGCAATTGAATTTTTACTGCAACTGCAGAATCCCTCTTTTGCTTAATCTCACCACAGTAGCTTTATTTTAAAGAAATGAAATAAAATAGACTGTGAAAGCAAAAATATTTCTGAAGCTGTGGGCGGCACGGTGGCACAGTGGTTAGCACTGCTGCCTCGCAGCGCCAGAGACCCTGGTTCAATTCCCGACTCTGGCGACTGACTGTGTGGAGTTTGCACGTTCTCCCCGTGTCTGCGTGGGTTTCCTCCGGGTGCTCCGGTTTCCTCCCACAGTCCAAAGATGTGCAGGGTCAGGTGAACTGGCCATACTAAATTGCCCGTAGTGTTCGGTAATGGGTAAATGTATGGGTGGGTTTCGCTTCGGCGGGTCGGTGTGGACTTGTTGGGCCGAAGGGCCTGTTTCCACACTGTAATCTAATCTAATCTAATCTAAAAACTGATCAGCTTGATGCAAGCACCAAGACTATTTTTTTACTTACTAAATTGTCACATTTAAAATTCAATTAAGAAAACATTTGAGTTTACATTAGGGCTTATTGCTGAAACAAAATTCAAAATGTTCATTTCAATTGATTTCAAGTTAAACCATTTAATTGATAAAATTACTGAACATTAAAACCACAACACTTTGGATTCTGCAAATTAGCAACAAAAATCAGAAATTGCTGGAAATGAGCCACTATTTCACCACCCCATCCCCCTCCAGCGGGATGCTGCCACCATCAGACGTATATTCCCCTCCCCTGTTAGCCTTTCACAGGGACTATTCCCTCCAGGATACCTTGGTCCACTCCTCCTCCACCCCAACATCTCCCCACACCCCCATGGCACGTTCCCACGCAGTCACAGAAAGTGCAACACCTGCCCATTTACTTCCTCCATCCTCACCATTCAGGCCCCAGACACACTTTCCAGGTGAAGAAGCAATTTACCTGCACTTCACTCAACCTACTTATTCGTTGCTCACCATGTTAGGGGGATGAAGCGCAGACTGGACAACGACTTTGCAGAACACTCATGTTCTGTCTGGAAAAACAAATCCTGGGTTTCTGGTTGCCTGCCATTCAACACACCACCATGTTCCCTGGCCAACATCTTTGTCTCAGGCTTGCTACTGTACTCCAGCAAAGATCAGTGCAAGCTGGAAGAACACCACCTTATTTTCTGCTTGGTAACCCTGCTACCTTCTGGCTTCAATGAGGAGTTCAATATTTTGGACTTGAGCAGCTTCTCGCATGTCCTTTACCCCTATACTCACACATACCAGGCCTGGTTTTCACTCAGGCTGCAGCCAGAAACAACCCATTTTCAGCCATTCAGGATTCCCATTATCAGCTATACATTCCAAGCTGACTTTTACCCATTCCTTTGTGTGCCAACTGCTTTTCTCTCTTGTGGCTCCATGCCCAGATATAATTTATGCCTTCCGCCTTTCCCCACCACATCTTCAGCATCTATACCAACCTTTCCCTAGTTACAATCAATCAGTTCTGAAGGGTCACTGAACCAAAAATGTTAACTCTGCTTTCTTTCCACAGATGCAGACAGACCTACCTAGTTTTTCTGGCAATTTCTGATAAAATTGCACCAGCCATTCCATTCAGGCTTATTTTATTACTGATGTTATGTAACTGTACACTGTCTATGTACATATATAGATAGATTCATACAACGCAGAAACAGACCCTTGGATTCAACTCACCTATGGTGACCACACATCCAATCTGACCTTGTTCCATTTGCCACCATTTGGTCCGTATCCCTCTCAAACTTTCTCATTTATATATCCAACCTACTGCCTTTTAAATTGTAATTGCACCCGCCCTTACCACTTCCACCAGTAGTTTGTTCAACACATAACCCACCCTTTGTGTAAACAAGTTGCCCCTCAGGTCCATTTTACACCTTTCCTCTCTGACTTAAACCTATACCCTCTTGTTTTGGACTCCCCCACCCCAGGAGAAAGACCTTGGCTATTCACCCAATCCATACTCATGATTTTATATAGCTCTACAAGGTCACCCCCTCAGCCTCTGAAGCGGGAGGGAAAAAAATCCCAGCTTCTCCCTTCAAATCGTCCAGCTCCTGCAACATCCTTGTATATCTTTTTTGCACTCTCTCAAGTCTAACATCATTCCTATAGAAGGGCAACCAGAATTGTACACAGCATTCCACAAGACATAAAAGAGCAAAAATTAGGCCATTCAGCTCATCAAGTCTGCTCCACTATTCAACCATGGCTGATAAATTTCTCAACCTCATTCTCCTGATAACCCTTGATCCCCTTGACAATCAAGAACCTATCTAACTGAGTCTTAAATATAGACAATGACCTGGCCTCCACAGCCTTCTGGGGCAATGAATTGAATAGATTCACCACTCTCTGGCTGAAGTAGTTTTGCTGTATCTCCATTTTAAAGGTTTTCTCTTTACTCTCAGGCTGTGCGCTTGGGTCCTAATCTCTCCTACCAGTGGAAACATCTTCCCAACATCCACTCCGCCCAGGCCATTCCGTATTCTGTATGTTTCAATTAAATCCCACCTCACCTTTTCAACTCCATCTAGTGTAGACCCGAATTCTCAAACATTCCTCACATGTTAAGCTTTTCATTCCTGGGACCATTCTCATGAATCTCCTCTGAACACGCTGCAGTGCCAGTACATCCTTCCTGAGCTGTGGAGCCCAAAACTGCATGCAATACTCCAAATGTGGTCTGACTAGAGCCTTACAGGATCTCAGAAGTACATCCCTGCTTTTATATTCACGTCCTCTCAAAATAAATGCCATCATTGCAATTGCCTAAATACTGACTCAAATAGCAAGTTTATCTTCAGAGAATCCTGGACTAGAGCTCCCTACTCTCTTTGAACTTCAGAGTTCTGAATTTTCTCCCCATTTAGAAAGTAGCCCATCCCTCTATTCTTCCTACCAAAGCGCGTGAACTCTCACTTTTCCACTTTGTACTCCATCTGCCACTTCTTTGCTCGCTCTTCTAACCTGTTCAAATCCTTCTGTAGCTTCCCCACTCCTCAATTCTATCCGTCCCTCCACCTATCTTTGTATCATTTGCAAACGTAGCCAGAATGCCCTCAGTTCCTTCATCTAGATTGTTAATGTATGAAGCAAAAGTTTGTGGTCCCAAAACTGAGCCTTGTAGAACACCACTTGTCACTGGTTACCATTCTGAGAAAGATCCTTTTATCCCCACTCTCTGCTTCCTGCCAGACAGCTATGTTTCTATCCATGTTAGCACCTTTCCTCTAACACCTTGCCTCTAACACCATGGGTCCTTATCTTACTCAGTAGCCTCCTGTGCGGCACCTTGTCAAAGGGCTTCTTGAAGTCCAGGTAGATAACATTCATTGGCTCTCCTTGGTCTAACCTACTCGTTACTTGCTCAGAATCCTAGCACATTTGTCAGGCATGGCCTCACCTTGAAACTATGCTGACTTTGCCCCTTTTTTTTAAACCATACACTTCCAAGTATTCAGAAATCTCATCCTTCACAATGGATTCCAAAAGTAATAGGTCTCAAAAACATTTCTATAAAGAATATTACTTATGATATAGAATCAGCTTGATAACAGGTACAAGTTTATTCTTCAATAAACTAACAAAGTTTAAAAAAAAGTAATTTCATTTTTACTTATCCTCCCATTAAATGCCTTTTGTTGAATACGGATTTGTTTGACCCACAACTTGAATTTTTAAAAATTCACTTCACTGTTCTGTTTAGCTCATTTTCTTGTGAAAGATGGCTTTTTGCTCAATGCAGTAACCTTCAAATTATCTCATCCATCCAACCCAACTTTCTGCCCTGTCACCTAGTATAGAATGATACCTGGAGAAAGTGAGGACTGAGATCAGAGTTGAAAAGCGTGGCGCTGGAAAAGTACAGCAGGTCAGGCAGCATCCAAGGAGCTGGAGTGACGAGGTTTCGGACATAAGCCCATCACTAGGCATGGTTGGGAGGGGATTGGAGATTGGAAGGGGACTAGGAGATAAGTAGGAGGATGGGGCTGGGGGGAACGTAGCTAGGTAAGCAATAGGTAGATGCAGTTGGAGCTGATAGTGATCCATCAAAAGGGAGGGTGAAGTGGATAGGTGGGATGGAAGATGAACAGGTAGAACAGTTCAAGAGGGCAATGCCAATGTGGAGGATTGGATCTGGGATGAGGTGAGGGGAAGGGAGGTTAGAAAACTAGAAGTGATGCTGTGTGCTTGGAGGGTCCCAAGATGAAAGATGAGGCATTCTTTCTCCTCAAGGCATTGGGCGGATAGAGTTCGGCAGTGGAGGCAGCCCAGGACTTGCATGTCCTTGGCACTGTGGAAGGGGAAGTTGAAGTTGTTAGCCATAGGGCAGTGGGGTCGTTTAATGCGTGCCCTCTAGAGATTTTCCCCGAAACATTCCTCGAATTGGCGTCCTGTCTCCTCAATGTAGAGGAGACCACAGAGAGCAACGGACACAGTAGATGAGGTTTTTGGATGTGCATGAAAATCTCTGCCGGATGTGAGAAGATCCTTTGGGGCCTTGGTCGGAGGCGAATGGTGAGGTGCGGGTGCAGGTTTTACACCTCTTGCAGAAGCAAGCAAAGATGCCTGCTGTGGAGGGTGGGTTGGTGGGGGGCATGGATCTAATGAGGGAGGCACGGAGGGAATGGTCTCTCTGGAACACAGATAGGAGTGAGGAAGGAAATATATCTCTGCTGTGGGGTCTGAACATAGGTGGCAGAAATGGAGGAGAATAATGAGTTATATCCTAAAATTAGTAGGGTGGAAGGTGAGAACCACAGAGGTTCTATCCTTGTTGTGGTTGGAGGGGTGGGGTTCAATGGCGGAAGAGAAGGAGATACGCTGGAGAGCATTGTTGACCACGTGGGAAGGGAAATTGCGGTTCTTGAAATAGGAGGCCATCTGGGATGTCCTGGAATGGAAATGCTCCTCCTGGGAGCAGATATGGTGGAGGAGAAGGAATTGGGAGTAAGGGATCATGTCTTTACAGGAGGGTGATGGGAGGAGGTGTAGTCGAGGTAGCCATGGCAGTCAGCAGATTTGAAATAGATGTCTGTGTTGAGTTGGTCACCAGAGATGGAGAGGTCCAGGATGGGGATGGACGAGTCTGAGGTGATCCAGATGAACTTGAGATCAGGGTGGAAGGTGTAGTAAAGTTGGTGAACTGTTCAACCTCCTTGTGGAAGCATGAGGTGGCGCCAATACAGTCATCAATGTAGTGGAGGAAAAGGTGGGTGATGGTGCTAGTGTAACTGCAGAAGATGGACTGTTTCACGCACCATAAGGGACAAGCATAACTAGGGCAATTGTGGTTGCTCATGGCTAACCTTTTGATCTGAAGGAAGTGGGAGGATTCAAAGGAGATGTTGAAGGTGAGGACCAGTTCCGTCAATTGAGTGTGTGTGTGTCAGTGGATAATACCTGCCCATCCACCAAAATTAAGTGTCAAGTGCTACTGTATGTGGAGTGACAAGTCTCCTTTATTTTTTTTACTGCCAGTCCTTTCAGGTATCAACTAAGTGGGAGTAATCAGGTAAACAAATTGTTAAGTTGAAGAAACAAGAGGAAGTGTAAGTGGTATTTGAAAGAAAAGTACTGAACAAAGCCCCTTATTTGATATCCAGTTTTATTTTCCCCAACTTCTGTGATCATGCATTAACACATTAACTGGCAAAATTAAATACATTAATCACAGAAGACAATTGTGATTAAGTGGTAAACCTCTCAAAGTCCAAAAGCACTTGAAACCAATGAATTACCTTAAACGGGAGACAACATTTAGACAAATGCTATAATCAAATTATTAACAGCAATGTCTTGCACAAAAGTGAGACACGGAAACAAATAATCTTTTATCACAAGAAAGGTGAACCATTCCTGCATCAGATATCAGTCTGATTCATTCAAAGCAGGGTCACCTCAGACTCAGACAATTATAGGTTTGAGCCAAATTAAAAACTTGAGCACATCATTACATGATCACAATGGATTCCATACACTACCAAGGCAGTCTTCCAGATCAAACATTTAGCCAAGACACTGCCAAGGTGGAATTGAAAGATCTATTTGAAGAATAACATGAGTTTCTCTTTTTGTTCTGGGTATATTGTTCTCCCAACCGTTAGTACAGATTAAACCTATCATTCATTTCATTTGATGTCTGTAGAGTTTTGCTATGCACAAAATGGCACATTTCCAATAGTGACTTGGCCTTACCTCTGATTAGATTTCAGTGGTCAAAATGCTTAGCAATTAAAACAATAGAAATTAACAATTTAAAAAAGCATGAGAACACTAACTTGCTTTAGTCAGTTATCTGTGGTGAAAAGGGGACTTGCAATAAAGACTAACTTACCTAGGGAAGAATATGCTTTCAACGACATAGAAATCTTGCATCAGTACATCTCTTTCAGGTTTTGAACTGAGGTTTCCCACTGTGTATCCAATACCCAGTTGAATGGCTCCTTTAAGAGTGGATGAGGTTGTCTGAAACGTATTTTAGAATGATGTGTTGGCTTAACCTTTATCAATATAGAGAAAAAATGATGTTCTGTTCACTTCCTGCCCTGAAGCTTGTCTAGGTTTTGAGGAAGTTCAACAAATACATAAAAAGCTTAAAAAGAAATGTGATTTTCTTGCTTTAAGAACTTTACCAGACATAAATACATGGCAGACAGTATTCCCAGAAAGTTGATCAGTTTCTACAAAATTTCTCAACTGAACATATCTTCTTTATACTAAAGTACCGACAAAAGAAAATTTCCATTGGTAAGTCATACTGGCCCTAGATTTTTGTTTATAAACAGGACGTTCCATAATTATCTTGTTCGAGTCATTAACATTTCTCTTTGAAGGCAAGGTCAAGCTCAAGCATTTGATGGCCTTGACCCCAGAAACTTATTTAGATTATGTAATGAGACTAGCAGGCAGGAAATAATGTACCAAGCTGATAAAGACGGCAGCTCCAAATTGGTGTCTCAGCAATATTTCAAACATTTTGATGATATTTTAAGGGTAGAAATCAAGCACATGAATCAAACGTTGAATCAAATTTAATTACTGTACCTCCTGGCAACCAAACAAAACATCTGATATTTGGAGTTCAACATTTACAGAACTTATTTTAATTAGTTACTCAACGCACAACTTAAAACAATAAACACATTCATTTCACAGCACAAAAGTTGCAGGTTTGTGCCTCAGCAAAAGATGGCACTTGCAGAGTTTGAAGAGTTTTTGGGAGGGGCGTTGTTGGCAGACAGTGAATTCATTGCACAAAATCTATCAACTTGCAAATGGATCTATACATCTAAAAAGCAGAAATGCCCAATTAAATTTAGACTACCTTACACAAAAGATCCCGACTCTTGTATTGGCGTGGCTACTGAACATCAAGGTTCTCAGCACAATCTCTATTCCATAATATCATGAAATCATTGTTAAGTAATTGTATTCAGTGAACCTTTTTGACCTTGTCACTACAGAAAATAACTAAAATAACACAAGGAAAAGTTCTAGAACATAATTGTTGTACCTTGGAATGACTTGCATGGTTAAAATTACTTAAGACAATTTCTGTCAGGAAAAAAGGCTGGCCAGAAAGAAATACATATATAGATCATTAAATATTCAACATTAATGCAGGTTAACATTTGAGATTAAAATTCAGACTGAGTTTTGATAAAGGACTTCATTAAAATATTAATTGCTCTCCTTTTTTCAGATATGGTTTGACTTGACACATATACAGCATTTTTGTTTCAGACTTGACCTTTAATCTTTGTTCTATCCTCACTGCTTAAACCACTAACTAGATTTTTAGGGTGTTCAGATTTGAAAGGCAGCAAGGAGCTAATCATTTTCCTTCTTATAATACTCTTTTTATGATGATAAATTATTGCTGATAATTCACAGCTATGACAGCATTCAACATATTAAGCTCTATTTGTTTATGACATGAGAATTAAAACACAAGTATAAACTCTGACTGGGAATCCCTATTTTATTTTGACTACATTTATAAGCAATGCAATGACTGAATACTTTTTTGTATGTAGTTTCTCCAGAAGCATCTACTCCTCTGTGTCCAATTTTTCTGCTTGTCGGTGCATCGATATTTCCAGAAGAAGAGGGCATCTTGAAAAGAATGTAAGACATTAAATACATTAATTATAATTTTGTGCCAAGTAACAAACATTACAATTATCTGCAAGAAATGTTTAGGGTAGTTGTAAAAGCTCACCTCGGCCAAGCATGCTTTTTTACTGTACGATTCTGTAGAGAAAAACAAAAAACATTTGTAAAATTCATAATTAGACTTGAAGAATATAGGAACAAAATTAGGCCATTCATCTTTATAACCTGTTGTACACCAAATTAGACCATGTGGTCTCTGCCTTTGTCTTTCTTCTTTCTTTTTAAAGTGCTGTTGTTTTGATCTTTTCTCTTCCCCCCCCTCCCCCAAAGTTCTAAAACAATGCAATAGCTTATAAAACAGCAGTTACTGCTCCTAGAATGACCTCCAACGCTGAAAATACCTCAAAAACGAGCAGCTCTTACAGCCACCATTTTTTCCCATCCTCCATCTTGGATTACTCAATCCCAACACTTTCCAGCAATTTCTATTTTTGTCTGTAATTCAGTGTAATCCTGGCTTCACCTAATGAGTCCACATGTAGAAATATAACTGGATAACAATTAGGAGGAGGAATCCTGGAAGATTTTTCACCTTACTGATCACAGGACCCAGAGCAATTGTATGTCCCTGAACATTTGAATTGATGCTAGACAATTTAATATAAAAAGAGATATTCTTGAATTGTATGTAACAAACAGAAAAGAACCCACATATTTCAAAAACAGTTCCTATTGCTGTACTGATCTCCAAATTGAATTTAGCCCAACATGTAATCGCTTTGGACATTTAACAAAGTTCAATTATCAAGAATGAAAGTTAGATAAAGCATGGAGAACTTGAGCAGTATTCTGTGTGAAATTCAAAAGGTAAACATGCATTTAACTTTTATTTTGTCTTCTCAACCAAGAAATCTGGGAGGAAAACAATTCCATTATTTTGCTATATTCAGGATAGGTTTACAAGAAACGTAAGAATTTTTAAATTTTTTCATGGGAGATGAATTTTGTTAGTTAGATCAGCATTTATATTAGTTTGCCTTGTACAAGGTAGGATTGAGCTGCTTTCTTGAACTGCCACAATCCTTGGGGTGTAGAGCCATCCACATTGTTGTTAGAAAGGGAATTATACAATTTTGACTTGGTGGCAGGGAAGGAACAACGATATAGTTTCAAATCAGGATGGTAAGTAGATTGGAGAGGAACTTGTAGGTGATGTTCCCATGCAATTGGCACCCTTGTTCTTCCATGTAGTCCAGATCCCAATTTTTAAGTCATTTTCAGCTTCCCACTGGAGTTCAGCTCTAGCTCTTTTGCCCATGTTTAAACCAAGGACCTGAATCGCCCAACCCGACCATCAGTGAGCAAATTATCCCTTTGCAAGTACCATTTGATAATAAAACTATTGATGATTCCTTCCAGGTCACTTTCCTGGTGACCAAAGTAAACTGATAGGGCAGTAATTGGCTGGGGTGAATTCATGTAGAAAGCACTAGTGATGTGCCCTAGTTCCAGAGCACAAGTCTACAGTACTATTGCTGAAATGTGATGTTGCAGACCTCAGGAGGAGGCAGTTAACTGAAGATGGATGCAAATGCCTCAGCCTTGTCTAAAGTGCTGGGCTCTGCATCAGAACCTTAGAATATTTGGTGGTAGTGGAGGGCTCAATCCTAACACACCCTCCACTACCATCTGATAAAGGAGTGATGCTCCGAAAGCTAGTGTGCTTCCAATTAAACCTGTTGGACTATAACCTGGTGTTGTGCGATTTTTAACTTTGTACACCCCAGTCCAACACCAGCATCTCCAAATCATTAGAATATTTGAGGAGCTTCCTCCTTCAATAAAGTGCTTAATACACACCATTCACAACTGGATGCAGCAGGTCTCCAGAGATAAAATCAGATCCGTTTGTTATGAATCATTTAGCTTAGTCAACTGCACTTTGCTATGCGGTAACCTCACCAGCTGGGAATCTCATATTTCAATATGCCTAATGTTCCTTCTGCCAAGCCCTCCTGCCACTCATCATTAAACCAGGTTAATCTCCTGGTTTGGTGATATTATAAAATGGGGGCACATGCCAGGCCATAAAATTGAAGGCAAGTCTGCTGCTTCTGATATTCCATAGGCCCACAAGGATACCTAGTTTGAGTTGCTCAATCTGTACCAAATCTATTCCATTTAGCACAATAATACAGCTACACAACATGATTGAGGGCATCCTCATTGTGAAGACAGGATTTGGTTTCCACTATGCAGTGGTTACTCCAAATGATACTGTCATGAACAGACATATCTTCAACAAACAGACTGGTGGGAAGATTTTCCCATTTTGCTCATTCCCTTGCCACCTGCCACAGACCCACTTTAGTAGTTATGTACTTTAGGATTTGGCCAGCTTGGTCAAACACAGTGATACCGAGTCACTCTTAAGGATGAACAGTGAAGCTCAGAACTCATTTCTGTGCTCTTGCCACTTTCTCCAAGTGGCATGCACCATGGAGGAGTTCTAATTCATCAGTTTAGGGGAGGTGATGGTAATCAGTGGAATTATTTGTCCATGTTTCAATGATGCCATCAGACTTTATGGGGCCTGGAGGCAATGTTGAGGACTTCCAGGGTAACTCCTCCCTGATTGCATATCATTTTGCCATCACCTCTGTAAGTCTGTCCGGCCAATGGGACAGAGCATATCCAGGAATAGAATAGTATTGGTTCCACGAGTATGACTGTGTCAGGCGGTTGCTCTGATTAGTCTGCGGAATAGCTCTTCCAATTTTACCACCAGCTCCCATATGAAATGAAGGAAGACTTTGCAGGTCAACCAGCTGTATTTGCTGGCACACCTAGGTTGATGCTGGATAGTCTGTCTGGTTTCTTTCCTTTGTTTAGATTCTCAAAAGTATGATACAACTTGGTGCTTGCTAGGCTACTTCAGAGGGCAGTTAAGAGTCAATCACTTTGCTGTAGGTCTGGAATTACATATAAACTGGACCAGGTAAGAATGGAAGATTTCTTGCCCTAAAAGACATTACTGGATTAGATGGGGCCAGATTTTAATTCAAGATTATATTGAATTTCAATTTTATCACCTGCTACTGTGGGACCCAAACCCATGTCTTCACAACATTAACCTGGGGTTCTGGATGTCCAGTCCAGTGACATTACCACTACATCACTGCCTCCTGCAAATAGCGCCTCTTGAACAATGCATTTAGATAGAAACAGGCATCTTTTCACATGCCAAAGATGAGCTTTTTAAATTAGCAGGGTAAATGATTTTGTTTATGAATGAGTAATATCTTTGCAAATGTTCTCTTTCTACCAAAGGCAATTGTGACACTTACTGAAATATAAATCATGGTGTCATACCAATATAACCTGCCATATTTAAATTATATGATTCATGCTCACAATTCAAGCTCAAAGTGAGGGTTGACAGGGTATTCACTACTGGTTAGGGAACGGGTGGTTGGAACAAGTGAAATAAATATAAGAATCAAACTTGATCTTTTCTTCTCCTGAAGTGCTCACGTGGGTATCCTTCAGGTGGGTCATTAGACAAATAGCAGACACAGCCAAAACTGCCCCAGCTGACAAGGTGGTTTTGGGAGCACACTAACAGGTTACCCTTATGACTTAGTTTAAGATATTGTCTGCATTGTATAAGACCATAAGACATAGGAGTGGAAGTAAGGCCATTTGGCCCATCGAGTCCACTCCGCCATTTAATCATGGCTGATGGGCATTTCAACTCCACTTACCCGCATTCTCCCCATAGCCCTTAATTCCTTGTAACATCAAGAATTTATCAATCTCTGCCCTGAATACATTTAGCGTCCTGGCCTCCACTGTACTCCGCGGCAATGAATTCCACAGGCCCACCACTCTCTGGCTGAAGAAATGTCTCCGCATTTCTGTTCTGAATTGACACCCTTTAATCTTAATGCTGTGCCCACGGGTCCTAGTCTCCCCGCCTAACGGAAACAATTTCTTAGCGTCCACCCTTTCCAAGCCATGTATTATCTTGTAAGTTTCCATTAGATCTCCCCTTAACCGTCTAAACTCCAATGAGTACAATCCCAGGATCCTCAGCCGTTCCTCGTATGTTAGACCTACCATTCCAGGGATCATCCGTGTGAATCTCCGCTGGACACACTCCAGTGCCAGTATGTCCCTCCTGAGGTGTGGGGCCCAAACTGGACATAGTACTCATAATGGGGCCTAACCAGAGCTTTATAAAGTCTCAGTAGCACATCGCTGCTTTTATATTCCAACCGTCTTGAGATAAATGACAACATTGCATTCGCTTTCTTAATCACGGATTCAACCTGCATGTTTACCTTTAGAGAATCCTTGACTAGCACTTCCAGATCCCTTTGTACTTTGGCTTTATGAATTTTCTCACCGTTTAAAATTAGTCCATGCTTGTAATCTTTTTTATCATCATAAAATATCCACTTAATCTCCATACGTTAATTTAAAGAAATTACAGGAGACAAAACCCATTTTGAAAAACAAATTACAAAATAATGAATAAATCACATAGGGCATTGGTTTTAAAACCCTGAAGTCTGCAAGAAAGGCAACAAACAGGCAGCCAGTACTGGAAAAATGAAAGGGAGAGGTAGGCATAGAGGGACCCCAACCCACGTACACATATGTGGAGAGAAAAGTTACACAATTTGAAGTCTTTAAAGAAAAAAAAGCCACACAATAGAACAAATTTAATATCAAGTGCAGATATATTCTCACTGTTTTCTTATTAGGCATAAACCCAGTATATGAATTATATTCTTAGGCTTGATACATTATTCCCAGACATACAAAAATCATTACGCCTACTTTTCTGAGTTTCACAGTCAAATGCAAATTTCCAGGTCATATGGTTTGTTACAGTAAATGTGACCACCGAAGGAATTTTAATCCATACTGACCCCTGTTACACAAGCTTTGCACAGATGTACTTTTACCCACAACAGAATTTTTTGGTGAGCATTGGCAACTCCAAGAGTAAGCCAGTAGAATTTTATTCCATAGTGTGCAAGGAGTTAATGTGCGTCCTGTGGCGCAGTGGCAGTGCCCCCACCTCTGAGCTATGAGGCCTGGTTCAGGTCTCATCTGCTCCAGAGGTATATAATGACATTTCTGAATAAGCTTATTAGAAAATATCTAGAATAGGTCCTGTGCAAAGTAAGCACATATGAACATTCAATGATGACCCAGAAGAATGAACAAGCTTGCCAATGCTCAATGCCAAAGTTCAAACAAACAATGATCACGTTGGCAAATTAAGTGACAGCAACTTGTTTCCATGAAGCTGCATCTCAATGAGTCAATAATTTCAAGCAAAGAATGCCTGCAGAGGGAATAGTCAGCATTAAAATTAAAACAGAGATTAGCTGGGAAGAATAATGGAGCCTTTTTGTATATATCTGAAGAACACAATCTAACAGATTTTATTTCCTGAATTTGTATTAATTCAGCATTTTCAAATTACATTTACGCTAACTTAATTTTATCAAGTTTGCAAACTAAGTTTTTTTTATTAAACAGAAAAATAAAGTTAAGACAGTCACAGCTTTGACGTCAACTAATTGAAGCTCCAAAATTTAATTAGTATCAACAATGATAGTAAGACAAATAATCACAGTTTAAGCTTGCTACATTTGTAATTTTTTGAAAGCTACAGCCAACAGTGACTGTTAAATACTGTCCATCATTTTCATGAGCATAAAAATTGAAGATTTGTTATTCGTTTCTCTACATGAAATGTGAGCAGATTGCACAGCAGATTTGCTATAAATTGAGCTGCACAGAAAATCACGGCCTCATTTCCAAGCAGCTCTCAGATATAATAAACCTCTTCCTTATATCACATAAAAGCAGCTTATCCGTCACGAGGTAAGACACAAACAACAGCATTCTGTTTGCAAGCACTTAAGTACATAGCAGCACAATAAAGAACTGTAAAGAAATCCAGATTTTCACTGGGAGGTGTTATCTAAATTATTTTGGTTCGGTCAACTTTTCCAAAATGTACTGAAAGTTTTATCACCCACAAATCTCAAGTTAAATGTCTAAGATCTTGGCACAATTGCAAAGAATGTGTGGTAAATTCCAATATTTCAAAAATAATAGGAAAATTTGCTTAAAATGTTATTTTAATATCTGTTGTATATTGAACCCACTTAGTAGAATAGCACATTCCATTTTGAATGCATCAGAATCTCCTACATTACATTCCATGAAAAACAACATTTAAAGTAGCATCAACAGTTAAATGCCATACAGGCAAGCAGCAATATAATAGAATCAAACTTTTATACTTCATAAAATGATATCTGTCAAAACAACGTGTTAAGTTGTACCATAAAAATTAGTACTGTAATTACAAAGGTACAATTGGAGTTCAGGCAACAACAGAACAACCTTTGGTTTTGCATTCTTTGTAATTCTAGTAACCTAAATCATTAAGTCAGCATATGTGCTTGATATCAATAAATAAAATAAGGTAAGCTAATGCATTTGACAGCAGTAAAAAAATTATTGCCCTGAGTTCAGTCCATCATGCAGACTAACCATTTCCTACAACTCACTTTCAGTGCAGAAGGTCATCATAATAAACCACCTTAGCCATAAAACGCTCTGTCCCCCACTAACTCTCTCACCTATCTTCTGCAACTACTCACCTTGTTGCCCGATAGTGTGCCTCCAAAATAAGACTGCCTCTCATCACCCATCAGCTCAGTAGATGCCATCAGCTACTCGACTGCCATTCAGTGGCTACTCAACTTCTCTGCTTGACCCACAAACTGCATGTCTGAAGTACAGTCCTTTCAACAGATATAATTTGTATGAAGCCTTTTGTGTCAAATAAACCTTTTACTCAAAAGGATCCTCCAAGAAACATTTTGGTCTTGCAGCAAACTCATACTCCAGCTCTCAATTCATCAGCGTTATAGCCTACTCCCCACTATTCCCTACTAACCACTCCCACTATTACTGAATTATTAGAATATACAAACATGGGAAGTAGGGGCAGGAGCATACTATATAGCACCTTTAGTCTGCTTCACCATGCACTACTATGGTTAATCAAACTTTACTTTCCTGTCCTTTCCCACATTCCTTGATTACACACATGGAGTCTCCTTCAGGGTTTAATTGATTTTTCTTTTAAAAAGAAACAGTAAACTTACAAGTACTGATAAACTTTTTCTTTCTTCTCATTTTCTCTGTCTAAGCCAATCATTCTTTTCCATTTTTTATCTACCTTTCTCAGTGCACTGTTTACTGCACAACCTCCTGGTTAAGGAGATGCACAGTTGCCTGCCTGTAGAATCAGATCGGACTTATCCATTTTCTACCATTAGAAAGCTTAATACAATTGAGATGAAATAGGTAAATTCAACTTAAAATCAGTGCCTGTTTACAGTAAAATATGGGTCATATTTGATTTATTTGCACTGACAAAGTCGACAACTAAAATGTTAACTGCTCTTGTTCTCTTCACAAATGCTGTTTGGCCTGCTCAGGGCTTTCACTATTCCTTCCGTTTCAAGTTTTCGACATCTGCAGTTATTTCATTTTTGTTCTTAAGTATGGATACTTTTTGTTGTAATGTAATAAAAACTGAAATGGGAATACTTCTAATGGAAAGTAAAATTGTATCAAAATACATAACCTATTCTTCATTTATGGACCTCATTGGACTTTCTGTTCCAGACATTTCAGGGGACCCAACCATGGATGATCCAATATTGGCACTTCAATTAGCCCTGCTGCAGTGCAGTCCAGCAAAAAATGATAAATGATCACTATTGGAACAGACCTTTGGGACAATGAAAGAGTTCTACTATAATAGACTGCATATTCATCATATTCAAGTGGTAAGCTCTTGGCAAGTGTTTACAAATTTCCAAGAATGAAAGAGGAAATCAGGATTGGTTCTGGGTCCTCTTTTATTTGTCATTTATACTAATGATTTGGATTATAGAAGGCATGGTTAGTAAGTTTGTGGACAACACCAAAATTGGTGGTACGGTAGGCAGTGAAGAAGATTTTCCAAGTTTACAAAGGGATCTTGAAAAATGGATCAATGGACTGAAAAATGGCAGATAGTGTTCAATCTGGATAATTGCAAAGTTTTACATTTTGGTACAACAAACAAATGTTGGGCTTATACAATTAATGGTAGGGCCTTAGGTTCATTTGCTCTATGACACACAAGGGTTCAGGTACATTATTCTTTGAAGTTTGCATCACAAATAGGGTGGTTAAAAAGGCATTTGGCATGCTAGCCTTCATTACTCAGTCCTTTGAGTATAGGAGTTCGGATGTCATGTTGAGGTTGTACAGGACAGTGGTAAGACCTCTTCTGGAGTGCTGTGTCCAGTTCTGGTTGTCCAGTTATCACAAGGATATTATCAAGTTGGAGGGGCTGAGAAGAGATTTACAAGGATGTTGCTGGGTATGAAAAGCTTCAGCTATAAAGAAAGACTGAATAGGCTGGGACATTTTTCGCTGCAGCATAGGAGGATGAGGGACGAACTTATACAAGTTATTAAGATGAATACAGTAGATAGGGTTAATAGTAGTTGTCTTTTCCAGAGGATGGGGGATTTCAAAACTTGGGGGGGCACACTGTTAAGGTGAGAGGAGAGAGATTTCGAAAAAGACATTAGGAGCATTTTATTTTACACAAAGGGTGGGTTTATGTGTGGAATGAACTCCCAAAGGAAGTGGTGGATGTGAAAAAGTACATGAAATGGAAAGGTTTGGAGGGATATGGGCCAAAGCAGGCAGGTGGACTAGATTAATTTAGAATTATGGTCAGCATAAGTTGGTTAGACCGAAGAATCGTTTCCATGCTGAGAGGCACTGAGCACGATGGAGTCTGGAGAACTTTCAAAAAAAAGTAGTCACATGGCTCAGTTTGACAGTGGGTTAAAACTATTGCATTTTTCTTTTATTTAACTTAACCTGTTCAGAAATATTATTATACAACTCTGGAGCAGATGGGATTCAAACCCAAACCTCCTGGTGCCACAAGAGGGCTCCCCAAATGAAACTAGACAATCCCACTAGAGAGATTTTTAATCAACCTGTACAGAGATGTTAATGTACACATCTGGACTAGCTGAGACTTGAACCTCAGTCTTCCGGTTTAAGAGACAGTGGCACTGCTATTGTGTAATAAACTCAATGAGAGAGAATGTTACTTGTCTGAAGGGCAGCATACCATTCTTTATGTCCATCACAACTCTCTTCAGCAAATTAGTGAGTTGGAAGTGCCCAGAAGTCGACTTTACCACGCATGGAGGATTCCTGGAGAGGATGTGTTGCAATCTAACTCACCATCTACAACAAAGGAAATTCAGCATACTAGAACTGGTTTACACAGTTACCCCAGTGCCAGCAGCGAGTGCACGCCAAATAACTCCTGAATCAAAACATCATTTGGAACAATGACTCTCACTTTTTATTCAGACGAAGTATTTTAAACTTAAAACTCCACAACTTCTTTTAATTGCACCTTGAATTGTGCGCTAGCTTTCATTTTGAAAAGGGTACGTAAATTTATATTTGCACAATCCAAACTAAGCTTGTTCTAGGGAATAAACTAATTATTTGCTGTTGACTAAAGAAACCTGACTGATTTGTTCCTAATACTATACCCAATAGCCTGAGACCTATATAAATGGCCATATCACCAACCGGGTTAATTTTAACATTTGTTGTAGCCAGTGGAAGAGCAGGACTAGCAAAGGTAACAACGTACTTCTCCAACCTCCAGTTATACAAATAACAGACCTTTGTCTCAATACGTTTCATGACTGTGCTGCTGTTAGTAGGAACGAATAAAACCACACTACAGTTGGCCAGTCCTTGCGCAGCAAAAGCTCACCTACAGCAACAACAGTGTTGCACTTTCAGGCAAATTAAATTGATGCCCCATCTGCTTGTCTTGGCTGGTGTTAAAACTTCCACTGCATTAAGTAAGGGAAGAACTTACATTTCCACGTTACGTTGGAACCCTCCAAAGAGTTTCACAGTTAATTATATACAATTAAAATGCATTGCATTGTGGTTCAGAGCAGGAGCCTTTTTTGTTTAAAAGTGAGATTCAACAAAAAGTAAATGAGACACATGACCAGCTAATTGGATTTTTAAACCAGTGTTAGTTTATCAGAGTGTCGGCCAGAAAACTGGAAAGCCTCCGCAGATCTTCAAAAGTTGCCACATCAAAGAAACCTACACTAGTGTCTGACAAAGCAGTGAATATGCACAACTACTGCCTCTGCTGCTCGAGTTCAAGTACCACTATGCATCAGAGTTTGTCGAAGAAAAATTAACGAACAACGAAAAATCACAGTTGACCTTGGAGGAGCCTGTGTGGGAGAGCTCACACCATGGGAGCAGATAAGTGCATGATTTTTAAGTATAACCTTGCCGCTCTTTTTTTGTAAATCTATAATAGTGTGTACAGTGGGTTCTTTTTGATTATATGTTGTTTTGAGACTTGTCTTTTGATTAAGTTTTAAAAATATTAAACATAGGTATGACATTAGCCTGGAGCAGTGCTTTTTCAAGCAGTAAGACTGTGCTATTTTCTGGGTCTGTCAACTGTTGAGGTGCAAAGATGGCCTTTAGCAGAGTGATGTGATCTTCCTGCCAGATGTGGGAGATTAGGGAGGGTTTCCAAGTTAGTGATGATTATGTCTTCAGTAAGTGTGTTTGGTTGCGAATCCTATGATATTGCATGGATTGGTTGCAGCAGCAGTTGGAGGCAATTGAGGAATTTATAGGACCTGGGAGTATGATGGATAGCAGTTATAGGAAGGAAAAAATTGCAAATACAATCAGGTTGATGGGTTACCTCCAGGAAAGGTAGGAGAAGGACGTAGGTAGTGCATCAGTCTTCTGTGACTATCCGCATTTCAAACAAGTGTGCTTTTTGTAAAATGTAGGGAGTGATGGACTCAAGGGGAATGTAGCACGAACAGCCAGGTTTCTGGCACCAAGACTGGCTCTAATGTAATGAGTGGTACGTCAGGTTCCAAGCAATCGATTGTGATCCGGGGCTCTCTGGTCAGAGGCACAGACAGATGTTTCTGCAGCAGGGGGCAAGAAATCAGAATGGTGTGCTGTCTCCCTAGGTGCCAGGATCAAAAATATCTCAGAGAAAGGACAAAATATTCTCAAAAGGTGAGTGGAACCAGCAGCAGGTCATTTTACATATTGGAATTAATGACACAGGAAGAAAAAAAAAGGATAAGATTCTGAAGGGAAAATATAGGAAGTTAGGCAGGATTTAAAAAGGAGGTCCTTGAGGGTAGCAATAGGAGGGCTAGTGAGGATAGGAATAGGAGGACACAGAGCAGATTAACGCATGCAGGGGAAAAAGGTTCACATTTTTGGATCATTGGAATCATTCAAAGGGACATGTATAAGGAGGACTGATTGCACCTGAATTGGAGGAGGACTAATATAGTGACAGGGAGTTTGCTAGAGCTGCTTGGGAGGATTTAAACTAGCAACGTGGAGAGGGTGGGAACAAGAGACAGTGAGGAAAGAGATCAGTCTGAGACTGGTACATGGAGCAAGTCAAACAGTCAGGGCAGACAGGAACAAAGCAGAGAACGAGGTAGAACTGATAAATTAAACTGCATTTATTGCAATGCAAGAAGCCTAATAGGTAAGGCAGATGAACTTAGAGCATGATTAGGAACATGAGATTGGGTTATCATAGCAATTACAGAGACATGGTTCAGAGATGGACAGAACTGGCAGCTTAATGTTCCAGGGTGCAAGTGCTATAGAAAGAATTGAAAGGGTGGCGAGAGAGGAGACAGAGTGATGTTTTTGATAAGGGATAACATTACGGTTGTACTGAGGGAAGATATTCCTAGGAATGCATCTAGGGAAGGTATTTGGGTGGACCTGAGAAATAAATCCCTTATTGGGATTAACTAGTGACCCCCCCCCAGTAGTCAGTGGAAAATTGAGAAACAAATTTGTAAGAAAACCTCAGTTATCTGTGAGAATAATAGGGTGGTTATGGTAGGGGATTTCAACTTTCCAAACATAGACTGGGACTGCCATCACTTAGATGGAAAGGAATTTGTTAAATGTGTACAAGAAAATTTTCTAATTTAATGAGTATGTACCTACCAGAGAAGGTGCAAAACTTGACCTCCTTTTGGGAAATGAGACACAGCAGGTGACTGAGGTATCCATGCCGAAGCAATTTGAGGCCTACCACCTTAATTCTATTAGTTTTAAAATAGTGATAGAAAAGGATAGACCAGATCTAGAAGTTAAAGTTTAAATTGAACACTGCCAATTTTGACAGTATTCGGCAAGAACTTTCAAAAGTTGATTGGAGGTGGGTGTTGGGTAAAGGGCAAGGCTGGTAGGTGGAGGGAAAGCTGGATGACTTGAGAAATTGACATTTTGGTCAAGAAAAAGCAGCATATGTCAGGTATAGACAGCAGAGAACAGGATTATCCTTAGAATAATATAAAGGGAATAGGAGTATATTCAAGAGGGAAATCAGGAGGGCAAAAATAGGACATAAGATAGCTTTGGCAAATAGGGTTAAGGAGAATTCAATGGGATTTTATAAATACATTAAAGACCAAAAGGGTGACTAGGGAGAGAATAGGATTCCTCAAAGATCAGCAAGGCAGGCTGTGTGTGGAACCGCAGATCAAGGAAATACTAAACAAATATTTTGCAGTACATACTGTGAAAAGGACATGGAGCATATAGAATGCGGGGAAATGGATATTGAAACATGTCCATTTCACAGAGGTGGTGGTGCTAGATGCCTTAACACACAAAAGTGGATAAATCCCCAGGACCTGATCAGGTGTACTCTAGAACTGTGGGAAGTTAGCAAAGTGATTGCTCGTCCCCTTGCCGAAATATTTAGATCATAGTCAATCACAGGTGAGGTGCCAGAAGACTGGAGGTTGGCTGACATTGACCCACTATTTAAGAAATGTAGTAAGGAAAAGTCAGACAAGTATAGACTGGTGAACCTGACTTCGGTGGTAGGCAAGTTGCTGGAGCGAATCCTGAGAGACAGGATTTACATCTATTTGGAAAGGCAAGGACTCATTGGGGTTAGCCATTGTGACTTTGTGCATGGGAAATCATCTCTCACTAATGTGATTAAGTTTTTTGTAGTAGTAATGAAGAGGATTGATGAGTGCAGAGTAGTGACTGTAATCTATATGGTCTTCAGTAAGGTGTTCAACAAAGTTCCTCATGGTTAGTAAGGTTAGATCGCATGGAACATGGAGAACTAGCCATTTGGATACAGAACTGGCTTGAAGGTAGAAGACAGAGGGTGGTGTTGGAGGATTGCTTTTCAGGCTGTGCCTAGTGGTGTGTCACAAGGATCGGTGCTGGGTCCACTGATTTTTGTGATTTATGTAAATGATTTGGATGTGAACATAGGAGGTGCAGTTAGTATGTTTGCAGATAACGCCAAAATTGGAGGTGTAGTGGACAACGAAAAAGGTTACCTCAGAGTATAATGGAATCTTGATCAGATGGCCCAGAGAGCTGAGAAGTGGCAGAGTTTAATTTAGATAAATGTGAGGTGCTTCATTTTGGAAAGGCAAATCAGGGTAAAACATATACACTTAATGGTAAGATCCTGAGGGAGTGTTGCTGAACAAAGAGACCTTGGAATGCATGTTCATAGCTCCTTGAAAGTGGATAGATAAATAGGATAGTGAAGGTGGCTTTTAGTATGCTTTCCTTTATTGGTCAGAGCATTGAGTATAGGAGTTGGGAAGTCATGTTGCAGTTGTATAGGACATTGGGTAAGCTATTTTTGGAATATCGTGTGCAATTCTGGTCTCCCACCTATCGGAAAGATGTTGTGAAACTTGAAACAGTTCAGAAAAGATTTAAAGGATGTTGCCAGGGTTGGAGAGTTTGAGCTACAGGGAGAGGCTGAATAGGCTGGGGCTGTTTTCCCTGGAGCATCGGAGGCTGAGGGGTGATCATATAGAGTTTTATAAAATTATGAGGGGCATGGATATGGTAAAGAAACAAGGTCTTTTCCCTGGATTTGGGGAGTCCAGAACTACAGGGCACAGGTTTAGTATGAGTGTGGGAAGATTTAAAAGGGACCTAAGGGCCTACTAATTCACACAAAGTGTACAGAATGAGGTGCCAGAGGAAGCCTAATGAAGGGAACTTGCCTGAATTGTAGATTTTCCTGCTCCTCGGATGCTGCCTGACCTGCTGTGCTTTTCCAGCATCACACACTCAACTCTAATCTCCAGCATCTGCAGTTCTCACTTTCGACTCGAGGAAGTGATGAAGGCTGGTAAAATTACAACATTTAAAAAGCACCTGGATGGGTATATGAATAGGAAGGGTTTAGAGAGATGTGGGTCAAATGCTGGCAAATGGAACCAGATTATGATTTGGAGATGCCGGTGTTGGACTGGGATGTACAAAGTTAAAAATCACACAACACCAGGTTATAGTCCAACAGGTTTAATTGGAAGCACACTAGCTTTTGGAGCGACGCTCTTTCATTAGGTGATTGACAATCACCTGATGAAGGAGCGTCGCTCCGAAAGCTAGTGTGCTTCCAATTAAACCTGTTGGACTATAACCTGGTGTTGTGTGATTTTTAACCTGGGACCAGATTAATTTAGGATACCTGGTTTGCATGAACAAGTCGGACAGTTTCTGGCTGTACATCTCTATGACACCTCGACCTGTTAAATCAGAAATCAACAATATACTCGACTCTCCATATCACACTGCTTGCATGCTCTCAAAATGCAGGCTAACTGGAGTGCTCCAGCACTTGGTGTCTTGGTTCAAATTCTCAGTATTTGCATTACTTTCCAGTGTTTTCTAAAAAATAAAAGTTTTGCTTCATAGCTTTTTCCTGTTAACAGCCAAGTCGAACAAGTACACATTTTCCTTCCAAACATCAAGAACGCAGTAAGTTTCCTTTCTAGCTGGAAATGTGTTGCTGGAAAAGCGCAGCAGGTCAGGCAGCATCCAGGGAACAGAAGAATCGACGTTTCGGGCATAAGCCCTTCTTCAGGAATGAGGAAAGTTTGTCCAACAGGCTACGATAAAAGGTAGGGAGGAGGGACTTGGGGGAGGGGCGTCGGAAATGTGATAGGTGGAAAGAGGTCAAGGTGAGGGTGATAGGTCAGACTGGGGTGGGGGCGGAGAGGTCGGGAAGATCTCAGGTTAGGAAGGCGGTGCTGAATTTGATGGATTTGACTGAGACAGGGTGGGGGGAGGGGAAATGAGGAAATGAGGTTTTCCAGCAACACATTTCCAGCTCTGATCTGCAGCATCTGCAGACCTCACTTTCTCCTCTAAGTTTCCTTTCTATCCAAGAAAACTATGCTCAATTGAAACTACTGAGCAAGATTTAAAATTGGAGCTTCGTACACTACATTGCGAAGCACTTTGCCTACTAAATTATCCTGAAAAAGATACTGAAATTACATTTTAAGTCCTTCCAGTAAAATATTAATATTCTTCAAAACCAGAACAACTAGTCCCATCAATATACAATAATTACGACTAGTTTATTCCACAACCATTTCAAACTTGTGCTTAGAAAGTACGCAAAGTTTTAAATACTTCTGAATCAACCACAGCATAAAAAAAGATAGAACTGGAGATGCCAAACTTCTCAAAGTGGATTTCAAATAATCCACTGATTTTGTCAGCAATAGTTTGGGACGTTATTTACAGAGTAAACAATTCTAAACAGTGTATACACTATTTCCAAAAAATTAGATAAGAAAGATAATATTAGATAAGTGTGGCCTTTATCATTCTAAACTGCCACTAAGTAAACCATGGTGTTTGATCAATAAACAAAAAGGCATTTAATTGTCCACACAACTTATCTAGGAAAATGTACTCACAAACAGTGAGACAGGAGATGCTATCCAGTCACTATTACAACATCTTGCATTTATATAGCACCAGAAACTTCAACTTAGAAAAACCTCTCAAATGTAGAAAAAAATCCCAATGCAATTCAGATATTTAATAAAGTATACTGAGGCAAAGAAAGGGAACTAACAAATGTTTGGCAATTCAGATGATTCAAGAAGCATTTGGAGGGGGAGGTGGGTAATTTTGTACATATATATTTCATTCATGGGACAAGGGCTTTACTGGTTTGGCCAGCATTTATTGCCCATTCCAGAGGGCAGTTAAGAGTCAAATACATTGCTATGGGTCTCGAGTCACATGTAGGCCTGACCTGGTAAGGATAGTTTGTTTCATTCCCTAAATGTTGAAACTTTATTGCTGGAACAGCACAGCAGGTCAGGCAGCATCCAGGGAACAGGAGATTCGACGTTTCGGGCACAGGCCCTTCTTCCTGAAGAAGGGCCTGTGCCCGAAACGTCGAATCTCCTGTTCCCTGGATGCTGCCTGACCTGCTGTGCTGTTCCAGCAATAAAGTTTCAACTTTGATCTCCAGCATCTGCAGACCTCACTTTCTCCTCATTCCCTAAATGACATTAGTGAACCAGATGGGCTTTTCTGACAATCGACAATGGATTCATGGTGATTCTTAGACTTTTCCAGATTTGTATTGAATTCAAATTCCACCATCTGCTACGGCAGGGCTCAAACCCAGGTTCTAAAACATTATCGGAGTCTCTGGATTAATAGTCCAGCAGTAATACTACTAAGTATTGCTGCTAGAAATCATCGCCTTTCCTAATTTCCAGAGTTAGAAATTAAAGTATCAGCTAATCACAGATGTATAAGAGGAAAAGAAACAAAACAAATTGTGGATTGCACATTATACATGGAATTCATAAAAGGAATTAATCACCAAGATACGAACTTTACACTTAGGGCATTAGGAAAGTCAGTGAAGACATTGGTGATCGACGGCTGAGGTCATAATGCCAGGCAGGGCTTTTAATGCACTGAAATTTACAATATGTTTAGGATGGGAGGTTCCTTGAAAGTTGGCAAGTGATGTCACAGGGGTACAGTAATAAGGCATTTCAATGAAGGTGACACAAAGTCATGCACTCATTCAGGACTGATTTAAAAAACCAAGCTTGCTAACTTTTGAGGGGGTGGGAATCAATTTCTTCAGTTTTCCATGATTCAAGTGGATACCAGGTAAGAAAACATCACAAGAATATTTTGACAGTATCAAAGAGGAGCTTGCCTGCAGAGGTTGACCCCAATACTGAAGATGGTGTCAACAGAGGATAACATAAATGAGAAAAAGTGTCAAATCTATGGAGATTGTCAAGATTGGGATATTCTCATTTTATCGTCAAAGTAGAACCAGGCATGGAGTTTTCCAATCACTCAATACACAGAATAGAGAAATTCAACAAGACTGATAGGGGATCAATTGTTAAAAGACATATTAAGATAGATGGTAACTAAAGCACCAAGGTCACAACAACAGCCATTGTTTGAGACTTTGTTTATGCCAGTCTCAATGCTGTGGCAAAGCTAAGATTCTAATTTGGAGAGGTTCAAACAGGGATCGGCAAGAGAGCTGGGCACTGCTTTGGAAAGCAACAAGTTAAAAACACTTGGAGATAAAAGCATTTTTGGAATTGGAAAGCAGTTTTCAAGTACAGGATGTGGGGCTATTTTGAAGGGAGGTCGATGACCACAGCATTGAAAGGGAAGGTGTATGGTAACCAAGGCAAAATAACTAGTTATTATATCAACTAACAAGATTTCTAGGAAAGACAATAGATATTGAATAGTTTCATGTAAATGTGCTCAGAAAAATAGGAAGTGGATGTCACGGATAAGACAAGCACACAGAGGGCATTAGGACAAAATAGGACAGAAAATGAAAAAAAAGAGACGAAGGGGTGGGGGAAGGGTTGAGGTTGCGGCAAAACAGCTCAACAGATGATCTCAATTAAGAAAAGTCTATCAGCTCCTTGCACTTGTTGGAGGAGAGGGTGAATGTGGTGGGGAACAGAGTTTAGGAAGAAATTAGGAGGAAAGCAAGGTCAAATCTGTCACTCATAATTAAATTGTACATTTGAGAGTATGGATATCAGGGAGAACTGGGTAAAGCTTATATGCTTGCTTCCCCCAGAGGAGAATAACCTGTTAACACTCAAAATATAGGTTAACATAGATGATGATTGAGCCAAGCACAGCAGGCACCCAGGGAACTTCAACACAACACCTTTAGTAAAGATTGTACAAATAACTTAATCTGCTGTACTGCAACACCTGTTGCTGAAACAAGACTTCTTGATAAGTATATGATTCAAAACAAAAATATACAAATGCCCTAAAACATTGAAATCATAAGTAAATTATGAAAGCACTCAAAGAACAAAGAAAAAAAAATATAGCAGAGAAACAGGCCCTTTGGCCCTCCAAGCCTGTGCCGATAAAGGTAAATGGTTAATCTGTTTACCGCTGACAATGAAGCAACAAGGATGGCAGGCAAATTCTTCCCCAAATCATCTGAGAATTCACTGACAGGAGTGACCAATAAGAGAAAAGTCACTCCAAGCAATGGAGGCAATCTGTTTCTCAAATCAGACTGCTTCTTCCAATACTTGCTGGTAATAGGCGGTAAATCTACAATGGAGGATGGAGTTCTGCCAACATGGACAGAGGGTGTGCAAAGGGGAAAAAGTGTGTCTGCAAAGAGGAGGAAACAATTCAAAATTTTTTAGCAAAGGAATACACAGCTAACTAGGAGTAAGAAAACGGAGGTAATGAATTCCATGCAAATTAATTTGTAATCTCTAGATTAAAGCTGCAAGGGTTAAGGAGCTACTATAGAGTCATAGAGACATACAACATGGAAACAGACCCTTCGGTCCAACCCATTCATGCTGACCAGTTATCCCAACCTAATCTAGTCTCACCTGCCAGCACCCAGCCCATATCCCTCCAAACCTTCCTATTCATATACCCAACCAAATGCCTTTTAAATGTTGCAAGTGTACCAGTCTCCATCACTTCCTCTGGTACTCATTCCATACACGTAGCACCCTCTGAAAAAAGTTGCCCCTTAGGTCCCTTTTATATCTTTCCCCTCTCACCCTAAACCTATGGCCTCTATTTCTGGACTCCCAGGGAGAAATGTAAATGAATGCTGCTGAAATGAATGATGTCAATTGTATCATTTAACATTCGACTGTTTTGCTTCAAAACTTTAATTTATATACACTATGAGATCTCAAAGTTTCTTACATATACTAATTATCTGAAGTGTAGTGACTGTATTCAAGACAAACAGAATTGTTCAAATATCACCTCAACAATTTGTGGAAGGCATGTTTAGGGTGATAGTTTTTGTGCATAAAAGTGTGCATTATTTTTAATATAAAAAATATTTGCTATGAACGTAAGCGGTATTCCTAGATACACAACGTATATGTGCATTCCAGTGTGGAGATGATCATTGAGACAATATTGAATTCTTCTGATTCGGCTTGAGAGGTCAAACCTCCATATATCAACACAAATACAGAAAATATTGTTACTGAGTGATTGCATCACCGACTGAAGGAGTAAGTGAGTCCGCAAAAAAGAGAATCCTTGAAATCAATAGACAGCCCTCTGGAAATCCCAAGAGGAGCCCTTAAAAACATATTATCCGGAGCCCTGAAAAAACAATATTAGATTTTATCACTGGTTCTGTACTTCATACAGCCCTTCTTTGTTGAACCTTTCAAAACAACCTAGCACAGGCTAGCAAACGTGGATCATCAAATCCACGAATTGGCGCTCTACAGAAATATATAGTGAGTGCTAACACTGCTTTCCAGCCAACTGAAATAAAGCCCAGCTTGTTTTCAGCTTATATTACATATAAAGGTTAAATTACACTGATATTTAATTCATATTTCAACAATGAATCTCAATAAATCAAGATTGGATTTTTTTTAAATCCAGCAGAATTGTTGCACAAGAAGAAATGTTTACCATATTGAAAACAGTAAAAATAATTATGAAATGGAGTTAATACTGGACAATATTGATGAGTAATATTGCATTTTATGCTATTATTAGAAGAGTTTAAAAACTTACAATTAATAACTGCACTACAACAACGTCAATTGCTTCTCAAGGCATGAGCAATTAATGTTGGCCTTACCACTGACACTCACATCCCATGAAAGAATATTTTAAAATTGCACCCCTCTAGAATTTGTATTGGAATCAAATTTGTTTTCCTGGGCAAATTTTGTAATTCCAGCAAGTGAACAATCAGATACTCTACTGTGTGGCTTCAACCCTAAAATGCGCACGTAATTTTCACATAAAGAGGCAAAAAGAGTTCAACATAAAATTATTTTTCTGAAACTTCTGTTCTTATACCATGAACACTAACTGGATCCAAACTGCAACGACAAGTACCAAACGATTAGACTTGTATTAAAACAAGTTTAAGGTGCATTTTGGAAGTATTTGGTAGATCAGTATCTTTTTGTTTGTTTCCAAGTACAAAAGTGAGATGTTATTATGGGAGAAAGTGAGGACTGCAGATGCTGGAGATCAGAGCTGAAAATGTGTTGCTGGAAAAGCGCAGGTCAGGCAGCATCCAAGGAGCAGGAGAATCAACGTTTCGGGCATGAGCCCTTCTTCAGGAATGAGGAAAGTGTGCCAAGCAGACTAAGATAAAAGATAGGGAGGAGGAACTTGGGAGAGGGGCGTTGGAAATGCGATAGGTGGAAGGAGGTTAAGGTGAGGGTGATAGGGCGGAATGGGGTTGGGGGCGGAGAGGTCAGGAAGAAGATGCTGAGTTCGAGGGTTGGGACTGAGACAAGGTGGGCGGAGGGGAAATGAGGAAACTGGAGAAATCTGAGTTCATCCCTAGTGGTTGGAGGGTTCCGAGGCAGAAGATGAGGCGCTCTTCCTCCAACCGTCGTGTTGCTATGGTCTGGCCATGGAGGAGTCCAAGGACCTGCATGTCCTTGGTGGAGTGGGAGGGGGAGTTGAAGTGTTGAGCCACGGGGTGGTTGGGTTGGTTGGTCCGGGTGTCCCAGAGGTGTTCTCTGAAACGTTCCGCAAGTAGGCGGCCTGTCTCCCCAATATAGAGGAGGCAACATTGGGGAGACAGGCCGCCTACTTGC
This sequence comes from Chiloscyllium plagiosum, assembly GCF_037043375.1. Classification (NCBI taxonomy): domain Eukaryota; kingdom Metazoa; phylum Chordata; class Chondrichthyes; order Orectolobiformes; family Hemiscylliidae; genus Chiloscyllium; species Chiloscyllium plagiosum. Next base: position 33,835,661 of record NW_028270166.1, on the reverse strand, counting down.
GGAACGTTTCAGAGAACACATCTGGGACACCCGGACCAACCAACCCAACCACCCCGTGGCTCAACACTTCAACTCCCCCTCCCACTCCACCAAGGACATGCAGGTCCTTGGACTCCTCCATGGCCAGACCATAGCAACACGACGGTTGGAGGAAGAGCGCCTCATCTTCCGCCTCGGAACCCTCCAACCACTAGGGATGAACTCAGATTTCTCCAGTTTCCTCATTTCCCCTCCGCCCACCTTGTCTCAGTCCCAACCCTCGAACTCAGCATCACCTTCCTAACCTGCAATCTTCTTCCTGACCTCTCCGCCCCCACTCCCATTCCGCCCTATCACCCTCACCTTAACCTCCTTCCACCTATCGCATTTCCAACGCCCCTCCCCACCTTTTATCTTAGTCTGCTTGGCACACTTTCCTCATTCCTGAAGAAGGGCTCATGCCCGAAACGTCGATTCTCCTGCTCCTTGGATGCTGCCTGACCTGCTGCGCTTTTCCAGCAACACATTTTCAGTGAGATGTTATTATCTCAATACAACCCATTGAATATCTGCAATGTCATCACAAAGATGAGTTGTGGAAGGGAAGATTCTTCCTTTTCAGACAAACATTGAGACTTTAAAGTCAGTGAGTTTTCAAAATTGGTTATTAGTTTTCAGGATTCTCCAATAGAGACCTGTGAACACTGCTAACAAGTATTTTTACATACATCAAAGAATACATATGCAGTGCTCCGTTCATGTTCAAATTGACATTAAACTGAAAGTTAATGTTAACTCAAAACACAAAACATACCAGTGCAAAACTAAGATATACTTTACAATGGTGTCAGTGATTAAATTCAAGTACATTTTTCTCAACAGCTCGGTTAGATCATCCAGTCAGAATCATTCAAAACATAAAAGTAAAAGGTTAAGTGCTCTATGCAAAATCAATTGATCTCCACTGCAGCAATATTAAGACTGAGAGAAGGAATCACAATATCGGAAGGAGACAGAGACAATATAAGTGCCATACTTGTCAGGGTCCCAGCAATGTATGCTTTAGGTATACAAGCAACGACAGGAAATACAACGCATTTCTGCTTAGTTGTGTCCGCATCTTAGACTTATATCCATATTCCTAACATTTATCTGTGTAATGTAAAAGAAACTAGTTATAACCTGCTGAGATGGTAGCCTTGAAAACACAAAACTTCTAAATGGAAATGATCCACAAAAAAGGGTTTGAAGATTGCACATGATGGGAGTTGTGACGACTTCTGTTGTCAACTTGTTCCACTGTGGAATTGTACTTGTGAAGAAATGATCTTTATAGACTGTGTCCATGGCTACCTTGTATTTAGGCATTGTTCAGGGATCTAAGTACTTGTATCTGCTAATTTCCACTTATCTACTCCATATTTTACAGTACATAGTCTGTCTAGTTTTCCTCCCTCCTTTGCTGCAGTAATTAGAGTTAGAGGTTTTACAGCATGGAAAAAAAGCCCTTCAGCCCATTATATCTGTGCCGATCATTAAACAACCAACTATTCTAATCTTATTTTCCTGCACTTGGATCACAGCCTTGTATGCCAATTACCATTCCAAATCTTTGGTCAAGAATATGACAAAGATGCTTACACTATACCGATTGCTTCAGCATATCCTTGGATTGCTTCAATCTTGGCTTGGTTATGATGCTCCCAAGAATCAAGCAACTTGCCAATACTCATCAACAAGACTTACCTTGAACAGTAGCTGCCCGAGTAAGAAACCAGACAGTAAAGAGACAGGTGGAAATTGGCAAGATTTAATTAAACTATGTTATTGCTTCCTGCTTCAAGTCTCCACTTATTTTTCATTCCTGTGCATAATTCAAGCCCAAGTGTTAAGCTTAAAGAATAAAATAAGTAGCTTTTTGTATGTCAATGCTGTCTCAAAGATTTCAAGCTGCACTGACCTCTATTCTGTAGAAATAACTGCATATCAAAGATAATTAAGGAAAAATTGACAGCAACTTTTACACAAATTTTTATTTGATTAGATTACTTAGATTACTTACAGTGTGGAAACAGGCCCTTCGGCCCAACAAGTCCACACCGACCCGCCGAAGCGCAACCCACCCATACCCCCACATTTACCCCTTTTAACCTAACACTATGGGCAATTTAGCATGGCCAATTCACCTGACCTGCACATCTTTGGACTGTGGGAGGAAACTGGAGCACCCGGAGGAAACCCACGCAGACACGGGGAGAATGTGCAAACTCCACACAGTCAGTCGCCTGAGTCGGGAATTGAACCCGGGTCTCTGGCGCTGTGAGGCAACAGTGCTAACCACTGTGCCACCGTGCCGCCCACACCACTGTGCCACCGTGCCGCCCACTATTCTTTAGTATTATTCTACTTTTCTTTGCCATTTGGAGGAAGCTTCATCCAAAGCAATTTCAATAATTGGTATGATGAGATGAAATATACAAGTTGAAATGATTTGTTTATACAAGTCTGTCTTGACCTTCACTGTGGTGTTTGTAATTTCTTTAGCCCCTCACCCAAGCTATTATTCACGTGATGTCTTGACAGGATTTGCAAGGAGGTGTGTGGCAACAGATCAAACAGTTATTGTGAAATAAGTTGTGTATGGTTTGGATTTGGCTAGGAAGGAAAGTTTGTTAAAGAATCTTAAAGGTAATGGAGGTTGATGTTGAAACACTAGAATATTGAGGTTCTACAGACACAGAGAAAATTAGTTATTTTCATTTCAATATTTTCACTTTGACATTTATACTTAAATGTAAGGTCCTGAGGAGTTTTGCTGAACAAAGACATCTGGGAGTGCAGGTTCACAGTTCTTTGAAAGTGAAGTCGCAAGTAGGCAGGACAGAGAAGGAGGCACTTGGTATGTTTCCCATATCGGTCAGTGCATTGGGAGGTCATGTTGCAGCTGTACAGGACATCAGCTAGGCCACTTTTGGAATACTCTTTTCAACTCTGGTCACCCTGCTACAGGAAGGATGTTGTGAAACTTGAAAGGGTTCAGAAAAGACTTACACAGATGCTGCCAGGGTTGGAGGCTTTGAGCGACAGGGAGATACTGAATAGGCTAAGGTTCTTTTCCCTGGAGTGTCAGAGATTGAAGGGTGACCTTATAGAGGTTTATAAAATCATGAGGGGCATGGATAGGGTGAATAGACAAGGTCTTTTCCCCAGGGTGGAGGAGACAGCATAAGTTTAAGGTGAGAGGAGAAAGAAAAAAAAGGGACCTAAGGAGAAACCTTTTCATGCAGAAGGTGTTGCGTGTATGAATGAGATGTCAAGGGAAGTAGTGGAGGCTGGTAAAATTATAATACTGGAATATTGCGTTCAATTCTGGTCTCCCTCCTATCAGAAGGATGTTGTGAAACGTGAAAGGGTTCAGAAAAGATTTGCAAGGATGTTGCCAAGGTTGGAGGATTTGAGCTATAGGGAGAGGCTGAATAGGCTGGGGCTGTTTTCCTGCTCCTCGGATGCTGCCTGAACTGCTGTGCTTTTCTAGCACCACTCTTATCTAGAAGAGGCTGAATAGGCTGGGGGTGTTTTCCCTGGAACATCAGAGGCGGAGGGGTGACCTTATAGTGGTTGAGAAAATCATGAGGGGCATGGATAGGATAAATAGACAAAGTCTCTTCCCTGGGGAGGGGGAGCCCAGAACTAGAGGGCAAATATTTAGGATGAGAGGAGAAAGATATAAAAGAGACCTAAGTGGCAACTTTTTTTATGCAGAGGGTGGTACGTGTATAGAATGAGCTGCCAGAGGAAGTAGTGGAGGCTAGTACAATTGCAACATTTAAGTGGCATTTGGATGGGTATATGAATAGGAAAGGTTTGGAGATATGGGTTGGCCGCTGGCAAGTAGGACTAGATTAGGTTGGGATATCTGGTCGGCATGGACAAGTTGGACCAAAGGGTCTGTTTCCGTGCTGTACATTTCTATGACTCTCTGACTTTATTTAAAAGGCATCTGGTGGTATGAGAAGGATAGGTTTAGAGGTATATGGGTCAAATGCTGGCAAATGGGACTAGATTAGGTTAGGATATCTGGTCAGCATGGACGAGTTGGACTGAAGAGTCTGTTTCTGTGCTGTACATCTCTAGGACTATTCAAAATGAAATGTGCAATTCTCTGACAATCACTACAGTGTGATGAGGATAATGCACATGATCAAACTACACTTCAATGTCAATTTTCAAATCACTTCAGAACACGCCATATGCAACAGATAAATATTCAATTTATTATAAAACAAAGAACTGTGGATGCTAGAGAGTGGAAACAAAAAACAAATTGCTGGAGAAACCCAACAGGTCTGGCAGCACCTGTGGTGAGAAAAGAGTTAAGATTTCAAGTCCAGTGACCAGTAAAGTTATTTCTTCTTTCCATAATTCTGCATCTTAAATAACAAAATATTAACTGCTAGAAACCAACAATTCATCATCATGGAGAAACAAACAGAAGGCAACTGGTCAACATTTTAAGTCTCAGGTTATTTCTTAAGAATAAAAGATGCTCTGAAGTTTCCATTTCTCTTTGAAGATAGAGCATTTTTAAATACTAGTAAATTTAAGTGGAGAGACTGGGCTTGGCACAAATGATAAATCTATATTTTCAGTATTGTTTTACAACCTGTTTGCATTTTGTGTAAATGATGACCACTGCAAAAGCCACTGGAAATTTGTAAAATCCCACTGATATTGTTCAGGAAAGTTAGTCTGCTTTGATGAGGCTAATATACAAATAATTCCAGTCAAACAGTAGTGCTGATTCTTACATCAACGCTGCTCAGTTCAATAATTACAATGTCGCATAAAGCTCACATCATACCCTCAGTGGAAGTTTTCCTCTGGTTAAGTACAGCATGTTACTAAGCAAGGGAAAAAAAAACTTTAAATTAGCTACTGAAATTTGGGAAGCAATAAATCGAGGTGAAATAACTAGACCATAATTTTCCCACTATTTGTTGGTTGTATCGATGTAAATAGTTCAAGAGCATTGCTTTTCTTCATTGATATCTTTAGTCACGTTCAAAGAAAATATCATATTGAACAGTTACAGAGGGTGGAAAATTTCTCAATTGTTTATAAAGAGACTCTCAGATGTCAGGTTTGATGCAATTAACAAATCTGGTAGCCAGTTAAGGAATACAGAATTAGCAGATAGCATTACCATAATTACACATCCCAGATGCAGGATTAACAAAACAAAAAGGTTTGGCACCAAGGTGCCTGAAGAGAGATTCAGGCAGAAGACCAAGTGTTTAGTCCAAACTCTAGTTTTAGACAGCAGGTAAAGAAAGAAGTAAACAGACACTCTGGAAAGGAATTTTCTCTCATGTCTTAGAGAACTTTTACAGAAATTTTGAATTATTGCTGAGACACAATTTTGTAATTTAGATGAATTACAGTGATTCATCCATCTTACCAAAGAGGGTCAGTTCTGGAGGAAGTGCAGTTTAAGGTTGAGTCAAGAGGGGTTTTGTTGATTCAAGAGATATGGCCTTTACTGGCAGTCCATGCAATGTAGGCACACTCTTAATGCTGTTACATTAGGGGTTCCAGAAGTTTGACCCAGTGACACTGAAGGAACATCGACATATTTCCAAGTCAAATAGTGATTGGCTTAGAGGTGAACTTGCAGGTGGTGCCATTCTCTTGTACCTACTGCCTTTGTCCTTCTAGATTTTGGTGCTTTGAATGTGCTGTCGAAGGAGCACTGGTGAATTCTTGTGGTGCATCTTCTCACGTCTGCACAATGTTGCTACTGTGGAGTGATAGAAGAAGTGAAACGTTGTGGGTGTGGCACAAATCAAGCATGCTGCTTTGCCCTGGATAATGTCCACCTTCTAATGTTGTTGGAACTGCCTTCATTCAATCACAGAGTATTCTATAACATTTCTGATGTGTGCCTTGCAGATAGTGGACTGGTTTTCAAGTGTCAGCAATTGAGGTATTTGCTGCAGGATTCCTAGCCTCCAACCTTTTCTTGTAGACACTGTATTCATATGGCTAGTCAGTTCAGTTTCTGGTCAATAGTTATGCTATGGATTCAGATAATGGAGCATCCACTGATAGTATTACCATTGAATGTCAAGGCATGATAGTCAGATTGTCTCTTGCTGGAGATGATCATTGCCTGGCATTTGTGTGATCTGAATTGTACAGGCCATCAGCCACCCCAAACCTGAATAATGCCCAAATCTTGCTGCAATGGGCATGGACTACATTGTGCAATCATCAGCAAACATTCCACTTTTAGCCTTATAACGGGGAAAGGTAGTTCATGATGCAGCTGAAGATGGAGACTACCCCATTTTCTGCAGAAATGTCCTGGAGCAAAGATGACTGACTTTCTGATGAAGAAATTATGCTCGAAACGTCCACTCTCTTGCTCCTCGAATGCTGCCTGACCACACTCTTCAATTCTGATCGCCAGCATCTGCAGTCCTCACTTTCTCCTTTTGACTTCCAACAACCACAACTACCTTTCTTTGTACCAAGTATGAGCACAACCAGTGAAAGATTATGCTAGATTCCCACTGATTCCAGTTTTCTGAGAGCTCTTTGATGCCACACCCAGTCAAATGCAGCCTTGATGTCAAGGACATTGATTTTAACCTCACCTCAGGAATTTAGCTTTTTCATTCGTGCTTAAACTAAGGTTGCAATGAATCCGAAATGCTGGGGCCTCAGGAGAAAACCAAGATAGATCATTCATTTGGCATGTCTAGCTGAAGATGGCTGTGGATACAATTATTGCAGTTGTCAGATTGCAATTTAACCTGCTTGATTTTCTACACTTAGCCACCTCTGCACAGATAAAATGCATTTCATGTTGAGGTATTTTAAAACTGATAAAATGCACATAGAACAGCACCTTAAAGTAAACTAATGCCTTAATTATAGGGTTCACAATTTAGAGATATCTATGATTTGAGTGTCCAACCTTTAAGCAGAAAGTGGTACCATTAAAAATCTCTAAGGAATAAAACACAATAACCAGAAATTAGGACTTCCGTCCATCAAAACAGATAGGAGAAATTTGTTCTCAGACTCTTTCATCTTGAGTTACGTTTAAGCCAGAAGCATTTGCTACAAATATTAAAGAACAATTTGCAAGTTTCAATTCTAAAAGTTAATACAACTCCTAATCATCACTCAGACTATTTAGAAGCTTGACTATAAAATTACACGATATTAAAATGACCAGCCATCACTGATTAATGCATCCTGTTCTTAAACCACAAAACCAGACCTCACACCCACTAAAGCTATCTGGGTTACCATAGGTATATTAGTAGGAGAGAGTCGCCATCAAATCAGAGAAAACTTATAGTTGACAACAAATAATACCAATACACTAAGAAAAGTGCTTCCCACCAACCACTCTAATTTATAAACATAAATAAATAATGACATCTTAGGATCTTCTAAGTACAAACAAATGACAACATGAAATAAACAGTTGATCATTCATAACGTACTGAGAAAATTTCATTGCAAAGTAAAAACAGGATTTTCAAGTGGTTATGAAGGACAGATGTAAATCAGTAAATTAGAGATGTACGTAACAAGGGTAAATTCAATCTAAATAAAGTCTGGATAAATCTAATGACCATGACTACTGTGGAGGACAAATTTCTAAATATGTACAAAATGATTTTCTAGAGCAGTGCTTGATGTACCAATTAGGGACAGTGTACTGTCGATTTAATACTACTCCGTCACTAGGGACTACTTAGCTATCTTGCTGTAAAAGAATCTTTAGGGAAGAGTGATCACAATGAGATAGTATTTCCCCTTAACTTTGAAAATAATATACTTTCAGCTGAAATTTAGGCCTAGATGCACTGTAGAAATTCATCAATACGTCTTAGACTGTACCTTCCAAACCCCGGACTACTACCATCCACAAAATCAAGATACATTGGAACACCACTATCAAGTTCCCTCCAAGCCACTCATCATCCTGACTTGGAAATATATTGCTACTTCTTCCGTGTCATTGGGATAACATCCTGGAATTCCCTCCCTAATGGAATTGTGGTTCTACCTGCAGTATATAGACTGCACTGGCTCAAAAAGACAACTCACCATCATCTCAAGGACAATTAGGGATGGGCAATAAATGCCGGCCCAGTCAGAGATGCCCTTTTCCTAGGATCGAATTAAATAAAAATCAAAGCAAATAAATCTATGAAGCTAACAAACAGACTGTGGGAGTTGGGAAAATATATTAAAATATCAGATGGGAGACAGACAGCTAGTATTTAAATAATTAAATGGACAATTTTCAACAAACATACATCCTTTAAAGGTATAAGTAGTTAATAGGAAAACTGAGTTGACCATAGTTAACAAAAGTAGTTAAAGGTTGCATTAGATCAAGGATTATGGCTAATAAATGTTGCCAAAGACAGAGTAAGACTGAGGATTGAGAGCATTTTAGTATTTAGCAAAGAAGGACTGAACATTAAACAAATGTAAAAGCTTCCAGCTGTGAAGGATGGTAAAAAATAGTTTAAATAAATGTGAATAAGAGGGAAGGAGTATGTGTGAGGGGAGGGAGAAAGAGGGAGAGAGGGAGAGAAGTACAAACCTGTTGGCCTGATTTCAGTAACTGGGGAAAATAGTTGAATCAAACAGAGAGGAAGTGATAACTGGACACAGAAATTAATTGTGTTTGAGTAATGCTTAAAAAAAACTGCCTTTTTGCCTTGCACTCACTAGGATATTTCACAAGAATCCAAATTCAAAGGGCAAACCCACATTTATACTGCAAGAGAGGAGTGCTAATTGAGTAGCAACTGAACTCTGATTGGTAGAAGCATTCTGGATTAGTGGTGCTGGAAAAGCACAGCAGTTCAGGCAGCATCCGAGGAGCAGTAAAATCTACGTTTCGGGCAAAAGCCCTTCATCAGGAACACAGGCAGAGTGCCTGAAAGGTGGAGAGATAAATGAGAGGAGGGTGGGTGAGTAGAAAGTAGCATAGAATACAATAGCTGAGTGGGGGTGGGGATGAAGGTGATAGGTCAGGGAGGAGGGTGGAGTGGATAGGTAGAAAAGAAGATAGGCGGAAAAGAAGACGGGCAGGTAGAACAAGTCATGGGGACAGTGCTGAGCTGGAAATTTGGAACTGGGGTGAGGTGGGGGAAGGGGAAATGGGGAAACTGTTGAAGTCCACATTGATGCCCTGGGGTTGAAGTGTTCCAAGGCGGAAGATGAGGCGTTCTTCCTCCAGGTGTCGGGTGGTGAGGGAGCGGTGGTGGAGGCAACCCAGAACCTCCATGTCCTTGGCAGAGTGGGAGAGGGAGTTGAAATGTTGGGCCACAGGGCGGTGTGGTTGATTGGTGCGAGTGTCCCAGAGATGTTCCCTAAAGCACTCTGCTAGGAGGTGTCCAGTCTTTGGTCGAGGCATTGCCATGGAAAATGCACCCATTACTGCTGATTGACAGTTAACAGCCAAGCTTTCTTCTAATGCTAAACCAGACAGGCTGACTGATTTCTGAGGACAATGTCCCAACCAAAGAACCAGCAAATGGCAATGTGACCAATGTTTTGAGTTGTAAAGAGCGCAGTGCGCATACATGTTCTTTCTGACTATAAAGAAAAGGACCCCTAATAACAGTATGAAACATTCAGCTCCCACAAGTACATCACACTATGAATCTGACAGACAATCAATCATAACTGGCCCAGTCAACCATACATTACCTTCAAAGAGTAAAAAAAAGTCAAAAAGATATTCACCCCTTTCATATAAATGAATAATGTGGTATATGAATTTTGGTGCTAGTGTGATGCCAGATCTGTAGGCCATATGGCCTACAGACTGACAGATCATATCATATAACATGTCTGTTTATCTGTTCGCAGTAAGCAGGATACTAACTGCACCCAAACAGGCCATGCTTTTGAAACATGAAAGACAGTGTGTAATATTATATATATACAATTCTGCAATTGGACCATATTTGTTAGATAATCCTCAAATATGGAATTCACTTGACAACCAATTTAAGATTGTAAGTCAAGCTAGCAGTTTGAATCATTTATGTGCACTGAAAGCTAGAGATTAATGCATAGAGCTCTTTCCTTTGCAGGCAAAAACATGTATATGCAGTGTGCCTATTTCAACTTAACAAAATAGGTGTCAGTCATTTGTTGGTTAATTTCTCAGGGCAATGTCCAAACCAGGATCAACCTGCCAAGTTTAAAATTTAAGCAAAGCTTGGTTATTAATAGTCAGTCAACATTAATAGATCCACAGCAACCCTTTCACTAATCAATGGCCACTTGCCAACCAATCAGCACTTTCCTTTCATGCAGTAAAAATGCTAGATACCCCTTGAATTTGTATTCTTGATAAATGCCCTGACGAATGCACAATGAAATTTGACAAACGGTGTCTTTTTCAGAAATATCTGATTAAACAGAGTAATTGCTGATTTAGGAAAAGGAAATCATTTTATCTCTAATTTGTTTCAGAACATTTCTACCAGAGTAGATACGAAGGAAACAATAGATGAGTGCATTGTATTTTCAGAAGGCTTCCAATAAGGCTGCACATAAGATGACAGCACATGGGACATGGATAATATATTGCAAGTGGGAACAAGTAAGTCATCCTTTGGTTGGCAGACTAAAGTCATTGCTGGGATCACAATTTAGACAGTGTGGATGTGACTACCAAATGCAAGAGGCCTAACAGATATGGCAGATGAACTCAGGACATGATTGGGAACATGGGATATCATAGCGATTGCAGAGACATGACTCAGGGATGGACAGGAGATTTCAGTTATCACTAAGAATAATAGCGTGGTTATGGTAGGAAATTTTAACTTTCCAAACATAGACTGGGACTGTCATAATGTTAAGGGTTTAGCTAGACAGAAACTTGTTAAGTGTGTACAAGAAAATTTTCTAATTCATGTTTGGATGTACTTACTAAAGAATGTGCAAAACTTGGCCTACTCTTGGGAAATAAGTTAGGGTAGGCAATTGAAATGCCAGTAGAGGAGCATTTTGGGGCCAATCACCATAATTTTATTAGTTTAAAACAGTGATGGAAAAGGATACATCAGACTTAAAAATTCAAGTTCTAAATTGGAGGAAGGTCAACTTTGATGGTATTAGGTAAGAACTTTCAAAGGTTGATTTGGGGCAGATGTTCGCAGGTAAAGTGACAACTGGAAAATAAGAATATAAGCATATTTGTACAACCTCTGTAAAAAAAGTTGCCCCTCAGGTTCCACTTTAGTCTTTCCCCTCTAACCGGAAACTGATGCCCTCTAGTCCTCGATGCCCCAACCTTGGGAAAAAGACTGAGTGCATTCACCCTATCCACAGCTCTCATGGTCTTATATACTTCTATAAGATCCCCCTCATTCCCTTACACTCAAGAAAAATGTCCTAGCTTGTCCAACCTCTCCCTATAACTCAGACCCTTGAATCCAGGCAACATCCTTGTCAATTTCTTCTGCAGTCTTTCCAGTTTAATAACATCCTCCCTATATCAAGGTGACCAAAACTGAACACAATATTCTAATTCCCAACTTCTACACTCAGTGCCTTGAATGATGAAGGCCAGTGTGCCAAATACTTTCTTCACTGCCCTGTCTACCCATGACTCCACTTTCAGAGAACTATGAACTTGAACTCCAAGATCCCTCTGTTCCACTGCACTCCTTATGGTCCTAACATTCACCATGAAACTCCTACCTTGATTTAACTTTCCAAATTCCAAGACCTCACACTTATCTATATTAAACTCCATTTGACATTTCTCAGCCCACTTCCCCAGCTAATCAAGGTCCTGCTGCAATTTGATAACCTTCCTCACTGTCCACGATACCACCTATTTTAGTGTACCCTAGAACTCTGTGGGAAACTAGGGAAGTGATTGCTGGGTCCCTTACTGAATTATTTGTATCATCGATTGCCACAGGTAAGATGCCGGAAGACTGGAGATTGGCTAACATGGTGCCACTATTTAGAAAGGTGGTAAAGAAAACTAAGGGATCTTTCGACCGGTGAGCCTGATATCAATGGTGGGCAGGTTGTTGAAGGGAATCTAGAGGGACAGGATTTACATGTATTTGGAGAGGCAAAGACTGATTGGGGATAGTCAACATTGCTTTGCATTTTGGAAATAGTGTTTCACCAATTTGATTTGAGTTTTTTGAGGATGATTAATGAGAGCAGAGCAGTGGAAGTGACCTATATGGACTTTAGTAAGGCATTCGATAAGATTCCTCATGGTGGACTGATTAGTAAGGTTAGATCAGATGGAATACAAGGAGACCTAGCCATTTGGATACAGAACTGGCTCGAAGGTGGTGGTGGAGGGTTGTTTTTCAGACTGGAGGCCCGTGATCAGCGGTGTGCTATGAGTATCGGTGCTAGGTCCACTGCTTTTTGTCATTATACGTAAATTATTTGGATGCGATTGTAGGAGTTATGGTTAGTAAATTTGCAGATTACACCAAAAGTGGAGGTATAGTAGACAGTGAAGAAGGTTACCTCAGAGTACAATGGAACCTTGATCAGATAGGCTAATGGGCTGAGGAGTGGCACATGGAGTTTAATTTAGATAAATGTGAGGTGCTGCATTTTAGAAAGGCAGGTCAGGGCAGAACTTTTTCACTTAATGGTAAGGTCCTGGGAGTGTTGCTGAACAAAGAGACTGCGGAGTGCAGGTTCATAGTTCCTTGAAAGTGGAGTTGCAAGGAGACAGGGTCGTGAAGACAGCATTTGGTATGCTTGCCTTTAGTGGTCAGTGCATTAAATATAGGAGTTGGGAGATCATGTGCAGCTATACAGGATATTGGTTAGGCCACTTTTGGAATACTCCATTCAATTCTGGTCTCCCTCTAATAGGAAGGATGTTGTGAAACTTGAAAGGATTGAGAAAAGATTAACAAGGATGTTGCCAGAGTTTGAGCTATAGGGAGAGGCTGAATAGATTAGATTAGATTAGATTACTTACAGTGTGGAAACAGGCCCTTCGGCCCAACAAGTCCACACCGACCCGCCGAAGCGAAACCCACCCATACCCCTACATTTACCCCTTTAACCTAACACTACGGGCAATTTAGCATGGCCAATTCACCTGACCCGCACATTTTTGGATTGTGGGAGGAAACCGGAGCACCCGGAGGAAACCCACGCAGACACGGGGAGAATGTGCAAACTCCACACAGTCAGTCGCCTGAGTCGGGAATTGAACCCGGGTCTCTGGCGCTGTGAGGCAGCAGTGCTAACCACTGTGCCACCGTGCCGCCCACAAATAGGTTGGTGCTAGTTTCGCTAGAGCGTTGGAAACTGAGGGGTGACCTTATGGAGGTCTGTAAAATCACGAGGAGCATTGGTAGGATGAATAGACAATGTCTTTTCCTATGGTTGGATATCCAAAACTCAAGGGCATAGGTTTAAAGAGGGGAAAGATTTAAAAGGGACCTAAGGGGCAACTTTTTCACACAGAAGGTGGTGCACGTTTGGAATGAGCTGCCAGAGGAAATAGTGGAGGCTGGCATAATTACAACGTATCAAAGGCATCTGGATAGGTATATGAATAAGGACGGTTGAGGGGGATATGAGCCAAATGTTAACAAATAGGACTAGCTTATTTAGGATATCTGTTTGGCATGGATGAGTTTGACCAAAAGGTCTGTTTCCTTGCTAGACAGCCTGATTAGTACTTGGATGAGACACTGCCTGGCAATGCCAGGTGCAGGAGGGCTAGGGTCCTCATGTGGCGCAATGGCAATGTCCCTGCCCTGGACCAGGGAGGCTGGGTTCAAGTCTCACCTGCTCCAGAGGTGCATAATACCATCTCTGAACAGTTTGATTAGAAAAATAGGTCAATAAAATAAAAGATCAACAAACAAAACTAGAATCTTCTTATATCCATGATTTTGTCATAAACTTTATGTTACTTGTACCCACAAGCACTGAACATAACTTACAATACTTTGCCCATACCTACAGAAAGTAATTATGCATTATTGCAGAAGGTTTTACATAAAGCTATTTCAAAGAAATCTTAATGCACTATTACAGTAAGTCAGGCATCTAAGTTGGACATAAAGGGTAAAAACAGAATAGAATTTTCCAAAGAGAAATTAAATGGTAGGGCATAGTGTAGACAGTTATATAACCAAGATTCAGTGTCTTGAATACAATCAGCTCCCTGTATCAAACATTATATTACCATTCCAGTCTTAAACAAGTGTTGCATCAGAGAAAATAAAGTTTACAAAAACAGCCAGTCAGCATTTATATAAAAGCAAGGGATCAAGAAAAAAATATTTTCTATAGTATTTCACTCTGCATCATTATGAATGAAAAATATGATCACACAGTTATCATTACTCTAAAAAAACATAATGAAGTGGAAAATGAGATGTTGCACATCCAGCTTACCAGGGATTGTTGTTATCTTAATTCTGGGGCTTGCTTTGAAAAGAGCCCTGATTGCAGTTCTTAATGACATTATGCTTTGTATATAAGTAACTGGTAAGGCCTCAGCTGGAATACTTTTGCTATGTTAATACTTGAAACATTTGGTAGATAGAGGAAGTTAAACTTGAGGTTATCAAGGAACACTGCTACCTGTGTCCTTCATTGTACCAAGTCCTGTTTATCTCTCTGCCTTATGCTCAATTTACAGTGGAACAAGGTGGTGGCCATGTTCTAGGGAAATAATGGCTTATCTTTGACCTAATGCAATATTCACACCTGTGAATGAGTGTATTCAGAAAAGAATGGCCAGGATGTTACTGGAAATGGAGGGCTTGAGTTATAAAAACATGTTGGATAGGTAGAAGGTTCGGGGTGACCTTTTGGAGGTTTATAAAATCATGATGGTGTAGTAAGGTTAATAGCAAGGGTCTTTTCTGTATGTTGGGGGAGTTCAAAACAAGGAAGCATATTTTTAAGGTGAGGGGAAAAAGATTTAAAAGGGACCAGAGAAACAACTTTTTCCAGAGGGTGATTCATATATGGAATGAACTGCTGGAAGAAGTGGTGGATGCAGGTACAGTTTTACAACATTTGAAAGATGTTTGGATAAGTACATGAACAGGAAAGGATAAATGCCAAATACGGGCAAGTGGGGACTAGTTTAGTTCAGGAACATGGGTGGAATGGACTAGTTGGACTGAAGAGTATGTTTCCACTCAAACATTATAAGAATGTGATTGCACTAGGGAAAGTATAGTGGAGATTTACCAGCATGCTGTCTGAGATGGAGGATCTGAGATACAAGGAGAAATTGGAAAGGCTGGGTTTTTTTTCTTGGAGCAGTGAAGCTTGAAAGGGTCCTTAATAGAAGCACAGTATGTGGAATTGCTGTACAATAAATCAGGTAGGTAAGACGACCCTATTTCATTAGTTCAGGGGTCAATACCAGGATTTAAATAAAAGAGGTAGAAGGCTAAAAACAACAAATGCTGGAGATTACAGTGGGTCAGACAGCATGCAGAGAGAGAGCAAGCTAACGTTTTGAATGTAGATAACAAAATGACAACAAAGCTAGGAAACGGGATTAGTATAGTGAAAAAGAGTTTACAAGGATATAGGCCAAATGCTAGCAAATGGTCCCAGGTCTTCTATGGATTACCCAAAATTCACTACCAGGAGCTCCCCTCAGACCAACAGTCTCGCTACCCGGAACACCAACTTACAGATTAGCCAAGGAGCTACACCAAAGACTAAAACACTTAGAAGATTTATGCCACTCCATCCACTCCACCCAAGAATTCCTGAAGACCAAAGACACCTACATAGAAGAGGATGAAATGATGGTTTCCTTTGATATAACAGCCCTATTTACATCCATCAATATCAAAATCTCCGCTACACTTTCTGACTACGCTATTAGAAAAACCAAAGACACATACACCATATACTACTAACTTCATCAGCAAGGACAATATAGTCAAGCTAGTGGACCTATGCCTTACCACCCACTTCACCTTTCACAACAAAACCTACAGACAAACCAAAGGAACACCCATGGAATCTCCGATAGGGTTCTTAGCAGAGGCAGTAATGTAGAGACTCAAACAAACAGCTCTGCCAACCATCCAACCCAAACTTTGGGTCCGCTACGTGGATGACAACTTTGTCATCACTAAACAAAACAAATTATAGGAAACATTCAAGACAATCAATAATACCCTTACTGGCATAAAATTCATTAAAGAGGAGAAAAACAACAACAAACTACCATTCCAAATTGTTGCAGTAGAGCGAACAGCCAATGGGGAACTTCAAACCAGCGGCTACAGGAAAACAACACATACAGACCAAATACTGAACTACAGAAGCAAATCATCCCAACATCCACAAATGGAGCTGCATTAGAACATTATTTCAATGAGCCACCACACACTGCAGCACAGAGGAAAATCACCGACACAGTGTATTCAAAAACAACGGGTACGCAATCAACACAGTCTGCTGATTTCTCAGCAACAAACCCAAACAAGCAGACAAAATGCGTCCAGAAACCCTAGCGACTCTCCCTTATATCAAAGACATCTCAGAAATTACTGCCAAACTACTCAGACCTCTTAGCATTATGGTTGCCCACAAACCCACCAACACACTAAAACAGCAGATAATGAACTTAAAAGAACCTATACAGACAACAAGCAAAACTAATGTAATTTATAAAATACCGTGCAAGGACTGTAACAAACACTACGTTGGACAAATAGGCAGAAAACTAGCCACCAGGATACATGAACATCAATTAGTCACAAAAAGACATGAGCCACTGTCACTAGTTTCTTTACATACAGATGAAGGAGGACACCACTTCGACTAGGACAACACATCCATCCTAGGACAAGCCAAACAAAGACAAGCGCGAGAATTCCTAGAAGAATGGCATTCTAAACGGAACTCTACCAACAAATACACTGATTTGGATCCCATTTACCACCCCCTGAGAAAAAGAACAGGAAATGACATCACCGACCTAAGGAAACCCAAACACAAATAAAAAGTGGGCCATACCACAAGTGCTTCACCAGAGGCTCACTGATTATGTTACCTAGTATGGTGATGAAACAACTGAAAACGAACGTTCCAACTCCACGAGCAAACTTGCATCCAGAACCTCGACTTGAGCTACAAATCTTCACAAAACTTGATTGCAGGTCAGATAGGGATGTCTGGTCAGTCCAGATGAGTTGGACCGAAGGGTCTGTTCCTGGATTGTGAGACTCCATCTCTGCTGACTGGCATGGACATGGTGGGCTAAATGGTCTCCTATAAATGTCTATGTGCAGATGCTCTCATCTTGCCTCACCTCGAGACTTTTTGTTTTCCTGCTACCGGTAGATTTGTACTCATTTACATTCATTTATGCTTTAGAATTGTTGGAGCACCCAGGAATTACAAGCAACCGAAGAAAAATACCTATACAGTGCATTCAAGAAGAAGTCCGCCAATTCTTAAACAATCAACCCAAACAAGTAGACACAACATGCCCAGACACTCTAGCCACACTACCATACAAAGACATCTCAGAGATGACTTCCAGACTACTCTGAGCCCCTGGCATCATGGTAGCCCACAAACCTACTAACACACTGAAATAGCTACTGATGAACCTAAAGGTCCCTATACCAACAACCAGCAAAACGAATATCATTGACAACATACCATGCAAGGACTGTAACAAACACTACATCAGACAGACAAGCAGAAAACTAGCCATTAGGCTACACGAGCACTAGTTAGTCACCAAACGACATGACCCACTAGCACTAGTATCCTTACATATAGACAAAGGAGGCCACCACTTCTACTGGGACAACACATCCACATCCTAGGACAGGCTAAACGAGGCATGCATGGGGATTCCTAGAGGCCTGGCATTCAAACCAAATCTCCATTATCGATTTGGACCCCATTTACCAACCTCTGAGAAAAAGAACCAGAGATAGACATAGAACATAGAACATAGAAGAATACAGCGCAGTACAGGCCCTTGGGCCCTCGATGTTGCGCCGATCCAAGCCCACCTAAACTACACTAACCCACTATCCTCCATATACCTATCCAATGCCCTCTTAAATGCCCATAAAGAGGGAGAGTCCACCACTGTTACTGGCAGGGCATTCCATGAACTAATGATGATATCGTCCACCATAACAGACCAAGACACACAAATAGAAAGTGGGACAGAACACCAGCGCTTCACCTGAGGCTCACTGATGATGTTATCTAGCATGGTTTGAAAACAAACTTGCCAGCTCAGCAAGCAAATTTACAAGCTGACACACTCTCCCTCTCTCTCCCACTCCCACACACACATCCCCTCTCCCAAACACACACACACATACAAGTCTATGGGTTGAATGTGCATTTGCAGATACATTCGATTTTGTCCAAAAAGCACAATCTGTAGGCAGTCCGTCCATGCAACATTTTGTAAATTCCTACTTTGCAAACAGAACCAATCTGACCCAAGGTTGGGATACAGACAGACTCTATCTTCACACCTTTAAATGCATTGTCTGAGCTGAGATGTCACTTTTAATTTGTACTGATAAAACCTTAAGTTTCCTCAGGGCCATAACTTGAAAGAAATTCTGGGATTCACATATCAAAACCTGCATCGCTAATCTAAGTGATTAAAGACTTAACAGAAATCTAGATTTGTCAATACATCGCAACAGTTACGTAATACTTTGATCTTTTACTATAAATTCCGTGTTCTTTGCTCCTGTTCCACTAGCTACCTGACGAAGGAGCAGTACTCCAAAAGCTTGTATTTTCATATAAACCTGTTGGATTGTAACCTGGTGTTGTGTGAATTTTAACTTTATCCACCCCAGTCCAACACTGGCACCTCCATATCATAACAAATTCAGGCATTCATGGAACCACATCACTTAATCTTTCTTTCACTTCAAGTTGAGAGTGGATGATGACAGCAAGTTAATGAAATATATAACTTTATGTTTAAACATTATGTATGTCTGTTGAGAAAATATCTAAAAGCTTATGGTTGAATTAAATTAAATGCAGTATTCCAAATAATTTTAAAGTTTCCTATTCCACTTAACCAGGAAAATGAAATCTGAAAAATTATTTAGAACAGTAGCAACTTCATTTATTTGCATTAGTCCTAAGTAGTATACAGTACCATAGAGTGTTGTAAGCCTGGCAAGTCCAGTTTCAGTAATATTTTTCCTTCTAACCCTGAAGGTCATAACTCCTGCTCAGTTATCAGTGGTTGCTACAGTTAACAATATATGTAATAAAAAATGTAAACCCAAAATGTAAAATCAGTTTATCAATTTATGATCTAATCTTGTTTTAAGTAATTATTTTAGTTTCTCTGAACTAACGTCTTCAAATTTATAACTTCTTATCCAGATGGATTGTCAAGCAGCTGCACTTTTCTCTCAACGTATGTAACCATTTTGTTCAAGTATCCATTTTCAACTACAGAAGGGTCCACGGTCAACATCTTCTTTATGTTTCTTCTGATGTCTTGCAACAAAGCATCGATTACATTCACAGAATGAGAAAAGGTAGTGTACTGTTTATGCTACCAGACTAGTATTCCAGAGGTCCAGGCTCTGGGAACATGGTTTCAAATTTTGTGAGAAGATTTGTAGCTCGGGTGCTCGTTGCTGTGGTTCTGTTCGCCGAGCTGGAAGTTTTTGTTGCAAACGTTTCGTCCCCTGTCTAGGTGACATCCTCAGTGCTTGGGAGCCTCCTGTGAAGCGCTTCTGTGGTGTTCCTCCGGCATTTATAGTGGCCTGTCCCTGCCGCTTCAGTTATCAGAATGTACTACCTCATGCATATCTATATCAAAGTTTGTAAACACAAGGTTTCTTTGTTTTACTAAATTGTCAGCACCATCTCTTAAAAAATACAAAAATGTTTTCCCCTACTCAGAGTCATAGAGATGTAAAGCATGGAAACAGACCCTTCAGTCCAACTCGTCCATGCTGACCAGATTTCCCAACCCAATCTAGTCCCACCTGCCAGCACCTGGCCCATATCCCTCCAAACACTTCCTATTCATATACCTATCTAGATGCCTTTTAAATGTTGCAATTGTACTAGTCTCCACCACTTCCTCTGGCAGCTCATTCCACACACGTACCACTCTGTGTGAAAAAGCTGCCTCAGATCTCTTTTATATCTTTCCCCTCTCACTCCAAACCTATGCCCTCTACTTCTGGACTCGCCCACCCAGGGAAAAGACTTTGTCTATTTATCTTATCCATACCCCTCATGATTTTATAAACCTCTATAAAGTCACCCCTCAGCCTCCAATGCTCCAGGGAAAACAGCCCTAGCTTATTCAACTTCTTGCTATAGCTCAAATTTTCCAACCCTGGCAACATGCTTGTAAATCTTTCCTGAACCCTTTCAAGTTTCACAACAATTTTCTGATAAGGAGGAGACCAGAATTGCATGCAATATTCCAACAGTGGCCTAACTAATGTCCTGTACAGTCGCAATGTGACCTCCCAACTCCTGTACTCAATACTCTGACCAATAAAGGAAGGCATACCAAACACCTTCTTCACTATCCTATCTACCTGCGACTCCACTTTCAAGGAGCTATGAACCTGCACTCCAAGATCTCTTTGTTCAGCAACATTGCCTAGGACCTTACCATTAAGTGTAAAATTCCTGCTAAGAATGGCTTTCCCAAAATGCAGCACCTCACATTTATCTGAATTAAACTCCATCTGCCACTTCTCAGCCCATCAGATCAAGATCCCATTGTAATCTGAGGTAACCTTCTTCACTGTCCACTACACCTCCAACTTTCCACAGATAATTTGATGAGTCTATCATGTAAGCAGAGCACAGAAAGTAGGATAGATAATTCCAGGTTTCAATCGCAACTGAGCTCCTGATAATACATTCAAGGAACTAAGATTGTTTTATGCCTAAGAAAGAAAAATAATTCTTTGGCAAAGGTAGCCAGCAAAAAAAAAACATAGATGTAAACTGGATGAGTTCAATCTGGCTGGCAAATTGATTTTTTTTTAAAAATTCATAGTGGGATATGGATGCTACTGGCAAAACCAATTCTTTTTGCCTTCCATATAAAATTGTACACCAGCTATACCTTTTCAGAAGTGATAGAAGTTCTCTTTCCAATGAAAAGTTAAATATATATTAAAAGTGTCAGCTCTGCCAGATGGACATAAAAGACCTCAAGACACAACTGCTGAAAGTGTGGAGTCACACAAAGACAAGACCTGATAAAAATGGCAGATTTCCTTGCCCAGAAGAAATTATTGAATCAAACTGGATTTTACAATAATAAATTGTCATTGTCACTTCACATTCCAGAATCATTAAATGAATTAATTTCACCAGATGCCATCATGGGATTTGAGCCCTCATACATCACCACTATGCCAGCATTCCCATCATATTAACAACAATTCAGTAAGTTCCCAGTCACTCTTGCAGAAACTAACTTTATATTCCCGATATATTTAAATTAACTGAATTTAAATTTAGCAGCCGCCATGGTAAAATTTGACCTCAGGTCTTCAGATCATTATCCATAATTCAGAAGACTAGTAACAGCCAAATGCTACTGTACTATTTACTGACCTTCCCTGTCAAAGCTCATAATAATAATAAACTTGGATGAAATGCCAGTCTATAACTGTTATTCAGGGAATTATACCTATGCAGGAAATTGAAATGAGACAAGAGATGGCATGGGGATTAAGGAAGTACTACCAGAAGAAAAATGCCAAACACTGTTCGAGCAATAGTGGCTTCATTGCAGTTCTTACACAATTCAGGAAGTAGAGTTTTTTAAGCTCATGCAATTCTTACTTCAGTTCCTCTATGAGTCAAGTAAAACAGAGTCTGCTCTATAATCCACCCAATTTGTTTTTGCTCCTTTGCATAAGTCACCTGTTCTTTCATCCCATATATTAATCCTGACTGCCCCAAATCAAAGATTTTAAAATTTGCTGCAAATCAATAAAAACAAAAAAAGCTTAGAAATTCATGAGTCAATCATTATACAAAAGAGAAAGAAAGCTTAAATGTGTCAAGTTTAAAATACTGTGATGTACAATTCTAGCATCCAGAGCTCTCAGATCCTGAAATGTTACCTGTCTTCGACTTTCGGATATTGATTGGCTTTCTGTACATTTCCAACATGTTACGATATCACGAATCAATCGATACTTTTCAGTCAACTGAAAATTGCAGGAATTCTTCCCTATTTAATGCCAACTTTCTAACACAATTCACTGCAATTAGATTATTTCATAATCACAAGATCTGGACTAATACATGAAAGAGAGTTAACACTGGAATGACATTAGTCACAGAATAAGGCATTTGTGACACATTTGAGAAATTAAACAATGACCCCCCCTCCCCCCACCCTGAACGAAAACACACACACACACACACACACACACACACACACACAGCGATGTATTCCACTTGACAAAAGTGAGCAAATAGTGTCACAGCTGGGTTGTTTTTGCAGACGTAGGTTGAATCTAGTCCCAAACATTGTAATTTGGCCATATTTGACTTCAATGATCATTCTAAAATACTGAAACCAGAGAAAAGAGTAGAGGGAGAAATATCAACATGAAGGTTAGTCATGATTCAAATTAATTAAAGCCCACTTCCATGTACAAGCCTTGTCAATCATTAAGTTTATTATTCTGACAAAAAACAGAACTAATTCAACACAACACAAAAAGCTTCTAAACATAAGTGACTCTGAAATTAGGATTGTTCAAGAATAATCTGCAATAGAAATCAATGTACAACTTTGCTGTCATCAATCATTAATTCCTGGAAGTCACTTGGAATATCTCACCTATAGCATATCAAATCTGCAAAATACAAAATGGGGTAAAGCACCTTCTTATGATTGAGTCGGAGCTGTCCATTACATCTTCTTATTGAGAGCTTCCTGATTTGTTAAATTCATCAGTAGAGTCATACAGCTAATTAATGCAAATGCTTTTTAGCTGTAGTCATAAACTAATACACTTTAATGTTGTGTAATGTGTTCTTCCATGTTGCTCTTCCGTCAGCACCTCAAATTAAAGACAATATTTACAACTATATTGCTAAATGTTTTTTCATAATGCATACGAATCTCACATGCCTATTACATTTTACTTTTACTTTAATCAATACGAATACAAAAGAATAAGTCTGCAAAGAATATTTCAGTACAAAAAAAGACTTTAAACTAGAGAAATCGAATTAACTGGAGCCAGATTTAGGTTGTCTACAAATCCTGTGTATATGCGTAGACATGTCTATTTAATGGAACCCAAATAAACTTGACAGGAAAAAGAGAATTCTATATAATGAATTGTCAGCTGAGTGTTGCTTACTGCCATAATGAAGTGGATGGAGTAAGCAGCAAATTCAGTTACAGTAAACAGGTTCCTCAAATTGAAACCACTCCATCTTGGCACCAAGTCAAAGCCACTGTAAAACCGCAATAAATGCAGTATCTGCTTCTCCAGGTCAAGAGACTAACCCAACTACTGCTAAATTTTCTGTAAAATGGACTGGAACTAAAATTTATACAAATGCCAGGCTTAGCTCAAACAGTAGCTGTCACTTTAATTCAAGAGGGTCTGTGATTAAACCCTATTTCACTGAGGAAGTACTGCATTATTAGAGATTTCATCATTCCAATAATGAAACTGAGGCCTTCTCTGTCCTCTGAGGTGATTGCAATATATCCCACGCCACTATTCCAATTAGAACAGGAAATCTGTCATTTCTTGACTAATTTCTATCTTAATCAATGTCATAAAAGTATTAAATAGGCATCAATACCCTTATTTCATTGTGGATCTGTGTTTATCATAGTAGCTATATTTTAGAAATAATTAATTAATTGTAAAATACTTTCAGTCATCATGAAAAGACATAACATAAAGGCAAGAATCTTCTTTCAAGTGAAATTATGGGAACCACCATACAAATTATTAAAAGTAAAGCTAAAAACAAAACAGCATTCCTCTTAGCAAAAACAAAATCAAACTAGAAAATTCTGTGGTCAGTCAGCATTTGCAAGTAGGTGAACTGTTAGCCTTATTGGTCGAGTAACACCCAAAAGGTCAATTTGTCGTTTTTCTTCCAAATACCAAGCAATAAATTCTTAGTAGACAGTTTAACTCCATTTATTATTAAAGAAAATGTAAAACAAAGCAGTCTTTCACAACAATTCTCTTGGAAATGGCTGCCCAATTCTTCCTCCGTGTCTAGCATGGAATTCTCCAAAACTAAATGCTAAGAAACCTATCCCAACCTTTCCTTCAATTCAGGTTATTTGTAGATCACTAAAAAAAAGGAATCGTTCGCCAAGTACTTTTCAGGAAAGCAATATAGCTTACAGCTATCTAGATTTTCACAAATAAGACTAATAGCACAACAAGAATTATAGATTATAGATCACAACAAGAAGAAAGTATAAACAAAAGGATTATTTCAATAAGTTCACAATATTCCATTACTATAGGTAAAAAAAAGTATTAAATTTGTATAGCATTAGGATTGAGTGGGAGAATGCGACTAATATATAATCCCTTTTAGGTGTTGATGGAACAGTATCTTATTATTAATCAGACTTATTTTTCTTCATTAGCGGTTTTACAGCTAGTAATCATAAAGCAGGAGAATGTCTGCTTTTGTTGCTTTCACAAATAATAACTTTTCCATGTTTTTAAAACCAAAAATGCATTACCACCCACATCCTGCCCCACTCACCTATTACTCACGACCACGCCAACTCCCTGTTCCCAGATTACATTGAAAATCTCTATCTTGTTTACAAATCTTTTCAAGGCCTCTTCCTTGTCACACCCAATCTCAACTCCCTGGTCCTCGAATCCCCATGAATGCGCTTTGGTCTTCTGACACCAAACTCCCTTTGTTACAGTAGTGGCAGTGGAATGTACAACTCAGCACATCTTTTAAACTCTTCTATCTTCCTATCATCAAAAATCCTCAAATTAGCCATCTCTAGCAGCTATTAACTAACCATTTATCCTCCTGGAAGCATACTATAACTGTGACCACCTTAAAAAGGTGATTTACAACAAACATCTAGTTGCTATCAAGCTCACTAAATTTAGCCAGTAGTACCTAATTACTGTAGAAAAATCCAAATTAGTCATTTGATTCAACTTTTCTGTTGTTGTCATAGTGCCTTTTGCCTGGAGTTCAAACAGACATGAACTGAGATTTCTTTTTCTAATGTGAAAACATCCATCTTGCGCAGCATAAAACTGCAAATAGGCTTTGACTATGCAAAAGTAATTACCATATTGTCTTTTGATTTAATGACATCGAAATAATTTTACATACAACTTTGTATGAGTGTGTTACCTTTTTTGTCAGAAAATTACAACTTTTATAAGAAAAATCACTTCTATGTTTCTCCAATAAAATATCTTTCAAGATTGATTTGAAATAATTATATTGTGTCTTAATACAGGTTTCTAAACTGAGATCTATGAACTCTGAAAGGGTCCTGACTCATTATAGTTTTGCCACTTATTTACTTACTCGTAGGTTATTTGTTACTGTATAGAAATAGCTGAAGTAATTTTTGCAATTATATCACTATTTGGATGATTCCACTTTTTGAAAGCAAGAGCAGATAATCCCTAAAAATGCATCAATACTTGCAATATGGTCCACAGAAAAAAAACACAACAAAGCCGCAAACATACATTTAACGAGTCCATCTGAAGACGAATTAGTCTTATTTCACAGATCGTAATTCACATTACAAACATTTTTGATGGGGAGACAGCATTCCACCTGACCTCAACGTAATTCCCAACACACCAAACCAGGGTGCCAGTGGCATAGTGCATTCATAAATAATGTTACAAATATAGGAGATGATTGGTGCAGTCCTGATCTCAATTTCAATAACCTGCCTCCTTGTTTTTGAGACATTGCTTTGTATACAATCTGGTCATTTTAAAAGTCATGGAAAGCAGTTGTAAGATTTATCCATTTAATTCAAATACTCAAAGCGCTTTTGATATGAAAGGTGTCTAAAGACGATGTAGCAATGCTGCAGAGAATCCCCATTCAAACAGCAGAAGGAGGGAGCTGCGAAACCCCACGTCAACTGTGGCTCCCACAGAAAGAGGCTTAGGGATGCAGTTGACTTTACATCCTTCCCATCGCCACTGGTTGTTGAACGAAGCGCAACGAAAACCATCGACAGGGGGAGGACTGAGAAGCGGGTGTTACACTCAAGAGAATCTGCAAACATTCCATCAACCTTTAACACCCCACCCCCAAAAAATGGGGACATGATGGAGAGCAGCCGCAACCCGGGCAAAAGCACCTGACCGATGCCCTTTCAGTGTGGAGAGGGCCGCCTCTGGAACCGAGCCTGCCATGGAAGCGAGCCCCTGATCTGACATTGTCCCCCACTCCCCCACCTTACCTAACGGGTGTAAATCGCCCTCGGCTCCTTCTATCGCTGCCTCTTCAGCCGCCGGTACTTCGCTCTCCCCTCCGACCTCGGTCGACGCTCCGTCCGGTTCCATTCAGTCCCCGGCAGGATTTAATATTTAATTATGGGGGAAAATTCCGCGTAGGAAAGATTTTTTTTTCAAGATATAAACAAAAAGCAGGATTTGACAGTGAAATGTATGTGAGTGTGTGTTTCTCAGTCTGGGGCGAAACGCGCGAGCTGTACCGCGGGCCCACG
The DNA here is from genome assembly GCF_037043375.1 of Chiloscyllium plagiosum. Classification (NCBI taxonomy): domain Eukaryota; kingdom Metazoa; phylum Chordata; class Chondrichthyes; order Orectolobiformes; family Hemiscylliidae; genus Chiloscyllium; species Chiloscyllium plagiosum. The sequence goes on along the minus strand of NW_028270166.1, from coordinate 33,808,903 downwards.
GCTCTTCATTCACTCGCCGCTCAGTAACGACCACCCGGCTCCTCTCACCGGCAACAACAACATCAGCGGAGCCCAGAGCCGCCTCGTCACCGCTCTGTGTGCACCCGATGCCGTTGCGTCATCGCGCTGCGCGTGTGTAGTTGACGTCATCGCACCCAAATATTCCTTTCCCTGGTGACGTCATTGCAATTTGAGCTGCTCCACTTCTTTGTGAGTGGAGTTCACTTCTTAGTTTCAGGGAATCTCAATGTGATTATGGGTAGATTACCTGCAGTTTGGTGAGTTAAGGGAATCTTAATCTTCTCACAAAAAATTATTAATTTTGCTTGTATTTAACTGAAAGTTACTAGCTAAATTTAATAGGCTGTGGTAGGGCTAAATAAATTATCCATTGTGGAGCAGCTGATCTTAGTTTGAGGAAACTACTTTGTACTGGCTTTTCTGCAACTGGGATTTAGCTAACTCTCTCTAGTTTTGACACAAATAAATACAGCATCTCTGCATGACCTAGCACTGAGTATGACTTGAAGAGAGTTCTGGGAGCTTGATGAGTCAACGCAGTTAGGTGAGGTATAGAAGTAGATGTTGTTTGCTTTCTTTTACTTTTTCACAGTCATAATTGATTCAATTCACTTTAAGGCACGGGGGGAGGAGTTGATTGATGTATAATGGTGAGTAATTAAACGTTCTACTCTCTAATCTCCAGTTTAAAGTAAGTAGTCTAAAAGTAAGCTTAATTTATGGCAGGGCAGCTTTGCCATGTGAAACCATCATCTGGTATATGGAAATTGTGGTCACTTCATGTGACCTGGATGAGCACATGTGCTGTCATTGTCATTGGCTGCAGAAACTCCAGATTTTGGAGCTTGAGTGGAGGCTGGAGTCACTGGAGCATTATCAAGGCAGAGGGCTTCATGGATAACACAATTAGGAAATGAATTGAAGATGCCGGTGTTGGACTGGGGTGTACAAAGTTAAAAACCACACAACACCAGGTTATAGCTTTCGGAGCGACGCTCCTTCATCAGGTGATAGTGGAGGGCTCAATCGTAACACAGAATTTATAGCAAAAATTTACAGTGTGATGTAACTGAAATTATACATTGAAAAATTGATTGAAATTATACATTGTAAATTATATTGAAAAATCAATTTTTCAATGTATAATTTAAGTTACATCACACTGTAAACTTTTGCTATAAATTCTGTGTTACGATTGAGCCCTCCACTATCACCTGATGAAGGAGTATCGCTCCGAAAGCTAGTGTGCTTCCAATTAAACCTGTTGGACTATAACCCGGTATTGTGGGATTTTTAACAATTAGGAAAGTAATCACATTGCAGAAAATGGACATGTATGCAGGTAGGGAATGGATGACCACCAGGCAGGCCAAAAAAGCCAAGCAGATAGTGCAGGAGTCTTTTGAGACAATTCTACTTGTCAATCAGTTTTACATTCTGAATTCTGATAGGGCAATGGTTCCTCACAGAAACAAGAGCCTCACCTGTGGTACCATTGGTGGCCAGCCACACAAGAGGGAAGGAAGAAATGAGGAAGAATTGCAGTGATAAGGATTTTTTTTAGAGGAACAGCCTAGTACTTCTGTGGTTATAGGTGTGACACTAAATGGTGTGTTGCCTCTCTGGTGCCAGGGTCAAGAATGTCATAAAATGGCTGTAGGACATTCTTCTGTGGAGGGTAAGCAGTCAGAGATTGTGGGCCACATTGGTACTAATGACAAGAGTAGGAATATGAGCAAGGTCCTTCAGTCAGAATGTAGAGAGCTAGGTAACAAATTAACAAGCAGAAGATTGGGAGGCAAAGTAGGAGAATGATGCTCACCAAGTCATGATGCTCACTGGTGCAGATACAATGAGCGAAATGGTGATGCCCTGCACCTTAACAATTATCTGATTCTAATACATCACCACCCACTCTCAGATTGTCATTAACCCTCCAGGATTTGAAGATTTAATTTGTTACAAGTAACCAAGCAGAAAAATCAGAACATTATTCAGAAAGTTTTCTCATTTTATTTGGACATATGCAGGAGTTGGGTTGAAAGGTTATTTGAATCATCCAATGAAGAGTTTATTAGCCTTTCATTTGGTGCGACTAAGACAATGTGCCATAAGGATGGACAAATGGGGTTGTTCAATAACCAGAGTATGATGCAAGATGGTAAGAGGTGGGACTTTAGGTAATGAAACATTTAAGAGTATGAATAACTGCAATTGTTATATTTCTAGGTGAGGACTAAAACACCCTTTGGTTCATACATATTAAAAATTATGCCCTTTCCATATGAAGATTTAAAGATACATTTAGTTCATTGCTTACATTCAGTAAGCAGGTTCATGCTACAATAACTTTCAATGCAGAGGATTTATCATATTTCAGGAATTACGAAGGCAATAAAAAGGCAATTACAAGATTAGAAAGCTGACATAATCCTTGTCAAAACGTAGAACATTACCTTTAACAGTTTTATACTTCACAGTCTTTAACAGAGCCCGATGTGCTTTACAGAGAGGAAGGAATGAAGACTAAGCCTAGCGAGACAGCTAGATGTGTCAGAAAGTTAGGTAAAAAATTTCCATATTAATGCTTTGAAGTTTGGAAGAGCTGTAGTGTACCAAATGAGTGGGAAGACATTTTAGAGAATGGAGCCAAGATGGTTACGACTGGATCCAAGATGGTAGGTGTTACGACTAAAGGATTAACAAATAGTCAGAGTATATGAGGGGCAAAGGAGATGCTTGTAGATGTAGGTGGGGCAATTTGGAATTCATTAGTGAGCATGTTGAAGGCTACTTGTTCAAACTGCTAACATCAATCAAAATCAAATTCTTGTCAATGTTGTTCCCTTTTTTGCTTTGGTTGTGATCCATGTGTCTCCTTTCTTTTCCCAATTCCGCTCAAGAATTTTCTCTTTGAATACTTACCTAAATTATTTTTTGAAAGGCAAGTGAACCTGCTTCCACCATAGTTTCAGACAGTGCATCACAGAATGTAACTGCTCACACCATAAAGATGTTTTCCCTCATTGCCTTTTGTTCTTTTGCCAATCTTCTTTAATCTATTTCCTCTGTTTTTCACATCTTACTTTGTGGGAACAGTTTCTCTTTAACTATTCCATCTACTCCCCTCTTGATTTTTAATACCTTTGTCAAATTTCTTCTTGACCATCTCTTCTCCAAGGAGAATAGCCCCAGCATCTCCAAACTATCATGTAACTGAAGTCTCTTATCATTGAATCGACATTACCAATCCTTTCTGCATCCCCTCTAAAGCCTGAACATAGTCTGAAAGTGAGGTGTTTGGAAATGGTTGTGGGCTTTCGAGCTTTTTATGAAGGTTCGCTGTCACATCCTGGTTCCCTGCCAATTGGAGCTGAGATCAGCTAAAGAAAATGATCAATTTGGATAAGGTTATTTTCAGTTCTTAACTCAGGGATGGATTCTCAAACACTTGCACAGAATTTCCTTTAAAGATGCCTGCCCACTATGTTGTATTTTCTGGAAACCCAGTCAGTTCCAGTGCTAATAATAAGGTTGCAGTCTAGTGAGTGCACGTTATAATTATCTGTGCTATAATAACAGTGTGAAGTCACCCTACGCATTTAGAAGCGATGGGGACCTACTGTTCAACTGTTAAATCAGTTTCTTTTGTCACAACTAATTGCATACATTGAGATCAATTCTGCTGTGCTTTGTTGTGCTTCTAAGTATTTGGCCTATTTTGTTTGTCAAACCATTGTATTTCTTTAACAAAAAAAATTCAAAAGCTAGAAATCTGGAACAAAAATGTGACATTCAAGAAGTGTGCTATAAATCCACATGGAGAACAAACAGGTTAACATATTAAACATATATTATGAAGAAGGACACAACCCCAAAAAAACTGTTCTCTGCATATTGTATGCTTCTGGCATTTTCTGTGCTTATTTTCTTTCATGGTTGAGTTTTTCTGTGCTTCTTTCATGGTTCCGTTTTTTTTCTTCGTCTCCAGAAACTGTTTATTTTTATAGGTGTGCAGGCATCAGCCGACATCCTGTTTCTTAAAATTGAGGCAGTCAGCAAGATATTTAACTCTTGGTATTCCCTGTTTCTGATTGCTAAAAGAGGCCACTGGATAGTAAAGTGCATGTTTGATTAGATTTAGATTTTATTGCCATGTATACTCAAGCACTGGGGACAGGAGTACAGTGAAAAGTGGACAATGCTGTCAGTCCTGGTGTTGTCTTACGTACCAAAGTATCTAGGTACAAAATCTTAGGTATGGCATCAGAGTCAACCATATTACCTCTACAGTCACAGTCTGTAAACTGCTGGCGTTTGGCCTGATTAACAAGAATGGTCAGTTGGATGAGATACAGGACATTGGGCAACATACTTAGAATCCATACCCAAAATTCTATTGCCCTGTGCTAACTTGCATTAACCATTATCCCTGAGATCAACATTGACTCCCATTCCTACAACAGTTAAAATGTAAAATTTTGTGTTTAAATCTAACCACCAACTTTACCTTTCTCGACCATTGAACTCCTCCAGCCATACAACCATTTATTCCCCTCACCAAGTCTGACCTCTTGCTGATCTCCAATTTTACATTTCCCAGCATTTGGCAGTTAGGCCTTAGGCAGCTGAAGGCACAAGTTTGGCATTCCATGCCTAAGTCTCTCAGTATCACTATCTAGCTGTTTTCTGAGATGCACTTTAGAACTTATCTTTTCTGATGAAACTTTTGATCACCTTTCCAAATATTTACTTATGTCATATTGTGCCTGACAACTTGGCTGTGAAGTGCCTCAGGATGGTTTACAGTGCTATATAAAAGCATGTTACTGTTAATGTGTGGTAAGGAACTAACATCTTCAAAAAAGGAGGGGAGCATATTGAAAAAAGGAAAGAAAACAAGAATGAATAAAATCAAAATTCATGTCAGATGCCTGCTTTACAAAGATTGCTTACAAACTCAAAGGATGCCTGGAGATACTTAGTTTGCATAAGAGTTATCTACAGACTTCATAACAATAATCTTTGTTAACCAAGATCTCATCAGACTAATTTTGATCATACGTATGATCTAGAATTCCCCAGTTCCCTCACATTTGATATTCTGAGCTTGCTGTCATCTCAAGCTGTGTCAACCACTCCTCTCCCCTACAAGTTTTAGTGTAGTTTGGTAGGAGTTGGTGGTCAGCAGTTTAGTGAGATAGGTTCAAGGAAGCATGAAGTTGAGTATTATGACTGCTATGGGAGGAATGTGCTGGTAATCATGCTCTACTACTCCTCCAGTCACATCTAGTATACATTTTCAATCACCAAAATGGCCAATTGTTTCTCTTTTGTACTGTAATCCAGAATAAAAGAGATTTTATTTAGATGTTTTTATTGAACTCAAAAAAGTCTGTTTGCTACACCCAAAATTTGGTCTTAAAAGTGGCATATAGTGATTAACATGAAAACTATGATCCTGAAATAAAATCATGTCCCTTTAATCCCAAACTCAGACACATTGACACAACACAAAAGACAATAGTTTCTGCAGAGAAAATGTTTTATGAAAGAAAACATAAAACATCTCTGTGTGCAAAGTTTCTGAAAACAAAAGAACATGTGTTGATTTCTTGCAGTCCACCAGATTTTCTGTTGATCAAATCAAACTTGACATTCGTAAACTGATAGAAGGTGTTCAGTTCTGACTACTATCAACCTAGATCTATGTCTTGAGAAAGTGATTAAAGTCCAGCTTTCAGATTTTACAAGGTAATTAGAAATACTATTTGAAAACTTTATCAGGTTCTCAGGAATATATACTGAGTAAAGGGAGAGACTTGCATCTTCTGAGGTGTCTAGAAAAGGTTGCTAGACAGCTATTAGCATAAAGACCTCCATTGCCTTTCCAAACTAAGTTTTCCAGTAAGTAAGGCCCATAAGCCCCATCATTTATATCCTTGGAACTTCTGCATTCCTTTTCTCCAAAGTAATTTGACTTTTTTTTCTTGATTAACAGCATGTGGTTTACACTGCAAATTAAACTGTGAATCTCATGCCCTGGTAAAACTACTGAACCATTTGGGCGTCAAAATAAACCCTTTTCACTCCACAAAGTATCCAAGTCATTCCATATCTTCCAATTGTTCATATAAACCTTAAATACAAATATGCATACTCAACATCTACAAAGATGATCTCAGAGAGGGCATGAAGAGGATTAGGAGATTTTGAGCTATGGTAGGGGAAACTTTATGGGAGGTTCCTCACAGGTTACGAATCAGATTGTCTCAATCTTAGCAATAAAAAAAGTCTATGGTCTCATTGCTTCTGTTGTTAGAGACAAGGTGGGGAGATAGGAGAGAGGGTACTTAAGATGATTTACAGTGGAAAGAAGGAAGAAGGGGTTAGTTAATTATGTAACTCCTCCTCCTTCCTTCTTAGGCAGCTTCTTGAAATCGAGGATGACTTGCTTCCACTCTGTTTTGAAATTCCAATGAGTGATCTGCAGACCCTGTCTCTCATACAGTGGGTGATGCTTGGATGGTTGGGTAGATAGGTTGTTTGTAGCTTTATACGCTCCCTCCAGCAGTTTGATTTTGCCTCTGAGTTCCTTTCAATGAGTTCAGTATCTTTCCAAATGAGCTTTCTCTGCTTTGGTCAGTTATAGGCCAGGAACTCCCAAGAATTGGCTGATATGTTTGTTCTCTTCAAGATTGCTCTCAGGATACTTCAGATCATTTCTGCCATCCTCTGGAGAGTTTCCTGCCATGACTGAGTTCAAAGTAGAACCTCACCAATGTAGCGAAGCTGATTTTGGATAATCAGCACTGCAATGCTGGGGACATCAGCGTGGGAGAAGATGGACTATCTTTCTTGCCATGATATTTCAAAGATCTTACAAAAGAACTGTTGGTGCTGGCACTTTCTCAGTGATTTGAGGTACCTAATTGTCTGGACATGGAGATCTTTGCTTCCCAATAAATCATCACCATCATCTTGTTTGTGAGATCTATGTCCTCAAATAATCTCTTCTTCACTTCGCCAGAGTTTCAACTGGCACACTGAAGGCAATAATTAATTTTATCAACTGTCTGCCTTGGACAAGAGTTAGGATTAGATTGCTCCAGTGGAAGATCTAGAACAAGCACATGTAGGATGGACTGAATGACTGCCTTCTGTCCTGCAATCTTTATTCTGGATGTAGGTTTGCTCGCTGAGCTGGAAGGTTCGTTTTCAGATGTTTTGTTACCATACTAGGTAACTTCTTCAGTGAGCCTCTGGACAAAATACTGCTGATGTTTCCTGCTTTCTATTCGTACGTTTGGGTTATATGACTTGGACCCCATTTACCAACCCCTGAGAAAAAGAACAGGAAATTACATCAACACAGGAAATGACATCACCAACCCAAGGAGATCCAAACATTTAATGAACCTTCCAGCTCAGCGAGCAAATCTACATCCAGAACCTCCACCTGAGCTACAAATCTTCTCATAACTCGCTGCAATCTTTATTATTCCTGATTGCAATTTCAATGCAATGAACACTTTCTGACCTTGTATTTAAATGGTAATTCCTTGCATGACAGCATGACCAGGGCTTACCCATACCCATGGAAAGACCGATAGAGTCTGATGCTGTTCTCCCTCACATCCACATATGCACTTTCCATAAGGAATTAATGCATCTTGATGGAAAGAAAACTTGGCTGCATTCTTTCCCTCAAGTTGAGGGAAGTTATATTTCAAAGCCACAGCTTTTGTCAGTGATTAGTCATGTAGCCTTTCCTTTCAAATATATTGTATTTGAATTAGATTCTCTTACAGTTTACTAATCTTTCAAAGCTTGTTTCTGGTCACCATGAACAGTGTAATTTAAATGTATGAAGGTTAAAGATATGAATTAGACCACATATTGAAATGACTCCATAGAGTTTTTCAGTGTCTATGGTATGAACAAATGCCACATTTCTCATTGTTTACTAAGAAATGGTTAACAAGCAGCAGATTGTGATCCCAGCAGGAATGCTAACCTGCCACATTGAATATCCTTTGTTATTAAACAGTTTCACATTCTTGAATAATCTTTCTGTCACATCCTATCTACTGCTAACATTGTTATATTTAAGAATATTCAAAATTAGAATTCTAGAGCTATGACTCTGAATCACTTTGTCTTGTCACATTCTCTGACTTGTATCTCTCTCAATGTAACTTTACTAATATTACAATTTCTCTCTTTTTTTCCTGCAGTTGATGAAAGCTATTGGATTTCAACAAACACTTAGCCCTGTTTGTTGGCAAACCTGTGGTCAAGGATCAGTAGTGAATTTAGAAGTTTTGTTTTACTCACTCATGGGACACAGGCATCACTGACTGGCCAGCATTTATTGTCTGTCCCTAGTTGTCTTTGAGAATGTGTTCCTGGCAGGTTATTGAATTGTAGCAAAACGACCACCCAAACCTAATTCTGTCCTCAACCAATGTATGTTCGTACATTTTCCATTGGTTGGGAGTGGTTAATAACATTAAATAGTTATTAGGAGTAGAAACACTGATCAATTTCCCAGTCATTAGCTCACCAATGGTAGAGCTATTTATTTCCATTCAAGCTGAGTTCACTTGCTCATCACCCCTGTGTTTGCTGATCTATAGTGACTCCTACTCTAGCAGTGCTTTGCTTTGCTTTGAAATAAAGACTATCCTTGTTTTCAAGTCTTTCCTTGTTTCTGAATCTTCTCAAGGCCTCAACATTCCAAGATATGTGTTCTTCCAGTTCTGGCCTTATGTGTATTCCCAATGTTAATCACTTCACCATTTGGAGACATAGCTGCCTAAGCCCTAAATTCAGCAACTCACTTCCTTATAATACAGTTTTCTATTTCCCTTTTTCCCCTTTGAAACACTTTGTAACAGTACCATCTTTGAGCAAGCTTTTGATCATCCGTTCTAATATCTATTTATGTGGCTCAGTGTCAAACTGTTTCATAAAGCTCCTGTGAAGCACCTTAGGATGATTACCAATGTTAAGGGTGCTGTACAATTAAAAATTATTGTTGTTGTTGTTTAGATAGACCACATCAAATTTGGGTCTTTCTGTGTCTGGGTGGCTCAGAATCACATTAGATGAATCCCTTGGGCCATTAATGGGGTTAAAAACAATTGGGAAAGGGACGTTAGCTGTCTTGCCTACTCCTTTTGCATGAGTTCCATATCCATCTCCCCACTGTCTATACTAGAAGTTCTTCTGTCACAAGAATAGTTCTGATTAGAAGGAGCCATTAATGCCCGTCCTTTTAATCATGTATTCTACATCAGTGCTATTGGGAAGAGCTAGCAGTGTTAGTAATGTGTTGGTAACTCGCTGTTATTTCAAATACATTGCTGTATTTGCTTTACAACAAAATTGGTTACTGTGTAAACTATCTTGCACCAGCCTCTGATCACTGTCACTCTTGCCATGCCCAACATTCATTCCCAATGCTACAAGCTACTGAATTTACAATTCAGTCTTGTGACAACTTTGATTTGGAAACAGAACAGTAAATAAAATTTTGTGATTTCTTTAAAATGTGTATCATATCTGTAATTATTTGTAAAGATATTTGAAAAGGACTTTTAAGTCTTTGAATCAATTGTTATGAAATCACTTGCAGTTTTCTTGAATAATAAGAAATGCTTGTTTTATATGACCCTGGACCAAGAGAAAGGAAGGAAATCCGAAAAAAAACTGTGTGGCCGGACAAAGGACAGCTACAAGCAGAAGATCTGGAAGGTGAATAGCTTATGCAGACCCAAAGAGAAAACACAGTTCAAAAGAGTACTATGAAGCATTCTTGTGAAGACAAGAAACAAACCTCTGTCAGGAAAAGGTGTGCTTTTCTGTTTGTAAAGTAAGGAAATTGGAGTTCTTGAGCACAATATAAGAACTCCTGAAATAAATTTCTAAAATGTAGAAAGTTGTGTGAATAAGTTGAAGATTCTAAAGGTCTAAGTATTTTCCCAAAAGTGACCAAACTGTGAACTGATCTGTTTTTGGTTGGTTGGAAGGCTACATCATCAGGTCTGGTGTTACCCAAGCATTACCCAGGGTTTGCAGAATACATAAAGAATAAAAGTCAGGTGAAATCCTTAGATTCAGGAGCTTCATGTATTATCATAGCAGCTCTGACCACAGCAGATCTATAAGAAATTTTGAAATAATTCAATAAAATAAATAAAGAGTAACTTTTAACTGGAGAGTGGGTTGGTAACCCGATGACAGATTTTTAAGATAATTGACAAAAAAAATTAAATAAAAATATTCCAAAGGGAAATAGATTTATACTTGAAGAGGAAAAAAAATTGCAGGGTTTTTTAGGAAAGAGCAGTGGAGTGGGACAGTTTGGATAACTCTTTCTAAGAGTGAATACAGTTGTGCTATGTTGAAATAGGCCAGTTAGTTAACATGGTTAGAGTGTTGTGCTAAATAATGCTAATGGATTAATTCCCAATGCCAGGTTAGTTTCTGTGATGTGATGGCACCATGATTAGCAACCTTTGGGAACAAGCATGAAGACAGAGAGATTGGCTGCATGGTCTGTATCTATGCTGTATAATTCTATAAACAGTATGAGATAATTTTTTGAGTACCACCCCTAACTTTACTGTAGGTAGAGCCTCTCTGCTTCTTATCTGACAATGATGGTCATTTAGCTCAGTTCTGCAGTATGCAGAGCACATGTAAGCCCTCCATTAAGCAAAGTGAGGTTGGATCATGCTGCCAGTGTTAATGATTAATGAATTATAGAAATACAGAGGTTCACAATGCAGAAAGAACAAAACCAATCGTTTAGCACAAATTAAGTCTACCATTCCATACAATTCTGGCTGACCTTAGCAAGGCAAGTATAAATGATTTGGTATGAAAACAGGAAGTGCTGGATAAATACAGCAGATCTGGCAGTATCTGTGGTAAGAGAAACAGGTGATATTTTAAGTCCAATATGACTCTTTAGAACACAAGTAGATGGTTGCCAGAGTTCCTTCCTGCTTGGAACACAAGGTTTAAACAAGATTTTAGCTTTGACTTTGGTGCTTTCTGCAAATTATGTACTTTTTTTATTGACTATACAATCTCCAGTAAGGTTAGTGCTGTAGGGTATCAGCAAACACAATCTTGGTGGGGTTGAATCTGGTGATTTTCAGTACCTTCATCCTCTACTCTTGTCTGTGGAATAATAATGGCAACAAACCTATAGAGGGAGCCATGCTGATACACAGCATAGCAACAAAGAATGACCGGGAATTGTAACCTCATGGTTTTCATTCTGAACTGCATTGACCCATCTCAATACAACTTTGGACAAAAAGATTTTGAATTTTGAATAAACTGTGAATGAAAAACACATCTAGAGAAAGCATAAATTATTGCTTCATACTATTTTGCGCTGGAAATCTTGAACATTTAAGGATTGTATTCGACCTCATTGCAACCATTATTTTTGTAATTCTTAATTTTATTAATTTATTATTCCCTGTTTTCATCACAAGATGTAACTTGTGCAAGTCTGTTGGTTGCACAGGAATCGGCTTCAGAAGATACTTCTTCTAAGTAGTCAATATCCATGTATGATTCTGGATCAGTGGTGCTGGAAGAGCACAGCAATTCAGGCAGCATCCGAGGACAGGCAAATTTTGCCTGTCCTCGGATGCTGCCTGAATTGCTGTGCTCTTCCAGCACCACTGATCCAGAATCTGGTTTCCAGCATCTGCAGTCATTGTTTTTACCTCAATATCCATGTATGAGTCTGGACATTGAGAGTTAGCAGGGTAGTCAACTATGTGAAAGTAGAGTAGCCAATCCAAATTTACATTTCACATGTATGTTCCAGCAGGGATCACTAGAACAGGAACCTTCCCTGGTTTTCACACCACCTGACCTGAGAGATGGAAGTCAAATGCCATGCTGTGGCATTTGTTTGTGCAGATCAGCTGTCTTAGCACAGACCAGATATAAAAGGTGACACTTTCCTAGTCTGTTTGGCTCAGCATCACTTTTGGTACCGCATTTAACCATTCAGCCCAGATTGTTGTATTTGCTAATCACAGTTGAAGACAACTGCCAGAATATTTAAGGATCTACCTTTGGGAAAATGCTGAATGAGTCTGAGTGTGGTAAACATTGAATGTCATAACACCAGAAGTCAGGGCAGTATTTCCAAGTTGGTCAGGGTGGTGGGCTGTGATCAGTCCGGGGACTCTGATCACTGAAAGTCAAGGGGTTATCAGGCGCCGGCTGTGGTGGGGATGCTGGGAAAGTCATTTTTGGGATTGGGGTTGGAGAGGGATAAATCAAGATGCCACCATTCCTCTGTTGGTAATCTCTGGTTGATTTCTTTCCTAACGATGCTCTACTCTAGTCAAAACAACCATCAAGGTATCCATATCTGAGCTGGCAGAGGGAGCAGTAGACAGCCTCACCAATGCTTTTAACCTTGGTCTATGTTTATTAGTGACCTGACGTCCCTGAGTGTAAACTAGCCTGCTGTGAAAATTACAGATAGAATCCCTACAGTGTGGAACCAGGCCCTTTGGCCCAACAAGTCCACACCGACCCTCCAAAGAGTAACCCACCCAGACCCATTTCCCTACCCTATTACTCTACATTTAACTCTGACTAATGTACCTAACCTACACATCCCTGAACATTATGGGCAATTTAGCATGGCCAATTCAGCTAACCTGCACAACTTTGCATTGTGGAGGAAACGCATGCAGGCACGGGGAGATCTGAGAACAGTTATTTAAAAAGTCCTATGCTGCAAGCAAAGAGAAGGACAAAAACTCTATTTCACTCGGTGTTGCCAGTCAGACTTTGCTGAAGGAATCAGGACAAATGTGTTTCAATTCACCATCAAAGCCAAGAACCATTCAACTACCAACATCAATGTTCTGGTTCCATTGACTGCAACGGCTACAATGTTCAACTATCTGCTCTTCAAAAGCAAATCTGTATATAGCTTTTGAAATCTTAACTTTGGATTCACTTCTTAAGTCAAATCTGAATGTAGGTATGTTGTGGTACTTTTTCTTCTTGCATTTAGTCATTAATAAACTCACTGTTTTTGTGAATCAAGAAAGTCTGGTTAAAATGACTCCTTTGAATACAAATTCATTTGGGTCAGGGAAAAACAGAAGGGATACTTTTGAACGAAACCTTGTTGTGACTTAAAAGGGAAATGGTAAATAACTAAGTGAAGCCAGTTCAGCCACACTCACTTGAAAGTTTAACAGTTCAAGGTAACCCATTTGGAACCACAGCAAGTTGAGAAACCTTGCCTGAGGAAAGGTCGTAAGACCAGGTGAAATATGTTGCAGAGGTGGAAATAGATTGTGCAATTACCTATTTGATTGTGAAGTTTTAAATGCAGTACAAAGTTAAACACAACATTAGGATGGCACACGTTGTGTTGAAGTTCAGGCTAAATGGAATCAGGCATAGCAGAACTCAATTGGCAGGAGCAAAATTGTATACCTACATTGTGGAAGAGTTTATTGGCAGTGTGTGGAGGGGGTGTCTTCTTACGCAGTCCATTGAGTTGAGAATTACTTACTATCTGTCTGGATGGATGAGTTATAAAATGGCTGTTGAGTCTAATGCAAGGTCTGCAAACTTTGCCACAAGCAAGGAGTGCTTCTTTATAAGGTCACATAGATGAATTATCTGCAGGTTTTTACACTCCATCTGATATTTCAACTTCACTTCTGCAAGTTCCAAACAAAATTTTTTTTAAAGTGTGCATTGCCTCCTTTACCTTCTCCATTTTGGTCAGTCACATGCCATTTGGGAAGAGCAGTGTATACCAAGGAATATCGAGGATGTTGTGATTATGGCTACATTCAAGAAGACAAATCGAATTGCAGTGACTACAGGGAGAACTGCTTGCTCTCTGACGTGGGGGAGATCTTCACAAGGATCCTCGTCCTACTGGGCAAAGAGCTCCTTCCAGAGTCACAGTGTGTTTTTTTTACCCATTGATAGGCAACACAGATTATAATTTCAATTATGCTGCAAACCTAAGAAAAGCACAATTGGTAAAAATTTCATGATTACCATTTACAAAGACTAGCTTTTCAACGATTTACTAATTGAATTCAAATTTCACGAACTTTTATATTGGGATTTGAACCCATATTCCCAAAACATAACCTGAGGCTTTGGGATTTATAATTCGGTGATATTACCACTACGGTGATGTCGTCCTCTCTTTCTTGCCTTTAGCACCAGAAAGAGTTAATCTCTTTGTAAACCTGATACTTAACTGTAGGGTAATGAGGTGAGAGTTATCCGCCTACTCCTTCACCTAAGAACGGGCGGATTCTCTCTTTCAGTTGCCTCCAGTGGTTTGGTGCGTGCTACAAAACCTAAGAATGAAGAAAATATTTTATCAAGGGTGAGGACTTAAACAGCAAACTGCAGGATTTCCTCACTTTCTACACATACGGACCTTTATCTCGGTGAGTAAAACTGCTATCTTTCATAAGAAGCAACACCTGGGCAAAAAACTTTGAATCAATGCTTTTCTTTTGGTGACTCCACCAAGTTTCAAACTGAGCACAATTGGAATAAATTTGATGCTGATCCTATTTTAACAGTCTTGTAGTTATGTTTTATGACCTATAAAAAATCAACTGCTAAATGGCATTTTAGTATGTAAAATGAAAAAATATTTTGAATAAAATCATGATTACCATCCAATGAAATCTTAACGATCTAGTGAAAAGGTGTATGAGATAGGTTTCAGATTTCGGCTCCAGTAGTTTGTACTTAATATTTGATTTACCTTGTACAATCTGTTTAGATAAACCTGTGGCATCATTTCATTTAGACATTTTAATGTGAAAGCAATTGGCTTATCATAAAGTATTCCATGTCTAATTCCAGAATCTAGTTTTGGACGAACGACTTTTAGCTGAGTGGAGTCTATAGAGCATTTAAAAATGTATAAGAATGGATTGAAATACTGCAGGTTCTAGGTCTGTAATTGGCAGGATCAATTTGAGACAATGATTCTACTGCTTACCAAGCAGCGCAAAAATGTTTTGAGAGCCACATGTTGAACACACCCAAAGTCAGTCCCTCAATATTACATCTGATATGTGCCTCATATACTCAACATAGAATGATTCTATTGTATCAGAAACTTGGATTCAGAATGATCTGCATCTTATTTTTAACTCATGGTTTCATCGGGAATAATGTAACACCCTGTTCAGTGTTTTTATGAATGCTGCTCTTCAAAACACATAACCCATTTCACATGTTCTGCACCTTTCCTATTCAATTTCTCTCTCCCTAGCTCCTGAAGATGCCAGAGTTCAGTTTATCCTCCAGTACCTCACTCCTCCTTGCTAGTGACTATCAGTAGGTTGTTCAACGATGTGTGAAGGAGGGAATGTGGGACTTTGCCCAGAATCCACTTACACCAACTTAAAAGCAGGAATCAACAGTTAGTTAGTGAGTTCCCATTCCTCTCATGTCTGACGACAGTGTGACTATGTGTAGCTCACCAGACACTACCTGAGCATCTCACTCGTTATAGACCAGCATTCGAACCAGGAGCTTCTTAATCTATGTGGTTTCATTATTCACTGGAGCAATCAAGAACCTGTCAATGATTCAATTGTTGGTAATGCGATGGTATCAAAGATAAAGTGAGGCTATAATTAATTGATTAAACTGCAGAGTAAGAATATCTTCAAAGCTTTTGAAGATGATGTGCAGTTAGTAATATTTCATTGTACTAGTATCAATTTTTGTGATTTTGTGGACTCAAATGCAAGGTAAATATTAAACACCTGAATTCACCAAGGCTCCTTCGAAAGCACCTTCCATACCTCTGACCTCTACCACCTCGAAGGACAAGGGGAGCAGATGCATGGGATCACAACCACATGTAAATTTCCTTCCCAGGCAAACACCAAATTGGCTAAAAACTGAATTGCTAATCCTTAATTGTCAGTGAGTCAATAAAATCATGGACACTGTTTTACTTCACTCACATTGTATAATTTGCTTGCAAAGTCCCATGATTTCCAATGGCTAGTCTGAGCAAGTCAATGACGACTGAAAAATTCCCATTGGTCATATTGGTGGATAGATGTGTTATTTTTAACATAAGCAGCAGAATACCATAGGGAAAATAACAACTTGTGTATATATTTTGAATCTTTAACATTGTAAAACATCCCAAGAAATTTCACAAGAGTTACCAAACAAAATTTGATACCAACTCACCTAAAGAGAAATAGGCAAGTGAAAACTCAAATAGGTAGATTTTAAAACAGGAAAGAGGGAAACTATTCTTGAGTTCAGGGCCTTGACAGCTGATGATGGATCAACTGGGTTTGAAGCTGATGTGAAATGAAACTTGGAGGAACATGGATAACCCTCAGGGTGTACTCGGCTGGAGACATTTACAATGACAGGGAGAGCAAGATCATGAAGGAATTTGAATTAAAGTTGAGGCATTACCTAATTGGGAGCAAACATAAATCCACGAAAATAGGGATTATGGATGAAAAGAATTTCATACGAATAAGGACTACCCCACTGAAGGTGATCATACAGGCCTGTGAGATACCTGGGCTCCTCTAATTTTGATCTGATGTTCACCCTTGAGTCTAATGAACTGAGGCACAGATGAAGGTTTGAGCATCAGGCTATGCAGGAGACAAAGAGTTAGGTGATCTTAATGATGGAATAGTTGCCCAGGTTCACCTCAGGGTCACATATTGGCAAGGTTGCTATCTGTCTGATTCAGCCTCGGATGTTTTCCAGTTAGAGACAGTGGTAAGAAAATTGAGTTTCTGTCAGGACTGAGGACAATGTGCTAATTTTCATAATATCTAATTGGAGAAAGTTCCTGCTTATTGATTACTAAAAGCCATACATGCTGTCTGATAATTTAGAGATAGTAGAGGGCTTCAGTGAGGTGGTGGTAAGGTGGATCTGGGACTCACAAGCGTGGATGTGGAAACTAACACTGTTTTTGGATAAAGTTGGAGAATGCCGAAGGTGAGATGGTTTACCATATGTTACAATCACATAGGATTGTAATCAGTTACGACGTTCATAAAAGTAATTTTTATAGGTAACGCGGGTGGAACCCTGATTGGAGTCTTTCAATAGAGTTCCCAAGAAAATAAGCACAGATATGGGATACAGCAGCATATTCAAGGACTTTGCAGCAAAAAAGGGAGGCGACGGCATGATAATTTACAAAGCTAGTGTCATGGGTCAGACTTTTGAAGAGTGGGCTGCTGAAAGTAAACTCGAAGAAGTTAGGGAAAGTACACGAAAGAAAACCATGTGCAAAATGAAGTTGGGTCATTAAGGATTAAGTCTGAATACCGTCAAAGGAAAAACAGATGAATCTCAAGGACAAAGTGAGCTTGAAGAAGCCATGAGGAAAGATAAGCTAGAGAAATGTGCAACTTCAAAGTTAAGACAAGAGACACATTAGTGGATATTAAGCCTGGTGACCTATCTGAACTTAGTGGTAACTAAGTGAATGGTCTCAATCTAAGTGATAAAGAGCATAATTTTTCTTGCTTTTAAGGATTGAGGAGACATTAAAGAGTTCCTTTAAAGGTTATTTGCAGTGAAGGAAAGAAACTGTGAATTATCTTTGCATTGTGGGACAATCCTGGAATACTGAGAAGTTTTTGCCAGATGTGAGCAGGATATATAGTGCTGGATGTGGCTATTCTGATCTGGCAGAGCATGGTTAAACTGATTGTCTGCATTAGCTGTCCCAGTCGGTGAACAAGGTGGAAGGTTCAGCTGACAGTAATTTTTGGTCTATAAGATTGCAGAAGACTAATGGTGCAACAAAACCAGCAAGTGAGAGCTAATGGCATAAGAATCGTTCTCTGAAATTACCAACCACTTAGCTATGCTGCTGTTCCTGCTGAACAAGTTTGACTGCTCAAAGGTTTCTGCTTGGCTACCCTGCCTAGAAACTCAGTTTCACAGCTATCTGAAAACTCTGTGAATTTTTAAAAGAAGATTAGCATTATTCAAGTATTTCACTGATTTAAATTCAAACACTGAATGAAACACTGTTTGGTAATGTGTGTTGTTTCACTAATTGGATTGGTAAGTGCAGAGAGTTATTATTTTACACTTTAAATAGTAAAGTTTAAAACTTTGGAAAAAGACTGGATTACCTGTCAATTCCCCACCACAATGTCTCACAGTCAGTTTAAAAGTTTTACAGACCTTGATTATGATTTGTCTAGTATTCTTAGCTCTCCAAATATTCAAAGATAAATTACACTGCTTATTGTGGACTCAATCACAGAAACAAAGTTACATTTGTGTAGGCCCTTTCCAAAACACATGATATTTCAAAGTGCTTAGCAGCCGTTTAAGTATTTTTAGAAATATTGTCACTATGACATTGTAAAAACAAGGCAGATAGTTGGCTCACAGCATGATCCAAAAATTAGCTCTCCCAGACTTGTTTTTTAACTGATCATTTGTGGGGTAAATACAGGAAAAGACACAGAAGAGAACTGCCAAGGTCTGCTTTGAAAGATGAGAAGGTTAACAGGACTGAGTGGATTAACGGGACCTTGAAGTCCCAGTTGAAAAATGGCATCTCAGCCACTGCAGCACTCCTACAGTCGTGCACTGAAGTGCCAACCTGCAGTTTATGCTGAAGTCTCTGGACTGAGAAATTAAGCAAGTACCTACTGACTCAGAATGTTACCACTAAGGCATGATTACCATCTGCATAAACCAAGAAGGTGCTGGTTTATCCCTGATTCATGTTATAGAGTCATAGAGATGTACAGCATGGAAACAGACCCTTCAGTCCAACCCGTCCATGCCGACCAGATATCCCAACCTAATCTAGTCCCACCTGCCAGCATCCGGCCCATATCCCTCCAAACCTTTCCTATTCATATACCCATCCAAATGCCTCTTAAATGTTGCAATTGTACCAGCCTCCACCACATCCTCTGGCAGCTCATTCCATACACGTACCACCCTCTGCATGAAAAAGTTGCCCCTTAGGTCTCTTTTATATCTTTCCCCTCTCACCCTAAACCTATGCCCTCTAGTTCTGGACTCCCCCACCCCAGGGAAAAGACTTTGCCTAGTTATCCTATCCATGCCCCTCATAATTTTGTAAACCTCTATAAGGTCACCCCTCAGCCTCCAACGCTCCAGGGAAAACAGCCCCAGCCTGTTCAGCTTCTCCCTGTAGCTCAGATCCTCCAACCCTGGAGACATCCTTGTAAAACTTTTCTGAACCCTTTCAAGTTTCACAACATCTTTCCGATAAGAAGGAGACCAGAACTGCACGCAATATTCCAACAGTGGCCTAACCAATGTCCTGTACAGCCGCAACATGACCTCCCAACTCCTGTACTCAATACTCTGACCAATAAAGGAAAGCATACCAAACGCTTTCTTCACTTGTTAATTTAACTACGAAGTCTATTGTAGTCAAGCCAATAGCAGTGATCATTGGATAGCGGATGAGTGACTGTTCCTCATCCCTAACCCAATGGCATTGATAGAAAAAGCTGCAACTCAACTACTGGTACAGCACAAAGGGCACTACTAGACTGAATTGCTGCACCAACACAGTTTGTTGCATTAACACAGTTGCAGCACTGCCACATTATGTCACACTAATATACTGCATTACAGTGCTATTACACTGGATTAGAGCACAAATATACAGCATTAGAGCACTAACACACACACTGTTATAACACATCACATTATAAAACTGCACAATTCTGCAGCACTATCAATATATTACAGAACACGGTATTAATACACAAATGCGCTGTTCAGACATGAGGACGAGGAGCAGGAGTAGACAATTCAGCCCCTTAAGCCTGGCCTACTATTTAATACGATCATGACTGATCTCACCTTGGCCTCAAATCCACTTTCCTGCTTACTCTTTATAATCCTTCAACCCGTTACTAATTAAAAATCAGTCTGTCTCCTTAAATTTACTCAAATATACAGATTTACAGCAGTAACACACTGCACTGCAGAAATAGCACACTGTGTTACAGCACTAATGCTCCACTTCATCATTAACACTCCCATTACATCTCTAACACACTACATTACAGCACTAATATACAATGCTGTGTTACAGCACAAGCACATTGCAGTCTGAATTTTAGGCCACACCTCTAAATAAGGCTCAAGTTCTGATTGAGTGGTGGAGGTTCTGTGCTTGTTGCCTTGCTGCTGCCAAAATACCAATGGCAGTTCACTACCATCTTCTCAAGGACAGTTAAGGATGGACAACAAATGCTGCCAGTCAGCAATAAAATGTGCCCACCTCTACCACCTCTGAATTACAATGACAGCATTTTAAAAATCGATATTGCAACACAGTAATACAGTCTTTTACTGCAAAGGAATATAAATATAGTTTATTACTACAACAACCTGTACTTACGTAGCATCTTTAACACAGTAAAGTATTAGGCACTGCACAGTATTATTTTCAGACGAAATTCAGAGCACTAAACACAATGTAATATGGCACAAACAAATTCATACAGGGCAATTATACTAGCTTAATTATACAGCAATACAAGAACTCTGAGTTCCGGTGAAAAGTCATTAGCCTGAAACATTGGGTTGGATTTTCAATGATCTCAACACTCAGTTGGAATCCAGTATCACTCTGAGTCACTGTCAAGATGTGATTTTTAAATGTAACTGACTTAACTTGCCAGGAGTAGAGTAGACACATGATGCCAGTGATAAAGACAGGTGTTAGCTATGTTAGGAGCTGCTGTTGCCCTGCCGATTGGAGCAGACAGCTCCTAGAAAAGCCATAGAGGTGGAATGAGGTGAACAGAAGCCTGAAAGAACGAAGTCAGGTCCCAGCGCTTGTGACAGTTCTAGTTGAGCCCAAACATCTGTTTCCAAGACAGCTGCAGAGAGATTTCAGTTCCACAGTAAGCATGATAACTGTGTGCTGACATGAACAGGATTATCAGGTCAAGAAATTGAAAACTACATTCAGGAACAGGCATTTTCCAAAAGGAGCATAAAGAATTATTCATTTGAAACTGTCTGGAGTCATTTGGATCCTGAGACGATCTTTGAGACTGTGGATTTTGAAGCTCGCCTACATTGGGTCCCAACTTCGCCAGATCCTGACCCTGTAGCTCGTTGAGAATCCCAACTGTTGCATTTGTGTCTCTCTGCAGATGCCATTAGCCGTACTGAGTATTTACAGCATTTTCTGTTCTTAGATGTAAGCTCTGCAGTCCTGCCACATCCAGTTATGAATGGTGGTGGACGATTAAACAACTCACAGAAGAAGGAGGCTCAACAAATATCCCCATCCTCAATGACGGAAGAGCCTAGCATATCAGTGCAAAAGATAAGATTGAAGCTTTCACAGCAGTCTTCAGCCAGAACTGCTGAGTGGATGATCCATCTCGGCCTCCACCAGTCTTCAGCCAATTTGATTTACTCCATATGATATTAAGAAATGGCTGGAAGTACTGCATACTGCAAAGGTTCCTGGCAACATTCCAGCAACAGTACTGAAGACTTGTGCTCCAGAACTTGCCACTCTCCTAGCCAAGCTCTTCTAGTACAGTTACAACACTAGCATCTACCCAATAATATGGAAAACTGCCCATTGGTCAGGGGTAAATATCAGATAATAGGGTAGGGGAATGGGTCTGGGTGGGTTACTCTTCAGAGGGTCGGTGTGGACTTGATGGGCCAAAGGGCCTGTTTCCGCACTGTAGAGATTGTAAATCATAAAATCAATTTTGAAATTCTAATGTGCAGTATTTTGCTTTTGGTTCCATGAGGTTTCTCTCAATTCTTCATGGGATGAGGGCTTTGCCAGTGAGGTCAGTATCTATTGTCCAAACCTAACTGCCCTTTAAAAACTGATGGACAACATTTATTTGAATCTGCACAGTTCATATGTTGTTGATACAGACAACACTATAATCCTGTTCAAAATGACAAGATGTGCTGAGTTACTAAACAGAAGAATATGAAGTAGTTGAGTTTAAATGGCAGAGTAAATCAGGAGATATCTTTTCTTATTTCTTTTTCTATCAATGTCAATGGAATCTAGCATTCAGAAGAACTGTTTAACAAGTGGCTGAGCAGCTATTACGCATTTTATAAGGTCCAAGTGCACAAAATTCCTGCCTCCTCACCCTACCCCATGCTTGTAGAATGGTTACCCTCAAGCTACAGATAACCAATTGTCCCACTCTGATGGAGAGAAATGCTGGGGTCCTTTCTGAATTTTGACTCAAAGAACAAAGAACAAAGAAAATTACAGCAAAGGAAAAAGCCTTTTGGCCCTCCAAGCCTGTGCCAATCCAGATCCTCTATCTAAAACTGTTGCCTATTTGCTAAGGATCTGTATGCCTCTGCTCCCTGCCATTCATGTATCTGTCTAGATACATCTTAAATGATGCTATTGTGCCCGCCTCTACCACTTCTGATGGCAATGTGTTCCAGGCACTCACCATCCTCTGCTTAAAGAACTTTCCACGCATATCTCTCTTAAACTTTTCCCCTCTGATCTTGAACTCACATCACCTGGTAATTGAGTCCTCCACTCTGGGAAAAATCTTCTTGCTATCCATCCTATCTATACCTCTCATGATTTTGTAGACCTTAATCAGGTCCCCCCTCAACCTCCGTCTTTCTAATGAAAATAACCCTAATCTAATCAATCGCTCTTCATAGCTAGCATCCTCCATACCAGGCAACATTTTGGTGAAAGTGAGGACTGCAGATGCTGGAGATCAGAGCTGAAAACTGTGTTGCTGGAAAAGCGCAGTAGGTCAGGCAGCATCCAAGGAGCAGGAGAATCGATGTTTCAGGACTTGGGGGAAGGGTAAAAGGTACGGTGGAGGGACTTGGGGGAGTCCCTCCTCCCTACCTTTTATCTTAGCCTGCTTGGCACACCCTCCTCATTCCTGAAGAAGGGCTTATGCCCAAAACGTCGATTCTCCTGCTCCTTGGATGCTGCCTGACCTGCTGCGCTTTTCCAGCAACACATTTTTCAACATTTTGGTGAACCTCCTCTACACCCTCTCCAAAGCATCCACATCTTTTTGGTAATGTGGCAACCAGAACTGTACGCAGTATTCCAAATGTAGTCGATAAACGTCCGATAAAACTGTGACATGAGCTGCCTACTCTTGTACTCAATACTCTGTCCAATGAAGGAAAGTATGTTGTATGCCTTCTTGACCACTCTATCGACCTGCATTGCCACTTTCAGGGTACAATGGACCTGAACAGCCAGATCTCTCTGTTCTAAGAGAAAGTGAGGACTGCAGATGCTGGAAATCAGAGTTGACAGTGTGGCGCTGGAAATGCACAGCAGGTCAGGCAGCATCCAAGGAAGAGGAGAATCGACATTTCAGGCATAAGCCCTTCATCAGGAATAGGCTTGTGGGCCAGGAGCTGAGAGATAAATGGGCTCACAGACCACAAAACTATTCCTGATGAAGGGCTTATGCCCGAAACGTCGATTCTCTTACTCCTCGGATACTGCCTGACCTGCTGTGCTTTTCCAGTGCCACAGATCTCTCTGTACATCAATTTTCCCCAGGGCTTTTCCATTTACCATATAGTTCGCTCTTGAATTGGACTTTCCAAAATGCATTACCTCGCATTTGCTCCATCTGCCATTTCCCTGCCCAACTCTCCAATCTATCTATACTCTGCTGTATTCTCTGACAGTCCCCTTCACTGTCTCCTACGCCACCAATCTGAGTGTCATCTGCAAACTTTCCAATCAGACCACCTATACCTTCCTCTAGATCATTTATGTATATCACAAATAACAGTGGTACCAGCAAAGATCCCTGTGAAACACCACTGGTCATAGTTCTCCATTTTGAGAAACTCCCTTCCACTACTACTCTCTGTCTCCCACTGCCTAGCCAGTTCTCTATCCATCTAGCTAGTACACCCTGGACCCCTTACGACTTCACTTTTTCCATCAGCCTACCATAGGGAACCTTACCAAACATCTTACTGAAGTCCATGTATATAACACCTACAGCCCTTCCCTCATCAATCAACATCCTCACATTAAGTTGGTAAGACATCACCTTCCCTGCACAAAACCATGTTGCCGATCATTGATAAGCCAGTTTTCTTCCAAATATAAATATATCCTATCCCTCAATATCTTCTCCAGCAGTTTCCCTTTCAATGATGTCAGGTTCACCAGTCTATAATTACTCCTTATCAACTGTCATTGAAAGTCAAATTATCCTAACAGTAACAGACCGAATGGAAGTAGTCAGTTGCCTGGAGCCCTTTAGGAATCTCTGGGGTCAGGGAGGGCTATATTTTGGTAAGGCAAACCATGGCAGAACATGTACAGTTAATGGTAGGGCCCTGGGGAGTGTTGCCAAACAAAGAGACCTAAAAGTGCAGATGCATAGTTCCTTGAAAATTGAGTCACAGGTATACAAGGTGATGAACAAAGCATTTTGCTTGCTTGCCTTCACTGGTCAGTGCATTGAGTTTAAAAGTTGAAGAGTGTGGTGCTGGAAAAGCACAGCCAGTCAGGCAGCATTCAAGGAGCAGGAGAATCGAAGTTTCGAGCATAAGCCCTTCATCATTGAATATAGGAGTTGGGACATCATGTTACAGCTGTAAAGCACATTGGTGAGGCCACTTTGAGAATACTGCATACAATTCTGGTCATTCTTCTATAGGAAGGATGTTGTAAAACATGGGAAGGTGCAGGAAAGATTTACAAGGATGCTGCCAATACTTAATTGCATTGAGTTATAGAGAGAGGCTGAATAGACTAAGGCTTTTTTCCCTGAAGTGTCAGAGGCTGAGAGGTAACCTTATAGAGGTTTATAAAATCATTGGGGCATCGATAAGGTGAATAACCCAGGTCTTTTTCCTAGGGTGAGGGAGACCAAAACTAGGTTGCACAGGTTTAAGGTAAGAGGAGAAAGATCTGAGGGATAACTTTTTCACAAAGAGGGTGATATGTGTATGGAATGAACTGTCAGAGGAGATGGCAACTACAACATTTAAAAGGTATCTGGATGGGTATATGAATAGAAAGGGTTTAAAAGGATATGGGCCAAATGCTGGCAAATGGGACTAGGTCAGATTGGGAAGTCTGGTCGGTGCAAACGAGTTGGATCAAAGGGTCTGTTTCCATGCTCTATGATTCTATGACTCTTTAACGGATAATGTAATACCCTTTCAAGAAAGTAGGGAGGCAGAAGATAGGAAACTATACGCTGGTTACCAACTTCCATCGTTGGTAAGGTTTTATGGTCCATTATTAAGGATGAGATTACAGACTACTTGGAAATGCGTGGTAAAATAGGGCTTCGATGAGAGGAGGGCATGCGTGACAAATCTGGTAAAATTCTTTGAGGAGGTAACAAGTAAGTTAGACAAAGGAGAGCCAGTGAATGTGATCTATTTGGATTTCTAGAAGGCCTTTGACAAGGTGCCACACGGAGGCTGCTAAATAACACAAAAGCTGATGGTGTTCGGCGCAAAGTACAGAGGATTGGCTCACTGGTTATGGGGGAAGGCAGAAGAATGGGGTTAAGAAACATATCAGCTATGATCGAACAGACTCAATGAACCAAATGGTCTAATTCTGCTTCAATATCTTGAGTTCCTATAGTTCATTTTGCTTGCGCATATATTCACATCAATGGGAGACTCCATTTAAGATGGAGGTGAAGAGAAATATTTTTCAGAGGGTTGCTCGTCTTTGGAATTCTCTTTCCTGCAGCAGACTTGATTAGTCAAGTAGCCCTACTCCTGTTCCTGATTCATTTGTTTGTATGTTTGTATGCAATCAGTCTTTGCATTTACATACTCAATGCACCTTTTTTTCCTATTGGTTTGTTCCATACCCAACTTTAGGAAATCCTTTCAGGTTGTTGCCAGGTTACACAGCAGGAGTTGATGGAACCAGATGGACTCAGATCTTAGATTCTGATGTAAGTGATAGTAAAACTGAAACAGAAAGATGGTGAATAGAATAGCAGAATGTATTTAGCCTTCCCTATTGGGAACAAAAAGGAACTGCGGTTATCCTGGCTTCCTGTTATTTTTCATTTATACGCTGTCCCTTGATGACATCACCTGAAAAAACAATGTCATGTTCCCAAATACACTGACAACACCCAGTTCTACCTTACAGTCCTTGCTACTTGCATTGCCTAAATTGTCAACAGCACACCTGAAATTCAGCACATCTCGGACAAAGTGAGGACTGCAGATGCTGGAAAAGCAGGTCAGGAGCATCCAAGGAGCAGGAGAATTGACGTTTCGGCATTAGCTCTTCATCAGTAATGTGGAGGGGAAGGGGACTGAGAGATAAATAGGAGATTGGGGGTGGAGTAGGGAGGAAGGTAGCTGGGAAGGTGATAGGTCGATGCAGATGGGTGATAAGTCAGAGGGGAAGGTGGTGCGGATAGCTGGGAAGGAAGATGGACAGGTAGAACAGTTCAAGAGGGCGGTGCCGAGTTGAAGGGTTGGATCTAGGATGAGGTGGGGGAGGCGAGATGAAGAGACTGGTGAAGTTGACATTGATGTCATGTGGTTGGAGGGTCCCAAGGCAGAAGATGAGGCATTCTTCCTCCAGGGTTGGGTGGCTTGGATTTGATGGTGGAGGAGGCCCAGGACTTGCCACAGGGCTGTGGGGCTGTTTAGTGCGTGTTCCCCAGAAATGTTCCATGAAACATTCTGCTAGTCGGCACCCTATTTCCCCAATGTAGAGGAGACCACATTGAGAGCATCGGACACAGTCGATGAGGTGTTTAGATGTGCAGGAAAATCTCTGCCAGATGTGGAAGGATCATTTGGGGCCTTGGACGGAGGTGAGGGGGGAGGAATGGGCAAATTTAAATGAGTAAAAATTTCCTTCAACTAAATCTTGGGTAGACTGAAGACATTGTTTTCATTCCCCATCACAAACTGTCTCCCCTAATGACAGACTGTGTCCTGATCCCTGGAAGTTGAACCAAATTGCTCATTATGGTCATGTTATCCTCTGGTACATCATCTAACTGGTAATTCTCCATATGTACACACTGCAGAGATACCCATGACAGGGATAGGGGGATGGCTACCATGTACCCACTACCATCCGGACACCCAGTGCAGGGCGTCATTGGATTAAGGTCAGGAATGGGTGCCCAGGTGAATATTTCCCTCACCATAGCCCAAAGACAGCTCTACTGTTATTTCAGTGTGGGTCAAATAACACAATTTTGGTTACAGATCAAAACTATAGATTTCACAGACTCTAGGCTAATGACTGGTCTAGTTTCATCAAAACTCCTGCTCAGGACAGGCAGGTCAGTCCAGCTATCTGTCCACCTCTGAGCCAGATTATCAATAAATGTCAACATTTGGATATTTTGTGTACTATCTACTGGGAAATGAGACTAGCTAAACTTTATTTCTTACTACAAACTGCAGACAGCTGACAGTTCATTATATGAACTGGATATGAACCCAGGAACCAAAGGTGCAAGGTATTGATCTCACTGTGTTACTGTAGTCTACCTAAATTTTAGTAAATCATCGTGAGTGACAAAAAAAGTCAGAACTTAATTTAAATGAAAACAAATGTAAAGTTAACTAAAGAATCTAAAACAGAACAGAAGGAGCACTTTTTAAGTGATGAAAGATTAGGAGGTCCGAAGAGACTTAGGCATTCAAGCAACTGAAGTGGCCAGGCAAAGATAATAACCAAAATGGCTAATGGAACATAGGGTTTTATATTTGAACGACAATAATTCAAGGATTTAGAAGTAATGCTGCAGTTTACAAAGCTGTATTAGACCATTCCAGGAGCCCAATGTTTAACTCTGGGCATTGCACTTTAGGAAAGATATCATGGCCTTGGAGAGAGTGCGGTGTAGATTTACCAAAATGATACCTGGATTCCAAGGATTAAATTACAATTGCATAAACTAGATTTTTATTCCTTGGAATTTAGAAGATTATGGGGTGATTTGTGCAAAATTCTCGATACATACATTAAGGGGAATAGATAAGGAGAAATTATTTCTACTAGTTTACAAGTCTAGATCTGGAAGACATACAATCATTTAAAATTAGAGCCATACATTTTTGGAGTAAAATTAGGAATCACAGAAAGAGTGGTAGAAATTTGAAATGTTCTTCCGTAAATAGCAGCTAACACTAGGTCATTGTTCATTTTAAATCCGAGATTTGGAAGATTTTTGATTTCCAAACTAATATAGGACATAGATGATATATAGGGAGTTATGCGTGGATCAACCGTGTTCTCATTGACTGGCAGATCAGATTCATAGGAAGAAAGTAAAGGGTTTACTTCTCATCCTATGTTCCTATATAAATGCAGATTCTTGCTTCTCACTTTTTCTTTCTCCACCTTTAGGCTGTATCACACAGAGGTCATTATAGTCCCAGAGTGCCGCTGTCTCTTAAGAGAGAGCTGACTGGTAGTAGCTACACCTCAAGAAAGGGAGAAGTTGAGAAGGAGGGCCTTTATGGTAACCTCAGCCAATGTAATAATTAAACCTATGGTGTGTTACTTGACGTCACAAACCAGCTATCTAGCCAACTAAGCAAATCAACCCCTAGTTGCCATATAACTATTGGTTTTGGGAGGGAGTTGCAGATATATGGAGGGTCTACATCATGGAAAGAGTTGAAAACAAGAATGAGTCATTTTATATTGATACATGACAACCAAAGTCCAACATTCATTGGCAGGAATAGGGTTAATGGGTGAATGTGGGCACAGCAGAGTTTTGGATGGAAACTGGAGGCTGACTGAAATGCATTGGAATAGTTATTTACAGAGGTAAAGGCATCAATTTCAGGAACAGAAATAGTTTCTGATCAACCTGTTCAGAGATGTTGTTGTACACCTCTGAAACAAGTGGGACTCAAACCTGTGCCTCCTTGCTCAAAGGTATGGACACTACCAACTCTGGACAAGAGTCCTTTTCAGCAGCAGATCTGTGTTTAAATGAATGCATACACCTGTTGACCTGTGTTACAGGAAGCTATCCTAGAGTTTGAACAGGTGAATCCAGCACTGAGAACTGAGGCCAGTAGAAACAAACGGAAATGATCCAGTTTAGTAACACGACTCTGTGTGTGCAGAGAATTATGGCACGTCTACATCAATCTTGATATGCAAGGGGCACCTTCCCCCATACCAACCGGTTAATGTTTGATGATCTTTATAGTTCCTCTGGGCTAAGATCCTTTCCAGATGCTCAGTTCATCGATGTGATTATGTTTCTGGATTTATGTCTGTAATTTTGGAATGTTGAGTAAATTGAGGGCCCTGGTGCAGAATGTATAATAGGCCTCAAATTTCAAAACCCAAAACAATAGCTGTGTTTACCTGAAGTTGTACAGTTGCCGTGACATCACTGGGCGGGGGCAGAGGTAGGCTGTGGCTTGTCAGCTCAGCAGGTTTCACTACTTTGTGGTTAAAGGTGCAGGTGTAACTTACCAGCGTGGAATTTGCTGCACATTCTTTAACCAGGAACTACTGTTTACACCTCAAGCACAATCTCCACCCTCTTCAAACACAGGAGTGGCAAAAGAGTTGCCTGAAAATTGGGAAACGCAATCAGGAGGACAGAGAGAAACCAAATCAGGAAATATGAGAAGATAATTGCAAAATGGCTGTCAGATTTCAGGATCCGGTAAGTGTAACTGAATATATTATACCGGTTGAAGCTGGACACTGCAGGGACTACAGGCTTAAATCAGAATGATACAACCTATTAACTCACCTTGATAGATACACAAATCTCTGCTGTCTAGTGACTGTGTTAAAATGACTTTACGTGCCAACCTGACAGAGCACAGAAGGCTTTGTTTGTGAAATAAAAGTAAAAGATAGACAGAAAAGAGTGGAGAGGGTTTCAATGCATCATCAAAAAGCTCAGAGAGGACTGGATCTGTACAAAGAGAAGTAAGATCATACTCAATGAAATGGATCTTGGTGTTTGAATGGTGCTGCATTGATGGGGAGTGCCATCTTTGAGCTGAGGTGTTTGACTGTGCTTCTATTTGCCTGCTCAGGGCAGGATCTCGTGGCTTTCATACTATCTCAAACTGATCCAGACTGTTTGTAACCTTAACATTGTATTTGAAGCTGATTGGAGCTACTGAGCATAGTTTCTGTATCATCAAGGCAGTCTGATTCCACCTGTACAATAATGATCTGTACCCACTTTTCACTGAAACCCTCACACACGCTTTGTTCCTTCCCATGATCATCTGTTCCAATGTTCTCTCATCTATTGCTCTCCGTAAACCTCAACTCAAAACCCTACCATCCACATCATCACTTTGCGCCAAGGCCTTCATCCATCACCCTATGTTTGCTGACCTACATTAGATCGCATCTGCAGACCTCACTTTCTCCTCCTACATTAGATCTTGCCTCATTAAGAAATCAAATTTAAACTGATCAATTTTGTGCTCAAATCCATCTGTGACCTCATCATCCCTAACTCTGTGCTCATCATCCCTATCTCTGTAACCTCTTTCAACCTTATAGCCTTCTGAGCATGCTCTGTTCTACCCATTCTGTTTTATGTTAAGGAAACCTAACTTCTTCTACTTAATGAATGCCAGCCCTGCCTTTGCCTCCTGAGGCCTTTATGTTTCGCTTTTTCTCCCTAAATCTCTACCTTTACATCCCTCTCTCTCTTCCGTCCTCCTTCGCGATGATAGGGAGAAGTGTTGGAGAAAATTCTGAAGGAAAGAATTGACCTTCACTTAGAGAGACATGGTGTCTCAGTGGTTAGCATTGCTGCCACGCAGTGCCAAGGAACCAGGTTCACTCCCACCTTCCAGCGACTGTGCCGAGTTTGCACATTTTCCTCATATCTGCATGGGTTTCCTGCGGTTTCCTCCCACTGTCCAAAGATTTGCTGGTGATGTGGATTGGCCATGCCAAATTGCCCATAGTGTCCAAGTTTGTAGAGGCTATTTGGATTAGCCATGGGAAATGGCAGGTTACAGGGATAGGATAAGAGAGAACAGATCCGGGTGGAGTGCTGTTTGAAGGATCAGTGTGGATTTGTGGGCTGAATGGTCTACTTCCACATTGTAAGGATTCTACGAGCAAGGTTTGATCAGAGATTGTCAACATAACTTTATCAGAGGGAGGCCATGTCTTACAAATTTAATTGAATTTTTAAAGGAGGTGACCAGGTGTATGGGTCAGTGTAGTGCAGTTGACATAGTTTGCATGGATTTTAGCAAAACTTTTGATAAGGTCCCAAGTGGGAGACTGTAAAGAAGGTAAAAGCACATGGCATCCAAGGTAACTTGGAAAGTTCAATCCAAAGTTGACTTTGTGGTAGGAGACAGAATGTGGTGGAGAAGGGTGTTTGATTTATAGAGTCATAGAGATCTACAGCACGGAAACAGACCCTTCGGTCCAACTCGTCCATGCCGACCAGATATCCCAACCCAATCTAGTCCCACCTGCCCGCACCTGGCCCATATCCCTCCAAACCCTTCCTATTCATATACCCATCCAAATGCCTTTTAAATGTTGCAATTGTACCAGCTTCCACCACATCCTCTGGCAGCCCATTCCATACACATACCATCCTCTGCGTAAAACATTGCCCCTTAGGTGATTTGATTTGATTTGATCTGATTTATTGTTGTCACATGAACGTAGTTACAATGAAAAGATTTGTTTTGTGCGTAGTACTGGCAGATCATACAATACAAAGTGCATTAGAGTAATAGAATGGAACAAGTAAAAAAAAATGGTATGCCTGCAGAGAGGGTGCGCAGAGAAGGAGATCAAGATTAAAATTAAAATTTGAGAGGCCCATTCACTAGTCTAATAAGAAGGTAAGAAGCTGTCCTTAAATCAATTCATAAGTATATGCTAACGTTTATGCTTTAGCTCACAGAAGAGGGTGGAAGAGAGTATAACCGGTGTGGGAGGGGTCTTTCCCAAGGCAATGGAAAGGACAGATGGAGTCAGTGGATGGAAGGCTGGTTTGCATGATGGACTGTGCTGCATTCATGACTGTCTGTGGTTTCTTGCTGCCTTGTGAAGAGCAGTTGCTAAACCACACTTGGATGCATCCAGATAGGATGCTTTCTATAGTGCATCTATGCCGAATTTCCTTGGCCTCCTGAGAAGTAAAGACATTGTTGTGCTTCCTTGACTATTGAGTTAACATGGGTAGATTGTGGTGACCATCACTTCAAAGAACGTGACACCCTCAACCATCTCCATCTCAGCACCATTGATACAGACAAGGGCATGCCTGCCACCCCATTTCCTGAAGTCAATGATCACCTCCTTCGTTTTGCTGATGTTGATGGAGAGACTGTTGTCTTAACACCATGCTGCTAAGCACTCAATCTCTTTACTGTATTCAGTCATGTCGTTGTTTGAGATCCAGCTGGTTTGTGTGACTACAGGCTGGTGAGCAGTGGATTACCACAGGGATCAGAGCTATTGTTCATGATATGTGTAAATAATATTGGAGAACATTTTGGTGGATGATAAGTAAGTTCATAGGAAGGATGACACAAAGATTGACCGGGCAGTTGACAGTGAGGAAGAAGGACTTAGGTTACATGAGGATATGGACGGACAGGTCAGATAGGCAGATCAGTGACAGCTGGATTTACCCACTGGTAGGTGTGAGCTGATGCACTGTGGAAGACATTAGAAGACAAGGGAGTACTCAATAGAGGGAAGGACGCTCAGAGGAACAGAGGAAATTTGGAGTGTTTGTCCTCAAATCCCTGAAGGCAGCAGAACAAGTCAATGGAATAGTTAAGAGATGGGACAACTGTCTTTATCAGTCGTGGTACAGAGTACAAGGGCAAAAGGTTTTGTTGGAGCTGTTCAGGACTTTGGTTAGGCCACAGCTGGAGTACTGTGTGCCACTCTCGTTGTCACACTATAAGAAAGATGTGATCACACTGGACAGGTGCAAAAGAGATTCACCAGGATGTTGCCTGGAATGGAGCAGTTCAGCAATGAAGAGAGGCTGGATAAGCTCAGGTTATTTTAGAACAGAGATAGCTGACAGGGCACCTGATTAAGGTGTATAAGTTACGAGGGGCATGGACAGGTTGGAAACAAAGCAGCTATTCCCTTTAGTTGAAGTTCAAGAACAAGGGAGCACACTTTTATAATGAAAGGCAGAGGTTTAGAGGGGACTTGAGGAAAGCATTTTTCACCCAGAGCTTGGTGGGAATCTGGAATGCAATGCCTAGGAGGGTAGTTGAATAGAGAAACCTCTAAAAAGTACTTGGATAAACACTTGAAATGCCACAACATTCAAGACTTTGGGTTAAGTTCTGGGAGATGAGACTCATGTAGATTTAGAGTAGTATTTTAGTTGGTGCAGACTCAGTTAGCTGATTAAGCTAGTTAAACTCCTATCAGTGTGTTGAGAAATTTATGTTAAAGGTGCTATACAAATGCAGGCTGTTGTTGCTATTCTTCGAAGAAGTGCAGGGCGTTCTCCTCAGCTGAACCCAGCAGTTTACTGGAAGCTGCTAAACATGTGTGCTTGCTGGTCAGTGGCTGATTGGAATCAGAGTTCACATCAAATTGAGATTAAGAGGTTGGGTGTTGCTAGCAGGCCTATAGCAATACACATTGGGGATGGGTTGTGGGCTGATGGCTTCAGTTGGAAACTGCAGCTAAGTTGCCTTCACACTCTGGGTTGCTATCTATCAGCATCAAATTTTTGAAAGACTTGCCTGGAGTTGAGAAGAATTTGGCGACCGTCCCACTTTCAAAAAAAACGTTGGTTTATAATTGATCATCCTATGCATTAGATTAATTAAAGCTGCTAGTTTTATAAAAATGTCTCATTTTATCATAAATCGCAGAACATGTTGTCTGCTGGAGCAGAAGTCAGTCTGAGAGTCACCTGAAATAACTCCACAGAGGCCACTATCACATCACCAAGTCATTATTTATTTACACATAGAAAGTCCTTGACATTGATCCATCTTCCTCAGAGCCAGTTCTCAGAGTGAACAGAACCGCAGATGCTCCTATTTATTTTTTTTTAAAATTTACCCCCCACACTACCACCTAAGTGCAGTAGTGCTTATTTTTTTTCCCCCAGCACCCATAGTGTGTATGTGCAGGTGTGAGACATAGTGAAAAACACAAAGTGCATGAATCTTTATTCAATTTCCACCACCAGGAAGATAGGAAAACACCCGGGTGGCCAGTGACAAACACTGCCCTTCACATCAAAGGGCAGTGCTGTGTGATCAAAACAGTGAAGGGGAGGGTAGGAACTAAATTGCTCCTATTTATATCCATCAACCAGGGGTCCTTGATTGGACCAGATTAACACCCTTAATGAGTGAACTCATATTCTATGAGGCCCACCTGGCTGATCTCATTACAATCTCTACATCCCTTCCCCTATAAATCCAAGGACATATGCTGGGTTTTTTTTGTAGCTCCACTGGAGCATTTTAGCACTGAGTCTGATTTCTCCAACTCTGCCTCTGATACAGATGGTATATAAAGCACTGTAGTTCACCTCTTGCTCCTGGAATGCCTCAGAAGAAATTCATTCTCTTCTTCAGGTTGTAAAGGCCTTAAGACAGTGACATCTGCTGTGTTCATCTCAAAATCTGAGGTATATTCAATGCTTGACAGAGAGGGAGAATCCATGGGTTCTGGAACAGTTTGAAAAGCTATTAAGGAGCTGGGCATGTTTTGTTCATATACTGGTCGCTTATAGTCCACACGTTTGTTCAAGACTATCACACCTACCTGAACTCTATATCACTGGATCTGACCTCATGTCGACTATGCCTCTTACCCATGCAGACCCATTCCTGTGGTTCCAATACCAACTTGTCCCCTGAAGTAAACTGTCTTTCTCATTTTGTGCCCAGTGCTGGCATTCCTAATGCCATTTCACCCTCCCGCTCAGGTCCAGGAAGATCAGATTCAACCTGATGCAGAGACTTCTCCCTATCAATAACTCTGCTGGAGCTATCCCTGTAGTTGCATGAGCTGTGGTCCAATATTTAGTGAAGCTGTAGGATGTTTATTTAAACCTGCCATCAAAATTTGGACTGCCATTTCTGCTAGAACATCAGATGATGGATGGTATGGAGCTGTCATTATATGTTGATTACTATTCAACTTTAGGAAATACTCAAATTTCTTGCTGGTAAATGATG
Source organism: Chiloscyllium plagiosum (assembly GCF_037043375.1). NCBI lineage: Eukaryota > Metazoa > Chordata > Chondrichthyes > Orectolobiformes > Hemiscylliidae > Chiloscyllium > Chiloscyllium plagiosum. Next base: position 33,773,635 of record NW_028270166.1, on the reverse strand, counting down.
GCCAACACTTCCAGGAGTCAGTGTATTGTAAAAGGTGTGCACAGTTTTTCTATCGTCCCTGTGTTTGATGAACTCTATGCACACCCAACCACTTTTAATGGGCATCCACAATGAGAACATTGAGCCCATGGAAGGACTTGCACAGTCAACATATAACCAAGTCCAGGGTTTACCCAGCCTTCCCTTGAATGTGGGGAGCTACTGATAATTTTTGTCCTTATTGGCATTATGGATCCCACCAACACTGCTATGTTTGCATCCAATCCTGGATGCCACTTCGACAACATCTTAATTTTGGAAAAGCCCTGACAATCCTGATGGAGTTCAGCCGGTATCTGGTGGCAACCTTTGCTCTGGATAATAAGTCATGCTCCACATTATAAGATGTGGTCCTCTACTGTGATCTGGTCTTTCCAGATCCAAAAAGGTTCATTCTTGTTGTGATGGCCCTTTGGTTTCCCCCATCACTACCAGATGGGTCAGTTTCTCCAGGATGGGATCTTTCTAAATCCGAAGACTGAGATTATCAGCTGTGACTGGAAGCATGTGCTGAAACTTTAAAAACAAGAATGACTCTTCCAGTACCTGCTGTTTCACTGGTGGTGTACTGCCAGTAGGAGGTGGTTCAATGCATCCACATATGCTATTTAGCCTCCTGGTTGGTGTTTCAGCTTATAAATTTGCATACTTAGTATTTAGAGCGCCTATCACTGAATTTGGCCTGAAGCTATGGGTGACAATGCCTTGTCCTCTTTAACATAGACCACGCTAGGTCTACTTTGTAAAGGTATTTATTCCAAATATGGCCTCCAAACCTTCCTTATCTGAGTATATTTATGCTCTGCATTAGTTCTAGATGCATAGGCTATTGAGCGTTCCTCTCCATTGGACAGTCTATAAGCTGATTCTACGTTGATGCCATACAGGAAGGCATCACGTGTCAATACCAGATCTCACTTAGAATCATAATATGCCTTCAAGCTATGGCTTGGCTACTTGATTATTTCCAAGGCTGACCCTTTAAGAGTTGATGCGAAGGTTCAAGGATGGAAGCCAGGTTAGGTTTCTACTTTCCCTAATAATTCACCAGCCTCAGGAAAGAATTGAGCTTTGGTACAGATGTGGGAGCTGGGTAGCTTTGATCACCTTCACTTTATCTTCCAACAGGCATAATCCTGTGTTTAGCCCAAGTGAGCCACTTGGTGCCTGGAACACACATTTTCCCCTTCTAAGATATATGCCTGCCTGGGAGAAATATTTACGGATATGTCCAAGTTCTGAATGTTCCTTATTGGTCTTCCTTGTTATTAACACGTTATCTAGATAAATAGCAACCAGGGGTAGACTGTAAAATATTCTCAGCTCTCTGCTGTAAAATTGCACAGGCTGATGATACCCCAAATGGCAGTCTTGTAAATTGGTACAAACCCTTATGAGTATTCATTATAGCATACTTCCAGGAATCCTCATCTCACTGCAATTGCAAGTGCTCATGGCTCATGTCCAGCTTCGTGAAGGACAGTCCTCGCCAGCTTTGCATATAAATCCTCTAAGCAACAGATTGCATATTTATCCAGCTGCAAAAAGCAGTTTACCATTCTTTAAGTCCCCACAAAGGTAAATCAACCCATCAAGATTCACAATCGGTACGACCGGTGCTGCCCATTCTGCAAACTGGACTGGTTTGATGATTCCTTCGCTTTCCATCTCCGATTTTTGCCTCTACTTTGTAATGAGTGGGCCTTGCAGAATTGCTTCCTGGACAATATGCAAGATGACCTTGGCTCCTTTGATAGTCCCTAGACTTTCTGAAAGACATCTGGGTTATTTAATGTAGACTCCAATCAGGCAATCATTTTCTAATTGAAAAATGTTGAGCCAATCAACGTGAATCTTTCTCAACCAATTTTGCTGATCGACCTTGGGACGGAGCCTTTTACTACAATCATTGATAAATGAACAAATTGCTCCTTATTCGAGACTGAAACCAAAGTTGTACTCTTAATCTGTAAAGGTTCCCCAGGATAGGTTCTCAGTCTGACCGAGGTCTTGCGCAAACTTAAGGGTTGAATTTTGTTGAAGTCTGGTTTAGTGATCACTGAAACAGCTGCGCTGGTATCAGCCTCCATTAAAACTGAGTGACCAGTTTTTGATTGGTTCTGATTTGGATGTTACTAAGCAATTTAACTGATCCAAACCAGATGAAGGTGGACTTTCCAGGATATGCGCCTATGAGTCCTCTCACTCCACTTAGGTCTAGTGGGACAGTTTGCTGTCAAAGTCCGCATACCAGCAGCAACTACAATGGCTTGCTGCCCAAATCCTGAAGAAAATGTTAACAGTTCGGCCAAGGCTTGGCATTGTTTTGAGGTTTTGCTGTGGCTGAACTGGAGTCCCTTCTGTTCAGGATATGTCCTGAGTGACGCTATGCAATTGCCCTCACTCAAGTGGTGTCCCCCAGCCTCAGGACTGGCAAAGGTATCCACTTCCAACAGAATACCCTGCAACTCATATGCTCCACTTGCCACATTTTCCAGTGAAGAAGCCAGTTGTAGTGCCAGTTTGAAGTCCAGTGGGTTTGAGCTAACAGGTACTTTGGCATGGTTACATCTTTAATCCCACATATCAAACAAACAGTCTCTCAGCATTTTGTGAAGGGTTAAACCAAAGTCACATGCCTCTGCCAGTCAAAAATCCCAATATGTATTCCCCAGATTCTTGAACTGACAAGTAAAACTGATAGCCTCTCAGAATTAGAGGAGATTTGGGGTCACAATATTCATTAACTAAATCTGTCAACTCTTGAAAGGTTTTAGTTTCTGGTGCCTCAGTGAAAGTTTGGCTCCTAATAACTGAAAAAGCTGCAGGTTCACAAGCTGTCTGGAGAATTACTTGTTGCTTTTCATCTGGCCCAATGTCACTTGTCCAAAAAAAATGCATTCTTGCCACATACTAGGCCCAGTCTTCAATAGCAGGTTTGGACAAGCCAAGCTTCCCAAATAATGGCATATACCAGAAATGCTTACCCCAACTGAAAGACAACTGTTGTGAGCAAGTTTCTTCAGCAGCATACTATTCTCTCATCGCCATTGAAATAACTTCAGAGGCCGGTATCCCACCACCAAGTCATCCTTTATTTACACGTGGAATGCCCTTGACAGAGCTTCCTCAGCCAGCTCTTAGAGTGAGCAGAACCTCTGATACTCCTGTTTATATCTATCAGCCAGGGGATCTTGATTGGACCAGGTTAACAGCCCCTATCAGGGAACTCATATTCTATGAGGTCCACTGGCTGACTGTGTGCCAATCAGTACCTCATCCAGCCTGCTAGCTTGTGGGTAAATCATGGTTATAGTACAGGACTGACAACAAGAGGTCATGAATTTAATCCTGCTATGACAAATTGTGTAACTGTATTTTATAAATTTAAAAAATTGTGGGCTTGAACCAAGCACTCCCAGATGGTTGTAAAATTCTAAGCTCAAATCCCAAGCTATATGATTGGCTGTTATTCTCTCTGAAGTGATCTAGCAAGCCCCTCAGTTATAAACAATCAGTGCAAAAAAGGACCCAAGAGTAAGGTCAGGTCAGACAAAACTGATAGACATCAACCTAAGCATTAAAACACCAAACTGACTTGTCCCTGCTAAGTTTTTATTTTCCCTATCATCAAGGAACTGATGTCCAAATTGGGAAGACTGTCAACCATTCACTTATTTAACAAGCTAGGGCTGACAGGGTCTTGGTAAAAAAAAAAGTCCAATATGTGAAGACTCATTATTTGCCTGGGATTAGTGCTATAGCAGCAACACAAATAAAACTTGACATCATTTTGGAGTGCCCTACTATTGTTTCTAAACTATTTCTATCACTACTGTTCTAAGGGCAGAACCATCTGAGGATGGACTTCACAAATAGGGGATGGGGGGGGGGGGGGAGTCCTCATACTATTTTGAAAGGAATAGGAAAAACAACAAAAAATATTCCAAAAATACCTCTGTTTACAGATCGAATAATAGTTTTTTAAATTCACCTCTCCTTTTGATAATAGGAAAGTTTCTAAACTTTAAGTATGAGCAAGGCCTTAGCTCGGGTGAAAATCCAAATGGGGGAGCCTTTACAGATTAAAAAGTAAAACTGCGGATCCGGTCTCTTATGAAAAGCAGCTGGTTCAATTACAATCAGGCCATTGATTGTAGCAAAAAGCTTGGGTCCAATCTTGATGGGGCAAGATTGGTTGAGGAATACTTAGTTTGTTTGGTTTAACATTTTTCAATTGGAAAATGGCTGCCTAATTTAAATTCCTGATTAAATACCCATATATCTGAGGTCTACCATCTAATGATGTAATGCAGCACTTCATTGGACTTAGTTAACAAAAGCTTCCCAGATTTATGAGAACTACCATCAGGAAGGACAAGAACAGCAATATCAGAGTTAAACCTTCACCTCAAGGTTCCCCTCTTTGAGCAATTAGAAAGAGCAATAAATATAGCTTCAGCAACATGACCACATTCTGAGAAAAATGAAACAAAACATTACTCCAATGTGATATAAAGGGCCCACAGACTCTCCTACTTGATTTATATTGGTAGTCTTCAGGTGGATCCCCTGCAAAATGTGACAAGAAATGTTATAACACCTCCTTTCCATTTGCATGTGATTTAAATGCTCCAGCCTGTTTCTCTCACCCCAGGGAGGAGGACCCAGGAAAATTAGCATCATGCATAAACAAAAAATGCTGTCTTCCAAGGTTCTAGATACAGCAATGGACCCAATATCCAGCAAAGACAGTAAGTTTAACAGTTTGATGGACTGGGTTATATACTAGTCATTCCCTTATGGGTTCAGAACAGTCCAGATTAGAGTGAAACGATTTCTAGGGAAACGATTTGGAGAAATCTCAACTTATCCAATGATGAGCATTGATTCAGAGCAGAAAATTCAGTTCAATAGTTTCATAGAGGCCACAGAATGCAAAGTGGATAGCATGGAAATTTGGCACACGGGCACAGTATGGCATCTCCCTGAGATGGAGATGCAGCCCACTGCTGTACTCTACGTCTTATCAATGCTAAAACTGGCCTGGCATATTTGATGAGAAATTGGGAACTTGTTTGGGTCATTTCATTCCCCAGCATTGGCCTTACTCAATTTAAAGATCATGAAAAAAAGTGTAAATTTTAAAATTCTTGTGTATTTCTCAACTTAGCCACATGACCAAAGAAAAATCACAAACAAAATCAAAGCTATTTGAAATAGATACTAAAAGGTCAGTGGCATTTAAAATTACATACATAATCAAGATAATTAACAGAATTTACATGTACTTACTTCATCCATGGCAACAGAACTGAACACACAATGTATAACACCATCTGCTTCAAGTGACTGTGCAGTGTCATGTGCTTAATAACCATGAACTTACATAAAATGAACAGACCAGCTGCACTGCCTGACACTGGAACAGCCTCCTATTTGTACTCTGTTATCACTGGCACATCAACCCCCCACTTGAACTCATTCCATTTTTAACCCTTATCCACCCAGGCACTCAAAGGGGCATTGTTGAGCATAATGGAGAGGCCAAAGTCCACAGCTGCTCTGTTACAACTTCAATCTGCCTTTATCTCATGGCAGTACCAATGAAAACATCATCTAAAATATTCTGAACCTAGGTGTAGGACTGAACAAAAGTGATACTGGAATCAAAAAGATAACCCTGTTTCTCTTTCCAAAGTTGCTGCCAGACCTGCTGAGTTTCTTGAGCATTCTCTGTGTTTATTTAGAATTTCCTGCATCCACAGTATTTTGCCTTTACCCCGGTTTAGGACGTCTCTTACTCACAAAAAGAAGAAGTGAATTAACACTTTATTATTTTTCTCCTTGAATATCTTTAAGCAGAGGTGATTTTAGATTTTTTTCTTGTTTTCCTTTTCCCTTTCAAAATAGACTGGGGTGTTTCTGCCCAACAAATCCCCTGTTGGCGAAGTCAAAATTTTAAATGACTCACAACAAACTCTCTTTAAGATTAAAAAAAGGCATAGCTTATTAATGTATTGAGACATAAACATTGATTATCACAAGAAATGTGCAACTGTACAAGGAAGAATAAAAGGAATGGAAAGAGGTTACAATTAGGAATAATTTAAAGGTCCAAGTTATGAATGTTAACTAACATTATTTTTGACTGAGTCCAGAAAGTCTGTGTTGAGTAAAGGTACTTTTCCTTGGGCTAATCTTGTATCATCTTGACATTTAATGATTGGATGTGTAGCAGTGTGGTTAGTTCTCTTTTCAAGTGAATGCAGGATTTCTAGAAATGGATTTCAAAGCGATTGAGGTAAAGGCAGGCTGAGCTGATCCTTGAGTTTGGTCTTCTGTACAGAGAAATTTACAGGTTAATAGCAGATTAAAGTGAAGCAGACCGAAATTTATCATTAAAATTTTTCCAAAGACTAGGATTTTTTGTTATGTGCAAGGGTTCCTGGGATGAGTAGTTTCTGTACTTTTGGCCATGACTATTGTTTTATGGTGTGAGGTAACTGGTCCAGCAACATCACTTCAGGCATAATGTGTTGCAATAGCCTCCTCCTTTGTGGAGGCGGAGGGTCTACTGCTCCTTTGTGTGTTTTATTAATTACAATTCCTACAAAATGGGAGGTGTGACAGAAAGTTGTCATCTGAGTTCTCTTCTTCACCCTGCAGATTGGAAGTTTCCAGAAGTTATGGTCAACTGGCAACATGTTTTGGTCATAGAATCATACAGATAAAAAGCATGGAAACAAACCCTTTGGTCCGACCCGTCCATGCCAACCAGATATCCCAACTCAATCTAGTCCCACCTGCCAGCATTTGGCCTATATCCCTCCAAACCCTTCCTATTCATATACTCATCCAAGTGCCTCTTAAATGTTGCAATTGTACCAGCTTCCACCACTTCCTCTGGCAGCTCATTCCATACACATACCACCCTCTGTGTGAAAAGGTTGCCCCATAGATCTCTTTTATATCTTTCCCCTCTCACCCTAAACCTATGCCCTCTAGTTCTGGACTCCCCAACCCCAGGGAAAAGACTTTGCCTATTTACCCTCTCCATGCCCCTCATAATTTTTTAAACCTCTATAATGTCACCCCTCAGGTTCCGACTCTCCAGGGATAACAGCCCCAGCCTGTTCAGCCTCTCCCTGTAGCTCAAATTCTCCAACTTTGGCAACATCCTTGTAAATCTTTTCTGAACCCTTTCAAGTTTCACAACATCTTTCCGATAGGAAGGAGACCAGAATTGCACGCAAGATTCCAACAGTGGCCTAACCAATGTCCTGTACAGCCGCAACATGACCTCCCAACTCCTGTACTTGTGGGCATGATGATCTCCAATGTTCACATTTAGACAGTACTGCATGAGCTGCAATCCTACCTCTTACTTTGCTTCACTTATGTTGCTCCTGACACCATCAACTCTAATGTATTTTTTATCCTGGAATAAATCCCACCACAATCGCATGCTAGCCTCACATTAACCCTTGTTCCAGGTTGAAAGTGCACTCTGCCAATCTTGGCTGATCATATGTTTCATCCCCATTTTATCAGTGGTTGCAAAGCCTTCCATTTTAGCTCCATTCACTGCAAATGTTTGCCGTTGACAATTCCTTTTCTCCCCTTTATTTTCTTGCTTACTATCTTTGCGTTTGACTATGCCTTTGGTCACTTGCCTGAATTCTCCTCTTACTGTCATTCAGGGCCATCCTTTCCAATACCACAATCAATACCCCTCAACTACCATCATCCTGAAGTGACCCACATGTTTGGTGCACGGAAGCTTCTTGTAAAAACTCAGATTGTTGTAAATATTTAAAATCTGGGCTGAAAAATCATTCTTTAAGGTGAGCTCTCTCAAGGTGGTTTTTGGAAAATATTTCCTTCAACAAATGTGTAAGATTCAGGAAGAAAATCTATTTTATTTTTTCTTGACAATTTTCTTCTTCAAACAGCATACATTTAAAAGGCATTTGGATGGGTATATGAATAGGAAGGGTTTGGAGGGATATGGGCCGGGTGCTGGCAGGTGGGCTGGGTCAGCATGGACGGGTTGGACCGAAGGGTCTGTTTCCATGCTGTACATCTCTATGACTCTATAACATCAACAAAATGTGCCCTCATTTGTGGGACCTGGTTGTGTGGAAATTAGATTTTGTGTTTTCATCTTCAATTCAGGAATAATTAATTGGTTGTAAGCAATCTGGCATGCTCTGTAATTTATGATAAGACAGTACAGACAGTGCCCATGTCTTCCAAGGAGTGGCAATTTGACTTTTTTACATTCGGACTGAGCTCACATTTTCCACCAGCAATTCTAATCCTGGCTTCTTCAGAAATAAAGAGCATGTCTGAAATCCACCTGTCCTCTTATAGAGCAGGATTGTCGGGGAAATCATCCAAGTCTTATTTTTAAGAGAGTAGATACCATATTCTGTTTAGTTTAAAATTCCCAGGCTATGACTGTCATTTCTTTGTTTAGTGTGAGCATCCACCTAACCACATCCCCCGACAGTGATCATTCTTATTCTAATGTCCTCCCTTCTTCACTCCACGAAAATGCTCAACTTCAGGTTTCCCAATGTTTATCCCAAACACCCTTCCTGATGAAGGGCTCCTGTCCAAAAAAAAAACACAGCGGATCAGGCAGCATCCAAGCAGCAGGAAAGTCGATTTTCCTGCTGCTTGGATACTGCCTGATCCGCTGTGCTTTTCCACCACCACTCTAATCTTGGCACTATTCTTCAAGTGTCATGCTGTGCTCTTCCAGCACCACTAATCCAAAATCTGGTTTCCAGCATCTGCAGTCATTGTTTTTACCTACTAAAATCTACAACCCAGCATAGGATGCAGGTTGGCCCTATCAACTCCCTGTGCTATTGAAGGAGCTCATTTTCAATACACTGCTGTTTGGTGATTCCAGTCTCACCTTGCAATTATAGCATTGCTATTAGTTCATTTAACTTGTTCATAAAATCATAGAGCATACAATTTGGACATATTAGGTCTGTTTAATACAGTTGAGTTTATAGGTTTAATATAGAGTCTGCCGTGCACACATGTGGTTCTGAGTTGTGTTGAAGACTATATTAGTAAGGTTTTTAGTGAGTTCTCATTTAGCAATGACCAGAAATATGCAGAGTTGGCAGATCAGGAAACCTATCAGTGTGTAATGCTGCTATAATAGAGGTCAAAGCTTTTGCTAACACTTTCTGTTGATGACATATGTCAGAATATATGTTCAGCAGGTAAAAGAACTCCCGTCACTGATGTTTAAAAGGATAAACAAATATGGCTCATGTGGCACTGTAGCAGTGTCCCTACCTCTGAGCTAGAAGGCCTTGGTTCAAGTCCTACTATCCCAAAGTTGTACTAACATCCCTGAACAGGTTGATTAGGGAATATAAAAATAATTTCAGAAGAGTGGTCTATTTTGGTAAGAAAAATGCAGAGATTACAAAGGGTGCGATTCTAAAAGGAGTGCACTATCAGAAGAATGTGGGAGTATGTCCAGTTATAATAATCATTGAATGTGACTGGGAGGATTGAGGGAGTGGTTAATAAAGAATACAGAATCCTGGATTTTTAAAAATAGGGATATGGACAAGGCCAGGAAATTATGATAAACCTGTAAAAACACTGTTTGACTTTTATTTGAGAACTATGACAAATTCTGACCACCACACTTTAGAAGGCATTTTAAAGGTGTGAAGGCATTAGACAGGCTGGAGGAAATGTTCACAAGAGTGATTCTGGGGGTGATGAACTTGAGTTAAGCGGATAGAGAAGGTGGGACTTCATTTTCCTTGCAGAGAAAGTTGAGGGGAGATTTGTTCTTCAAAATCAGGAGGGGTCTGGGCAGAGCAGATATGAAAAAACTGCTTCATTTTTGGAAGGATTAAAAATCAGAGGACATCAATTTAAATTAATTGAGAAAAGAAGCAACAGCAACAAGAGGAAAATCTTTTTCTCACAGTGTGTAGTTAGGATTGGAAATAGATGGGCTAAGAGTGGGTGGGGGCATTTATAATTGTGGCTTTCAAGAATGAGTTGGATCATATTTCCAAGAGAAAAATGTTTGCAGGACGACAGGAAAAAGGCAGGGAAGTGGGACTAAGTGATAGGGTGACAGAGTGATAGAGGTGTACAGCATGGAAACAGACCCTTCGGTCCAACCCATCCATGCTGACCAGATATCCCAACCCAATCTAGTCCCACCTGCCTGCACCTGACCCATATCCCTCCAAACCCTTCTTATTCATATACCCATCCAAATGCCTCTTAAATGTTGCAATTGTACCAGCCTCCACCGCTTCCTCTGGCACCTCATTTGAGTTATTCTTGCAAAGAACTGATAACGATACAATGGGCCAATGCCTTTATATGGCAACACAGTTCCACAATTGCAGTTCTTTATTCAAGCGAGCAGGTCAGGAGTCCTTTCCTATCAGGAACTAAGCTGCCACCCAAGCTGCTGAGTATTTTCAGCATTTTCCTTTTATTTTTAGTTCAGGTTTCTAGCAAGGTGTTTTGCTTCTTAGTTTCTTATCCATTCCCAAGTTTTACCTCGGATCTCCATAATTTGATTTTAATTATTTTAAATTAGCCTGTTTGAAATCTACTTTCTGCTCCCCAGACTCTCACATAACAATTTTCTGTACCTCATACATGTCTCCTTCAGGGATAAATACTGTCTAATTCTAAGGATGTATTGCTTTTCTGTCCTTTTAACATATTTAGGGCTTGCGTCTTGTTTATGTTCAACCCCCCTCTGACCACCCATCTCACTGCACAAAGAGCATGGACTCTAACTGTCACAGCCAAGTTCTGTCCCAGTTGAGATTTGTTAATCCATCTTCAATCATTGATTGAACCTGGAGCCTCTCATCTAAACACCATACCACAATTAGCAGTGCATTTCACACTCGAGCCAACAAGGTGAACTGTGATTAGAAGTCTCAATATCTAAACTCAGTCCATATTGCTTGTGATAAAGAACAGTCTGCTGGTTGGTGACTTTCTTTGCAGCACATGGATAAACAAAACTGGTTTGGTTATCACTACCTAAAATCTCTACACTCACAATTAATTATCCAGAAATTCTCATTACCTTTTGCTTTTGCATTGCTGCTGAATTATATCGAGAGTCCTGTCTGGGATAAGAATCTGTTTTCCAGATGGTTGAACAATTCCATGCTGCAAAACAGTTCATGTCTGCCTCAGGTACAGAAGTCACATAGTCATTCCAGCTTCAAAGATAAATTTCTCATATTTATTTAAGGCCAGTTCACATTCCTAATACAAGTTACTGTAGAATGTGGTTGAGTGCAAACAAGACAGACTTTAATAAGGATTACCAAAAAAGAGCCATTTGTATAGCACTTTTCACAGCCACCGGGTGTTTTTTAGTCAAGGAAATACTTTTGGAGTGTGATCACTGCTAAAATGTAGAAAACACAGCAGCCAATGTACAGACTGCAAACTCCCAAAGGCAGAGGCAACAACCAGATAATCTGATTTTATTTTTGTGATGTTGTTTGAGTGACAGACACTGCCCAGGACTTCAGGGATAACTTCCTTGCTTTTGTTCAAATATTTGACATCCACCTGAGATCACAGGTGACTTTAGTGAATCATCAAAAGGAGGAAGTTAAAACTCACGCAACACCAGGTTATTTGGAAGTACAAGCTTTCGGGGCGCTGCTCCTTCGTCAGGTACAGGATGCTATAACCACTGGATGCATCTGAACTATTGTCTGACTCTTCTGAAAAATAGTCACTGGACCCAAAATGTTAACTCTGCTTTCTCTCCACAAATACTGTCAGACCTGCGGCAATTCCTGTTTTAGTTTAAGATCTCAGCATCTGCAGATTTTTGTTTGCTGTTGTCAGCTCCTGGCATTCTATGTGGCAGACTCTAAACTGTCTGATGCAGTCGCACACTGAGCTACAGTAAATTTAAATAAAGTGCTTTACACTCAGGGAACCCAGACTGCTTCATATTTGATGAATTACCTTAGAAGTGCAGAGAATTGTTCACCATGCAAAGCCAGTGATCAATTTTCACGCAACGAGATGGCACAAAGAGCAATGAGATAAATTATCAGTTATCCTAGTTCATTAATGTTCACTGAGGGAGAAATTAGGGCCAGAATATCAGGTAAATGTGCTACTCAACTTCAAATAGTTCCATGGGATCTTCTAAATCCATCTGAAAAAAGCATGCAGTTTTGATATCTCACCTGAAAGATTGCACCTCTGACAAAGCAGAACTCTCTCAGTGTTCCATTGAATTATCCATGTGGATTATGTACTCAAATTCTGGACTGTGTCTTGAACCCAACTGAATGAAATTGATACATATATAAACTAGCAGGTTGAAGAGAAACTGGAAATCTTCCCACCTCTTTTCCCCCTCCCCCAAAAACCCCAACACCAACAATGTGGAAATTAAGTGATGCTGCTGTATCCCCTTTCTGCTAATTGGGCAAAGTTAGGTTTTGACATGCACTGGTTAAACAAAGACATTGCAACTATATAGGGCATTATAGATTCAACCTTGCTAGAACAATTTCTGGAATGTACCGGGAATTCATGCTGAACAGTGTAGATTAGAAGATAACATTGATCTTCTGGAGTTTGCTCAAAGGTCAAAGGAATATTTATTACTCAGCTTCTATCTTTATGAGGGTATTAGTAAGATTTCAAAATTTGAATTAGTTAGGCATCCTATCATATTTTAATTCAAATTGATTCTTTATAAAAAATTTATTTCTTGTTATGAAGGTTAGTATGGTATCAGCAGATCCGACAATGAAAATGAATTAGCAGATAATCTGTTTTTGGGAAGAAAAATGCTGTCAAGAAAATGTGAAATGCTTTGCTCCTCTAAAGTAACATTCACTTCAAATAGCAGTACAGGTTTCACAATGCTTATTCTTTACTGAAACATCTGCCTGCATTATATGTTCAAGTTTAAATGTGGAATTTGAACTCACAGCTTTGATTCCTAACAAAATTATATAGGAAATATTCAACCAATAACTAAGCAATGCAGATTATTTACTGTACCAAAAGATTCCAGCCACTGAACTCCAGTTGGTAAACTTCAAACTAAACAATACAAGCAGAATCCAGGTTAATACTTCATGTCACTCCCTGAAGTGGGTAGTGAGGTGGAGACATTTAATTGAGCTGGCAAATTCCTCCCAGCCTAACCCCGACACACCTCCCCATTGATACTGATTAGATTAGATTCCCTACAGTGTGGAAACAGGCTATTTGGCCCAAAAGGTCCATACTGACCCTCCGAAGAGTAACCCACCCAGACCGATTCCCCAACTCTATATTTATCCCTGACTAATGCACCTAACGCTATTGTGCATGAGCAATTCACCTGACCTGCACATCTTTGGATTGTGGGAGGAAACAAGAGCACCTGGAAGAAACCCACGCAGACACCGGAAGAATGTGCAAACTCCACATAGACAGTCGCCCGAGGCAGGAATCAAACCTGGGTCCCTGGTGCTGTGAGGCAGCAGTGCTAAACACTGAGCCACCATGCTGCCCTTTTGATACTGTTGATTAAGGCACAGCCCCTGCTCTCTAATTGGCCAGCAGCTCCTGGGAAGTGGGATTTCCACCCAAGGTCATTGGCACACAGAATGACCATCACCGACCAGTGAAGTGCTTGATTTAAGTGTTTCATTTGGTAGCCTTCCCAAAACTAGACATTGTGGAGCTCAGACTGGTTTTGCAGCTGGTGGCTGAGGTTCCTTTTGCCTACGTTAAATGATGCTCCAAATTTCCATTCGAATGGCTACAGATGGAGCTGAAGAATACCAGACACCAGACCAGCTCAGCAGTCTCTCCCAATTATAAAAAATGGTGGAAACAAGCCGGTCACATGACCAATACCTGTCTGGGTTCAAAATTTCTTTTTCAAATATGAGTCCAACCACCAACTAATCAAAGATAAATGATTCCTTTAAAGTTTGGGACGATTGCAGTGTTGAGATTTAGACCAGTTGATGAGTGTTTTGATTTTACTTTCTTGAGGTGGGTGTTCTGTAAGGCTCCCAGCTTGAGAGGGCTGTACATTCCCATGCTGCATGATCATACAGTTCAGGCCAACATTTTTCACTCCACCTCTTAGTACAGACTGAAAATTTAAGAATGGATGTCTGAGCAACATAAAGAGAGACAATTTGACCCCATCATAAGCTACACTATCAAAAGACAGTCCTGAAGAAGGGCTCATGCCCAAAATGTCGATTCTCCTGCTCCTTGGATGCTGCCTGACCTGCTATACTTTTCCAGCAACACATTTTCAGCTCAGTATCAAAAGACAGTGCCTAGTGAACTGTAGCCCAACAAAATTGGGCGGCACGGTGGCAGTGGGCGGCACGGTGGCACAGTGGTTAGCACTGCTGCCTCACAGCGCCTGAGACTCGGGTTCAATTCCTGCCTCAGGCGACTGACTGTGTGGAGTTTGCATGTTCTCCCCGTGTCTGCGTGGGTTTCCTCCGGGTGCTCCGGTTTCCTCCCACAGTCCAAAGATGTGCAGGTCAGGTGAATTGGCCATGCTAAATTGCCCGTAGTGTTAGGTAAGGGGTAAATGTAGGGGCATGGGTGGGTTGCGCTTCGGCGGGTCGGTGGGCCTGTTTCCACACTGTAATGTAATGTAAAAAAAAAAATTCAACAACCATGTTGGACTTTAAACAGGAATGTAATATAATAGTAATCTGTTTTATTCTTTACAGTTTGTAGAAATGGAAGAAACTCTGATATGGGAGCAGCACACAGTGGTGATAAATCGGGTAAGTTTATGTTTTTTTAGGTCTGCATAACTTTTGGTAAAAGTAAGAATGGCAAAGACTAATGTGCCATTTTTCATTTGTCTGAATGTAAACGATATACCCCAAAAAACAAAATTAGTGACAAAATTTGGAATGTGAGTAGGGTGGTCCCAAAAGAGAATGTTTGCTTTTTAGCAAAAATGCAGATCTGGATCCTGGAAATTTTTAAAGGTCTGCTAACAGTGGGAGATAAGGCAAATTGCCTTTTTTTTAGAATGTTGTGGGTTGTCTCAGTTTGAACTTTGTTGATTATTTTAAAATGTTGTAGATTGTCTTAGCTATAGTGGTGAAATTAGTTCCAGCTGTCGAAATGTGAGCAGCGTTTCCAGAACGGATTGTTGGATGTCGATTGGCCTGATGTTTCATTAGTGAAATGGAATCCCTTCATAAAAACACTTATCTACTTTAAAAACTGTAGTTACAGAGCATCAACCCAGATGCTGGAAAAGCCTCAAGAAAGAATTGTGTAATTGTAATACTGTTGGGCTAACCCACTGTGTCTACTTCAATGATCCTCAGTTTTACTTCAGCACCTATGATATTGGAACTGGTCAGCCTATCAATCCCACCTATCCCACATATCACTTCGCAATCTACGTGTTATGAATTTCACCTCATCCACTGAATCTCTCTACCCTGTTATGAATTTCACCTCATCCAATGAATCTCCCTCCAGTGTCCAAGCATGATCCATTTACCATGGATCCTTCCTAAATTATTTAATTGCTTAATACTTCTTGGTTCTCAGTGGGATCAATCGGTGAAGAATTTTGCTTCTTTCTGTTGATTTATTGTAACAGATTGAGCTTAAAGAATAAAAAAAAACCTTTTAGGAAAAGAAAAGGATGCAGTGTCAGTAAACAAAAATATCTTAAGCTACTTTTATTCTGGTTGTTATTTTAATTCAAATTCCTGAAGACTGTGAACCAGTTCCCTGTATTTGCACTGCTAAACCAGACTGTCTTATTCAGGAACAGACTCGTGAACCATAAAGAATTAAATCTGATAACAGGATAAGTGAACCAGATTTAGCAGCATTTCAATAAAAAAAATCAAAGCATAGGCCTTAATGATGCTTTCCAACCATTTTTGGATCCTTGATATTTTGATGAGAACCTGAGATTAGGAGCTCAGGCAATCAGGAACAGGAAGAAACCTGTTTAATCTGTACAAGTCTGGGTACTGCACAGTTAATAGGCCCACATTGGAAGATTGAAATGCCAATGGGTAGAACATAGGTCCTGCATGCTCTGAACATCATTCACTGGCTGTGACCAACCTAACCAGTGAACTTAACAGGATTGCTACATATCACTGAAAAAAATGCTTTAAAATAAAGATTGTACACGGTTGTTGCTAGATTAGTTTAAGAGGCTTGTCAATGATTTCTGTAGATCCAGCAGCAGCATTAAAGCCCTAAAATAAATTTTCCCTGTCCCTCAATGCCCAGCTTGCTGTAACTCTCCCCCAGCATCATATTAATCCCATCTCCGTCATGCTAAACTTTTCATTCAACAGCTAGGATTTCTCACCCTCTCTGAGTGGCTTGCTGCTCAAACAGGCAGGCAGTTCTCCAACTTCCATCAGACTGGCGGCTCTCCACTGGCTCTATGTATGAGAAATCAGGGTAAACCTTTTCTTTAGCAGTAACACAAAACCAACATTAGTGCACTACAGTCTGTTTACATTCTGCATCATTTTAATTCCCATTGGCTTAGTGTAAAATTAGCTCATAATGTACAATCGCCATTTGTGCTCCTGGTCAGTCAATTTCCATCAACGTTTACGATGGTAAGAATTAAACAATTAAGCACAGGTTGGTTGGAGGTGGTGTGGGGATGGCAGTTAGTTTAGCTAGCTAGGATGTGATGCAGAATGGCATCAATGGACGTGGGGTCAATCCTTGTACTGGCTAAGATGATTCATGGATACCTGTTCCTCATCTGACCTCATACATGCAGAGTGCTGCCCTTCAAGCTAACGATGAGGCTAATAGAGTCTGTCTAATGGAGAGAGACACCTATGATCATTTGTGGAGTATAATAAGTTCTCTCTACTATACCTTCGACCCAAAATCATAAAAGTACCTCCTGATGCACCCATTTGACAATCATTTCATCTTGCTGCCTGTAGTAATTCTTTGTCTTTTATAATTTTGTTGCAGGATTCAAAGATTGGATTTGGTATTGCAATATCTGGAGGAATAGATAAACCCAACAGTACCACTGGAGAAACTGCCATTCTTGTTTCAGATGTTGTTCGATTCGGACCAGCTGAAGGGAAGATTATGTGAGTAAAAAGATCAAAGTTACTGTATCCATCATTCAAAGATGCAAAGATATATATCACAAGTCTTGAAATATGTGTACCTGTATCTCTATACTTGCACACGAGAGGGTTCCCAAATATGAATTAGTATATTGTAGCAATTGCTCTTAGAAGTTTCCTTCTGATATCTCAATCAGATATTCCAAAATATTTGATTGAAAAACACCAATTGCATTGTTACACCAGCTTCAGTGCTTCTAATATTATGATCTCTTCCAGTCAGCAAAACTGGTGATTTAATTCTGGAGTAAAGCAACACAAATAATGGCTTATTATATTTTATTAGTAGCTTGTAACATTATACTCCAGATCATCACAGCCGTTCATTTCCTTGTAATTCATTGGACCTACACTTGTACATGAAACTATCACCAGGTTCCAAGTGCACCTCAGATTATAACGACAGATCATTACAACAGTGGCTGAAAGAAATTAAAAGGAGGAGATGTGATTCAAACTTCGTCTCAGGGAATATTAATGATTATAGTAACAGCTAGACCTTTGGCAAAAATAAATCTTGATTGGTCTGCTGTGCTGATGCATTCATCACCTTGAACCAAAAGGACAGTGAGGCAATCTAATCTTGGATCTCTTGATGAGCTGCTAACAGACAGGCACAAAGAATAATTGTTCCACGACGTGATTGAGATAGCGAACTCAAATTCCAGAGCATTGTGAGAGTTACAACCCAATCACACTCCCAGAATCCAAAATACTCATTGTCAAAATTGAGCCATTTTACATTCTTACTTTCAGTGTAAAACTGACTTTGATGTGAGATCAACACAGAGTACAAATTATCTGTCTCATTTCCTTGCACAAGCCTCAAGAACCACAATGATAACTTGATCATTTTTGTGCTGATTGAAGTATCCTGTCACTGGTGATTAACCACTGTCAAACCACTTTTCCTACCTGGTTCTCCCTACACTGTTTGTTCCCAGAAAGCGAAGTACTGACTGATAAGATGCAAATTAAATCCTCCTCAATGCTATTCCATCACGCACATCCCTGTCATCCACGTCAGGGGTTTGCTACAAATTGAAGCCCCTTTTGTACTACCCTAAGAAATTACAATGCCTATTCCATACAAATGCCTCTGCTATGGCTGTAGGATCTTTCCACCATTCACCATGTGAAGGCTGCCTGATTTAAGATCCATGCATAAGCATGTTCCAACAGGGGTATTAGACTAATAATCACAAGCAGGAAACCTGGTGAATATTTTCTGTGAAAGTCCAAAGACCAGTTACAACACACCCTCGTGACCATCCCAGTTGAAATCAGCCAATTCAAGAGGCAAATCTGAGGCAGATTTTACCAATACAAGAATTGGAGAGGGTTGATGGAGGTGAACTGAAACTCTGTAACAAGGATCATCAAACTCAAAACCACTCATAGAATAACATTGAATAAATTCATTAGCTCAGTGACCTTATTCAGTAATGAAATAATGAACCAAAACCTCAGATAATACCAGATTTATTCTCTGTCTGTCTGATCCCAGCAAAAACAAAAGCTGCGGAGCAGAATTTACCTCAGCTCTGTCATTACTGTTATGAAGATGTGGGTGTACTGTACCTTTAAGAAAGTTAAAAGCTAGCAGAACTACCTGACAGCACCAAGTGTTCTGAACAAGATGTAATATAACCTTTTGGTCCAGCAGCTAGTATAGCTGGCTGCCTGGAGACAAAAAAGTTTAAATTATGCCAATCAGTTTAAATTATACCCTGAAAAATACCAAACTCCAATCAAGTTTGAATTTAGTATACTGACAATATTAAAAGCCAATGACACAATCTGATGCTTTGCGGGTATAAGACCGGGAAAAATTGAACAGTTGGGAGAGAACTGCCACGCCATCAGCATGTACTGACTGCCTGAAAAATAGCTCTCTTAAAGGTATCTTTATCGATCAGTGACCTATGAAACAGAAATCCCTAAGAAGAAGAAGATAGAGGAAGATGAAGAGAAGATTCAACAGCTGGTTGGTTTAGAGATTTGAATTTTGATAAATCTTAATCAGGGGTTTATCGGACTCATATTATAGAAGGGTAAGTAAAAGATAGGTTAGAGGAAGGGGTTGTAAATAGTTGTTAGTTAGTTATTCTCTGTATTCCTTTAAGAAATAAAGTTGTTAATTTTTACTTTAAGTAGTTCTTGGCCTCTCGAATTTGCACAAATTACTGCAAGGGATAAATCTTTTCTGTGGTTTAAATTAAGCAAGAGAGTTTACCCCATGATGTAATGCTATTAAGAGAGGATAAATTATACTGGGTATCAGCTCCTTCCAGGTTTCATGTAGAAACTGGAAGCTAAATCTGAAAGGTCAGAAATCAGGCAATATCCTATCAATCACATCTTACACGTTCTGGTCAATACTCACTTGTCCCGATTTCAATTACCTAGTGCACTGTATAATCAACAGTAACTGTGATTCAAGTCTTTAGAGATCCAGTCCATGTCCTATTTCAAGCCTAGTGTTCAACAACAAGATTAGGGTTGGATGGAAATCTGGCTACAATTTAATATCCTGGAAACAATTCTGCCTGAAATTTCTCTCCAGAGTTGGAAGTGTAGGTTAGGGGCAAGCCCCAATGCTGACTCGGGATTGAATTTGAACTTTGAATTTTCATTGAAGGAAGGGGCTTTTGGGAGCTGTGGCAGGTGACCCTGGAAATAGCACAGAGGCTGCCAGGGGTGGAGACAGGTTGTGCGTAAGGCCTGCATCTTTGTTCCGATACATTGTTGATAATTTAGAAAATGGAATGAAGTAAAAATCATGCCTCTGATAAATGCATTGCCCCTCCTTTTCTCTATTCTCCATCCATAGTAACTCATGCCATCTCATGCCCTCCACACTATCTCCCAATGGACCTTCATACCATCCCATGCCCCTTCAGTCAACTCCCTATATCCCTTTATAGACCCTATGCTAACAGTACCGACTCATTGCCAACTCATGACCCACTCACTATCTTTGCCCTTATACCTCCCATGCCATCTCACCCAGTATCCATATTGGAATGACCTTAGGATCCATGGTGAGATTAAATACATCTTTTTTCTCTTTCCAATCCTCCCACTTCCTTCAAACGAAAGGAGTAGCCATGGGCACCCGCATGGGCCCCAGCTATGTCTGCCTCTTCGTAGGATATGTGGAACAATCCATCTTCCGCAACTACACTGGCCCCACCCCCCACCTTTTCCTCTGCTACATCAATGTGTGTATCAGCGCCGCCTCATGCTCCCACGAGGAGGTTGAACAGTTCATCCACTTCACCAACACCTTCCACCCCGACCTCAAATTCACCTGGACAGTCTCAGATTCCTCCCTCCCCTTCCTCGACCTTTCTATTTCTATCTCAGGCGACCGAATCAACACGGACATCTACTACAAACCAACCGACTCCCACAGCTACCTGGACTACACCTCCTCCCATCCTGCCCCCATCCCATTCTCCCAATTCCTTCGACTCCGCCGCATCTGCTCCCAGGAGGACCAGTTCCAAAAACGCACAACCCAGATGGCCTCCTTCTTCAAGGACCGCAATTTCCCCCCCGACGTGGTCGACGATGCCCTCCACCGCATCTCTTCCACTTCCCGCTCCTCCGTCCTTGAACCCCGCCCCTCCAACCGCCACCAGGACAGAACCCCACTGGTCCTCACCTACCACCCCACCAATCTCCATGTACAGCGCATCATCCGTCGTCATTTCCGCCACCTCCAAACGGACCCCACCACCAAGGATATATTTCCCTCCCCTCCCCTATCAGCATTCCATAAAGACCACTCCCTCCGTGACTCCCTCGTCAGATCCACACCCCCCACCAACCCAACCTCCACTCCCGGCACCTTCCCCTGCAACCGCAGGAGGTGCAAGACTTGCGCCCACACTTCCCCCCTCACCTCCCTCCAAGGCCCCAAAGGAAACTTCCATATCCGCCACAGATTCACCTGCACCTCCACACACATTATCTATTGCATCCTCTGCACCTGATGTGGCCTCCTCTATATTGGGGAGACAGGCCGGCTACTTGCGGAGCGTTTCAGAGAACACCTCTGGGACACCCGGACCAACCAACCCAACCGCCCCGTGCTCAACATTTCAATTCCCCCTCCCACTCCACCAAAGATATGCAGGTCTTTGGACCCCTCCATCGTCAGACCACAACAAAACGACGGTTGGAGGAAGAACGCCTCATCTTCCGCCTAGGAACCCTCCAACCACAAGGGATGACCTAGGATTTCACCAGTTTCCTCATTTCCCCTCCCCCCACCCTGTCTCAGTCAAATCCATCGAATTCAGCACCGCCTTCCTAACCTGCAATCTTCTTTCCGACCTCTCCGCCCCCACCCCAGTCTGACCTATCACCCTCACCTTGACCTCTTTCCACCTATCACATTTCCGACGCCCCTCCCCCAAGTCCCTCCTCCCTACCTTTTATCTTAGCCTGCTGGACAAACTTTCCTCATTCCTGAAGAAGGGCCTGTGCCCGAAACGTCGATTCTCCTGTTCCCTGGATGCTGCCTGACCTGCTGCGCTTTTCCAGCAACACATTTTCAGCTCTAAATACATCTTTAATCTATTTGAGGAGTTGTGGATCTTGTCTCCTGGCTGGAGAGCTGCAGAGAGACATGTACCACCCCATTCAGGAATGGCCCACCAAAACACGTGCCAAATCCACAAGATCACAAGCCCCCATCCAGGCCTTCCCCTGGAATGAAGACCCTGTGAGTGCAAGTCCTGCCCAGGAAGAGCTGGCTGCCAATCAGGACCCTAGCAGCTCTTGTGTTCAATGGCAACAGAGAACACAGGACAAAGGTAAATGATGTGGGAGGTTAGAGATTTCTCAGGAGGAGAATGGGGACAGATGGTAGAAAGGATTTGGGAGGTGACTCCCAGCTCATAACCCCTGCATGATGTCCAGTTGCTCAAGTGGGCTTAACTGATTATTTTTACCAAGGGTGGCCCCGAAGGAATGACAAGCCATCCACCGGTTGGCAACCATTGTAAATGCTGCATGGTGAAATGCCCGCCTGTAAGTGGGTAAACCACAATGTTCCTACCAGTTGCAAGCTGCACTTGTCATGTTTCCCACTCCTGGCAATGAAAACTAAATTATTGGAGGCAACTGCTGTTTTATTGGGCAGCTGCCTTCCTGAACCTTTTAAAATGGTTGGTGCCATGTTAAGGGATGGGACTCTGGATTATGCCCTCTGCAGCCTATTTAGAGAGAGAGTCTCCGTTGTCTCAAAAAGTTGGATCTCAGTATCTTGGACTCGCACATCAACATGCTGGACCATCTCCTGCAAAGGTTTAGAGAGGAACGGAACAATTTGCTAACAGGAAATAACATAAAGCTGTCTTGTGATATGGTGTACTTCCAACTTTAATTTGAAATGGTTCTTTCTCTTCAGGATAAAGGACAGGATTGTTATGGTGAATGGTGTTTCTATGGACAATGTGACCTCCTCTTTCGCCATCCAGAATCTAAAGCGTTCTGGAAAATCTGTGAACATAGTGAGTATGAAAAAATTCTGTGTTGATCTTAGGCAAAAATCCTTAGAGTCTGAAATATCTATTATTATCTCTTTGCTCTGAGTCACAACAGTATAGGAGTGGAAACCCAAAAATTATGCATTAAATTGCACCAGACAGAGTGTAAATTGAATTAAGTATTTGCTCAGTTTTGGACCAGCAACAGAAGCAAAAAACATTTGCAAGCTGCCTCCTCAGCAGCAGAATTCAATCAGTTTAATTTGTTCCTTTAGAATGCCCCTTCTAAACTAGCATGGCCCATTTGTAATATCATGCCAACAATTTTTGTCCTTAATAGCCTCAGGATAAACAGGCATAAATAATAATCCCTGGTTTGTCAGTTTTAACTGGATTGTAAGAACATATTGTAAAAAGATTAAATAGAAGAGACACAATTAACCTGCGATGACCTAACATAATATAAAACATTTCTCGTCAATGAAGGTCTTTTTAACTAAAAATCACTTTTGTAATATAAGGAAAAGCAGCAGACAGTTTGGTTAGAGGAAGATCCTCCAAATGATGATCAATTAAACTGTTTATTGCTTGCCTGAGGGATAAATATAATCATAGAGCTGTACAGCACAGAAACAGACCCTTCGGTCCAACTTGTCCATGCGACCAGATATCCCAAATCAATCTAGTCCCATTTGCCAGCGTTTGGCTCATAGCCCCCAGTACCCTTCCTCTTCATGTACCCATCCAGATGCCCCCTTTTAAATGTTGTAATTGTAACAGCCTCCACCATTTCCTCTGGCAGCTCATTCCATACACACACCATGCTCTGTATGAAGATATTGCCACTTAGGTCTCTTCTAAATCTTTCCACTCTCACCTTAAGCCTATGCCCTCTAGTTTTGGACTCCCCTACTCTGGAGAAAAGATTTTGGGTGTTCACCCTATCCATGTTCCTCATGATTTTATAAACCTCTGCAAGGTCACTCTTCAATCTCTGACACTTGGGGAAAACAGCATCAGCTTATTCTGCCTCTCCCTATAGTTCAAACGCTCCAGTCCTGGCAACACTCTTGTAAATCCTTTCTGAACTCTTACCAAGTTTCACAACATCTTTCCTTTAGCAGGGAGACCAGAATTGAAAGCAGTATTCCAAATGTGGCCTAACTAACTCTTCTTTAAATAGTGTCATGGGAATTGTTATGTCAGCTTGAAAGGTTCTCATTTTAACACATCCAAAGATAGTACCTTTGAAAATGTAGCGCTACTGCAATGAAGTGCCAGTTGAGATTGGTTGAGGTGCTGAGCTGTCACTGAGTAGAAGGTGGTAATTAAATAACACTATATATATTATAGAAATGGGAATAATGCAATGGTTGTGAATTTCCTTTACTTAATCAATGTTCCAAGTGAAAGAGAGAGCAAACAGAATCATTGTCCTGTCATTAACTGAAAAATGTTCATGTGAACTTATCTGTGAGCTCTACCATGGTCAGTCAGACTGTCAGCACTCTAATCTATTCAGGATCATTTTAATGTTAGTAATATTTAAACAGTCAGAGATAGGAGGAAGGGACAAACCATTGAATGAATGCAACACAAAGTACTGGAAAGAGCAAAGGCATGGCCAACTCCTGCCAAAGTTCCACTAAATTCTTTAGCTTTTAACAATAAAAAGGAAACTCAAATCTTTCTGTGATTCTCATGGAATGAGATCAGATTGTATAAATGTTGAGAAAATAACTTTACAGTAGTGCATTGTGTCAACAAAAATCAAATATTTAAACATGGGAGGTTTTCTTGGATTTAATTTAAAAAGTAGAAGTTAAGGTATTTTATGGAATCAGGAAAAACCTTTAGTCCCAGCAGAGCCAATTCTTTTCAGAGATTAGCCTTACCTAGGCCCTTCTTACCACTTCTATTAATGGTGTACATATACCCCACATGGAGCATGAGGTAGAGATGGGGCATTACCAATTTCTCCAACCCACGCTTACTACAAATGCTGATCCACACTAGAAATGTGAGGTTGTGGGATATAGCCTTGTATCTTCCTCTAGAAACACATTCATTCATTTACCCCATTTAAGACTTGTCAATTCAACATCTTCCCAGTAACATATTCTACAAATATATTACACTTAGGGTGACCTCCATTCTGATTCCTCACATCCTCATTTTAAACTGACTGCGTTTACCTAACGTATTCTTTTTGGAAGTCCTTGTTTTGATATGCAAGTACTTGTTTGACTTCAGTGCTGAGTGATTTTATGCTAACTAATGGCTATGGCCTTTCTTTTAAGACAGTGAAGAGACCCCATAAAGTACAGATTCCTGTGACTAACACAGCACCAGCAGCCAGCTATTATTCTAGTCGATCAGACTATGCTCACGATGATGCCTCTGATGAGGATGAGGACTATGATCCAGCTGACAGGAGACTGAGAAGGATTCAAAACCAAAATCTATACCACGGTGACTCCCATCATAATAATAACCATGACCAGGATTCTAGCAGAAACAACAGCTATGATCGAAGTCCGAGTCCCTCAAGGAGCTATGATCGAAGTCCGAGTCCCTCAAGGAGTTACAATCGAAGTCCCAGCCCCTCAAGGAGTCATAATTATCAGCAAAACCATCGGGACCACGATGCTAGAAGGGCTGGACGAGAACACAACCCAAATGGAAGTTACTATGATGAGTCTGATGATGATGATATTCATTATGACCAGGTTAAGAAACCCATCAAGAGCTACCTTATTAAAAATAGTGCTAATGAAGGTGAGATTTCTCTTGATGGAAAACCAATATTTCAAAAAGGGAAACACATTTAGCATAGTACACTATGAATAATTGTTACTACTGCTTACTCTCTGTATGACTGTTCTTGTTGCTGTCTATGAATCACCATTAGTACTGCTCTCCCTGAATCACCATTAGTACTGTTCTCTCTGAATCATCATTATTACTGTTCTCTGTGAATCACCGTTCATACTGCTGCCTCTGAATCTCCACTTGTACTGCTCCCTCTCAATCACCATTAGTGTTCTCTGTGAATCATCATTAGTACTGTTCCCTCTGAATCACCATTAGTGTTCTCTGTGAATCACATTAGTACTGTTCCCTCTGAATCACCATTAGTAATGTTCTCTGTGAATCACCATTAGTGTTCTTCTCTGTGAATCATCATTAGTTTTGCTCTCTGTGAATCATCATTAGTTTTGCTCTCTGTGAATCATCATTGCTACTGTTCTCTCTGAATCACTGGTTTGCTACTCTGTCTAAATGATGATGAGGGCTATTATGCCTGATCACCTTTGAGGTAAATATTTTTCATAAATTTTGTCATTGGATGTGATTTTGGGGGAGTTGTATAGTTACTCATTATTATTAGCTCAGTAAAGTTGCCACTGACCTCAATATCTCTTTGCAAAAGCTGACCAAGTGCAAACTAACTCCACTGCTTTCTTCCTCGAAAGGGGTGAAAGGTTTATAACTGGATATTTATCTACAGTTGAATGCCTTTGGCAGGAATTAAGCACCAATTTGGCCTGCAAAAATATGTGAATAGGAGGACATCATTTAGCTCCATATACCTGATTGGCCATTCAATGAGATCATGACTGATGTGTCACCAAACTGTGACCCACCTGTGCTCTCAATACCTCTGGGTGACAAACTGTTCTCTAAGTTCTAGGTTTAATGAGTATTAGTTTAGTTTGCTAAAGAGAATTCCGTTTTGCTACCATTGCTTCTGTGTAGAAGTATTTCCTATTTCACTCCTGAAAGGCTGGGTTTTAATTTTTAATTTATATCCTCTAGTCCTAAGTTCCTCAACTAGCAGAAATTTATATTTCTATCTATCTTTTCACTGCTCCTTAACAGTTTAAAAACTTTAATCAAGTCACCTCTTCTAAAGTCCAAGGAACACAACATCTCAAGTCTTCTGTTGTAATTTATTCTTTTGAGTTAGGTATCATTCTAATAAATTTACACTGTAATTTCTCCAAGGTCAATATATCCTGTCCATAGTACTTCAATTATGTCAAAGCTAGGACTTTGACATAAAGTCAGCGAGAAGGCATAATTTTTACCACCTTGTATTCTATTCATCTAGTTCTAAAAGCCAGCATTCCATTCAGTGTTTATAATTGTTTTCTCTCCCTGTCCGTGACATTTATCAATTTATCTGGACTCCCAAGTCTTTTTGGATTTCCACAGTTTCCAATGTTTTGCTACTTATCCTTCTTTTATAGGTTGAAAGCGGATGGCCTCACTTTTGATTACATTGAAATTCATTTGTCACAATTTTGTTCCATTTGCTACATCTATTAGTAGTCTGTCAGTGGTAAAGCCATGATACTCCCTGATGACTTTGAAGAAAGCTGCCTACAAAAATCTAGTGATCACTATAGTGTGGATTCCTCATTCTTGACACCAGTTTAAATTTGGTACCAAGCCAAAGACAGCTCAAGGCATCAGCACAAATAATGTCAGCAAGTAAAGTAAGCAGCTAATCCAGTGGAGTGTTCTCACAGAAAGCAATGCAGAAAATTAAAGGCACTCAATCCTTTCACTTATAAGTATTTCAGATCATGACATAAATTATGATTGAATTGAACTGGAAACCAATATATTACAGAAAGCTTTAGAATTTGTTTTTAATTATATGAAACACTTGTATCACATGAAGAACTTTGACATTCCACAAGTATAAAATTAGCATTTCATGGCCAGTGAGGCTGTTTAGAAGCAAATATGTACTTAAGATGCCATTAAAAAACCAACAAGATGACACTTCTTTGGATGTTTTTTACAATGAAACAGAGTGTGAATGAAGCTTCTCCTTGAATCATTGATGTTCTCACTGACTGCAGTCTGGGAGAGCTAAGATTCGGAGATGCCGGTGTTGGACTGGGGTGTACAAAGTTAAAAATCACATAACACCAGGTTATAGTCCAACACGTTTAATTGGAAGCACACTAGCTTTCGGAGCGACGCTCCTTCATCAGGTGATTGTGGAGGGCTCGATCATAACACAGAATTTATAGCAAAAATTTGCAGTGTGATGTAACTGAAATTATACATTGAAGAATTGATTGTCTGTTAAGCCTTTCATCTGTTAGAATACAGTGATAGTTTCACTTCTTTCATGTGTAAATCACAAAACCCTTTTTTTTAAAGTTGCATTCTCGGGTTAGCTGTTAACAATGGTGATAGCTAGACAATATGTTGAAGGTGTTAGCCCCCTGTGTTCTCTGTCTATGACCTGATGTTTAGATTGATTCCAATCTAAAAAGTGAGATAACAGAGTTTTACATAAATTCATGCAGTTTTTGAGCTCAGAGTTCTACATGAATGTATGTGGTTTTTGAGCAAAGTGCAATGTAACTCTGAAAGTACCAAAAAGATTCACCACACAAAATATATGTGTGCATGTGGGTCTTTGTCTGTGTGTGTGTCTGTCTGGGGTGGGGGTTGTGAGTGTGAGAAGGTGTGTGTGTGTGTGTAGTGAGTGCAGAGTGTCTTAAGTCTGTGAAGGGGTGCATGTGTGGGAGTCTGTGTGTCTATAAGGGTGTGTGTGGGTGTCTGTGTGCGCGTCTGTGTGTATCTGTGTCCGTGTGTATGCGAGAGTGTGTGTGTATAGGAATATCTGTGTGTGTGTGTGTGTGTGTGTGTGTAGTGCAATGGTGATCACCTGTCCTGGTTGAGGCCCTCCCTATGGGTACCGAACTTAGCTATCAGCCTCTGCCCGGCCACTTTCCTCTGCTGCCTGTCCCGAAGTCCGCCTTGGAGGATGGTCACCCGAAGGTCCAAGGCTGAATGTCCTGGACCACTGAAGTGTTCCCCAACTGGAGGGAACCCTCCTGTCTGTTGATTGTTGTGCGGTGCCCATTCATCCGTTGTCATAGCCTTTGCTCGGTTTCCCCAATGTACCATGCCTCCGGGCATCCCTGCCTGCAACGTATAAGATAGACAATGTTGGCTGAGTCACATGAGTACCTGCCATGTACACGGTGGGAGGTGTTGCCACGCGTAATAGTGGCATCTATGTCCACAATCTGACACGTTTGCAGCGTCCACCGTGACAGGGTTGTATGGAGTTGTTCTGAGAGCCGGGCAGTTTGCTACGAACAATGATCTGTTTGAGGTTTGGCGGTTGTTTAAAGGCAAGTAGTGGAGGTGTGGGGAAGGTCTTGGTGAGGTGCTCATCCTCATTGATAATGTATTGCAGGTCACGAAGAACATGGCGTAATTTTTCAGCCCCTGGGAAATACTGAACAATGTCAGTTGCAGCACGTGTCTGTCTCCTGAGGAGGTCAATACGGTTCCTTGCTGTGGCACATCGGAACTGGCGGTCGATGAGTTGAACATCGTACCCCGTTCTTGTGAGGGAATCCTTGAGTACTTCCAGGTGTCCGTCACGTTCCTCCTCATCTGAGCAGATCCGGTGTATGCGTAGGGCTCGTCCATAGGGAACGGCTGTTTAATATGTTTTGGGTGGAAGCTGGAGAAGTGTAGCATTGTGAGGTTGTCTGTGGGTTTGCGGTAGAGTGTGGTGCTGAGGTGTCCATCCTTGATGGAGACGCATGTGTCCAAGAATGAGACAGACAGTTGAGAGTAGTCCATGGTGAGTTTGATGGTGGGATGAAACTTGTTGATGTCACTGTGTAGTTTTATCAGTGACTCCTCGCCATGGGTCCAGAGGAAGAAAATGTCATCAATATACCTGGTGTACAATGTCAGTTGGAGATCCTGCGCAGAGAAGAAATCTTGTTCGAACCTGTGCATAAAGATGTTGGCATATTGGGGTGCAAATTTGGTCCCCATTCCGTGTGTCTGGATGAAGAATTGGTTGTCAAAGGTGAAGACGTTATGATCGAGGATAAAGTGGATGAGTTGTAGGATGGTGTTTGGAGACTGGCAGTCGTTGGTGTTGAGTACTGAGGCTGTTGCTACGATGCCATCCTTGTGGGGGATGCTGGTGTAGAGTGCGGAAACGTCCATTGTGACGAGGAATGTTTCCAGTTCGACTGGTCCATGAGTGCTGAGTTTCTGTAAGAAAACCGTAGTGTCGCGACAGAAGCTGGGGATCCCCTGTACAATAGGTTTCAAGATGCCTTCCACAGACTTTCTCACACTCACAACCCCCACCCCAGACAGACACACACACAGACAGACAAAGACCCACATGCACACATATATTTTGTGTGGTGAATTTTTTTGGTACTTTCAGAGTTACATTGCACTTTGCTCAAAAACCACATACATTCATGTAGAACTCTGAGCTCAAAAACTGCATGAATTTATGTAAAACTCTGTTATCTCACTTTTTAGATTGGAATCAATCTAAACATCAGGTCATAGACAGAGAACACAGGGGGCTAACACCTTCAACATATTGTCTAGCTATCACCATTGTTAACAGCTAACCCGAGAATGCAACTTTAAAAAAAAGGGTTTTGTGATTTTCGCATGAAAGAAGTGAAACTATCACTGTATTCTAACAGATGAAAGGCTTAACAGACAATCAATTCTTCAATGTATAATTTCAGTTACAAAAGACTGCAAATTTTTGCTATAAATTCTGTGTTACGATCGAGCCCTCCACAATCACCTGATGAAGGAGCGTCGCTCCGAAAGCTAGTGTGCTTCCAATTAAACCTGTTGGACTATAACCTGGTGTTGTGTGATTTTTAACTGGGAGAGCTAAGGCATTGATCCTTTAGAAGAGCGTGGAATCCCTGACAGAAACTACTTGACTTCCATGTTGCATTGAACAAGTGTGGATACCCAACATTGCTGCCAATTTCAATGGAGTAATAATGACAAACACTGACATTTTTACAATCAATACTGCAGTAAAATCTAGGCCTTCATTTCTCTGTAAACTTATTCCTCCAGGTTAGAGCTGCACTTAACCAGTCTCCCTTGTGAAGGATCATTGTGCAAGCTTTGGCTTACAGTCTCTACTGCTTGTATTTATATAAAATGTACAATTCAATTCAATTAAACAACCGATGGTTGATACTCAGAGTGGACAATGAAGCCATGGAGAGAGTACCCAGTCTGTTATCTTATTTGGCCTTGTAGTATTGTCTCCATTTTGGTGTGAGGGTATTGGCCCCAGGTGGGTGACATTGCATTTAGATACCACAATTTAAGTCCACACTCAAATGTGCCTCCTGCCTTTAATCTTCCAGAAGAGGGCATGGAGATCTGCTTTAGTAATGTTGTGTGTTTACCTCCAGCTTGTGAGCACAGATGATACTTACATTATCATTCTTCTGTAAAAGTGCATGACAGTACTGATGTGACAGGCAGTGAGTTAAGTTCTGTTTCTCTTATACCCATTGTCCTCCGATTCACTGGTGAAGTGCATTTGAATATATTTTTAGGGACAGCTCAAGATTTTTTTCACCAGTTTCACCCTGTCCACTGTCACCTGTTTGTCTTATTGTTAAAAAAAGTTACATCTTGTTCAGTGTACTGGATTTTTAATGGCATACTAAGTATATACTTGCTGCTAAACAGCCTCTGAGAAGCTAATTTCATATTTGTGTGTGTAATGTCAAATATTGAATTAATTAACTCAGATCTTTCCAAGTGCCTATTAAGAATTTCCCTATTGTCACTAACATCTTGCCATCACTGATGTTAAAATGACTGGCATGTAGTTTCCAGGAATGTTCTTAGACTCTACTTTAAATATGGCTGCCACATTGCCAACTGGAGAAGCAAATTTTGTGGACCAAGCCACTTATCTGTTGTAAGCAAATCTATCGCATCATCTCCTTCTTGACATTTTCTTCCCATTTGTCAACATTTTTTTCTTTTATAAACTACTGAATAAAGTACTCATTAAAGAGTCTTACTTTTCACTGTGCCTTTGGGAGGCTATCATCTTTATCCCTAAGGTAAAGTTGTTGGTCTTAGTGGACCATAGGGCTGCTTGATCATTAGAAAGATATGACAGTGGTGACTTAACCTGAGGGGCACTGTGCCTCAGGTAAGGGGAGTGGTTGAGAAGGAGAGTCCTTCATGCTAACCTTAACTGGGATGTGGGAATTGAATCCACAATATTGGCATCACTCTGCATTGCAAACTAGCCATCTAGCCAACTGAGCTAACCAGTCCCCCTTTGTCCCTAGCATCACTGGGGGGTTTCTAAAGTTTTAATAAGTTTTACACCTTATAAGCTAACATATCTGAGTGGGCTTTTCTCAGCTACCTGCTGTGAAGTTATACATTTGTGTTGCTGACCTATCATTTTGCCCTTAATGAACTCTCCGAAGGAATAATTAAACTGCATGTGCCCAACTTAACCCAGAGCAAGGTAGCAGAGAGATAAGATTAAAGTCTTGCATTGTAAGCATTTCAGAACAGTATAACAGGTGAATTCCTAACTACCTTTGTGTGCCATTTTTTCTCACAGAATATGGCTTGAGGTTGGGCAGTCAAATTTTCATTAAACATATGTCATCGGATGGCCTTGCTTCAAAGGAAGGAGTCTTAAAGGAGGGAGACATTATACTAAAGGTAAAATATCTATTATCAAATGCCTTGGAGCAACTAATTATTGAAGATAAGAGGTTATATTTGCAGATCTCCAGTTGGGTAGGTAGCCCGTTTAGAAGTGATGAATGGATGGCACATAATCAATGGGATGCAATGTTCACAAGGTGCTTGAACCTGAGAATCACAGGAAGAAAGGGTTGAAGACAAAACTATGATGCTGTAGTGTGAATTCCTTGACCTGAAGGCACAGGTGCCCACTAGCAATGTGTGAACAATCCTGGAGAGCCATTGTCTGATGATGTTGAACACCCAGTTTAGCTTAAAACTACCACATATTTTCCATGAATAAATTGTAAAGTGCAGCTATGTTAAGTGAACAGATTCCTAATAGATGAAAAGGGGAACAGATAGTTAGAATCGGTTGGTCCAAATCCTTAATATCGCAATCCAATCATTTCCCAGTGTGTTCAACCAATGCAGCAGAGTCAGAGAGTGATAGAGATGTACAGCATCTTTGGTCCAACTTATCCATGCTGACCAGCTATCCCAACTCAATCTAGTCCTATTTGCCAGCATTTGGCCCATATCCCTCCAAACCCTTCGTATTCATATACCCATGTAGATGCCTTTTAAATGCTGTAATTGTACCAGCCTCTATGAAACCCTCTGGCTGCTCATGCCAAAGTCGTACCACCTTCTGCATGAAAAAGTTGCCCTTTAGGTCTCTTTTATATCTTTCCCCTCTCATGCTAAACCTATGCCCTCTAGTTCTGGACTCGCCCACCCCAGGGAAAAGACTTTGTCTATTTATCCTATCCATGATTTTATGAACTTCTATAAGGTCACCCCTCAGCCTCTGACCCTCCAGGAAAAATAGCCTATTCAACTTCTCCCTATAGCTCAAATCCTCCAACCCTGGCTACATCCTTGTAAATCTTTTCTGAACCCTTTCAAGTTTCACAACATCTCTCCGATATTCCAATATTCCAGCAGTGGCCTAACCAATGTCCTGTACAGCTGCAACATGACCTCCCAACTCCTGTACTCAATACTCTGACCAATAAAGGAAAGCATACCAAATGCCTTCTTCACTATCCTACCTACTTGCGACTCCACTTTCAAGGAGCTATGAACCTGTACTCCAAGGTCTTTGTTCAGCAACACTTCCTAGGATCTTTCCATTAAATAAAGAAGTCCTGCTAAGATTTGCTTTCTCAAAATGCAGCACCTCGCATTTATCTAAATTAAACTCCATCTACCACTCCTCAGCCCATCGGCCCTTCTGATCAAGATCCCATTATACTCTGAGGTAGACTTCTTTGCTGTCCACTACACCTCCAATTTTGGTGTCATCTGCAAACTTCCAAAGTATACCTTCTATGGTTCACATTCAAACCATTTATATAAAGGATGAAAAGCAGTATACCCAGCACCGATCCTTGTGTCAGACTGCTGGTCACAGGCTTCCAGTCTGAAAGGCAACCCTCCACCATCACCCTCTGCCTTCTATCTTCGGTCCAGTTCTGTATCCAAATAGCTAGTTCTCCCTGTATTCCGTGTGATCTAATCTTACTAACCAGTCTACCATGAGGGACTTTGTTGAATGCCTTACTGAAATCCATGTCGATCACATCCACCGCTCTACCCTCATCAATCCTCTTTGTTACTTCCTCAAAAAATTCAATCAAATTCATGAGACATGATCTCCCACACACACAAAGCCATGTTGACTATCCCTATCAGTCCTTGCCTTTCTGAATACATGTAAATTTTGTCCCTCAGGATTCCCTCCAACAATTTGCCCACCAGCAATGTCAACCACATCAGTCTGTAGTAGTCTGGCTTCTCCTTACCACCTTTCTTAACCAGTGGCATCCCATTAGCCAAACTTCAGTCTTCTGGCACCTCACCTGTGACTATCAATGATCCACATATCTCAGCAAGGGGCCCAGCAAACACTTCCCTAGCTTCCCACAGAGTTCTAGGATACATCTAATCAGGTCCTGGGGATTTATCCACCTTTATGCGTTTTAAGACAGACAGCACCTCCTCCTCTGTAATATGGACATTTTTCAAGATGTCACCATCAATTTCCCCACATTCTATATCTTCCATGTCCTTCTCCATAGTAAATACTGATGCAAAGTACTCATTTAGTGTCACCTCCATCTCTTGCAGTTTCATACATGGGCTGCTTTGCTGATCTTTGAGGGGCCCTATTCACTCCCTAGTTACCCTTTTGTCCGTAATGTTTTTATAGAATTTCTCTGGATTCTCCATAACCCTATTTTCAAAGCTATCTCATGTCACATTTTTGCCCTCCTGATATCCCTCTTAACTATACTCCTACTGCCTTTAAACTCTTCTGAGGATTCACTCGATCTCTGTTGTCTATACCTGGCATACGCTTCCTTTCTCTTAACCAAACATCAATTTCTCTAGTCATCCAGCATTCCATACACCTACCAGCCTTTCCTTTCACCCTGATAGGAATACACTGTCTCTGCACTCTCGTTATCTCATTTTTGAAGGCTTCTCATTTTCCAGCTGTCTCTTTCCCTGCAAACATTCACCCCCAGTCAACTTTTGAAAGTTCTTGCCTAATACTGTTAAAATCAGCCTTCCTCTAATTTAGAACTTCAACTTTTGGATTCTGTCCATCCTATTCCAACACCACTTTAAAACTAATAGTATTATAGTTGCTGGCCCTAAAGTGCTCTCCCACTGACACCTCAGTCATCTGCCCTGCCTTATTTCCCAAGAGAATGTCAAATTTTGTACTTTCTCTAGTAGGTACATCCACGTGTTGAATCAGAAAGTTTTCTTGTGCACACTTAACAAGTTCCTCTCCATCTAAACCCTCTTAACATTATGGCAGTCCCAATCTATGTTTGGAAAGTTATAATCCCCCACCATAACCACCCTATTATTCTTACAGATAACTGAGATCTCCTTACAAATTTATTTCTCAATTTCCTGCTGATTATTGGGAGATCTTTAATACAAGGTAAAAACAATGACTGCAGATGCTGGAAACCAGATTCTGGATTAGTGGTGCTGGAAGAACACAGCAGTTTAGACAGCATCCAAGGAGCAGCGAACTAACCATCCCTCTCTTATTTCTCAGTTCCACTCAAATAACTTCCCTGGATGTATTCCTGGAATATCTTCCCTAAGTACAGCAGTAATGCTATCCCTTATCAAAAACATTACTCCCCTGCCTTTCCTGCCCCCTTTCTAGCCTTCCTGTAATATTTGTATCCTGGAACATTAAGCTGCCAGTCCTGTCCATCCCTGAGCCATGTTTCTGTAATTGCAATGATATCCCAGTCACATGTTCCTACCCATGCTCTGAGTTTATCTGCCTTCCCTGTTAGGCCTCTTGCATTGAAATAATGCAGTTTAATTTATCAGTCCTACCTTGTTCTCTGCTTTGTTCCTGCCGGCCCTGACTGTTTGACTCACTCCTTTTCCTCCTTTTCCCAACCGTACCAGTCTCAGAGTGATCTCTTTCCTCACTATTTCTCTGGGTCCCACCATCTCCACACAACCCCCAGTTTCTCCTGAACCCCCCACCCCCACCCTCCAGAGCAACTCTGGCCAATCTCCCTGCCAGTATATCAGTCCCTTTTCAATTCAGGTCCAAGCCGTCCACTTGTGCCATCACCCCCTCCATTTTCCAAAACAGCATACTGTTTGAAATGGGGATAGCACAAGAAACTCCTGCACTACCCCAGAAGAGATTCCAATGATCCGAAAATGTGAACCCTTCTCCCCTGCACCAGCTCCTCAGCCACGTATTCACCTGTGCTAAACTCTTATTCTTATCCTCACTAGCTCGTAGCACTGGCAGTAATCCAGATGTGAATACCATCAAGGACCATCTTTTTAAATTCCTGCCTAACTTTCCATATCCTCCCTTCCGAATCTCATCATTTTTCCTTCTTATGTCCTTGTTCCAATGTGTGCAATGACCTTCTACTGGTCACTCTCCCCTTTGAGAACATTCTGCACCTTCTCCGAGATATCGTTGATCCTGGCACCAACAAGGTAACACGCCATTCTGACTTTTCACTGCTGGCCACAGAAACATCTGTCTGTGCCTCTGACTAGAGAGTCCCCTATCACAATTGATCGCTTGGAACCTGATGTATCCCTTGTTACATTAGAGTCAGTCTCGGTACCAGAAACTTGGCTGTTTGTGTTACATTCCCCTGAGAGTCCATCACCCCCTACATTTTCCAAAACAACATACTTATTTGAAATGGGGATAGCGACAGGAGACTCCTGCACTACCTGCCTCCCTCTCCTATCTTTCCTGCAGTTAACCCATCTACCTTACTGTATCTGTGGCTTTTTTCCCTTCCTATGACTGCCATCTATCATACCCCTGGCTCCTGTAAATTCCTTATTGCCTCTAACTGCCACTCCAACTGATCCATACAATCTGATAGGATTCACAACCAAAGACACTTCCCTCAGACATAATCATCAGTCACATGGAAACTCTCCCTAAACTCCCACATCTGACAGGAAGAGCACATCACTCTACTAAAGGCCATCATTGCTCCTTCACAATCTACAGACCCAGAAAATAACCCTGACTTATTGCTCTAAAATAAACACTGCTGCAGGCTAACTTAATGCTTTTGGTTTATATTTTAAAAATTTAATCAAGAGATAGATCTCAATAAAACATGTAATCAAGAAAGAACCCACTCTACTCACTATTGTAGATTTACAGCAAGGTTACACTTAAAGCCTATGCACTTACCTGTTCCCGTGCTGTGAGGTCTCCCACATGGGTTCCTCCAAGGTCAGCCACCTTGATTTAAATAATCCACCTTGATTTCTTCTCAACTTGCTAGAACAATGACAAATAAAAATCAGGGAATGAGTTTAACTATGAGAAATGCAAAATGGAAAATTAAATAAGTTTAAGGGAAAACAGTGATCATTTTGGGAATTCATGAGCAGGGAAAGCATTCCCAGTGGAACATATCAATAGGATGAAGAAGAAGTTAGGAGATGGTTGCTTAATGGTGCCGTCACAGGGCTAGTAATCCAGACATCCAGGGCTGATTCTCTGGGACACATTTAAATCCCACTACAGCAGCTGGTGGTGACTGTATCAGCTATCATTGATTGTCAC
The DNA here is from genome assembly GCF_037043375.1 of Chiloscyllium plagiosum. NCBI lineage: Eukaryota > Metazoa > Chordata > Chondrichthyes > Orectolobiformes > Hemiscylliidae > Chiloscyllium > Chiloscyllium plagiosum. The sequence goes on along the minus strand of NW_028270166.1, from coordinate 33,736,241 downwards.
TATGCTCTTTAGGGAAGGAAATCAGGTCATCCTTACCTGATCTAGTCTATGTGCAATTCTGGACCCAGTGTGGTTGATTTTCAACTTCCCTCTGAAATGGCTGAGAAAGTCATTCAGTTCAAGGAGGATTAGAAATGGTCAACAAATGCTGCCAACAACATTGTGTGTGGGAAAAAAACATGGCAAATGCAGTACAATGTGGATAATTGTTTCAATTAAAAGTTTATTTTCACTTTGGTGTGGAAAATAGATGGGAAAAGCTTTTTGATTAATGGTAATATATCGGGAAATGCAGATGTCCAAAGGCATCCAAGCATCCTCATACACCAGTCAATGAAAGTTAACAGGGAAGTGCAACAAGCAGTTAGGAAGGCATAGTTGTATGGTGGCCTTCGTTGCAAAAGGATTTGAAGTAGGAATGTCTTACAGCAGTTATACAGAGCCTTGGTGAGACTGCACCTGGAGTATTATGTGCAGTTTTGGTCTCCATTCTATAAAGTGGATATATTTGTCATAGAGGGAATGTAGGTAAGTTTCATTAGACTGATACCAGAGATGACAGGCTGAGAGAAATTGTTTTAACTAAGCCTATATTCATTAGAGTTTAGAAGAATTAGAGGGACCTGACTAAAACATACAAAATTCTAGCAGAACTAGACAGCCTGGACACAGAATAAATGGATCCCCTGGTTGTGGAGTCTTGAGCCAGGGCTATCCCAGCCTCAGAATACAGAGTAGGCCATTTAGGACTGACATGGGGAAATTCCTTTTTCCTTTCACAGTGTGGTCAACATGTGGAGTTACTACCACTCGACTGTGACGGCCAGTTCACTCGATACGACCAAAAAAGAGGTGCGTACATTTTTAAAGGCATTAAGGAGTATGGAGGGAAAGTGGAAATATGGTATTGAGATAGAGGATCAGCCGTGATTGTGCTGAATGGTGGAGAAGGCTTGAAGAGCCAAATGGCCTACTCCTGCTCCTACATTCTGTTTCTACACACATTCCATTCAAAATTAAGAAACATCTCTTGATCATGAAGGTATGAAGGATTATGTGATATAGTTGGTAGGTTATGTTGAGATTGATTTAAAAGGGCGAGAATAGCTTATTTTAAGTATCTTTATGTTTCTAATGGACAAATGTTGGAAGAAGTGATGGTGATGGATCATTTCCTTTGTCTAGATTAATGGTGTAGTAACTGAGAATATATCATTGGAAGATACAAGGACACTAATTGAGAAGTCAGAGGGGGAGCTGAGGTTGGTGGTCCTACGAGATAATGAACAGTTTCTGATCAATGTTCCTGAACTGATGGACAGTGAGGAAAACAGCTTGGAAGGTAAGTGGCCAAACTACAAAACAATATTATGAGATTCTGACTTTAATTCTTCAATTACCAGAATCTCAGGGGAATTCTGTTGCCTTTTGATTTGTCCCCATTTCACATCCTCTTGGCTGAAGTTTTTGCTCTTGCTAGTGACAAGTCTGCAGGTGGGAAGGGATTTGGTTGGGCCAGCAGTGTGGACATGAACCCTCCCTCCATCAGAATGAAGTTCAGGGTGGAACAGCCTTTGGCTGATTCTTCCATTCCACTACCATTTGGGGCCCTAAAGTGGCCAATTAATCACTATTTAAGGGCCTCATCGCATTGCTACTGATATTAACCTTGCTGGAGGTGGCTTGTCTTCATACAAGGTGTCAAACAGCTGCAACTAGCCTGACCCTTCTTGAGGTGGGACTGGTCAATCTCATTGAAGCATCAGGGCTATTGCCTGTTGGCTGGGGAACTGGTGAGATATCTGTGCAGGAAGGTTCAATGACGAGGAAAATGGAGCAACTTCCCCAGGAGGGGAGGTCTCACCTACTGAGAGGTGCCAGCCAATCAGAGACCACCAACACTTGTGCTCAGTACCACCACTTGCAAGGCCACAGCTCCTGCTGGAAGGACAGGCTGCAGAGTCCCAGAATAGTGGAGTAACCCAGATCACCAGAGGGTAATGTAGGAGTGATGAGGTTTCACAGGATGCACATCACTTCAACAAGATTCCACCCTACAACACTGAAACACACATTAACCTTGCAATAATAAGCTTACTGCATGGACAGCATGGTAAATACTGTGTGATATAACTTTCAAAAGGTTACACCAATCTCCCACTGTAACGTTTGCAGAAGATTGGTACAGCTATTGAAAAACAATGTTAATGTCTGTTTACTCCGTGACTCCAGGGTTTGTGCTGACTTTCGCCAAGAACTCCACTAAAACAGCCAGTAGAGACAAAAATCAATAATCATTGGCTAATATCACGACAGTAATTTCCAGTGCAATCTCTTTCCAATGCTGAAAATCCATAGTATCGCCATCTGCAAATGGACCAGGACGCAATTAGGTATTGATGATGGTGTTTGTGGTTTTAAATTAGGGGTTTGAGTTCTAATATTCACTTGGTTGCAGCTAACTCCTTTGCAAGACAGAGCTGAAAACTTTTAAAGCAGGCTTTTGATGTCCAACTTTCTCTTTTGAAACTTCCAGTTAACAACCACATTACCTGTCCCAATCCCATTGGTGATGACTGTTGTCATAAGAGACAAAAATGGGTTAATTTTTTCAAAACAGATGTGGAATAAAGCTTCATTTCTCAAATCATTCTGATGATCTGTATTTTTCTGTATAGAATATTCAGACATTGAGCCTGAACGTACAGATTCACCAATTGAGAATTGGCCAAAGCATACTGTGGGGGATCCTCGCAACACAATGAAGAGCAATGGAAGGTAATCTTTTTACTGAGCACAGTAATGGAGAGGCCAATTTACAAAGTGCAGAAACTGACATGAAGGCCGCTTTGTCAAGTACTAAGGCCAGTGTTTTTAACTTCTAGTTAGATTCCTTTAAATACTGATACCGTGGTTACCATATCTTCAACCAAGAAACCAAAGGCTAAGAATCCAATATCTGCTGTGCCATGATTTGTGGTCAGTATACCATTCAGAAGCATGCTCATAATGTCATCATTGTATCAAAGTATATGAGCTAGGGTGTAAACATCTCACACTCCATCTTACCTCAGAGATCACGTGATTATTTGCAAGCTGTTGAAAGTATGCTATTCCTTGTAATATAATGTTTGTGTGTAATATTGGCACGACTTAATAAGGTAGTGCACTGGAAATCAATCCCTACTATTACCGGAGTGTCACAAAATGGAAAAGATTCAATTTAACTATCCAATATACCTGACTGATGAGCCTAGGATAAAAGAAAATATCATTAGGTTTCTGTACTTAACAAGAAAGCAATTATTTATTGCAAACAGATTGTGTTTCTTGTCTGCTATTGAATAAAAACAAAGTATTAATTCACTAACTCTACCCATTTGTTAAAAAAGAAGTGTACACATACTGACACACGAAAGAGACAAGACACAAATATTTTGGGTGAGGAAGCAACAAAAAATGATATCAGTAAAGCATAGTTCAGGCAATAGTCTGGATTACAGTTGTCAATGAGACATTTCCCTTCAGTTCCCCTCTGGTTCCTTTTGATAGACTGAGTAGGATGTGGGATTGTAGACATGCCAATTCTCAACTTTACAATCACTTGTTGAAGATTTGCCCTATTAGTGTCTTTCAAAGTTCTTTTCCATTTGCTTTTCAAGAAAAGAATTTGCAGAGAGAGAAAGTGTCACTGATGACTTGGAATGTTCTTTTACCTCACCACTCACAAAGATATTTTCTCCTTCACCAGCTGGATGTTTCAGCTATATTATCCACATCCACTCCTGAATCCAGGTTAAATATCCAGGAATTAATCAAGTAACTGTACAATGCTGAGTTCTCCTGAGTGCCTGTAATTGGCCCTGGTGGTTGAAAAATCAATCAAAACTCTATTATTGGACTAAACTGCACCTGGATACTCTCAGAGCCAAGATGTTTAATATCTACCCCAAGTGCTTGAATAAAGCAATATTGTAGATATGACACACAATGAATTCCAATAACTCATTTTATTTTTAAAAACTGCAACATCTTTTACAACAGTCCCTATTTAAAACTTCATATTTTCAAGTCCACAGTCCAACTGATAAAAAATAGTTTATTATAATAGTTGGCTGTAATCAATGTCTGTTGGATTCTCCAGTCCAGGATATGCACACCCAGTTTCAGAGATAAGGTAAGCGTTGTTGCAATAGGTAAAGTACCCTGCCAGAAGCAAATTCATTTCATTGTCCATTATCATGTGCCCCACAGCCTTGTGGGTTAAACCTTTAAAACCCAAACTGGTTGAGAGATAACAATGTCAATAACAAATCCGTGAAGAATAATAAACAAATCCTTAACAGGTCTGGACATAGTTTGTTTGCTTTCATGCCTTAAGCATTAGCCCATTTAAAGTGAATTAACTCCTATATTGAAATAGTGCACAAAGAGAATAGTGTATACATATGATCAATGTTTAATTTTCTTGTGATGGATATCCTGGATTAAATTGGTGCTGTAAACCAATCCATTTATTTTGCTTTATGTTCAAGGCTTGGTTGATGCTGATAAGGATTCTCACTTCTTTTCCAGCTTGAAGCCAAACACAAAACCAGTGTCAGAGTTAGAGGTCAGACCTACAGCCTCCAAACCCCCTCATGGTGAGTAGCAGTGAGAATCAGTCCATTTCTAGTGCAAAATCTCAGTTGAAAGTCAGTTCAACTATTTTGGTGCTTACTGATTGATCTTCACAGCCATACTTCACAGCAATGAGTGCATTTAGTTTAGCAATTTATTGTTTATGAATTACTTTTAATAATCATTTAACTGACAGCTCTGCTGCTGACAGTAGCCATGGCAGGGTCCAGTGTTCTACAGTAAATTAGATGGTGCCGTTCGCTCCGTGATCGGAAGACACACAGCTTGAATTTCCTGTGAGCTGTGGGCGCCAGCCTAGAGGGGAAATGAGGGTCCCTAGCCCACAATGGCTGAGAAGCTGATTAACAAAGTTATTTTCCAGAGTTGACCTCCTGATTTGAAATTTCCACATTTGCTGTCCAATTGAGGACAATGAGCCATTCCCAAATTGGTAGGGTTCTCAGGAAGCCACCCATCATGGAAAGTCAAAAAGTCAAAAGTGGTGCTGCTTATGACATAGGTGGACTTGAGGAAATTGCTCATCTTGGTCACAAATGACGGTCATAAAAATCAAATAACTCCACAGAGACAGGTATCCTGTCATCCTTTATTTACACATGTATAGTACTTGACCCTGGTCTGGCTTCCTCATAGCCAGCTCCCAGAGTGAACAGAACCTCTGACAGTCCTGCTTATATCTGTTAACCAAGACTCCCTGATTAGACCGATTAACAGCCCCAGTCAGGGAACTCATATTCTGTGAGATGCAATTGGCTGACCTCGTAACAATCACTACAAAAATGAATGAAATGATTAACACCACTGAACAGTAAGAGGATAGTGTATCTCTTGCACTCATTCACTCTATCTCTCTCACACACACACAGAAATGCACACTGCCACAATTGAGATTGCACAATAGCTTTAAGCATAAGGCTTCCACATGTGATGGGAGTACTACTCTGCTCTTGGACAAATGCCACTGAGCCCCTGGATCACTCCTATTTGGAGCCTTAAATGTGCAAATTGACTTCCCGCCTTCATGGAATAGGCAGCCATTCCTGAAATTACCCAGTCATTAGGAATGCATCAGGAAGAAGTCACAGCTCTGCTCTGTTTACTTGAGACTTCCCTCTTCTAAGCCCACTGTGCCCTGGAAGGGAAAATTTAGCCCTGCTTTTAGTAAACTCCAGAATCAGCAACTCAAATATTAGCTCTAATGCAACTTGCATTAATTCTACTACTACTTTATTTGACCACTTATATTTATCAGTTCTAATTGTCAAGAAATGCAAAATCAAGGGGCTGAAGATTGAGGAGATTTCAAAATGGAAGGTAAGAAAAAGGACAGAGAATTGTGAAGATAAGGAATTCATTACAGGAGTTAGTGATTGAGACAATAGCTGCTGTAACATTCAAGTTGAGATTGGAAAGGAGGCTGAAGATGTCTGGGAACATGCTGTGTGAATGTTATTTGAATTGTTTGGTTGTGCAGAGTGGGAAAGTTAACATGAGCTGCTCCAACTAACATCCTGTTTCTTTGTTGTAAGTTCTCTGTTCATATATCACTGGCAGAAATGGGGAACCTGAATCTTGCTGCATAGAGATCAAATACCTCAGCTCCATCAGTCACACCTATCATAGAATACATTTTCTTCAAATATATGTAAAGTCACCACTTGTTTCATTAATTTCATTTCTCAACTGAAGGTACTGCATCTCTGATGAATTACAGTTTCTCAGCAGCCCTGTGTAGTCTCAGCTCAGTGATCATGTGTGAGCTTGGAGAGCTAGAGTAACCAAGCTGTCCAAACCCAGCAGCTGAGAACACAAAGTCAAACCTAATCTTGTCTCCATGGCCCTCCAGGTAACTGCAGTAAAAATAGCCAGAATAGAATCAAGACCAAAATCCAGGCTGATCTTACCCACCATACCAAAGTCAACATTCATGAAACAATATGAGAATCCACAGCTACTCCCAAATTGCTCCGCTGAAAAAACATTTTATCTTCATGAAGTGAGTGGCTGGATCAAATAGTGTAGTCAAGAGTTTTACAGTGCAGTGAGCAGCTGATTGTGTAGGAATTTTGTTTTCTTCATTTCTTGAAGGTCGCTTCTCACTGTAATTCTTTGACTTTACTTTTCCAGATGCAGTTGTTGAGGAGCGAACATATGCTGCTCCTATAAAGACTTCAAACACAAGGCCACAGGATGAATATAATGTTGGGTAAGTGCCAATAGACTATGAGGCCAAATTAGCTAAGGGCAATGTGCAATATCTGCATGACTGCAAGTTGACTTACATATTTAGCCGAGGGAACAACAGAATCTAACTCATTCACCTGTTATCTCCTCTTCTCCTCTCCACAAGGTGCTGACTGGTGCTTGGGACACAGTCTCAAGGCCATTCAGTATCCTGTTGCATTCTTGTTGCTAGTTGTAGCCTGGAGCATGATGAAAGGCCATTTGCACAAGATACAGTCGGTTCTGATACAGCATGATAGTTCTGTACTTGTGCAACCTCGCGTTATAAAAAAAATCACGCAGTAGCACGATTTTAAATTAATGGGACCAAAATCGGGTTATAGCTAATATAGGTAAGGAAAACTTGCATTCTACAAATAATGGTCTAAATTCTTCAATTGCGCTTAAGCAGATTTGCTGAAGAAACATGTATTACCGCAGGACTGTACTAGAGGATGACCAGGGCTATTAGGGGAGAGGGGAAAAAAGTATGTTGTCCCACAATGTAAATTTATCAGCAGATCTGTTGATGATCTGAAAGTAAAAAACTGTAAACATAATGTCATGAATTAAATAAACTTTGGTCTCCTGTAGGCTAAAGTATCCTGAAACTCTCTTCTCCCTAATCAACTATTACTCCTTGTTGTATACACAATTGATGTTAACACCTTTAGCAAGCATCTCCCATAAGATGTAAAAGTGAGACTTATGGTAGTAGACGCTAGCTTTACATCATGCTAGCAAGCAACAAGTTTGGCCCCTTGCTGATGCTTGTAGTTAATGACCAACTCAGAGCAGACAGCATGAAATTCCTGTGATGCTTGCATCCAATTAAAAGGACATGGGATAATCACACGTTACAAGTTCCATGCTTGTTTTTGGGTCTATTCAGTTTAGTCCCTAATATGTGCTCACTAACTAAATAACCATGTATATCAATATTTAGCTACAGTCCAGACATGAAAGTGGCAAGGTTTGTCAAGGATGCCAGTGTTGGCCTGCAGTTAGCTGGAGGCAATGATGTTGGAATATTCGTATCTCGAGTTCTCGATGAAAGCCCTGCAGCCAGACAGGGAATCCAAAAAGGAGACCAGATTCTGCAGGTAACTGAATGCTCAACTCTAATTTATTAGTATTGACATTCCAAAACCTCTCTTGCCATTATTTTATGGACTTTTTAACATGAATATTTGGCTTATTAATGTGAAGAATTTATCTGGGTAAAGGTCGTAAGGGGTCCACTTTCACCCACAACCACCTACTGAGGCCCAGGTTCAAGTCCCATTTGCGCCAGAGGTGTATAAGAACATGGCTGAGCAGGTTATTGAAAAAATATCTACCCCCACAATAGGTGTTCATTGAAATTGGATCATCGGAAAGATGTCCAAGCAAGGACAAAGGCAACTCTCAACAAGAGGCACAAAATCCGGATGATCACAGGATAAAAGGAGAAATTATAGATTTATTTTTGTCACAAAGGGATGTTAAAATGTGGAGTAATTTACCAAAAACCTATTACAGAGGAAACTAAAATACAATTTAGAACAATGGAAGACATGGCACACGTCTTCGCTGGCTACATCTGTGGGAAGTGCACCCAACTCCAGCTCCTTGAAAACCGTATTAGGGAATTGGAGCTGGAGCTGGATGAACTATGGATCATTCGGGAGGCTGAGGGGGTAATTGAGAGGAGTTACCAGGAGTTGGTCACTCCTAAGGCTCAGGACAAGGATAAATGGGTTACAGTTAGGGGGAGGAAAGGGGACAGACAGACAGTGCAGAGATCCCCTGTGGACATTCCCCTCAGCAATAAGTATACTGTTTTGGATACTGCTGGGGGGGATGACCTACCAGAGGAAAGCCATAGCAGTCAGTTCTCTGGCACTGAGCCTGACACTGTGGCAAAGAAGGGAAGAGGGCAGAATAGAAAAGTACTCGTGGTAGGGGACTCGACAGTTAGGGGAATCGACAGGAGATTTTGTGGTCAGGATCGAGATTCCTGGAAGGTATGTTGCCTCCCTGGTGCCAGGGTCCGGGACGTCTCCAATCGGGTGTGTAAGGTTCTAAAAGGGGAGGGCGAACAGCCAGGAATCTTGTTACATATTGGCACTAATGATATAGCCAGAAAAAGGATTGAGGATATAAAAAGTGATTTCAGGGAGTTAGGATGGAAGCTGCAAAGCAGGACGAACAGAGTAGTGTTCTCTAGTTTACTACCGGTGCCACGAGATAGCGAGGTGAGGAACAGGGAGCGGGCACAGCTTAATACGTGGCTGCGCAGCTGGTGTAGGAGGGAGGGCTTCAGATATGTAGATAATTGGGATGCCTTTTGGGGAAGGTGGGACCTGTACAAGAAGGACGGGTTGCATCTGAACTGGAAGGGGACCAATGTCCTGGGTGGAAGGTTTGCTCGAGTAGTTAGAGAGGGTTTAAACTAGTATGGCAGGGGGGTGGGAACCTGAGCTGTATACCGGAGGTGAGAGTTGATGCAGATGAGGCAATAGCAAGAGATAGACCAGCTAGTGGGAAGGATTTTCCTGGCAAGGAACCAAGGTATCAGTTAAAGTGTGTTTGCTTTAACGCAAGGAGTATCAGGAATAAAAGTGAAGAACTTAGAGCATGGATCAGTACCTGGTGCTATGATGTTGTGGCCATAACAGAGACATGGGTTTCTCAGTGGCAGGAATGGTTGCTAGATGTTCCAGGGTTTAGAGCATTTAAAAAGAATAGGGAGGGGGGAAAAGAGGAGGGGGTGTAGCACTACTAATCAGAGAGGGTATCACAGCTACAGAAGCTTCCATTGTCGAGGAAGATCTGCCTACCGAGTCAGTATGGATGGAAATTAGGAACAGTAAGGGAGCAGTCACCTCTTTAGGGGTTTACTACAGGCCCCCCCAATAGCAGCAGGGAGATGGAAGAAAGCATAGGTCGGCAGATTTTGGAAAAGTGTGGACGTAGTATGGTTGTTGTAATGGGTGACTTTAACTTTCCCAATATTGATTGGAACCTCCTTCGAGCAGAAGATTTGAGTGGAGCTGTTTTTGTAAGGTGTGTTCAGGAGGGTTTCCTAACTCAGTACGTTGACAGGCCAACAAGGGGAGAGGCCATTCTAGACTTAGTGCTTGGAAACGAGCCGGGGCAGGTATCAGATCTTGTGGTGGAAGAGCATTTTGATGATAGTGACCACAACTGCCTCACATTCTACATAGCTATGGAGAAGGAGAGGATTAGGCAAAAGGGGAGGATATTTAATTGGGGAAGAGGAAACTATGATGCGATTAGACATGAGTTAGGAAGCATGGATTGGGAGCAATTGTTCCATGGTAAAGGCACTATAAACATGTGGAGACTGTTTAAGAAATACTTGTTGCAAGTGATGAATAAATATGTCCCTCTGAGACAGGCAAGAAGTGGTAAGATAAAGGAACCTTGGATGACAAGAGCAGTGGAGCTTCTCGTCAAAAGGAAAAAGGTAGCCTACATAAGGTGAAGGAAGCTAGGGTCAAGCTCAGCTCTACAGGATTACAGGCAGGCGAGGAAGGAGCTTAAAAATGGTCTGAGGAGAGCCAGGAGGGGGCACGAGAAAGACTTGGCAGAAAGGATTAGGGAGAACACAAAGGCATTTTACACTTATGTGAGGAATAAGAGAATGGTCAAAGAAAGAGTAGCGCCAATCAAGGATAGCATAGGGAATTTGTTTGTGGAGTCTGAGGAGGTAGGGGAAGCCCTAAATGAGTTTTTTGCTTCTGTCTTTACGAAAGAAATGAACTTTGTAGTGAATGAAACCTTTGAAGAGCAGGTGTGCATGCTGAAATGGATAGAGATGGAGGAAGCTGGTGTGCTAAAAATTTTGTCAAACATTAAGATTGACAAGTCGCCAGGCCGGAACCAGATTTGTCCTCGGCTGCTTTGGGAAATGAGAAATGCAATTGCTTAACCACTTGCGAAAATCTTTTCATCCTCGATCTCCACTGGAGTCATACCTGAGGACTGGAGAGAGGCAAATGTAATCCCTCTCTTCAAGAAAGGAAATAGGGAAATCCCCGGCAATTACAGACCAGTCAGTCTCATGTCTGTCGTCTGCAAGATGTTAGAAAGGATTCTGAGGGATAGGATTTATGACCATCTGGAAGAGCATGGCTTGATTAAATACAGTCAACACGGCTTTGTGAGGGGCAGGTCATGCCTCACAAACCTTATCGAGTTCTTTGAGGATGTGACTAGAAAAGCTGATGAGGTTCGAGCTGTGGATGTGGTGTATATGGACTTCAGCAAGGCATTTGATAAGGTTCCCCATGGTAGGCTCATTCAGAAGGTCAGGAGGAATGGGATTCAGGGGAACATAGCTGTCTGGATACAGAATTGGCTGGCCAACAGAAAACAGCGAGTGGTAGTAGAAGGAAAATATTCTGCCTGGAAGTCAGTGGTGAGTGGTGTTCCACAGGGCTCTGTCCTTGGGCCTCTATTGTTTGTAATTTTTATTAATGACTTGGATGAGGGGATTTAAGGATGGGTCAGCAAGTTTGCAGATGACACAAAGGTTGGAGGTGTCGTTAACAGTATAGAGGGCTGTTGTAGGCTGCAGCGGGACATTGACAGGATGCAGAGATGGGCTGAGAGGTGGCATATGGAGTTCAACCTGGATAAATGCGAGGTGATGCATTTTGGAAGGTCGAATTTGAAAGCTGAGTACAAGATTAAGGATAGGATTCTTGGCAGTGTGGAGTAACAGAGGGATCTTGGGGTGCAGGTACATAGATCCCTTAAAATGGCCACCCAAGTGGACAGGGTTGTTAAGAAAGCATATGGTGTTTTGGCTTTCATTAACAGGGGGATTGAGTTTAAGAGTCGTGAGATCTTGTTGCAGCTCTATAAAACTTTGGTTAGACCGCACTTGGAATACTGCGTCCAGTTCTGGTCGCCCTATTATAGGAAAGATGTGGATGCTTTGGAGAGGGTTCAGAGGAGATTTACCAGGATGCTGCCTGGACTGGAGGGCTTATTTTATGAAGAGGGGTTGACTGAGCTCGGACTTTTTTCATTGGAGAAAAGGAGGAGGAGAGGGGACCTAATTGAGGTATAAAAGGTAATGAGAGGCATAGATAGAGTTGATAGCCAAAGACTATTTCCCAGGGCAGAGATGACTAACACGAAGGGTCATAGTTTTAAGCTGGTTGGAGGAAAGTATAGAGGGGATGTCAGAGGCGGGTTCTTTACACAGAGAGTTGTGAGAGCATGGAATGTGTTGCCAGTAGCAGTTGTGGAGGCAGGGTCATTGGGGACACTTAAGAGACTCCTGGACATGCATATGGTCACAGAAATGTAAGGGTGCATACATGAGGATCAGTGGTCGGCACAACATCGTGGGCTGAAGGGCCTGTTCTGTGCTGTACTGTTCTATGTTCTATGTTCTGATGTAAGTGTTCATAAAGGAAGAATACAAAAGGATTCAGGAAAGAGGCAGTAAATGGGATTAGAATAGATTCCATTAATCAGTTAGAATGCGGAATCCTAAACTAATTGTTGCTGAAATAGGAAGCAAAGATTGGTTTAAAAGGGAACAGCATAGTTTCTTGGAAAAGAGAAATATCACAGTATACCAGGAGGAACATTTTTGATCATGAAAGAGAAAAAAGCACTGGCACAGTTTCTGAGTTAATTTTGAACTGAACATTTTACTATTCTGTATCAGTGCGAGAGAGCCAGATTTCTCACTAAGGTTGATGCAGTGACATTGACCTTTGATGTGATAAAATAGACACTAGACAATAGACAATATGTCTAAGACCAGAGAGTAGATGTTCCTGCTCACTCCCATGTGCCGCTGCCTGTAAGAGTGGCTGTTTGTACAATTTAGTTTGTCACCATAAAGAGAGAGCAATGCACTGAACACGTGTGGAATTTCAGCAAAAGGTAACAACACTCCCCATCAGTTAATAGATAACCATGTAATATTGATCTGTGCGGATTGGAAAAGCTGCATCTTGGATGAGTTTTGCAGTGGAGGTGCTGCGTCTGGCTTGTTGTGTTACCGCTCATTATTACCATTCAGCAATTCTTGTTGAAAGGGCACAAATTGATGTCAAGTGAGAACAAGGTTGGATTTGTTTGTGATTTCATTGCAGCCCCGAGCCTACAAACAATCACTGGTTCACTCATGAGAAGTGGCCCATAGACACTTTGCTCTGCAATTACAGAACAAAGTTGAAAATGTCAGTTCTCACTGCAAAGCTCAACCATTGTTTTTCTTTTCCCTGAGTAGGTGAACAATGTCAACTTCCAAAATCTCACCCGTGAAGAAGCAGTGCTGCTCATGTTAGATATCCCCAAAGGAGAGCTGGTGGAAATTAAAGCTCAGAGGAAGGAAGGCAGTAAGTACTTCTAGATTTGTATATGTTTCAAATTTTTCGGCTGATCATTCATCCATCCTCTGCTGAAGACTGATCAAAATACGAATATAAATTCTCAGACTCTTTCCAGTACCTCACCCAAAGTAAGTAATTGTCATGTGTGAACTCAGTTCAAGAGTTTCATTTGACCAGTGAGGGCATTAACATAGTGGATGATGCTGTCCTTACTCTGTGTCCGTACCCAGTTTTAGCACCTCCATTGCCAAACTCAGTGGATAATGATCAAAAATAAGAACTTGCTGAGGTTCCCTCCTTATCCCCAAACCATCGTGCTCCCTTACTATTGCTTAAACTGAGATTAACTGTGTTGATACAGTATCTGTTATACATCTTTTAAAACCCCAATACCATGGCTGTTTGATCAGCAGGATACCTAATACATGTGAAAAACTCATCTCCATGTTTAGCAGTCTCAAAACTAAACTACTAATTAAGATACATCTGCAGAACTTGTGTGTACTTGATAGAGAGTGGATGCTTGCTCTTCCTGTGGAATCACACCTGAACTACCAGAGCAGAGAACGTAAGGTGTAGCCCCAGGTGCCCACAGAGATCTCTCAGGTTTTAAACATCTAAATCTGTGGATGCAGTTTAGCATTGATGGTAGAATGATCTGGGAAGACACCCAGCCCCAAGTGTCATACCTACGACCCATACTCTAATGAGCTGGGTAGGTTCATCAATTATCATCAATGCCTGTAGACCTGTCTAGATTACCATGTCTGCCACAGAGGGTTCCATACCTGCCTCCCCAGATGTGCCATGTTTGATATTGCTCCCAAAAAAACCTAATCTACTTCTCATTAATTACTCTTACCCTATCTTGTATGAAGATAGTCACAAATGAGCCTTCAAACAAACAATAGGAGTGGATATTCAGAAGAAAGTTTAAAGACATTGGAAATACACAACAGGTGACTGCTAGTTTAGAGTTTGGGTGTATCCTATCACCAGGACTGTCCTACTCTTTGCATCTGATTGACCTTCTCAGTATTGCTCACAGATTGGAATGCAGTTTGGATGTTAAATTTGTCCAATCCTTTTAATGTCACTGTTCAGATCAGCTGTGGTGGGTAAATGTCACATGGAGCTGGTTACAGAGAGGAGTTTCTATTCCTTCATACCTGGAATAAACCACAGATCATGGCCTTATGAAAGACTGGGTCACCAAGTTCAAAAAAAAAACAATAGGATAAGTTTCAGCTTCCGTTTTTTTTGTGCTTTGACACTTGAAGTTTGACACATCTGAAGTATGAGTAATAGGCATTAGACTAAAAGCTTTTAGATATAGTAATAAAGAATAAATTTAGTTTAAATATGAGCATTAATATTGACAATAGAGGAATGTAAGTTATTTGAAACATTGTTTATAAATGCAAAATTATATATTAGTCCCATCCTTTTCAGTTTATCAAAAGATGATCAACTCAAATGTCGGAGACTCCTTCTATGTACGAACGCACTTTGACCATGAGGTAGAAGGAATACAGGAACTAAGCTTCAGGAGAGGTGAGGTTTTCCGAGTTGTCGACACCATGCACAAAGGAAAGTTAGGAGCATGGTATGCCGTGAGAATTGGCCGAGACTTCAAGGAACAGGACAAAGGCACCATCCCCAGCAAGAACAGGTCAGTCATCTGACTGGGATTCTGTAAAGTGAGGTCGCTAAGGGATGGAGTTATTTCAATCTGCCTCAGGATTGACAAGTAATTCCTTCTAACAAAATTGTTTATCAGTTGCACCAAGTTAATGAATCTTGCACACCTTGGCTCTTCAATGTGCTGACTCATTAATTACAATGATACCATCTTACCCGCTACCTTGGCTAAGATGAACAAACTCAGGATGAGCCAGAAATTCAACCCGGGCCCTTTTATGCTGTAAATACACTGTGAATCAATTTTAATTAAATTAATTCCCCATTCCCACAGTAATTTTCTCCAGGAATCTTTGCACAGCAGGGAGCTATAGGTTGCGGTAAGCTAATAATATAAACTGCAGATCAATTCGGGATGATCTTCGCCTGCAACTTTTATATATTGTTGTGGTTCTGTTCGCCGAGCTGGAAATTTTTGTTGCAAACGTTTCGTCCCCTGTCTAGGTGACATCCTCAGTGCTTGGGAGCCTCCTGTGAAGCGCTTCTGTGGTGTTTCCTCCGGCATTTATAGTGGCCTGTCCCTGCCACTTCCGGTTGTCAGTTTCAGCTGTACGTTGTAGTGGCCGGTATATTGGGTCCAGGTCGATGTGTTTGTTGATGGAGTTTGTGGATGAGTGCCATGCTTCTAGGAATTCCCTGGCTGTTCTTTGTTTGGCTTGCCCTATAATGGTAGCGTTGTCCCAGTCGAATTCATGTTGCTTGTCATCTGCATGCGTGGCTACTAAGGATAGCTGGTCATGTCGTTTCGTGGCTAGTTGATGTTCATGGATGCGGATTGTTAGCTGTCTTCCTGTTTGTCTGATATAGTGTTTTGTGCAGTCCTTGCATGGGATTTTGTACACTACATTAGTCTTGCTCATGCTGGGTATCAGGTCCTTCGTTCTGGTGAGTTGTTGTCTGAGGGTGGCTGTTGGTTTGTGTGCTGTTATAAGTCCTAGTGGTCGCAGTAGTCTGGCTGTCAGTTCTGAAATGCTCCTGATGTATGGTAGTGTGGCTAGTCCTTTGGGTTGTGGCATGTCCTCGTTCCGTTGTTTTCTCTTAGGCATCTGTTGATGAAATTGCGCGGGTATCCGTTTTTGGCGAATACCTTGTATAGGTGTTCCTCTTCCTCTTTTTGCAGTTCTGGTGTGCTGCAGTAAGTTGTGGCCCTTTTGAACAGTGTCTTGATGCAACTTCGTTTGTGTGTGTTGGGGTGGTTGCTTTCATAGTTCAGGACTTGGTCTGTGTGTGTGGCTTTCCTGTATACCTTTGTGGTGAATTCTCCGTTCGGTGTTCTCTGTACCATCACGTCTAGGAATGGGAGTTGGTTATCCTTTTCTTCTTCTCTCGTGAATCGGATTCCTGTGAGTGTGGCGTTGATGATCCGGTGTGTTTTCTCTATTTCTGTGTTTTTAATGATTACAAAGGTGTCATCAACATATCTGACCCAGAGTTTGGGTTGAATTTGTGGTAAGACTGTTTGTTCTAACCTTTGCATTACTGCTTCTGCTATGAGTCCAGAGATTGGTGAGCCCATGGGTGTTCCATTTATTTGTTCGTATATCTGGTTGTTGAATGTGAAGTATGTTGTGAGGCACAAGTCCAGTAGTTTAAGTATGCCGTCTTTGTTGATAGGTTCAATGTCCTGTTGTCTGTTCTGTATGTCCAGCAGGTTGGCTATTGTTTCTCTGGCTAGGATTTTGTCAATAGAGGTGAACAGTGCCGTTACGTCGAATGAGACCATAGTTGGAAGGCGACAGGTAAATGTGGGTAGGGGGTGATGTGATGAGTGGGTGTGGAGGGTGGAGCGGATAGGTGAGAAGGAAGATGGACAGACTGGACGGTACAAGAGGGCATTGCTGCGTTGGAGGGTTGGATCTGGGATAAGGTGGGAGGGAAGGGAAGTAAGGAAACTGGTGAAATCAACATTGATGCCGTGTGGTTGGGGGGTCCCAAGGTAGAGCTCTGGCATTATTCCTCCAGGTGGCTAGGATTTGGCGGTGGAGGAGGCCCAGGACTTGCATGTCCTTGGTAGAGTGGGAGGGGAGTTGAAGCGGTCAACCATAGTGCAGTGGGGTTATTTGGTGTATGTATCTCTGGGAAACATGCACCAAACAATCCCACTGCACTGTGTCCCACACCACCTGGAAGAAGAATGCCTCATCTTCCATATTGGGACACTCCAACTACATGGCATCAATGTTGATTTCACCAATTTCCTCAACTCCCCTCCTCCCACCTCATCCCAGGTCCAACCCACCAACTCAGCACCGCCCTCTTGTACTGACCCACGCATCCATCTTCCTTCCCATCTATCTGCTCCACCCTCCGCTCTGACCATTCACCATCAACCCCCACTTGCGTGTACCTATCGTCTTCCAAATGACCTTCACCCAGCCCCACCCCCTCCTATTTATCTCTCAGCCCCCCCCCCCCTCGCCCCCACATTCTTGATGAAGGGCTTATGCTTGAAGCGGCGACTCTCCTGCTCTTTGGATGCTGCCTGACCTGCTGTGCTTTCCACATTTTTTGACTTTGATCTCCAGCATCTGCAGTACTCACTTTCTCCTCAGAATTAGTGAGTCAAAAGATGAATTACTCATTGAAGATTTCCCAGCCTCTGATATGCTCTTGTAGCCACAATGTTTAAATGGCTGGTCCAGTTCAGGTTCTGGTCAGTCATAACCTTCAGGATTATAAATCCAGGCTCCTGGATTATCAGCGTAACACACGACGGTATTGTAGCCTTGTGCAAAGCAATTGGCCCATGTTGCTTTTACTTATGGGATGATTAACTGTGTAATGACAGGGGTTGGTTAATTCACTTGGTTGGATGGCTGGTTTGCAATGCAGAGAGATCCATGGGTTCAATTCCTGTAATGGTCTGACAGTCTCAACTGTGCCCCTCACCTGAGGCATGGTGGCCCTCAAGTTAAAATCCCTACCAATCATCTCTGTCTAATGAGTGAGCAGCCTCATGGCCGTCTGGGACTATGGTGACTTCACTGTGTTTCCATAATTTTATGTCAATTTTGTGTTCTTTATTTCCTAACAGGGCTGAACAAATTGCCAAAGCTGAAATTACTCAGAAAGCTTCATCCAGTTCATCAAGTGGAGCACGGGCAGAATTCTGGAAAATGCGTGGCCTGAGAGGTGCAAAGAAAAACATAAGGAAGAGCAGAGATGACCTTTCCGCCTTGACTATTCAGGGCAAATATCCCCCCTATGAAAGGGTCATTCTGAGAGAAGGTACAAACATACAGAGTGTTACTGGAACAAGGTCTAAGATTTTTTTTACATGACTTGGCAAGTGTCAAGAGTTAACTGTGGGGGATTCAATCTTTTAAAAGAACCATAAAGCCCAATGATGCATGAGCTTCAGAGACCTCCTGCTGAAAAAGTGTGGAGATGGAGCAGGAGAGAGAAAAGAGAGAGTGTGTGCTTCTGAGAGAGACACACAGATACACTGAGAGCAGAAAGAGGAGGAACTAAATTCAAGAGCAGGAGAGAGACACAAAGACAAATGTAAAGGGATAGCAATAGATAGCAGAGAATAGAAATGGAAAAGACATTGCAAGAGAGACATGCAGAGAAAGGTAGGGAAAAGGAAGAAAGGGTATTGAGAGTTATAAAGTGTGTAAATTATGAATTTCACAGTGAGAAAGGATTTGGAAATCTATTACAACCAACATATCTAATTCCTTGGAGGCAACAGGACAAGATGGAACAACGTTATTTAATGTAGGAACATAGGAGCAAGAGAAAGTCATTCAGCCCCTCAAACGTTATGGGGATAAGGCAAGAACAGGATACTGATTGAGGATGATCATGGCTGATCATAATGAATGGTGGTGCTGGCTCGAAGGGCAGAATGACCTACTCCTGAACCTATTGTCTATCGTGTATCTATTGTGTACTCCATATTCCAGATGATCACTGATCAACAACCTCAATACTGTTTTCCCACACTATACCATATTCTAATCTCTGGATGTCATTAGTAACTAGACATCAAGCAATCTCTATCTTGAGCTTGCTCAATGACTGAGCTTCCTCAGACCTCAAGAACACAGAATTCCGAAAATTCACCACCTTCTGGCTCTGAGTGGAGAAATCCTCCTCAACTCAGTCTGAAATGACCAGCCCCTCATTCTGAGACTGTGTCCCTTGGTTGTAGACACCCAGCCAGTGAAAACATTCCTTTTACATCTACCATGTCTATACTGTTGAGAATTTTGTAAGTTTTAATAAAGTCATTTCTCATTCATCTAACCTGTAGAGAACATACCTTCTCAGGAATTAGGTTTGGTGAACCTCAACTCCATTCTCTCAATGGCAAGTCTATCCTTTCTTTGGTAAAGGAACAAAAATCATAGTACTCCAGGTACTCTCACCTGGATTCTATGCAACTGATGCAAGACATCTTCACTTTTGTATTCAAATTCTCTGATGCTAATGGCCAGCATTGTGTTTGCCTTCCTAAAGAAAAGCATATGGGATCCCTAGCTTTATAACTAGATAGATTTTGGTGTACACAAGCAAGGAAACTTTTTAAAATCCATGGTCAGGTCTCATCTATTCAATTCTGGGTACTACAGTTTAAAGAAAAAGGCCTTAGAAGGGGTTCAGAGGAGATTTACCACAATAAGAGAGGAGGGACTTAAACTATGTGAAGAGACTAAAGAAGCTGGGATTATTCTTACTACAGAAAGTTTAAGGGAAAATTTGGTAGAGATTTTCAAAATCTTGAAGTATTTATTAGTAATTTACTAAAATTACTTGAATGGTTGCCAACCCAACAACACAGATTTTACAAAATTGACAAAAACAGAGGGGAGGCGAAAGTGAGGATTGCAGATGCTGGAGATCAGCGTCAAGATTAGAGTGGTGCTGGGAAAGCACAGCAGGTCAGGCAGCATCCGAGGAGCAGGAAAATCGACATTTCAGGCAGGAGCCCTTCATGAGGAACGGGGTTTTATAAAAAGAGAGGGGAGATGAGCATTTGTTTCCACAGTATATTGTGATGATCTGTAATACACTCCCCCTGTAAGAGTGATGGAAGCAGACTCAATAGAACATAGAAGCAGGAGGAGACTGTTCAGCTCTTCAACCTGACTTCCCCATTCTAGATCACTGTAAATGATCTATGTCAATGCCAGTTTTCCATGCTATTCTTAACATCCTTCTTTCAACTATTCTGTCTATCCAATTAGAATTTTGTAAGCTTAGAACTTTGTAAAAAGAATTGAATAAATACCTTAAAATGAAAATTCTGTATGTCTCAGAACAATAGCAAGGTACATGGAAGAAATTGGATCTCTCAGTGGAGGGTGGCTCAGAGGTTAGCACTGTTGCTTCACAGCACTGGAAACCCAGGTTTGAGTCCACCTTTGGGCAACTCTCTGTGTGGAGTTTGCACATTTGCCCTGTATCTGCATGATTTCCTCCCATAGCCCAAAAATGTGCAGGTTAGGTGGATTGGCTATGGGAAAACGCAGGGTTAGAAGGATAAGGTAGGGATCTGGGTCTTGGTGGGATATTCTTTGGAGGGTCAGTATGAGCTGAATGGCTTGCTTCCACACTGTAGGGATTCCATGATTTTATCTCTGGCATACGCATAATCATCCAAATGGCCTCTTTCTCTTCTGTATGTATTCATGTATACAATACCAGATGAAGTCCCTTGACAATATTAACCCCTTGACAGTATCAGTTCTCTGGCAGTCTTAAATGCCCAATAGATCAGGTATTTGATAGCATCAAGTCCTCTACAGTCTCAGATTTGTGACAACTTTAGTGCTCACAATCTATTTGGCCTCTCTATATATATATAGTTCTGTGTGATCCTCAAAATGTATTTCCTTTGACATTGAAATTTGGTTGGTGCAGGGGCAGAAACCTGGAAATCGAAACAGCTCATATGGAAATTACATTTGGGGTTGTTGTATATCGAACCAATGATGATAACATCAGTTCGTGTATTCGCTGATTCACCAATTAAGTTTCTCTTGATAATTTATCTATCTTCATCCATCATGGATCATGCCAGTGACTTGAACTCCTACTCTAGTACAGTACTGAGGGAATACTACACTGCTGGATGATTTATTTGGAAGGTTTAACAGACCACACCTGTACTTTGGTGGATGCAGAACATCCTGTAGCTCAATTCATAGAAGAGAAATGGAGTTCTCCAGATGTTCTAACCAAATACTCATCCATAAAATGTTACTAAATCAGGGGATTTTTCTCATTTCTGTAGAGACCTTATTGTGCATAAACTAGCTGCCATACAAATACCATTTTTAAAAGTGTTCAATTGATTATGAAGTCTTTTGCGATATCCTAAAGTTGTGGAAAATTCTATACAAAATACAGGTTTTTTTTCTAATCACATCTCTTTGAAATGTCTGACAGCCTTTGAATATAACAAATTCATTATAATGCACTATCATGTTATTGTGGGCAAATGCTACCTCCATTTTGTGCAAACAGCTATTGGTTGAATGTCTAGTTAATGTACTTTAGGTGGTATTGGATGAGGAAGGCCAGGGTCTAGAGAACTCTACGCTTTTCTTTGAATAGCATCGTGAGGTCTTAAACATCCACCTGAGGCACTGAAGCAATCAGCCAGGGCTTCCAGTTTAACATACCATCTCAAGTACAGAGTTGATATGAACAAGAATCTGGGTTGCCTCATTTTGGTGCAGACAAAACTAAACTGTGGTGAACACCAATTCTAAACGGCTATTATATTCACTAAACAAAGATGTTTTTTTTTTCTGAAGTGCAAAACATTATATTATTTATTAATCGATATTGCTTTTGCTTTAATAAACAAATGTCTTTGTTACAGCCCCTTATAAAAGGCCTGTTGTGATTCTTGGACCAATTTCTGACATTGCTACTCAGAGACTGGCCAGCGATCTGCCTGACCAGTTCGAACTTGCCCGTGAGTATTCATGGTACTCTGGCTTCAGTCATATGGCAAAAGAGGTACTTTTAGTCAGCGGTGGGTTGGTTGGTTTTAGGGCACGAGCTCAGTTGGATAGGTGCAATCTTGCATTTACACCTTCATGTTCATTCAGGTGTTCACCAATCCCAGAACCATGAGATGAGAAAAAAAAGTGTTAGTTATTTGAAAATTAACCAATAATTGGGATTGTACAATCAAAAAGGCACTCCCTGCCCAAGGGAGACTTTTGCTAGTCATGTCTCTCTCTCTCTCTCTCTCTCTCATTTGACAAACATAGAAACTAGCAGATAGGAAAAAATAAACAATTTTATTAACCCTTTCTCAAATCCTGATCCTGGAGCAGAATGATTAGATGCTTATTTTCTTCCTGTAACCATGTAATTACCTGAAAGAGGAAATAAACAGAGATAAAATACTAGAGAGCCACAAAGGGGGAAAAAACTGGGAAATTCATCTCCAATCCCCTTAGGTAATCAAAATAAGTCTGTGGCATCACATTAGCCATGCTTATGGGAATTGGTAAATTGCGAACCTTTTATAAAATGTGACATCTGTTGTAATGTAAATCATCTTCTGTATCCAGACAGAGTATCAGCAAACATCTGACAAGCTGACAATGTAGGTTTACTGCTCTCTGGGAAAGGAGGGGCTACTCAACATTGACCTTATTCTCAGCCTTGCAAAGTTTAAATGCACAATCTCTGGTTTTCCCCAATCTTTCAAGCAGAAATAATCAATCAAGGATATACAATGCTGCCCCTTTGTTACTTTATACACTCTTATCAGGTCACCTGTAAGTCAATCTAATCTATAAATCTCCATAACAGTAATTTATGATTTTTCAGATGAGATTTATTCACATGCCTCTCAGAATTTTTACCAAAACTGCCGTGCCACTCACCGTGCGAGAGAAACAGAACTGAACTCAGTGCCCTCAATATAATGTAACCAATGACCTGGACAAGGAAAGAATGGTATCCTTCAATGTGTATTGAATGGTTCTATTATAACCTAGGACTCTGCTTTATTTGGCTGTGACTTCTCTGTATTGGTTATGAACCCAGAGTGATCTGCACACAATATCCATACCCTTTTCTAAAAGAAGTGCAACATATTGTAGATGCTGTAAATTTGAAATAAAAATGCTGGAAATATCAGAACGTCTGGCAGCATCTGTGATGAGAGAAAAAGTGTTCACATTTCATATCATTACTTTGTCCTTTAGATAACTTATTTTCTTCCTTGACTACTTTCAGTATTCCTCATAAATGGTAATAAGCATATTTAGTATTCATCTTCCCTACTTATTCCCCACTGAAATTGTCTACTTTTAATGCCATTTGCCTCTCCATATCTCCAGTGCATCTCCATATCTTTGCAAGAGACTATTGCCTTTACAATAGTTTGCTGACTTTACAGACCGAAAATTAAGATATTCCTCAGTGAGAGTGTTTTCAATTTGTGCATGACAAACGTGCTTCAATTTGAAAAATAAAGACCCTTTCCCAAGGTAACCTAATGTGTTTATCATCTTGGCTAAAGTTTATTGTTTGATTATTTTCAAACATATCCTGAACTATACAGCTATGAAATAACAAAGTATAATGCTTTCTTGCATTTACATATACTAACATCACATCCTCAGGATGTCCTGAAGCATGACATGTTCAGTTAGTTAGATTCCAAATGTAGTCAGGTTTTCAAGGAGGCTGATGTGGTTGCCAAACTGTATGCAAAAAGATCCAACAGTAGCTTTTAAGATCAACGACCAGGTTATCTATTTACATTCATCATTGCGTTATGATTGACATGGATATTCTGAGTTCTCACTAATCTTGACAATCTGTCCATTCTAGAAATGGTACAGAGGAATTCTGAAGAAGTAGGATCATCCTCTGTCATCAAACTTGAAACTGTACGGCTAATTGCTCAAAAGGTGAGATGAGCTTGGTTGATTTTGTAATGGTTAATCGTTGTTTGTTCAAATTTTTAACAAGCAAATAATAGCTCTTTAGGTTAATTTGGCACATTTGGACCAATACAGACCAGGAAAATCCCAGGTTTAGCATCTGACCTGGGTTCATTGATCTTCATCCTGGCAGTGGTTGGGATATTGCTTCAGAGTTAGAAAGGGAGCAAAATGCAACACAGTAATCAATCCATTATACACAAATGTGGACATTAATAAGCACAAAGATAAATATTTGCTCTTGTGAAGGAGCCCATTACAAGGGAACATAAGGTCACATTCAAGCGAGGCTGTTCAGCAGTGACAAGTTCTTCACACAATGCGTCATGGAAATATGGTACTGTCCCTCAAAATCACTGTTAAGACTAAGGGAGTGGAGACATTTAGAAATTCAAAACCTTAATTCTTTAATTTTTGCTAGGCAGGCATATTAAAGATTTCAGAAGCAAGTCAAGGGGTTGGAGTTCAGTCACGTCTATTTGAATGGTGGACCAGACTCGAAGGGTGACAGTATTGCCTAAGGTTGAATACTTTGTTATGCTGACTATGCTCACATTTACATTAGAGCCACAGACACTGGAGGGTCATCAATGCACATGGAAGTGGAGCCTGTCAAGGATTTAGGAGAGAGAAGGAGCGGGAGAATAATAATTAATTAAATAGACCAATTTATTGACCAAATAGACAAAGTATTGGAGTGACTCTCAATGAGAAATATAATTTCAATTCAATTCACAGAACAAACATGGCCTGCTGGATATCACGCCTTCCGCCATAGAGCGACTAAATTACGTCAAGTGGTACCCGATTGTGGTATTCTTTAATCCAGAGAACAAACAGGAAGTGAAAGCCATGAGGCAGCACCTCTACCCTCAGTCAAGGAAAAGCTCCAAGAGTCTCTACAATCAAGCTGTAAAGCTGAGGAAATACTGGTCTCACCTCTTTACAGGTAAACACTTCTGCTTCCAGTACATGAGATATTTTGGTGACATCATTTCTCAACAGCTTCCCAACAATGATTATTATTGATTTATTGTTGCATTTTGTTACCTTAGCTCTGAAATGGTTTGGATAAAAATGCCTCAAAAAGTTTCTATAAAAATGCCTCTGAACACATTTCACAGAATGTGGTGACTGGATTTATCAAATCTGTGTTAATAAGACTTCCATCTTGAGACTTGATTTATCTCATTAGCAAAATACTGCAGCCAAATGCCCTGCCATTGCTGTCTACAGTAATTGCATTTAATTTAGTGCGCTTCAGGAAGTCAGACAATTACACGAGGAAGAATGGATGTGCTGATAGGGTTGGATTAAGGCTGGGTGGAGGCTTACATGACGCATAAAGCAGCTGGGCCAAATGGTCTGTTTCCCAGGTAATCCCTGCAATTTAGACTTTCAGATTATGTATCAAGGGATTCCCAACAGTTTTGAGGAATTGAACTGACCAGAGGCATCTGCAGGAGATGAGGGGAGGCCAGCAGCTTGCATCTGGAATGGTTAATTAAACTCAGTAGACCCCACCCACCTCTACAAACTTTATATATTTTCCAACCAACCTGCTCAAAGATGTTCTTACACACCGATGGAGCTGGTGGGACTTGAACTCAGGTCTCCTGGCCCTCTCAGAGACGACATGAGCATGATTCTGGCTCCTATTTAGCCAATTTCAGCAAAATTGAAAAAGCTGATGACAATGTTCTTTTTCTTTTGCTGACAAGTTGCAGATTGAAGTGTTAAAGCAGCTGAACTCATACTCAGTCTCCAACATGTGAAAAGGGAGAATTAATTCCAACATCCTTGTTAACATCAGATGCTAGATTTTACTTCATCTGCTGATGGGGCTGAGGAGTGAGGGGCTTTGTTAAATTCAACGTGCAGCCTGCCCACTGCCAGCCTGCCTGTGCCCCATTGCAATTTTACCAAGGTTGGGCAACATCCACCTCCCAGCCCTGCCAGTGGATGAACTGAGACCACTAAATAGTCAATTGATTCCTACTTAAGGGCCTAATCCCACTGCTATGAGGAATTAACAAAAGGTTGGAGAGGCCCAACACAGTCTGGCCAGGCTGGCAATGGACACAGTTATCCATTCCTGGGCTCATTGAAGGGACTTCACAAGGTTTGACCCCAGATTGCCTTTCCCCAAATTGGCTTCTCAAACTCTCGTGCCCCCACCTACTTTATTTTCTGCCTTGGGACCCTTCAACCACATGGTATCAACATTGATTTCGCTAGTTTCCAAATCTCCCCTCACCCACCTCATGCCAGAACCAACCTTCCATCTCGGCACTGCCCTGTTGAACTGTCCTACCCGTCCATCTTCCTTCCCACCATCCACTCCACCTTCCCCCACTGACCTATCACAATTACCCCCTACCTATACCCACCTATTGCCTTCCCACCTACCATTCCCCCAGTCCTAGCCCCCTATTTATCTCTTATCCCCCTTTCCCCTTCCACGTTCATGATGAAGGGCTTATGTCTGAAATGTCGACTCTTCTGCTCCTCGGATACAGCCTGACCTGCTGTGCTTTTCCAGTGCCACCCTTTTCAACTCTGACCGTCCAGCATCAGCAGTCCTCACTTTCACCCAGTGAGATCTCCAAATCTTGATTTAACATTGCATGTCTGTCCTGAAGCACTGGAGTATTTTTGTTGACCTTTGGTTGGCAGCTCTCTGAGGTTGGATGTCTGCCCTGATGGTTGGAAACTCTGCCTCCTGCGCAGCAGTAATGGCTGTGAGCTATTAGGTGTTCCCATTGATGATTTCCTTCCTGTCCTTTTAACCAGGGGATAGCAAGTTTGGTGCGCCATGTAATTCAGCCCCATATATTTCAGGCAATTACATTTATTCATCTATGATAACTGAAGAAGCATCAGTTATGAGCAGGGATGATGGATTTTCTGTAGTTGTGTCTCTTTGAACACAGTTCTCATAGAAGAGTTTACAGAGATATAAAAAGATATATGACTGGATAGAGATATGTTAGGCCATGGCGGAGATGAGAGCACATGTTCAAGGCTGGGAATTGCAGTTTTTGAACTGATGTCTTTCTTCATATAAAGAGTGATTTTCAGGCTCAATGGGCTGGATAGGCTACCATTGCTCATATACTCCTCTGTGTTTCTCTATGTTTCTATTAACAGTTGTAACAGGTTAGCAGGGCTGGTTTTAGGGTGTTTGAGAAACAGTTGCTTTTATCGAAGAATGAGATACCTGTTTTACCTGCAGATTCGCAGATTGTCCCAGACGCACCTCAAATACATGAAGGTCCAACTTGATGCAGACAATGTGGTCAGTCCATCTATTGGCCAGCTTCCAATCTGCTTAACACTCTCCACAGCAAAACTGCACTAATGCACTGCAGTGAATTTACATTGCTGTTTTCCTTTATTCCTATAATTATTAGGCAGCGACTAGTCACAGCCACATCCCTCATAATGGGTTTGTCAACTAAAATGCAAAGGACTGTTTTATGACATTCTGTTGACAGCCTCCTTAGCAATGAATGTGGATGAGACTTGTCTTGGTTACAGTGCTACAACCATTACTCTGGCAGATGATAACCTCTCTCTCCTTTACCAAGTGACTTCTACAGAGCCATTCAACATTTGTGCAAATTCCTAGTTTGTTCCTATTCAAATACAAGTCCAAGCAGAGCTGTGAACCAATCTGAATAGCTTTTTGGATGAGTACATTCTTCTATTTTATGTACTTTATTCACAGGTACAATAAATCTGAATTCTGGTTCTAGTGCCTGGTATGAAGCTTTGAAAGCAACAATTAAGGAGCAGCAGACTCAGGCTGTGTGGTTTCCTGAAGAAAAAGTAATTATATTTTCTTTTGAATATTCCAGTCGAGTTATTCCATGCAACAAACTCCAAATGTTATCAGCTTACAGTATGTTCCCACCTCATGTGGAGGGTGTCATTGAAGATGGCTTATCATTAGCTTCTCAATGAGTCAGGCAGTAAGTACACCACCTGAAGAGATACTGAGCCAAAAATGATTAGAAAGGTCTGAGATTTTGTTCTGAGTGAGTTGACCTCCTGGTGTCCTGGTGAAAAATCCTCTCTCAAACAGCATTGTCAAATTGGAGCTAGTTTATGGGGATTCTTTTGCAAACAATTTTGTTGTTAATCTGTCAAATAAATATTGTTGTAACACACTTAATCCACTCCATTTTATGGTATACAGCCTCCAATGCTGTCGGCCTTAGAATGGGTGAGGCTGGTGATTAAGTATTGCTTGTAGGAGCAGCAGTGTAATGAAAAATAATGGAGCTATGAGGATGAAATTTTGCCACATTGCTAAGGCAAATCTGAGTACTTATTTAGATCTTTGTATTAAATTAATGGAGAAGTGTCTGTGATAAGATCAATAGTAAGTAGCAGGTTAAACAGGACAATAGGAACATTTATGTATACTTGTACTTTTCACAACGATTAGACATCTCAAAGCAATTTATAGCCAATACAGTATTGTTGTAATGTAGGAAACATGGCAACCAATTTGTGCACAAAAAACTCCCACACAAACAGCAGTAGAATGAAGATTACATAGTCTATTTTATTTTGTCATGTAAGTTGAGGGATAAATATTGGCTAGGTGAGTGGGAATAAACATCCATCCCGCTCTTTTACATCCACCGGAGCAGATGGATAGAGCCCTAGTTTAAAGTCTCATACAAATAAGGGCTCAGCTGACAATGCAGCACTCCTTCGGTGCAGGAGTGTAAACCTAGATTTATTTCTGAGACTCAAGTACAATTTGAACTCAGAACCTTGTGATATCGATGTGAGAGTGCAAACATCTGAGCCATGGCTGACACCATAAGGAATAGAATTAGGGTTAAAGGACCAAGCAGCCTTTCCTCATTCTGTACTTTCTTTCAGTCTGACGAAACAGAGACTGAAAACCTGGAACTGCTGAACCGATCGACCAGCATGAGTATGGATTATCTGAGCTGTGATGAGAGCAGAGCAAACAGCGATTACGAGGACACAGACGCAGAAGGTGGAGCTTACACAGATAATGAATTGGATGACACACTCGATGAGCCTGCAATCATTAGATCTTCTGAACCAATCAGGAATGAACCATCCCAAATCTCCAATGAAGCAACCCATGAAGCACCAAAGACCCACTCACAGGTAAGTGAAGTGATAGATGCAGTCTTAAATCATGCTTAAAAGATGCTTAAATCAGAAAAGGGAACTTGTGGGTCCAACAAAACTCTCCACAACTTCTAGATTTGAAGGCCTGAATCCTAGGATTGTAAAAAGAATTGGATGCACTGGTTATAGTCTTCCAAAATTCCTTAGACTCTGGGAAGTTTCCAGTGGATTGGAAAATCACAATTGTAACTTCTCTATTGAGGAAAAAAGAGAGACAGAAAGCAGGAAACTGTAGGCTAGTTAACCTAACATCTGTTGTGGGAAAATACTGGAATCTATTCATAGGAAATTGCAGCAAAACATTTAGATCACAATACCATCAATCGGAATCAACATAATTTTGAGAACAGGAAATCATGTTTGGTAAATAAAGCAACAAGTTGGGTGGATAAAGGAGAATCAGGAGAAGCTGTGTACTGCACAGGTTGAAGATTGTGGGGGTGGGAGTGATATATTATTTAGATCTAATTCAACTGTTCACAATTTAATAATAACTTGGAAAAAGTGGCAGACTGTACTATAGTCAAAGTTAGGAAAACAAATTATGAGGAGGAACAAATTGTCTGCAGGGAAATATAGAAAGGTTATGTAATTGAGGAAAACTTTAGCAGATAGACTACAATGTTAGGAAACATAGCTTTTTAATAAGTGAGGCAATCAAGGGTTATGGGGAAAAGGCAGCAAAGTGGAGTTGAGAGTTACCAAATCAGCCCCGATTTCATTGAATGGTGGAGAAAACTCGATGGGGCAAGCAGCCTACTGCTCATAGCACTTATTGTTTTAAACATGTACACTTTGGCGGGAAGAATAGGAAATCAGAATATTTAAATTGCAAGAACAATGCGGTTGACTCTTAAATACCCTCTAAGCAATTAGGGAGGGGTAATAAATGCTGCCCTAGGCTGCAACGGCCTCATCCCGTGAATGAATGAAAAAAACTACATAATGCAGCATACAGAGGGATCTGGCAAATTGGCAAGCAGGTGTGGAGGGAATTACAAAAGTAAATGGAATGTTGGCTCTTACACAAGGGAGATAGAGTTGCTACAGCTGCACAGGGCTTTGGTGAGACACATCTACTGTACTGTGTACAATTTTTGTCTACTTACTTAAAAACAAAATCGCCTATTTAAGACCAAGACGAGGGGCAATGTTATCTCTCAGAGGATTGCTAGCCTTCAAAGTGCTTTTCCAAAGGAAGCAGTGGAGGCTGAGTCATTAATTATATTGAAGGCTGAGTTAGACAGTCTTTTGATGTACAAGTGAATCGAGATTTATGGAGGCAGGCAGGAAAGTAGAGCTACACCCACGTCACTCATGATCGTATTGAATGGTGGGCCAGGCTTGATGGGCTGAATGGTGGACTCCTGCTGCTATTTGTTTTTATGAGGGGGTGAGATAGCTTAGTTTGCGATGCAGAGTGATGCTAGCAGCTTGGGTTCAATTCTCACGTTGGCTGAGGTTACCATGAGGACTCTCCTTCTCAACCTCTCCCCTCACCCAAGGCACAATGACGCTCAGGGTAAACATCACTATTTGTCTCTTTCTAATAAGAGAGCAGCTCTATGATCTGGTAAGTCTACGACGACTTTACCTTTTTGTTTCTTATGACCTTGAAATTTAGAACAATAACTGGAATCATAAGGTGATCAAGCCAGTCATTTTTTCATTTGTAAAGTCAAATACAAAATTCCTAAAGGTAATGTTTTGCCCAACAGATGGGGAAATAGAAGCACAGGATTATAACAACCCTCTCTGGATCTATTAATAGAAGTCTGAACAGTCTCCAACCAGTCTCAGTGGGAACAACTTCCTGAACTGTGGCACAACAGCAGTACCAGAATAACATTATCAATTAACAGTGTTTAGATAAATCAGACCAAAGGGAATGAGAGGTTTAATTGTGTATAGTAGTATATACAACATTGTGACAGTGCACAACCCTGTATTCTACCCGCCACAATTATCGGGCAACTGGTCCTGATTTTTCATTTCAAAAAAGAATGAAGGACCTTTTTTCTTCAAGCTTAGTTTTAATATTAAATGTGGGAAGCCAACTTCAGGATTGCACTTTTCCACAACTCAAACTATAGAAATACTCAATGTAAATCTTTGTGAAAGTTGTTGTATTGAACCACTTGGGTTTGTTTGTTTGTTCCGTAGATCCAGCCTCAGGGTCAGTACAGGGATCCTCACTTCACAAGGTGAGTATTGATGGGGAATCTCGCTTATAGCCACTTTGTTATAGTAGCCTTCTGTGCACACATTCCAACAGACCGCATGGTTTTTGCACCATGAAACTGTAATTCTCCATTAGGCTAATATGAAAGCACAACTCTCACCAGATTTCTTTAATATGAGAAACATCTAGAATTCAAGGCATAACAAAAGAGGGAGGAATATTGAAATTTTCATGGAGATGACAGCTCATTAAATTCTTGCAATATGAGACTTGGAAATGTGAGATTTACTGTTCATTATGAGTGTACATCTTACATTTTGATAATTCGTTAATGGGTGTTTCATTTTAGAGAGATATGATGCCATATCAGGAGTTAAACATTACAGCTGAGCCCCTGACTACCCATGAACAAAGCTGCTGCAGATTTCCCAGGTCACACACTTAAACACATTTGCAAGCTTTTAATAATTCTAATTCTAATTCTAAAATTCTAAACCTGATCACAGTTCTTCAGTCAAGCCTCTTTCTGATTTCTTCACCTGAACTCCAACTTGCCCATTGGTTAATGTTTGTTATGTGTAAATCCCAAATTTACAAATGAAGAATTGGCAACCTCCTCCCAACTCCAAATCCAGTCTTAGTAGTGCTTATTGCCTTTGATGAGAAGGAAATTGGAGATAGTTGTTTGGGGAGGGGTTTAAAGAACGATCCTACAGTTTTGAGTCAGTCAGTTCAGAGCTCCATTCATTCAGAGTCAAACAACTCCATTCAAGTCCCCTACATGACCACATAATCTAGGCTAACATCAGGACAACACTGAATATTGTATCAGTGGAGGTGCCATCTCCTTCGGGGCGGCACAGTGGTTAGCATTGCCGCCTCACAGCACCAGGGACCCAGGTTCAATTCCAGCTTTGGGCAACTGTCCGTGTGGAGTTTGCACATTCTCCCTGTGTCTGCGTGGGTTTCCTCCAGTTTCCTCCCACAATCCAAAAATGTGCAGATTAGGTGAAATGGCTGCGCTAAATTACCCAGGTTAGATTAGGTGCATTAGTCAATGGTAAATGTAGGGGAATGGGTTTGCGTGGGATACTCTTCAGAGGGTTGGTGTGGACTTGTTGGGCTGACGGGCCTGTATCTACACTGGAGGGATTCTATGAGAAGTTAAAATGAGCTCCTCCATGTAGACTTCCATGGCATCATTTGAAAAACAGCAGAAAATGTCTTTTTTCTCAACCAAGCATCAAAAAGTTCACAAAATAGTTTGGTGACTGTTATGCATTCACATTTGGCATTCATAGTTTCTTGGTTTCAGAATCTTCTTCCTTTAATTGGAGTTGGCTCACCCTACCCAATACCTAATTGTTACAGTTAGACAATAGGAATATATTTTGGCAGGATCTACTTGTGATGTCTTTGTCTGTAAGGAGACTGGATGAGATGAAGCTTGATGAAACATAAAGAGCAACAAATAGAATTAATAGTTTTGTTGGTACTACTTAATTCACTGTAATATAAAACGTCAAACAGGCAAGTCTACACCGACCTCATTGGGTTGTCAAAACTAAATTTAAACTGAATAATCCCTATGCACCCTGTCCTACAGCTTAGATAAGAACTATTTTCCTGTTGTATCCTTCTTGACCTGCCTCTGGAACCTCTTGTTCTTAAAGGGTGTCTCCCTTGTTACGTGTTCTGGTCTCAAAATTCTCTTACTGTGTGTCAAAGAACAAGTCCCCTTCATGTGTCAATAGAGCTTTTCATCACAAAAACTGTTGAATAGCTAAACTAATAAATAGCTAATTTTTTTGTCCCTGGGAGCAGAATTTCAATTTAGCATTAACCGTCTTTTATTTGCATGTTTATTTTCTTAAAATACTGGTGTAAGTGTGCATTGCTTTTAAAATGCAACATGGAAAGCAGTACAGTTTCCAGTTCACTTCTTTGGACAACTTGCCAAAAATTCCAGAGAATGACTGTTGGGAAAAAGCAAAAACAAATTAACTGATCATTCTCTAATTTTGTTTGTTGGATTTTGCTACATGCAAATTGACTGCTTGAAGTCACCACATTTCAAGGTAATTCACAGGATTTTATAGTATGATATGTGAATGCAGGCTATTAATTTGGATAGGTGTTGAACATCTCTATTATTCTCTTTAAAAGGTTGGATAGACAGGATCTCAATGCAATCACGTCCAGGCGAGAGCTAATCTACAGTTCGGATGAAGATGATGATGATGATGAATGGAATGGTCCAGCCACTGAGTTATAAACCAAGCCCCATCAAACAACTCATCTTGCAATGGAACAGTGTTTAAACAATCAGAGGACAGTTCTACTGCTCTAAGCAGTAACCAAATTTGTTTTTAACTCTTTCATAAATGATTTATTTTAAACAAACGCGACGTTGTTACAATAATTCCCACTTCTCAGTAATTAGAAAAAAGGCAAATGCTTTGACATATATCAGCTTCTGAAACACTGAATTACTGTGTCATTCAGTATGGTATGGGACTCGATGTTTCCATTCAATCCTTGGTCTGTGAAATTAACTGCATACTGTGAAGTGATTTTAGGGCTGTTCTTGGAATCATGCCCTACCTCTTCCCAAGTCCAGAAGGACAAATCTGTCAAGGCTTCTGTTCTGTAGTTATTCAGCAGCTCCTGATGGAAGGTACTTGTGTCAATGTCACTTCCACTCTGTTGATTTCATGGACCAAAAAATTAAACCTGAGACTCTCTGAATCTTGTTCTTCTTCATAGAATCATCCTCATAAGACTTTTCGTCCACATTTTTATCATCCGCTGTACAGTCACAGATAAGAACAAAAAAAGCTGGGAGTATCAGCAATTCAGGAAGCATGGACTGAAGTAGAATTCACCTTTCAGTTGGGTGACTGATCATCAGAGGACCTGCTGCCCAAAGCTTTCTTACAGAGGGTTTATGATTGAGCTTTCACCAAGCAGAAAATTTGTGGCTTGTTTCTGTGAAATGTTTAGAGTAATGCACTGAGTTATTTGCTAGAGAATGCAAATAAAGATTGTTTGAGGATTTTTTATTTAAAAACTCCCCACCATTCCAATAATTGTAAATACCCCACCTCCTACTTGATGGCAGAAACTGATGAATATTTCAGATTCAATTATGGTGCAATGTTTCTTTTGATTCACTCACAAGATGAGCGCTGCTGGCAAGGCTAACAATCATCAGTCTTCCCTAATTGTCCTTGGGAAAAGTGGTAGTTAGCTACCTTCTTGAATCACCTCAGTCCATCTGGCATGGATATACCCAGAGTGCTCTTAGGGAAGAAATTCCAAGATAAGTGCCCAGGCATAATGAATGCATGGCTTGGAGGTGAACTTGCAAGTGTTGGTGTTCCAAAGAAGGTTATTTAAATAGGACTCAATGTCTCGAGATAGCCTCTCACTTCTCAACAATCTCTGCTGAAAAGGGCACATTAAGTGACTGCAGTGAAATATAAACAGAAAAATTCTTTCAGTAATCAATGGTCGGGCAGCCATCTATTGGAAAAGCAACAGTTAACATCTCAAGTTGATGGAATAGGCTTTAAGCAAGTACAGACGTAGGGAACAAAATGAGAGGTCTCAGGATGGATGGCTAAAAAGATTAAATAACAAAAGGGATGCTGAAGTAAGACAGGAGAGCAGGTGATGGGACAAGAAACAAAAATGGATTTAAAGGAGGTTTAAATTTAGCTGGTGTATAAAAATAGAAGAGGTTATAATTTGAAATTGTTGCACACAATGTGAGTCCAGAAGCTGAAAAATGCCTGATTGAAAGATAAAATGCTGTTGCTCATTCTAAATCTGAGTGTTATTGAAATATAGAAGGTCAAGGACAGAGATCTGAGTGACAATCAGTTGGATACTGAAGTGACTGAATTCAATACTGATCCCTTAACGTCAATCATTCACAGAAATTTGAAGGAAAATAAATCATGAGTTAATTCAATGACTTTGAAGAAGTGACAAACATATTTCCAAGTCAGGATGATGTCTGGCTTGGAAGAAAACTTGTAGGTGGTGGTATTCCAATGCGTCTACTGCCCTTTTCCTTCTAGATGATAGAAATTGTAAGTTTGGAAGGTGATGCTGGACATTTGCTCCAGCGCACCTGGTATATTGCACACATAGCTACCCCTCCTTAAGGTGGTGGATAGTGTGTCACTGATAATTTCAAGCTTCTTGCATGTTGTTGGAGCTGCACACATCCAGACAAGTAAACAGTATTCCATCACACCCCTAACTTATATCTTGTGGATGGCAGATAGGGTTTCGGAAGATAGAAAGTGAGAAAATCACCACTAAATTCTCAGTTGAGTACACAAGTTGGTATGTCTTACTACTTCCAAATTTAGTGCATTCTTTAATCCAAACATGCAGTTTAATCTGAATTTTGATATGATATTCAATGCTTGAAAAAGAGAGTAACAGTTATGCTGAGGTAATGTGCAGCCTGAAGCAGTGAACTCAGTTCGTGCTCAGTTTGACCAATAACAGACAATGCCAACTGCATTGCAACCCTTTATGCTGGGAGTATGGTAAAGAGGGAGGGTGATCCAAAACTGTATGAATATTCAGTCAGGCGGGTTATCTCATTTAGCCATTGGAGTATTCATAGAATCGGAATTAGAGCACAGGAGGCCTTCCAGCCCATCTAGTCTGCGTCAGCTACTTTGAGTGCAATCCACTCAGTCTCACAGTTCCCTTTCATTATGTTTAAAACAGCACTTTGCCAACAGCTTCACAGCTCCAGAGTAACACCAACATTCCTCATATAGCATCAGAGCAAGTTTAGAACAATTATTCAGCATTTCTCTTCTCTTGCTCCACTTTCAGCTCTTTTCACATTTAAGTATTGTTGCTCATACACTGATTCTGTCAACAATTCCTGCCACTTTCCTTGCCATATTTATCTGTATAGATGGCATTAATGCCCTTCTGTAAGGGGAGACATTTGACAGGATTCTGTGATGTGACATACTGACCCGTCTATGAACACTATCCAGGATCACACTAGTGCCAATGGAACTGAATATGAACAGGAGAAAGTTGATGCATATACAGAGCGGTGAGAGTTGGAAGTAATCTAAATGTCAACTTAATTGAGCATCCAAATCATAAAGCCTTTAAACATCCACTATGTGGATAACTAGATTCAACTTAAGTTTTTTTTGTAAATGTTGTTGCATTAAGAATAAAAGTAGACAATCTTTAAAATGTACTCATAGTTCTTCCTGTGATGTTTAGTTTAGATTATAAGAAATAGGATTGGCCAGCCTCACTTACTGATGAGGAAAGGTCCCCAGCATGAAGCTGTCCCTAATTTGACATTTAACAACTATTTTCATTCTTTCATGAAGTGAGAAATGATGGAAAATGCATGGATATTAAAATGTCACTTCTATTCTCCATCGACATTACAGACCAGGAATTGAAGTTGGGACTTTATGGCCTTGCTGCATTCAGTAATATTGATAATCCTTTTGAAGTACATTTTTAAAAAAATGAATTCTACAATCATAAGTGAATTATATCAACTGTAACTGCCACTAATTGGACAGATGATACACTGAGCCTAGGAAATTCCCACATTGATCTGGGTTCAGTAGTTGGGATATCACAGTTGGTGCTCAGTATTTCTGAGGCAGGAAGGAGCATGTTCCGAGGGATGCACCTTTCTGATCCGGGAGGACTTGACATTCACACATATGCTGCCTGAACTGGACATGTGTTCAGTTACCCTGTACCTTGAGCATGCAAAAAATACTGTTGGATCTATAATCTGCTGAGGAGGGTAAGGTCTCAGCAATATCTTGTATGCAATAAATGAAAGGCAAGGAGTGTAGAACTCCACTGCAGCATTGGTTGTGCCAGATTACCTTTGAAGAGGTTTGTGTTGGAATACAGGCACGTGCTGCCCCTTTCTGTTACTTTTCTATAATCAGGAGCTTTTTGTCTTGACAAGTTCTCTTGCAAGCAACTGTTTTTGTAAGATTACATATATATATATGTCAATAAAATGTCTGTTTTTACTATATGTTAACTCATTCATTACTGGTAATATACCATTGCTATGTAACCTTACCAGAGTTCAGAGGCTTTGCTGTCCTATTTATTCTCTGTTCAGTATCATATTCAAGCACCTCACAGATTGAGCTGGGTGGTCTGGGAGGAAGGCAAACAACAAATTAGCATTCCCCCCCTTCCCTAAGTGCCAGATGCTTAATATGATATGGTTATAGTTCAGGAGAAAGTGAGATCTGCAGATGCTGGAGATCAGAGCTGAAAATGTGTTGCTGGAAAAGCGCAGCAGGTCAGGCAGCATCCAGGGAACAGGAGAATCGACGTTTCGGGCATAAGCCCTTCTTCAGGAACTGTTAGTTTAACCAGTAAACGTTCAGTGTGGAACATCATTGTCTAGTTTTTTTTTAAAATGTAATTTTAGCCTCATTATGATTGAGCCCTTTACCTAGAAACCTGTAACAACTGTGAATGGTCAAATAACTGATCTGTTTGAACTTCAGTAACCTCAGTTAAACGTCATAGACATTTTATTGCACAGAAAGAGGCTGTTCAGTCATTGAGTCATAGAGATGTACACCATGGAAACAGACCCTTCAATCCAACCCGTCCATGCCGACCAGATATCCCAACCCAATCTAATCCCACCTGCAGCACCCAGCCCATATCCCTCCAAACCCTTCCTATTCATATACCAATCCAGATGCCTTTTAAATATTGCAATTGTACCAGCCTCCACCACTTCCTCAGGCAACTCATTCCATACACATACCACTCTCTGAGTGAAAACGTTGCCTCTTAGGTCTCTCTTAAATCTTTCACCTCTCACCCTAAACCTATGCCCTCTAGTTCTGGACTCCCCCCACCCCAGGGAGAAGACTTTGTCTATTTATCCTATCCATGCCCCTCATAATTTTATAAATCTCCATAAGGTCACCCCTCAGCCTCCGACACTCCAGGAAAAACAGCCCTAGCCTATTCAACCTCTCCCTATAGCCAAACCCTGGCAACATCCTTGTAAATCTTTTCTGAACCCTTTCAGGTTTCACAACAACTTTCCGATAGGAAGGAGACCAGAATTGTACACAATATTCCAACAGTGGCATAACTAATGTCTTGTTCAGCCGCAACATGACCTCCCAACTCTTGTACTCAATACTCTGACCAATAAAGGAAAGCATACCAAACGCCTTCTTCACTATCCTATCTACCTGTGACTCCACTTTCAAGGAGCTATGAACCTGCATTCCAAGGTCTTTTTGTTCAACAACACTCTCTAGGACCTTACCATTAAGTGTATAAGTCCTGCTAAAATTTGCTTTCTCAAAATGCAGCAACTCGCATTTATTTAAATTAAACTCCATCTGCTACTTCTCAGCCCATTGGCCCATATGATCAAGATTCTGTTGTAATCTAAGGTAACCTTCTTCGTTGTCCACTACACCTCCAATTTTGGGGTCATCTGCAAACTTACTAACTATACCTCTTATGCTCACATCCAAATCATTTATGAAAATGATGAAAAGTAGTGGACCCAGCACCGATCCTTGTGGCACTCCACTGGTCACAGGCCTCCAGTCTGAAAAACAACCCTCCACCACCACCCTGTGTCTTCTACCTTTGAGCCAGTTCTGTATCCAAATGGCAAGTTCTCCCTGTATTCCATGAAGTCTAACCTTGCTAACCAGTCTCCCATGGGGAACCTTGTCAAACGCCTTATTTAAGTCCATATAGATCACATCTACTGCTCTGCCCTCATCAATTCTTTTTATTACTTCTTCAAAAAACTCAATCAAGTTTGTGAGACATGATTTCCCATAGACAAAGCCATGTTGACTACCCCTAATCAATCCTTGCCTTTCCAAATACATGTAAATCCTGTCCCTCAGGATTCCCTCCGACAACTTGCCCACCACCAGCGTCAGGCTCACTGGTCTATATCCCCCTGGCTAGTCCTTACAACCATTCTTAGACAGTGGCACCACGTTAGCCAACTTCCGGTCTTCCAGCACCTCACCTGTAACTATCGATAATACAAATATCTCAGCAAGTGTCCCAGCAATCACTTCCCTAGCTACCCACAGAGTTCTAGGGTGCACTTGATCAGGTTCTGGGGATTTATCCATCTTTATGTATTTCAAGCTCTCCAGCACTTCCTCCTCTGTAATATGGACATTTTTCAAGATGTCACCATCTATTTCCCTACATTCTATATCTTACATGTCCTTTTCCACGGTAAATACTGATGCAAAATACTCATTTAGTATCTCCCCATCTCCTGTGGCTCCACACAAAGGCCGTCTTGCTGATCTTTGAGGGGCCCTATTCTCTCCCTAGTTACCCTTTTGTCCTTAATGTATTTGTAAAAGCCCTTTGGTTTCTCTTTAACCTTTTTTACCAAAGCTATCTCACATCCCCTTTTTCCCCTCCTGATTTCTCTCTTAAGTATATTCCTACTTTCTTTATACTCTTCTCAGGATTCACTTGATCTCTCCTATCTTTACCTGACATGTGCTTCTTTCTTTTTCTTAACCAAACCCTCAATTTCTTTGGTCATCCAGCATTCCCTAGACCTGCCAGCCTTTCCTTTCACCCTAACAGGAATATACTTTCTCTGGACTCTCGTTATCTCATTTCTGAAGACTTCCCATTTTCCAGCCGTCCCTTTACCTGCGAACATCTGCGCCCAATCAGTTTTTGAACGTTCTTGCCTAATACTGTCAAAATTGGCCTTTCTCCAATTTAGAACTTCAACTTTTAGTTCTGATCTATCCTTTTCCATCACTATTTTAAATCTAATGGAATTATGGTCACTGACCCCAAAGTGCTCCCCCACTGACACCTCAGTCACCTGCCCTGCCTTATTTCCCAAGAGTAGGTCACGTTTTGCACCTTCTCTAGTAGGTACAACCACATACTGAATCAGAAAATTTTCTTGCACACACTTAACAAATTCCTCTCCATCTAAACCTTAAACATATAGCAGTCCCAGTCTATGTTTGTAAAGTTAAAATCCCCTACCATAACTACCCTTATATTCTTACAGATAACTGAGATCTTCTTACAAATTTGTTTCTCAATTTCCCTCTGACTATTAAGGGGTCTATAATACAATCCCAATAAGGTGATCATACCTGTCTTATTTCTCAGTTCCACCCAAATAAGCTCCCTGGACGTGTTTCTGGGAATATCTTCTCTCAGTAGAGCTATAATGCTATCCCTTATCAAAAAGGCCACTCTCCCTCCTCTCTTGCCTCCCTTTCTGTCAATAGACAATAGACAATAGGTGCAGGAGTAGGCCATTCTGCCCTTCGAGCCTGCACCACCATTCAATATGATCATGGCTGATCATCCTTAATCAGTATCCTGTCCTGCCTTATCTCCATAACCCTTGATTCCACTATCCTTGAGAGCTCTATCCAATTCTTTCTTAAATGAATCCAGAGACTGGCCTCCACTGCCCTCTGGGGCAGAGCATTCCACACAGTCACCACTCTCTGGGTGAAGAGGTTTCTCCTCATCTCTGTCCGAAATGGACTACCCTGTATTTTTAAGCTGTGTCCTTTGGTTCGGCACTCACCCATCAGTGGAAACATGTTTCCTGCCTCCAGAGTGTCCAATCCTTTAATAATCTTATATGTCTCAATCAGATCCCCTCTCAGTCTTCTAAACTCAAGGGTATATAAGGCCAGTCGCTCCAGTCTTTCAGCGTAA
Organism: Chiloscyllium plagiosum; assembly: GCF_037043375.1. NCBI lineage: Eukaryota > Metazoa > Chordata > Chondrichthyes > Orectolobiformes > Hemiscylliidae > Chiloscyllium > Chiloscyllium plagiosum. The sequence goes on along the minus strand of NW_028270166.1, from coordinate 33,695,262 downwards.
GGTAGTCCCGCCAATACAGGAATTGACCTCGTGAACCTACGCTGTACTCGCTCAATAGCCAGGATGTCTTTCCTCAAATTTGGAGACCAGAACTGCACACAGTACTCCAGGTGTGGTCTCACCAGGGCCCTGTACAGCTGCAGAAGAACCTCTTTGCTTCTATACTCAATCCCTCTTGTTATGAAGGCCAGCATGCTATTTGCCTTCTTCACTACCTGCTGTACCTGCATGCTTACCTTCATTGACTGGTGTACAAGAACACCCAGATCTCTTTGTACTGCCCCTTTACCTAAATTGATTCCATTTAGGTAGTAATCTGCCTTCCTGTTCTTGCCACCAAAGTGGATAACCATACATTTATCCACATTAAACTGCATCTGCCATGCATCTGACCACTCACCTAACCTGTCCAGGTCACCCTGTAATCTCTTAACATCCTCCTCACATTTCACCTTGCCACCCAGCTTAGTATCATCAGCAAATTTGCTAATGTTATTACTAATACCATCTTCTATATCATTAATATATATCGTAAACAGCTGCGGTCTCAGCACTGATCCTTGTGATACCCCACTGGTCACTGCCTGCCATTCCGAAATGGAGCCGTTTATCACTACTCTTTGTTTCCTGTCAGCCAACCAACTTTCAATCCAAGTTAGTACTTTGCACCCAATACCATGCACCCTAATTTTGCTCACTAACCTCCTATGTGGGACTTTATCAAAAGCTTTCTGAAAGTCCAGGTACACTACATCTACTGGATCTCCCTCGTCCATCTTCAGAGTTACATCCTCAAAAAATTCCAGAAGATTAGTCAAGCATGATTTCCCCTTCATAAATCCATGCTGACTCTGACCTATCCTGTTACTACTATCCAGATGTGTCGTAATTTCATCCTTTATAATAGACTCCAGCATCTTTCCCACCACTGAGGTCAGACTAACTGGTCTATAATTTCCTGCTCTCTCTCTCCCACCTTTCTTAAAAAGTGGTATAACATTAGCCACCCTCCAATCCGCAGGAACTATCGAACTCTGGAAAATAATCACCAACGCATCCACGATTTCTCGAGCCACCTCCTTCAGTACCCTGGGATGTAGACCATCATGTCCCGGGGACTTATCAACCTTCAGACCCAACAGTCTTTCCAACACCAATCCCTGTGCAAATATAAATATAAATTCCCTTCAGTTCAGGTCCTTCAGCCACTGCTACCTCAGGGAGATTGCTTGTGCCTTGCCCAGTGAACACAGATCAGAAGTACCAATTCAATTCTTCTGCCATTTCTTGGTCCCCCCTAATATATTCCCTTGTTTCTGTCTTCAAGGGCGCAATTTTAGTCTTAACCATTTATTTGCCTTTCACATACCTAAAAAAGCTTTTACTATCCTCCTTTATAAGCTGCCAGTCCTGTCCATCCCTGAGCCATGTTTCTGTAATTGCTATGATATCCCAGTCCCATGTTCCTAACTATGCCCTGAGTTCATCTGCCTTCCCTGTTAGGCCCCTTGCATTGAAATAAATGCAGTTTATTTTATCAGTCCTACCTTGTTCTCTGCTTTGTCCCTGTCTGCCCTGACTGTTTGACTCACCTTTGTTCTCAACTGTACCAGTCTCAGATTGATCTCTTTCCTCACTATCTCCCTGGGTCCCACCCCCACCTTACTAGTTTAAATCCTCCCGAGCAGCTCTCGCATATCTCCCTGCCAGTATATTAGTTCCCTTCCAACTTAGGTGCAATCCATCCTTCTTGTACAGGTCACTTCTACCACAAAACAGCTTCCAGTAATCCAAAAATGTGAATCCTTCTCCTGTTCACCAGCTCCTCAGCCATGCATTCATCTGTTCTATCCTCCTATTCCTGCTCTCACTAGCTTGTAGCACAGGGAGTAATCCAGATAATACTACTCTCGAGGACCTCTTTTTTAAATTTATGCCTAACTCTCTGTAATCTCCCTTCAGAATCTCAACCTTTTTCCTTCCTATGTTGTTGGTTCCAATGTGTACAATGACCTCTTGGTGGGCCCTCTCCCCCGTGAGAACATTCTGCACGCTCTCTGAGACATCCTTGATCCTGGCACCAGGGAAGCAACACACCATTCTGACTTTTCACTGCAGGCCACAGAAGTTTCTGTCTATGCCTTGGACTAGAGAATGCCTTAACACAATCGATCGCTTGGAACCCGACATACTTCTCATTACATTAGAGCCAGCCTTAATACCAGAAACTTGGCTTTCATGCTACGTTCCCCTGAGTGTCCATCCGCCCCCTACATTTTCCAAAACAGCATACTTGTTTGAAATGGGGATAGCCACAGAAGACTTCTGCACTACCTGTCTACCTCTCTTACCTTTCCTGGAGTTAACCCATCTATGTGACTGTATCTGAGACTTTTCCTCCTTCCTATAACTGCAATCCATCACACCCCTTTGCTCTTGTAAATTCCTCATTGCCTCTAACTGCCTCTCCAACCAATCCAATCGATTTCATTGAATTTGCAACCAATGGCATTTATTGCAGATATAATCCTCAGTAACCCGTAAACTCTCCCTAAACTCCCACATCTGACAAGGAGAGCATATCACTCTACTAAGGGCCATTTTTGCTTATTTCAACCTACAGACCCAGAAAATAGCACTGTCTTATTCGTCTAGAAAACACTGCTCCAGGTTAAATTAATACTTATGGCTTATATTTTAAGTTTAATTAAGAGGCATAAATCAATAAAACATATAATCAAGAAAGAACCTTCTCTACTTACTACTGCAGACTTATTTTAAGACTGCGCTTAAAATCCACTTATCTGCTTCTGTGCAGTGACCTTCCCAAACAGGTCGCTCCAAGATCGTAGTCATGATTTGGAGATGCCGGTGTTGGACTGGGGTGTACAAAGTTAAAAATCACACAACACCAGGTTATAGTCCAACAGGTTTAATTGGAAGCACACTAGCTTTCGGAGCGACGCTCCTTCATCAGGTGATAGAGCCTATCACCTGATGAAGGAGCGTCGCTCCGAAAGCTAGTGTGCTTCCAATTAAACCTGTTGGACTATAACCTGGTGTTGTGAGATTTTTAACCCTCCAAGATCAGTTGTGAATTTCACTGTTTTTTAATTTTCCCAAACGCATTCCGATGTTCAACAATACATGAATTCAAAGAGCAAAGGCAGTAACTGTGCAAGTTCACTGTGGTGTCAGTTTCTTTCTCTCTCTCTCCTGCACTGACCTGACCATGTGCTTCCTTTGTCTGTTCCTCTCCCTTTTAAAACTGCTGTTGTTTTGACTTTCTTTTCTCCAAAGTTCCAAAACAATGCAACAGCATATAAAACAGTAATTGCTGCTCCTGGAGTTCGAGGAAATCACCTCCAACACCTAAAATACCTCAATAAAGGGACAGCTGTTACAGCCAGGAATTTTCCCCGTCCTCCATCTTGGATTACCCAGAATCCTCCATTGTGTCTGTGCTGTTCAAAAGTGAAAAAACAACTCATGGCTTATTTGAGTGTCACCTTCCAGCACTAGGTATGTTGGCTTGCAGGTAGTTGTGCTTCAGATGCAGATGTATGTATCTTTTAAATTTGTTGAAGGTTTCTGCCTCAATCCAGGTAGTGAATTCCAGTCACTAATCACTCTATGGGTGAAGAGGTTTCACCTCATGCCTCCTGGTGATCTGACCTCTCCACTATGAGAAACAAGACTTCCCCATCTATTTTATCTAGGACTCTTAAGCCTTTCTTATCAAAGGTAAAAAAACCTAGCTTATCCAATCTTTCCTCATAACAACAATTTTCAAATTTTAAAAAATTCAATCATGGGGTGCAGGCATCACTAGCCAGGCCCAACATCATTACCCATCCCTAGTTACCCTTGAGAAGGTGGTAGTGAGCTGTCTTCTTGAACCACTGCAGTCTATTTGGTTTAGGTACACCCACAATGTCATTAGGGAGGGAATTCTAGGATTTTCACAGTGACAATGACAGAACAGTAATATATTTCAAAGTCAGGACAGTGATTGGCTTAGAGGAAAACTTGCAGGTGGTGGTGTTATCATGTATTTGCTATCATTGTCCTTCAAAATGGCAGTGGTCATGTAGGGACCAGGATTTGGAAGGTGCTGTCTAAGGATTCATTTACTAAATCATTCATCCTCATAGCTGTAATGGATTCCAGAACCAATAATGCTGTAGCCTCACCTGTTGCTATCCTCTTCTCTATACTGCCTGAAAATTCAAAATCCAGGCATGTTGAATGCTCCTATTCAAGCCAAGTTTTTGTTATAGAAATGATATACTGCCAATTATCTATTTGTGCCTTCAGTTTATTGGGCTTATTTGCTATTCTCCTTTTATTTACATATATATCTTTTACCACTGACATTTTTATGTTGTACACTTTAGAACCTTCACTTCCATATGAACTTGTTCATCCAGGTTCTGTTCGATGTAGACCTTCTGCACTGTTTCAACTGGTGCCAAACTCCCAAAAACAAGACCCAATGCCTCAAAACTTGATGTCCTCCCATTTCCAACACCTTTCCAGCTACTTGTTCAATCACTCAATTATCCTATACCTTGTAACATTGGCATGTGGGACTGGCAGTAATCTTGAGGTTACTAATTTTGTTCAGTTTTTCAATTTCCTTTCTATCTTACTAAAATCTGCTATGAGGAACTCTCCCTTCCCACGCCATTGGTACTAACTTTGACTATGACCTCTGGCTGATCAGCCTTCCCAGAAGAATGTCAAGCAACCATTCCTGACCCTAGCACCAGAGAATCAACAGACCACCCTGGAGTCACATCCATAGACAAAGACACTGTTCACCCAAATGGTGAACACAATATTTTATCACATGTTCTTTCTCTCTTCTTCTTACTCTCCTGTACAGCAGAGTGATGTATGATGCCACTGACTTTTCTCTAACTATACTTCTCCAAGGACCCTACATCCTCATCAGTATCCAAAACAGAAAACCAACCTGGAATCTGGACTCTAGAGGACTCCTGTACTACCTCCCTGGCCCTCTTGGACTGCCTGGCAGTCATCTATTCCTTCCCAACTTTCAAGCTGCAGTGTGACCAGCTTTCTGAACATGCTATTCACACAGCTCTCAGCCCTGTGGTCTACCAGTGATTCCAACTATTGCTCAAGTTCTGAAACGCACACTCCAGGTTTCTGCAGCTGGTGTCATTTCTTGCGCGTTAGCATCCACAACTTTCCACGTAGTACAAGACACTTGTACCATATGACCAAACTGACATGCAATGTATTAACTTTACTCCCTTATGTTAACTACTGTTTACTTACATACATTGATTTTACTTGGCCTTGCTGTGACTCCCCTATTGCTTGTTTATGTTTTGAATCCAAGCAGCTACAATTTTTTTAAAAAAGGAAAAAAAAAATCAAATTTTCAGCCATTTATAGACACTCCTCAATGGAAGTTTCTCACCAACCAATTAACTTAGTTCTCCTCTAATGTGACAAAGACTTCTTTTCAGAGCCAGCCCTTCCTTCTGCTTTTCAACTCCTGGTCTAGAGGCTGAAAAGATAGAAAGGACACATCTCCCCCACCTCCTTAACAAACTCCCCTATTTACCAGGAATTGCACTGACTTCACTCATCTCCAACTTTAATGAACCAACACTGCCTTTCAGAACAAGCCAACCTGTATAGACTCAGGGTCTGGAGCCCCACAGCCATAACCCATTCCACTCTAAGAAGCCCCTTGAAACCACTTATTCCAATATTTCCTTAGCATCAGTTTGTTTGATAACGCTGTGAAGTGCGTTGGGATGTTTAATATTACAGGCATTTTGTAGATACTAGCCAGCTGTAGAGAATCACCATGTTCTTCCCCACCCTTTTATTCTATCCTGCATTCCCTTTCCAATAGGGCCAAAGGATAGGAATTAGGAGCAGGAACTTTGGTTGCTTTTTCCCTCCCAAATTACAAGTACACTCAGTGCTCTAATTGCTGCCTTTTAAGATCTGTTTTCTCCAGAGACAACTACAATACAATCTTAACTGGGCAACTGTCTTTACCTATTTGACTAATGTGGAGGAGGAGAGGCTCTCTCACACTCTACAATTAATGAGAAATTAGAAGGTCACTAGCTCATCTACTGATATAATAAACTTTGCCACCAAACCGAATGATGTGCGAACTGTTTAACTTACCTGAAAAACATGTCTGCTACCAATTCTGAATGCTGATGTCAGCATCACCAAGGGGCCTACTAATTTGGGGGCTGGTGGTGAGAGGACATATCATGTTGGGTCATAAGAGTTAGTAGTTTTCACTTGAAGTTATAGTGGATGTTGAGGTGGCCAAATATAGCATTGGCAGAGCAGGCTACTAGTCAATAAGACGGTATCAATATATAGGGAGGGAGAATTTGATAGCAATGCAATCACCCCACCAAGAGTAAATTTCCATTCAGAAGGAACTGCATTTGAATTTAATAATTTGCCCAATGTGATCACCAAGTTTATCTGATCTCGTCCTGGCTCAATTCTGATGGTGCAATTGCCATCTGATGTGAAGTTGTTTGTTAATCAAATCACATTCTGGATCCATTTAAATAAAAGGTTTAGATTTGAGGCTTCTTGTGTAATTCAGTTAATTGTTCAAATCTATCCTATATGATGCTTAGGTTAGAGAACTCTATCCCAATTTGTACCAATGAACAGCTTAGACTGTGGTACATCAACAACCCAGATTCACATGGAGCCAGTTTTCAGTAAACACCATTAACTGCAGCACCTTGTTCCTAGTTACTATGCACATTATTTACTCTTGAGGGATCTTGTGACACGGCTGAACAGGTTGATGAGAAAATGTATTAACACTTTCTGACCCAGTCACTACATATACACATCAGATGACTCATTGACAAAACACTTCAATAACAGGAATGGAAAGGTTCATTCATAGATTTTTACAACACGGAAATAGACTTTTTGGTCCAAATCATCCATGTCAACCAAATATCCTAAATTAATCTAGTCCCATTTGCCATCATTTGGCCCATATTCTTCTAAGCCCTTCTTATGCATGTTCCCATCCAGATGCCTTTTAAATGTTGTAAATGTACCAGCCTCCACTACTTCCTCTGGCAGCTCATTCCATACTCAGACCTCCATGTAAAAAAGTTGATCATTAGATCCCTTTTGTATACTTTCCCTCTCACCTTAAACCTATGCTTTCTAGTTTTGGACTCCCCTACCCTGGGAAAAAGATAGACTATTCATCCTGTCCATGGCCCTCCATTTTATAAGCCTCTGTAAGGTCACCCCTCAGCCTCTGACACTTCAGGAAAAATAGCCCCAGCCTATCCAGCTTCTCCCTATAGCTCAAACCCTCCATCCCTGGCAACATCCCTAACCAGAAATGCCACTCCCTCTCCTCTCTAGCCCCCTTTCTACCCTTCCCATAGCATCTCTACCCTGGAACATTAAGCTACCAGTCCTGCCCTTCCCTGAGCCACATTTCTTAAGTAGCTATAATATCCCAGTCCCATTTTCCCAACCATACCCAGAGTTCATCTGCCTTACCTATCAGGCCCCTTGCATTGAAATAAATGCAGTTTAATTTATCAATCCTACCTCGTTCTCTGCCTAGCTTTTATCTGCCTCATTATTTAACCTGCTTCTCTTAACTGTACCAGCCTCAGACTTAGTTCTTTTCTCACTTTCTCTTCAGGTCCCTTACTAATTTAAAGCATCCCAAGTAGCACAAGTAAAGCTCTCCACCAGGGTATTGGACCCTTCCAGTGCAGGTGCAAACCGGCCTTCTTATACAGGTCACTTCTACTCCAGATGAGATTCCAATGATCCAAAAATGCAAATCCCTATCCCCTTCACCAGCTCCTCAGCCACCCATTCATCTGCTCTATTCCTACTTTCATGAGCACCTGGCACTAAGAGTAATTCAGATATTACTACCCTTGAGGACCTATTTTTTAACCTCTTGCCAAACTTTCTATATTTTTTCTTCAGAACCTTGTCCGATGTTTTTGGTACCCACATGTATAACAATCTCCTTCCAGTCACTCTCCCCTTTGAGAATATTCTGCACCCTCTCCAAGAATATTCAGTTAAATTGTGAACACTTTTATGTAGACACAGCTTTAAAGTGCAGATGGCCTAAACGAAGACTGATGTCAGAAAATAATTATTTGTATCAAGATCAGCAAACTACCCAGAAGGATACTGGCTCTGCTTAGAGAGTAGGTAATGCTTTGAATTACAATGTAGTATGGTTAGTGTTCTGGAAGAATGGAGTTACACAGCTGAAAGCTCTTTCAGATGAAATACTTGCAATTTTATAGCAATTGCTAGAATTTAACTAACTCGAAAACTTCATATAGAAGCCAGAGCCAGCCCTTTTTTTAAAAAAGGAAGAAATGTAGTCATGCCATAATAATTCTTTATTGCAATTAAAAATGTAAATAAGCACCACATGGAGGAAGCACTATGATAAAATTACTCAAAACTCTGAACAATTCGCTCATTCTCTCATTTTCATTTCAAATATCACAATATCACACATTCCTTTGGAAGAATTCTGGGCAGACCCACAAACAGAAAGGCAGCTTACAGGTGTATGTTAAATACCACTCAATTCGAATATAATTAATATAATACAAGGTTACAGTTCAATAGTTTTGATGTAATGAGTATTTCCCAGCCTTCAAGTTTCCTCTCTCTTGCTTGAAAACCCTGATTCCTTTCGGACTAGAATTCCACATGTCTATGAATCTCACACAGGGAGCAACAGGCAAAATATCCAACTCTCAATCCAAACCAACATATAGTCCAGCAGGAAAATTATACTGACTAGGTGCATGAACCTGACAGTGGGGGAATTTCCCTCAATCCCACTCCGCTGCCAACAGTCTCAGCTGAGACCAACTAATTCAGCACAGACCAATGCTAAACTGGGGATCAGTAGCAGATCATGTGCATTACCACTGAAGCCACATTTTGTTTCCTCAACAAAAAATAATAAGCTCCTGTGAATTACGAAACGCTACAAACATTGCTATATTCATTTGCGTCAGTTTATAGCTCTTAATAAGCAACCTAAGCATGTCAAATACCTGAACAAATGCCATGTCACTTTCCAAGGCACGAAAGGTAAATATTCCCAAATGAGATATTCTCAGAATCTTTTCAAAGCACTTAATTCCAACCCTTGCCAACCAGCACTACTTTTCATCACTCTCCTATTGAATAACTGATACAGGGGTAACTTCCAAAGGCATTAATTCCACACATCCCACTGGCCATTAAACACATGGTCATCCTTCAAAGTGAACCTAGACAGTAAGAGCATTGCATCCACACCAAACCCTAATGTCCATCAACATTCCAGTGGGAGTCACTGAACATTAACTAGATTCGTTCATTTTATAAAGTTTTTGATTGCCAAATTCTTCCTCTGTACTAGACTCAGTAAAGTTGTTTTTGAATTTCGTTACACTTCAAACTCCTGGGCATATGTGAATAAAATGTGAACTCAAAGAAAGCTCTTTTAAATGTACAAATCTAAACTGCACTATATACTGGTGAGGTGTGGTCTCATGGGTGCTCTGATCCTTGCTGGGATGCAAGGTGATGGGCACTGAACCTGGTTATGAGTGCAATTCCACAAGTGCAAGCAGCCCTTCAATAACTTCAAACAAAATGCATCCATCAGCCAAGTGTACACTTTCCAGCAAAAATCCCTGGATAGTGACCAGGAACAGTAGGCTGAGATTTTGATTTCTTGTTTAGAGACACTAATTTTAGCACCGAGAGTTGTGCCTTGAACCTTTGAAGGTCTAGACCAAGGTTGTCACTGAAATGTGCATACCCAGAGCAAAACTCAAGAATGTAAACTGAATCCAAAGCCTTTATCTTAGGAATTCATGCAGATGGAAAGGTGCCAATCACACAAGACTGGGTCACGCATACCTCCGTAGTCTCTGAATGCCAATATATATTATCCCGAGTGTGTTTAAACAAAAACATGGCACACTGGTTTATGAATTACAAGCTTTCCCTTAACTTATGCATTTTTAAATAAATCAGTTAGTTAAAATAGTTAAGTCCTTCTCCTTAGCAATGATAAAATTAATCAATGTGCGTTTCCACTTAAATAAGTAGAGGTGCTTATAGATGCCATGTAATAATTAGTTCATGCTGGTGTTATGGCAGAAGCTTGGTACAAATTCCTTGAAACACATTGTTGCACTGCATCTCAGTGGCAGCACTGCTGGAATGCAGCTTGCAGACCTTCCTGTCCGAGAGGCTAACTTATTTCTTCCTCTAACATCTCGGCTTAGGGTCCCGCTGCAGCTCTTAGCTCCCAGTTTAGTGCAGAGTAGTACAGTTGTATTAAGTCATCTCTGGAACATGTAAATTGAGAATGGAGTATAATACTATCACGGCACAGCAAACCAAGTCTTGTTAATGTAGAAGCTGTACATCCTGAAATGTTTGAGCTAGTCAGGAGTGATGTCCCTTTTGTTATATGTATATCGGTTGCTCCTGTCCTGTTAGCAGCCGGTATGTTGCAGCTGGCATTGTCTTTATGTGTATCTAGAAATGAAGAAACAGTTATTACAGTATAAATATCCGCATCATTTCTAAATCTCTTGTCTTCATGCAAACACAAGCCGTGTTTCATGCAGTATTGAGCCTCAGAGTAGATGGCCCAGGTTTGATCTCTGTTTTTAGAATTGTCCAATTGCCCTTAGTACCCTTAATTAGGGATAAGGTTGGAGGGTGTAGAACCAGATAGTTTATGTGCTGTCAAGCACAATCAATGACTCAAAGCAAACATACGAATGTGATTAGGCCACTCAGTCCTTCGAGTCTGCTCTGCCCTTCAACAAGATTATGACTGGTCTGATTTTAATCTCAATTCTACATTTCTGCACATTCCCAATGGTCATTTATTCTGTTGGTAATCAAGAATCTATCTCCTTCTGCCTTAACAAAAATGTAACAAATCGGCATCCACTGCTTTTTGAGGAAGGGAGCTCCACAGATTCTCAATTCTCAGGTAAAAATTGTTTCCTAATCTCCATTTTTAAATGATGAACCCTGGCTCTAGATTCTCTCACAAGAGGAAATATTCTTTCAAAATCTCCCTGATCAAGTCTTATACCACAACCACTTGATGAAGGAGGAACGCTCTGAAAACTAGTGCTTCCAAATAAACCTTTTGGACTAAAGCCTGGTGTTGTGTGATTTTTAATTTTGTCCACCCCTGTCCAACACTGGCACCTCCAAGTCACGTTTCAATTCAATCACTTCTGACTCTTCTAAATTCCAGAGGATGCTAGACAGGCCTTTCTCATAAGGCAATCCACCCACTCCAACATTCCTTTCGGAGAATGCAAATATATCAGTACCTGATTAGAAACAGATTTGAGGATGACACTTCCCTGGAGATGGCCAATTCCTGACACTCACTGCCCAAGCTCATTAATGCATCATGCCACTTTGAGCAAGAACCCAGTGGTCAGTAGGGAAAATGACAAATTGCCCAAACCATCCCCTAGCAGAAGTTTGATTTTCTTTGGGTATATACTTTGAAAGGAAGACTAAAATATTTTAAAAATATGGATAGTAAATTGCAAAATACTAGTTACATGGAAACCAAATTAGTGAAGTGCAATTATCCACCATAAGAGGATTCCTGGAGTGAATACGGGTGCATAATTGAGAGATCTTAAACAATTGTCATAGAAGTTTGGCACAGCAACACTTTTGACTCAGGAATGCAGAAATACAAATACAACACAAATTTCTCTGATCTGTTGTAGGGAACCGACAGAAGTAATTACAAATTAACGATGACTTATCTATTAATTTATTTGGAATTCTGGTTCCATGACATTCCTCAATTTGCAGTTTCTTTCTAAGACATACTTTCGTGTGCCTCAGCAACTCTCTATGGTTTCTCCTTAGTGGCAGTTTATTTGAATTAGATTCCCTACTGTGTAGAAACAGGCCCCTCAGCCCAACAAACTCAAACTAACCCTCCCGAAGAGTATCCCACCCACACCCATTCCCCTTCATTTACCCCTGACTCATGCACCTAAACCTTTACATCCCTGAACACAATGGGCAATTTTAGCACAGTCAATTCACCTAACCTGCACATCTTTGTATTGTGGGAGAAAACCGGAGCACTTGGAGGAAACCCACGCAGACATGGGGAGAATGTGCAAACTCCACACAGACAGTTGCCCGAGGCTGGAATTGAATCAGGTCCCTGGTGCTGTGAGGCAGCAGTGCTAACCAATGAGCCACGGTGCCACCCCTGTTATTTAACAGTGGAAGGGAAATCACAGCCTAAATTAATTTTGTCCTAAAGCAATATCCACCCAGATCATGAGCATGACAACCAACTAATGTTTTGACCTTCCTAACCATGACAAGTCAATGATAACTGTAGCAATCCTAAAACTGACTCATGGTCACAGTGAGCATGAAGTCACATAGCTAGCCATCAATACAGGGTGCTTCTCAATAAACAGAGATTATACAATTCTTTTAATACCTGCTCTGTACTTTTGCCACTTACCTCACCAATGGCATTTGAAAGTCTTTGCACAATCTTATCATGTGGAGTTGCAACAACACTTTGTCCGTTTATTTCAATGATGCGGTGTCCTACTCGGATCCCACCTCGCTCTGCGATTCCACCTCTCATGAGGCTGTAGATCTGAATCAAGAAGCCGACAGAATATTTAGCAACATTGACGTGTTCGGTTATTGACCTGCTGCTGATTTTACATCAAGGCTAATCTTAGTGCCTTTAAAATAAAAAAAACAATATTAAGTCTGCTCACCTTGTTGGCTTTTCCCTTAAATTCGCCTTTCTCTTTTTTTTTAAAAAGAGTTTGAGTTTTTCTTTTAATTTGTATTATGATCTTATCAGAAAACTGAATTATTGCCTGATGAGCAAACATTTGCAGCACTTCAGGGAGAAGGCAGGAGAGTGGCTCTGGGCCAAATATTCTTGCACAGAACCAGCATTGACTTGATGGGCAAATGGCCTGTTACTGCTCTGTAAACATTCTATGATTCTAATTTTTTAAAAATAAATTTTAAAATAATTTTTCTTCTCCCTCTGGGTCATCTCTGAAAGTTTTTTCAAAAGTTTTTACTGTCCAATCAAAAAGCCACAAGATGATCTTGAATCACATTGGTTAATGTCTGAACTTCCGGAAGCAACAGAATGAAAACGGACTCAATCCGCTGCAGTCAGCATGAGGAAGGAACACTTAGCTGGAGTGAACTTGTACAGTATATATAAGGGATTACTGCAGATTTCAGATGGGAATTTCAAGAAGCTCACACACCACAGGTGAACAATTCAGCAAATGGGAGAAATTTTAAGTAAATGAGGATTTTGTAAAACCAGTTGCTCAGGAGTAAGTTTAAGACAGAATTGACTGACAGGTTCAGATGACGTCAGCACAGATCTCAATTTCTAGGTTAGGTTATAGTCCCTGTAACTCACTCCCAACACTCATTAGACCTCTAAAGTGGTAGTATCCAATGACAACGGTGCACAATGCTTGACCTAGTGGTCTAAAATAAAGATAGCTTAGACAGTGTCAAGTAACTCCTAATGGGCATAGATTATCTGCACAAAACTGCTCCTGATTCAAGACTAATTAGCAACCTGTTCGAAAATAACTGACAAAACGAAATCTTCTGGCAGAAAACTGCTGTAAACTCTACTGAAATGTATCTGACCATACTTTACAGTGAAACATTATCAAAGGCCACCAGCTTTTCAGACACACAAGCCTTACAGTACAGCAAAGGCAATGCGTAGCTTGCAACATGTTTAAAAGCTTTTCCACTACATTAATGATGCGCCATCAAATGTATAATGGTCCATGTAGAGCTGAGTTATAGTGACCACTTTAAATGGCGGTGACTTATCTCCTGCACTGGAGATACACACTATTTTTTGAAAAAAGGGAACTTGCCAGGACTGACAAAGGGATTGATAAACATGCTGCAACTATGACCTATTCACAATGCTATCCCTTTAAAAGAATCAAAATTTACATAGCACCTTCCATGATCATGTGAATGAATGATGATTGATTGTCACTTGTACTCCATAATGAACAAAAGACTAAAATAGTGAAAAGCTTCAACTGATCATACTGCAAAACAGCCAATTGCTTACTTTGGTTACAGTCATTGTTGCAATACAGGAAACATAGGCAAATTTCCATTTAGCAAGGTCTCAGAAAAGTCAATAAGATGTTATCTTTATCAATATAACTAAACATTAACAGAAATCCTAATGTACTTAATAATTAGATATCCTATATTATCAGTGTAACAGACAGAAAGGAAATTGCTATTTAACTTCCCCCAGAAATGTAGGTGAATTCTAAGCTCAATATCATGTGGATGAATTAGGTTTGACTCAAAATGAATATCAATCACAACACTTTCCGTACTGCATTCAAATTATCCCATCGAACCATGGTGAAGCTGCCAGCAGCACAATGGCCAGTGCTCCTGATGGTGCCAAGTTATCGGCTGGAGGACACAATTTGTTGCCCCCTGCTCTATCAACACTGGATCTCCATCAACTATCTATCAATACTCTATCAACAGGAAACAACAATTAAAAGTGAGAATGGAAATGAAACAAGTTAAACAAAATGTTTAAAAGTTCAAATTATTTTCCTTCCTTTGATACCCAGCATGAGGAAGTGCTGAATTATTAGTGCTCATTTCTCTCAACTGTGCGAATAACCTGTTCTACAAAATGGCAGAGCCTGAGAAGCTAGAAATTCCTTCGGGGGTTAATAGTTAAAATTTGCGTGAAAATGGTTCATTATGGAATGGCCATACCTTTTTTATACTATGGAGCAGTTTGGTATTTGAGAGGTTTTTACCAAATGGGTCGCAGTGTTATATAACAACCCAAAAGCAGCAGTGATTACCAACAGCATAAGATCGGATAGCTTCAGTGTTGGCAAAAGTTGCCTTCAAGGATGCCCTCTCTTGACACTATTTACACTAGTGATCGAACCGCTGGCGAAAGCTATCCGAACTGACCCCAATATAACGGCCCCGGAGGTAGGATCGGGCAAGCATAAAATTACTCTTTATGTGGAGGACATCCTTCTTTTCTTAAATGATCCATTGACATCTGTGCCCCACTTAATTCAAGTGGTTAATTCATTTGATATGTTTTCAGGGTACAATATTAATTTTATGAAATCAGAGGCCATGCCACTAGGAGGTCTTGCCAGCATATTCAACTTTGTGGATGGTTCCCGCTTCCCCTTTCAGTGGTCACTGGGAGGTTCTCTCTATTTAGGTATTTTTATTACCCTGGTATTTGATCAGCTATATAAAGCTAATTATACATGTTTATTAGAGAAAATCAGGTAGGATCTCCGATGTTGGGACGTTCTCCCGATATCCTGGCTAGGAAGAATGGCTTGGTCAAGATGAATGTTCTCCCTTGCCTATTATACCCCATGAGAATGCTTCCTCTGATGTTGCTGAGACAGGTGCTGCGTAAGCTTTATGGTTGTCTTGGTTCTTTTATTTGGAGTCATAGCCAGCCCCTTATTAAATTAGATAAATTACAGCTCCCACAAGTAAGGGGAGGTCTAGATTTTCTGGATTTTAGGAAGTACCAACTGAGTTCCCTGCTAACATATGCGGCTGATTGGGTCTCCTGTAACCCACAATCAATTTGGCTGGATATCAAGGCTTCCCAAGCAAATTGCCCCCCTCATCAATCTGTTATTTATGGGCAAGATGAGAATTGTCACAGATCACTGTAAAAACACGACTGTACTAAACACAATCAAAGCTTGGAGGATGATACGACAGGATGAGGGCAATTTACAAAAAATCTCCCCTTTTACTCCGATAGTGGGAATGTTGGGATTTCAGCCTGGCTTGACAGATGCTGGATTTAAAATTTGGGAGTCCAGAGGAATTTCCTGCTTGGGAGATCTGTTCAATGGGGAAGTCATGATGTCCTTTGAACAGGTGCGTCAGAAGTTCGGGTTGCCTAGCAAGGATCTCTTTCGATATTTTCAAGTATGAGACTTTGTACAAAAAAAGACCACATTGATGACTAATCCTTACAAATCAGATATGGAAAGGAGAGTGCCAATGGGTTTACCCTCTGTCAGTACTCCCTATCACATGCTAGGTAATAAGGTATCGAAAGACATGGAATAGCAATATAAAACCTGGACTCAAGAATTAGGGATGGAAATCTCCTTAGAGATGTGGGAGGATATCTGGGAAAATGCCAGGATATCTGTAATAGAACTCAGGTTATTCAATTGAAGATACGTCATAGGGCCCATATGACACCAGAGCGGCTTGCAATGTTCAAGGCAGGAGCATCCCCAATATCCCCCAAATGTAAAATAGAAGTTGGTACTCTCACTCATTGTTTGTGGACATGCCGTAAGATTCGTAGATACTGGGACAGTGTAGCGAATGCCTTGGCAAAGATTTTGGGAACGGAGATTGGGTTGGACCCAGTGTCTCTCCTTTTGGGCTTTCCAAATCTTCCTTCTCTAGATGCGTATGGGAAGAAACTGTTTACTATCCTCTCCTTTTGAGCGAGGAAAAACATTTTAGCAAGCTTGGTATCGGAAAGTCCCCCAGGACTTTCGAATTGGCATAGGACAGTTATGGAACATATTCCCCTGGCCTTCCTTACGAATATGGTGCACCAGAAAATGGAATTGTTTTACAGAACATGGTGGCACTTCTTGAGCTACATCGATGCAGATGTATCGGCCATACTGTCTAGGACCTTTGTTTAGCCATGAGGATGATGTTTGTTGGTTCGGGGGCCCCTGGGAGGAAGAATCCCGTATAAATATGGGTCTTGTTATGACTTGATATAATTTTATTTTGAATGTTTATTTATTTATTTACTTACTTTGTTAGTTATGTACTATACCGTAGCTTTATATTTATATATATATATATATATATATAATATATATAATATATATAAAGTCTTCTTTCTTATAGCTTACTTTGTGTTTTGGTAGTTTGTAGAGTAGATTAGCAGTTAGTTTTCTTAATTTATATCACTGCTGTTACTATGTTGTAAAGTAGTTACACTATTTTATATTAGTTTTGTAATTTTGTTAAAAAAACCCCCAAAACCTTTTTCTTTTCAATAAAAACATTTACAAAAATATGTTTCATTATGGGTATATGAATAGGAAGGGTTTGGAGGGATATGGGCCGGGTGCTGGCAGGTGGGACTAGATTGGGTTGGGATATCTGGCATGTACGGGTTGAACCGAAGGGTCTGTTTCCATGCTGTACATCTCTATGACTCTATATTTTACTTACAATGCCATCCTGTACACTAAATCCAAGCTGGTGTTTTTGATCTGGTCGTTTGATAATTGCTGTGGTGACTGGAGGACAACGTACAATGTTGAGTGTCACTTCAGACTGGTATTTCAAGTCCTTTAAAAGCAATATGTTAAATGTCAGATAAAAATCTGGTGTAAAACCTAAGTGTCTAACTGGCAGTAAGATCACTACAAAAACCGTGCAAAGTATGGTCAGCGTCACTCACCATTCCTTATCTTAATAGACAGTCACATTGAAAAAACAACACTCTGCTTCATAAAAGGAATCAAAGATAAATCTAGCAACTGCAGCCCAGTCAGTTTAACCTTGGTGATACAAAATCTTTTAAACGTGATAGAGAGACAGAATAAAAAAGCAAGTTGTAATGAACCTTCACAAAACTCTACTTCAATCTTAAACTACTTAACCTTAAATACTGAGCACTGCTTTTGGAAAGGATGTGAGGTATTAAAAGAGATCAAACCTCGTTAAAAAGAGGCACAAATTTGAAGCGTTTCATCTTGCATTCATCAGGCTTTAAAAAGTGACCAAAAAAGATTCACATGAAATGCTCCAGGGATGAAGAACTTCAGTGATGTGAATAGAATGGGAGGAGCTAGGTGTTGTCGATGCAGAAGGTTGATAGGACATTTGTTAATTGTGTTCAAAATTGAGGGACCGAGACAAAGTAATTACTGTTCTTATGGCAGGCTGGTAAGAACCAGAGGACATTTCAAAGGTGACTGACAGATGAGTCAATGGCAAGATATGAAAAAAAAACCTTTTATACACTATGAGTGGTTAAATGCAGACTGAATTGAAAGTGTGGCACTCAGGCATGAGTGGGGATTTGAAACGGCTATTGCCTAAGTACTCAGAAAGAAAATGAGCAGGACCATATGGAAAGCATACAAAAGCGAAATTAATAGCTGCCTTTTGTGTTGTAACCACTTTATGAATCTACTGTACTAAGTAGCAGCTATTATCCATTTGCTTAATAACTTATACATTTAATTGTTTTTCATTGCTTGGCAAAGGTGCAACCTCATGGATGCAGCAACCCACTCTCCCTGTGCTGAAAACTGGATAGCAGCTTCTCTCTCACCATTGGGAGCACAACCGCTAAACCATATCTAATCAGGAATACAAAAGCAGAATACTGCAGATGTTTCAAATTTGAAACAAAAATGGAAAACACTCTGAAGGTCAAACAAGATTTACGAGAGAAAATCTTTAACATTGTTTCTCCTCCACAGATTCCGTATGATCTGAGAATTTTCAGCATTTTGTGTTTTAATTTCCTGTTGTCCGAATGCCAGATGCACACACTTATCCAGATACTGTATTGGATGCCTGTTCGATTTTTCTCTCCCAATATCAGAACACACAGGAAAACTGTAGCACCTCAACTGCGTAGGGAGCTAAGCTCCTAATGTCGAGGAGAAAGTGAGGACTTGCAGATGCTGGAGCTCAGAGTCAAAAGGTGTGACGTTGGAAAAACGCAGCATGTCAGGCAGCACGTGAGGAGCAGAAGAGTTGACATTTTGGGCATAAGCCTTCATCAGGAACATGCTGATGATGTGCACATTCCTGATGAAGGGTTTATGCCTGAAACATCAACTCTCCTGCTCCTCGGATGCTGTCTCACCTGCTGTGCTTTTCCAGCACCACAAATTTTGACTCTAAGCTCCCAATGTGTCTGGTTTAGCATCTAAAAGTGCCTTCCAGGTAGCTGAGGAGTAAACAAACCAGTAAACTTCATAAGCATATTCTTCCAATAGTTTGGAGTTGCGTCTGGTAACACCTGCCGAAGATATGGAGTAAGCTGCCACAGACACACTAACAATACCCAGTTCTACATCTCTCCTTTCCACTGTCCAACAATCATCTAAACAGTGGCCATTTCTTTGCCCATCTTCTAGCCTGTCCAAGTCATTCTGCAGCTCCCCCCCCCCCCTTCATCAACACTACCTGTCCCTGATGGCATTTTTTTTGCAAGATCACTTTTGAATTTAACATTTCAACAAACTGGTATTTACAGACATTACATTTAAAGTTAAATTCAACTTTTAAAAGCAGCACCAAGTAAATAATACAAAACAGCATGATTATAAGTTGGCCATCCCACCTACCTTCCCCTCAGCTCCACTCCCAACCCCCATTTACGTCTAAGGCCCCTTTCCCCTCCGTATTCCTGACGAAGGGCTTATGCCCAAAATGTCGACTCTCTTCCTCCTTGGATGTTGCCTGACCTGCTGTGCTTTTTCCAGCACCACACTTTTCAACAGAATGTCAGCTCTGTCTGTTAAAACACAATTCTATCTTTACTTGACATACACACTTTCATTTCCTAGTAGTGGTCACTTGATGAGTCCTTGGATTGCTGCCCATTCATAGTTCAAGAATGTTAAGATCAATTGCAATTTACTATCACTCTATAGCTCAGACTGAATCCGAGACCTACTTGGTTTGTGTGGCTCAATATCACAGCCAGCAGGAAATCCAACTCATGCCTCTAAGGAAGTTGCACTCAGATGCTTATATCAATGCATAAAGTTATATCAGAGAAACTGACTCCAATTTATAACAAAAGTCATTACTGCTTGGGAAACTATATCTTAAGGCAACAAGATAAATAAAGGAAGTAATGCTCAGAAACTGTGGCGCTGCAGGAATATAGTACCTTGATTATTCCCTGGCAGGTAGCGAGCGGTAGTCCAACTAAACTAGTGCCATTCACAGAAATGATTTGGTCACCAATATTCAGCTCTCCTGATCGTTCCGTTGGCCCACCGTGCATGAGGTTGGCTATTACCACTGTGGGAAGGATGGAGCCCCACCCTGACTCCACAATTACAAGGCCAAGGATCTCTCCCTTTGCTTTCTCTATTCGGACCTACATTGAAACCAGAACTGCATTAGTCACTCACATGCACAGTGGAAATTTGCGCAGTAAAAACATCACATATTTTAACAACTGGCACGATTTCTCAACTGAGAAGAATTTGGGGGAGAAAAAACATGATGGGAAACTATCTTTAACCAGCAGACTCTCGTATCTTCCCAAATTTCTTCCCTCATTTCTTGAGGGCATGCTGTTGCTGTCCCACAGGCACTAGCAGTTCTCATGACCAACCCACACTGGTGTTGTTAGAAATTTTCCTGCTTTTATCTCAAGTTAATTCTAAATCAACTACCATTCCTCCACTGTCACGACTCACAAATCCAGAATGATACCGCATTAGACTGGAACACGATTTAAAGGGTCCCAGAGTGTAACAACATTTTAAGATTAATCTTTGGGCACTATCTTCTAAATTTCAAGTGTAATTACTTCTCTTCCTTACTTACTTTGTTGCCTCTCCCTCTTTACTAAATTCATCAGGGCATACAGTGCCTGCTTAAAACTATGTTCAAAGAATAACATCAATTCAATACTGCCTACACTGAAAGTCAAAGACAAAGTGGCCTTCAGACATAATCCTAGTCTGTGCCAACAGTCAATTTCAGTAGGAAAATCACTCTAACTGCCTTAGCATCTCAGAAATTTTAGACTTAGATTGGGGGAAATGATCAACCTGAGAATTTATTCCTGATCACCACATGGTGACCCTTGGTAGTAGTTAATGCAAGAAAAGAATTGCCAGTTTTGGCTGCAACATGCCACTCAGTAGAAGACTGTATTGCTCACAAACATCATTTCAGCAAGTGGTGGAAAGTCATCTACATTGTAGATGAATAAATAATCAAAAGCCAATGCCTCTACGACTGATGTGGAGAAAAACTGGCAACCCAAATCATTAGGATGCTTTTGGTAACACCCAGTAGTAAAAAGCACTGTCCAGTCTCCTCCCAATAGTTTTTTTTAAACAAATGAAAACTAACATCCCCAGATATTCTTAAACTCTTAATATTGAAACAGCTCTAACTATAATTTTACTCACTTCACCTCCATATCAGATGCTCACCTCTTTGGAGTTCTCTGACTTGGAAAAATGTACAAGATCCCCATTGTAAAATTCGGTGTCAAGTAAATCATTGTATTCATTAGGACTCAGATCCGCAGGGTTGATACCATTAGCATTCAGAAACTGCTGGTAGGCCACAGTGAAAGCTTGGCCTATCGCTTGTGCGATAAGTGATGCCTGCAAGCGAAGGCAGAAACTAAGTTTTTGCTTCAGAAGGATATGTTGGGTCTTCAGTTAATTTTGCAACGGATACAAATGGATCATAAAATGGGAGGTGGTCAAACATATTTGCATTCAGGTTTTTTACAAGATGTTTGGAACAAAATCATCAGTTTTTTGTGCTAACTACTTTCAAAACCAACACACTCCCAAGGTGTACTTGGAACACTTACCTTATTTTAATCAAAGAAAATCAGCACTTACACTAGATTAAAAAAAATAAAGTAACATAAATCAAACACTGCTAAGTCAATAAATTCAAGATTCCCCCGAATCAAAATGCAAGATCCCCTCTAGTCCAGGGACCATTGTTTAAAGATCTATGCTATAACAAAATAACACATGCTACTCACATCTTCTGATTCAAAGACATGGCATATCATCTTGTACTCTCGCTTTGCAGCAGGCGAGTTCCTGGTCTCCTGGTCTGGCGATTTACGTGGCATTCGTCGACGAGCCATGAAAACTATTGTAGTTCCAATATCTGCAATGTACGAAATGGTCTGTAGAGGGTGATCCATCAGGGCTTCCTACAGTAACAGGGATTTGATTTGTGACAAACTAAAGACACAGGCCCACAATATATTGTCATATAGAGTAAATGGCTTTCATTTAAACATAGGGCTGTTCAGCTCTACCACTGAGATTGATTAGACAAAGAATTTGTTAAATAATTACTGATTTCTTTCCAAGTTTTTGTGTGTGTGGTGGAGGGGGAGGGGGAGGTGATGAGATATATATTTTTGGACTGCACGACACAAGGTAGACTTTATTTCTGTGCACAATCAGAAGTGCAATCTTTCAGTTGGGATACCAAACAAAACTGCAGCTGTCTTCTCATGAGTAAATAGAGTCATAGAGCACGTAAACAGACCCTTCAATCCAACTCATCTGATCACACATCCCAGTCTGACCTAATCCATTTGCCAGCATTTGGCACATATCTGTCTAGCTAGAGAATTAATGAAAAGCACTGGAAGATAGGTTTTGTTTCATTTGTTTGGGAGATTTGGATAGCACTGGCTAGGCCAGCATTTATTTATGCCGCTTTAGATGTGATCAGCTGCCTTCCTGAATGCCAGGGTGCACACACTGTGCTGTTAGGAAGGCAGTGTCAGCACTATGACCCATAACAGTGAAGGAATGGTGATATATTTCCAAGTCAGGATCCTATATTAGAGTGGTGCTGGAAAAACACAGCAGTTCAGGCAGCATCCGAGGTGCAGTAAAATCGATGTTTTGGGCAAAAGCCCTTCATCAGGAATACAGGCAGAGTGCCTGAAGGGTGAAGGGATAAATGAGATGAGGGTGGGGGTGAGGAGAAATTAGCATAGAGTACAATAGGTGAGTGGGGGAGGGGATGAAGGTGATAGGTCGGGGGTAGTGGAGTGGATAGGTGGAAAAGAAGATAGGCAGGTAGGACAAGTCATGGGGACAGTGCTGAGCTGGAAGTTTGGAACTGGGGTGAGGTGGGGGAAGGGGAAATGAGGAAACTGTTGAAGTCCACATTGATGCCCTGGGGTTGAAGTGTTCCGAGGCGGAAGATGAGGCGTTCTTCCTCCAGAGATCTGGTGGTGAGGGAGCGGCGGTGAAGGAGGCCCAGGACCTCCATGTCCTTGGCAGAGTGGGAGGGGGAGTTGAAATGTTGGGCCACAGGGCGGTGTGGTTGATTGGTGCGGGTGCCCCAGAGATGTTCCCTAAAGCGCTCTTCTAGGAGGCGCCCAGTCTCCCCAATGTAGAAGAGACCGCATCAGGAGCAACGGATACAATAAATGATATTGGTGGATGGTCCAGTTCAGTTTCTACTTAATAATAACCCAGACAATACCGATAGAGGAGGATTCTACGATATCGTGCTACCAGCGATCAAGAAGGGGATGGTTAGTTTTTCTCTTGTTGGAGAAGGTCACTGCCCGGCTCTTGTTGTGATAAGTAGGTAAGTGCTGCATTTTGCTTGTTCTATTCTTTAGACCCAGTTTTTTTTTAAAAAAAAGGTTACTTTTAGAGGGATGGCAGTGAAGGCAGTGCAATGTTCCTCTTGCAACATGTTTGAGGTGAGGGATGCCATGGACGTCCCTGCTGATTACACTTGCAGGAAGTGCACCCATCTCCAGCTCCTCCAAGACTGTGTTAGGGAACTGGAGCTGGAGTTGGATGAACTTAGGATCATTCGGGAGGCAGAGGGGGTCATAGATCGGAGCTTTAGGGAAGTAGTAACTCCAAAGATTGCAGACAGATGGGTGACAGTGAGGGGGACTGGGAGGTAGCAGCCAGTGCAGGGACCCCCTACGGCCGTTCCCCTCAAGAACAAGTATACCGTTTTGGATACTTGTGGGGGGGACGACTTACCAGGGGTAAGTAATGGGGCTCAGGCCTCTGGCACGGAGCCTGTCCCCGTTGCTCAGAAGGGAAGGGTGGAGAAGAGCAGAGCAATAGTAATTGGGGACTCAATAGTTCGGGGCACAGATAGGCGGTTTTGTGGGGGCGAGAGAGACTCACGTTTGGTATGTTGCCTCCCAGGTGCAAGGGTACATGATGTCTCTGATCGTGTTTTCCGGGTCCTTAAGGGGGAGGGGGAGGAGCCCGAAGTCATGGTCCACATTGGCACCAATGACATAGGTAGGAGGAGGGCTGAGGATGTTAGGCAGGCTTTCAGGGAGTTAGGTTGAAAGCTCAGAGTTAGAACAAACAGAGTTGTTGTCTCTGGTTTGTTACCCGTGCCACGTGATAGAGAGTCAAGGAAAAGGGAGAGAGAACAGTTAAATACGTGGCTACAGGGATGGTGCAGGAGGGAGGGATTCCGGTATTTGGATAACTGGGGTTCTTTCTGGGGAAGGTGGGACCTCTATAAACAGGATGGTCTACACCTGAACCTGAGGGGCACCAGTATCCTTGGTGGGAGGTTTGCTAGTGCTCTTGGGGGGGGTTTAAACTAACTCTGCAGGGGCATGGGAACCTAGACTGTAGCTTTAGAGTGCAGGACCTGGAGTGGAGGGAGGTTAGGAACATGGCATCAATCTCAAAGGAGGGTGCCTGTAAACAGGAAAGTGGCTTGAAGTGTGTATACTTCAATGCAAGAAGTATACGAAATAAGGTAGGTGAACTTGCAGCGTGGGTTGGTACCTGGGACTTCGATGTTGTGGCTATTACGGAGACATGGGTAGAACAGGGACAGGATTGGCTGTTGCAGGTTCCAGGGTTTAAATGTTTTAGTAGGGTCAGAGGTGGGGGTAAAAGAGGGGGAGGTGTGGCATTGCTTGTCAAAGATCGTATTACAGCGGTGGAAAGGACGATGGATGAAGACTCGCCATCTGAGGTAGTTTGGGCTGAGGTTAGGAATAGGAAAGGTGAGGTCACCCTGTTAGGAGTTTTCTACAGGCCTCCTAATAGTCCTAGAAACGTAGAAGAAAGGATTGCGAGGATGATTCAGGAGAAGAGTGAAAGTAATAGGGTGGTTGTTATGGGGGACTTTACCTTTCCTGATAATGTGTGGGAAAGCTATAGCTCTAGTTCGTTAGATGGGTCGGTGTTTGTCCAATGTGTGCAGGAGGGTTTCCTGACACAATATGTAGATAGGCCAACAAGAGGGGAGGCCATACTGGATTTGGTTCTGGGTAACGAACCAGGCCAGGTGTTAGAATTAGAGGTAGGTGAGCACTTTGGGGACAGTGACCACAATTTGGTGACTTTTACTCTAGTGATGGAGACGAATAAGTGTGCACTGCAGGGCAA
The DNA here is from genome assembly GCF_037043375.1 of Chiloscyllium plagiosum. NCBI lineage: Eukaryota > Metazoa > Chordata > Chondrichthyes > Orectolobiformes > Hemiscylliidae > Chiloscyllium > Chiloscyllium plagiosum. The sequence goes on along the minus strand of NW_028270166.1, from coordinate 33,669,952 downwards.
GAGTTATAGCTGGAGGCAGGGAAATTATGATGCGGTGAGGCATGACTTAGGATGCGTGGCTTGGAAAAGTAGGCTTCAAGGCAAGGGCATAATTGATATGTGGAGCTTGTTCAAGGAGCAACTATTGAGTGTCCTTGATAAGTATGTACCTGTCAGGCAGGGAGGAAAGGGTCGTGTGAGGGAGCCGTGGTTTAATAAGGAATTGGAATCCCTTGTTAAATGGAAGAGGGCGGCCTATGTAAAGATGAGGCGTGAAGGTTCAATTGGGGCGATTGAGAGTTATAAGGTAGCCAGGATGGACCTGAAGAGAGAGCTAAGAGCAGCAAGGAGGGGACATGAAAGGTCCTTAGTTGGTAGGATTAGGGAAAACCCTAAGGCTTTCTATAGGTATGTCAGGAATAAAAGAATGACTAGGGTAAGAATAGGTCCAGTCAAGGATAGTAGTGGGAAGTTGCGTGTGGAGGCTGACGAGATTGGGGAGACACTGAATGAATACTTTTTGTTAGTATTCACTCAGGAACAGGACATTGTTGCCGATGTGAATACTGAGTCACAATTAAGTAGAATGAATGGCTTTGAGGTATGTAGGGAAGAGGTGTTGGAAATTCTGGAAAGGGTGAAAATAGATAAGTCCCCTGGGCCTGATGGCATTTATCCTAGGATTCTCTGGGAAGCAAGGGAGGAGTTTGCAGAGCCATTGGCCTTGATTTTTATGTCCTCTTTGTCTACAGGAGTAGTGCCAGAAGACTGGAGGCTAGCAAATGTGGTTCCCTTGTTCAAGAAGGGGAGTAGGGATAACCCTAGCAATTATAGGCCGGTGAGTCTCACTTCTGTTGTGGGCAAAGTCTTAGAGAGAATTGTAAGGGATAGGATTTATGAACATCTGGATAGGAATTATGTGATCAAGGATAGTCAGCATGGTTTTGTGAAGGGCAGGTCGTGCCTCACAAACCTTATTGAATTCTTTGAGAAGGTGACTAAGGAGGTGGACGAGGGGAAAGCGGTAGATGTGGTGTATATGGATTTTAGTAAGGCGTTTGATAAGGCTCCCCATGGTAGGCTACTTCAAAAAATACAGAGGTATGGCATTGAGGGTGAGTTGGAGGTTTGGATTAGGAATTGGCTGGCTGGAAGAAGACAGAGGGTAGTAGTTGATGGTAAAGGTTCATCTTGGAGTGCCGTTACTAGCGGTGTTCCGCAAGGATCTGTTTTGGGACCATTGCTGTTTGTCATTTTTATAAATGACCTGGAGGAGGGGCTAGAAGATTGGATGAGCAAGTTTGCGGATGATACGAAAGTCGGAGGAGTTGTTGACAGTGAGAAAGGATGTGGCAGGTTACAGCGGGGTATAGATAAGCTGCAGAACTGAACAGAAAGGTGGCAAATGGAGTTCAATGTAGCTAAGTGTGAGGTGATTCACTTTGGCAAGAGTAACAAAAAGATGGGGTACTGGGCAAATGGTCGGATACTTGGTAGTGTGGATGAGCAGAGGGATCTTGGTGTCCATGTACACAGATCTTTGAAAGTTGCCACCCAGGTAAATAGTGCGGTGAAGAAGGCATATGGCATACTGGCGTTTATTAGTAGAGGAATTGAGTTCCGGAGTCCTGAGATCATGTTGCAGTTGTATAAGACTCTGGTGCGGCCGCATCTGGAGTATTGTGTGCAGTTTTGGTCGCCATACTATAGGAAGGATGTGGGGGCACTGGAACGGGTGCAGAGGAGGTTTACCAGGATGTTGCCTGGTATGGTAGGAAGATCGTATGAGGAAAGGCTGAGGCACTTGGGGTTGTTTTCATTGGAGAAAAGAAGGTTTAGGGGTGACTTGATAGAGGTGTACAAGATGATTAGGGGTTTAGATAGGGTTGACCATGAGAACCTTTTTCCACGTATGGAGTCAGCTATTACGAGGGGGCATAGCTTTAAATTAAGGGGTGGTAGGTATAGGACAGATGTTAGGGGTAGGTTCTTTACTCAGCGAGTCGTGAGTTCATGGAATGCCCTGCCAGTAGCAGTGGTGGACTCTCCCTCTTTATGGGCATTTAAGTGGGCATTGGATAGGCATATGGAGGATAGTGGGCTAGTGTAGGTTAGGTGGGCTTGGATCGGCACAACATCGAGGGCCAAAGGGCCTGTACTGCGCTGTATTCTTCTATGTTCTATGTTCTTACATGGCATGAATATCTTTTTTTGCAGTTTATTGACCAGCTAGGACTTGCTGGCTCCTTTAATAACTTGAATGATGTTGCATGTTGAACACTCCAACTTCTTAGGATGGAGTGTAGCTCCTTGATGGAGTGACTGAAGCAGGTTGACTTAAGACACTACCTGAGGAACCACTTCAGCATTATCCAGGAAGAAGAATGATTGACCAGAACCATCATTCTTTGTTCTAAACATGACTCCAACCAGCGGTCAGTTTTCTTTCAATTCCCATTGACTCTAGTTTTACTTGGGCTGCTTGATGCCATACTTGATCAAATGTTGTCTTTTTGCAAGGACAGTCACGCTCATCTCACCTCACCACTGGAGTTGAGCCCTGTTGTCGATGTATGATGACCAGAAACCAAAGACCCAACTTATGGACCATCAATTTGAGGCTAGGAGAGAGGACCATAGAAAAGGTATAGAGAGATTATGGATGAAGATTTGGAGAAACTGTGTAATTTCAAGTATCTGGGATCAAAGGTGGAAGGAAATGGAAGTTTGGAAATGGAAATTAACAACTTTTAATTAACTGCTCTTGTAGGGGAGTAATCGAAAAAAGTACAGTCGAGTGTTTTATAATAGAAAATTATCGCCGAAACTGAAAGGAACAATCCACAAGACAGCATTGAGACTGGTGTTGTTACACAGTGGATCAACTTGGGAAACATCAAGTAGAGGGGGACAACAACTGGATACTAATGAGATGTGGATGCTAAGATCAATGGAGTAATGATAAGAAACAACATCAGGAACCAGCACATTAGGTATTCACTGAAGATTGTGGAAATATCAAATCAAGTAGTTAATTGTAGTTAAACAGCAATTTAAATAGTAAGGTCATACGTGATGGAGTGAAAGAGGAAATGTGGTGATGTGACTGATTGAAGTGGGACTGCCAGAAATAAAGAAACAACCAAGACTAAATGTAGCAACAGGAGATTTTTAAACGATAAGAGTTGAATGAGAAATAGATGACAGATAGATGAGATGAGTAAAGTGATCAACTAGCATTGTGATGGCCAAAAGTAAAGTAGGAGAAGCAGAAAAAAGTATATCATATACCCTAGGTATATTATTAAATAGCTCATCCTTCTGTTACCTGTGTTTCTGCATTTAATACTTTAATTCGCTGTGTTGATATAAACAGATCCACTGCAGTCATTGGCTGTGACTCTCCTTCTGGTGCCTGATGAACAAACAAAGATAGTTATTTCATCTATATGCCCAATATTTCCTGTTATGAATTGCTCTGTTTCATTGGAGTTTGCAGCTAACAGGAGCACCTCACAACATTTCATAGTTAATTTTGACAATGCGTACAACTGAGAGACATTACAAAAAAAAAAATGGTGTCCTTGATTATCATATAATGTTTTGCAAGCAGGGAACAGCAGAAGGAATCTGGGAACCTGATTTCTTTTACGTTTTCTCCCTACCCAGGGACACTGAGGGCAGCTGTAGTGCAGCGAGTCCTCATTTCATGATGTGGGTGTATTCCTGAAAATTGAGACTTTTAAGTGAAACCTAGGCTCCCCTAGGAAAAATACTAAAAATGAAGATCGGATACTTTCAACATTTCTTGCACAGAAGAAAACACACATACAAGTTCAAATATTGTACCATACATGTGTAGTACTGCGCACTCCAAGCTGAAATGACTGATGAAACAAAACACTCAATTTCAAAGAAATACTGTATAATTAGGCCTGTTATGATTTTTCAGTTGAGAACATAGTAAGCCTAAAACATTGTAAGTTTAAATGCTGTTCATTCCCAATGCCTATACAAAATAATCTTTACATTTAAAAAAATTTCAAAGTAAAGAAGATATGCATATACCTTATTCAACTTTTACTGTATGTTTTTATGCTTAATAAATTAACATTACAGTTTGGCTAGAGTAGCTTTAGATTGATAAAGCTCCATCAAGTGGCAGAAGTTTGTTGGTGCAGGCAGGACTGAATTCCCAGAACTACTGCAGTGACTAGCTTCTACCCAAGACTTCAAAATGGGAGCCAGAAGAGGAGAATCAGCCGAGGAGATGGTGGCAAAGCCTTTGGGAAATTTAAAGGTAAGAACAAAGGTCAGGAATAGGACTCTTGATGCAGAGGGATTAGTAGAAAGGGCAGGAGCAAGCATTAGGTCAGGGAACCACACAGAGAAGGACTGTCGTACCCAGTGGACACATTAGACACTGGGGACTTCAAAAAAAAAGGGAATGGATGGTGGAAACAGGAGTTTGTTCTTTTTGAGGGTGTTGGGGTGAATTGCAGGGAAAATGAGGGACTCCAGAAGAGGGAGTAGAAACTCTGGGGGGGGGGGGGGGGGGGCGGGGTAAACATTACATAAGCGGGAGGCCCACCAAAATTAGAAGTGAAACTTGTAACATTAAGTAGGGAAACTGACCACTACTTTATTAATGATATTACAGCAGAACAACAGTAAATGAGTCAACATTAAGGGAGGACTTATTGTATTACATCCAAGGTCAGTTAAAAGAACAGGTTAAGTACCAAACCACCAGCAACCTCTTGGTCTGTCTGACCGATATCACAATGAACACAGCAGCAGCAGTAGCAGCAGAAGAATGCTGCTCTAACTTCAAATGAATAGTATATTACAATGCAAGCTGCTGACATTTAAAAACATGCTCAAAAGAAATATTAATTAGACTACTTTTCACAAGTACCTTTATCCTCCCCACTGCTTCCTGTGCTTGTGACATGCGAACATTCGTTGATGGATTTTTGTCAGAGAAGAGCTGAGTTGATCCAAGGTAACTCGCTGCAAATATGATTCCATCAAGGAGATCCTCGGAATCACAGGGTCCTGACACTTCATGGGGATAAAGAACAATAGCACCGTTACACCTTATTACATTTCAAATCATTCATCTCCCTCTCCCGAAGACACAAGGTATGGATTATGTAGATACCGGATGTCCTCCATGACCTGCCCTTGTGAATACGCTTAGTGCAACAGCGCAATAAACGGCGCTAGACTTTCTGATCTTAAAATCCATTACAACCAAACATGAAATAGTCTTCAATTGAAATCAACACAAACATACTTTCCAGCAGGAATTGGTAAATAATGATTAGAAGCAGGAAATCTAACTTCCAGCTCCTCCCTCTTAAACCCAGGAGGTGCTATGGCAAATTGTGGAAGTCTGTGGAAATCACCTAAATTATTATTGACCAAGAATTTGACATCTTCTCTGATTAGATTTGCTACTTCTTTGGACAAACAATTCATGGTTGATCCAGTGAACATCACTGTTAACCTGTTTGGGCGGCACGGTGGCACAGTGGTTAGCACTGCTGCCTCACAGCGCCAGAGACCCAGGTTCAATTCCCGCCTCAGGCGACTATCTGTGTGGAGTTTGCACATTCTCCCAGTGTCTGCGTGGGTTTCCTCCGGGTGCTCCAGTTTCCTCCCACAGTCCAAAAATGTGCAGGTTAGGTGAATTGGCTATGCTAAATTGCCCGCTGTGTTAGGTGAAGGGGTAAATGTAGGGGAATGGGTCTGGGTGGGTTGCGCTTCAGCAGGTAGGTGTGGACTTGTTGGGCCGAAGGGCCTGTTTCCACACTGTAAGTAATCTAGTAATCTAGAAACTACATATGCTCCCTCATTTCAGAATCCATAAAATGTAGCAGCAGAAGTAGTGAGAAATGAAATTAAATCAATGGAAGAAAAACAATGTAGGGTCAGATGATGTAGAACCTGCATGGGTAAAATTGGGGACCCACAAAGGTGAGAAAAACATAATGAGAGTTGCGTTCAACCCTCCAAACAGTAGTCAGGATATGAGCAACAAGATACACCAGGAGATAGAAAAGGTGTCTAAGAAAGGCAAGGTTACAGTCATCATGGGGGATTTCAATATGCAGACAGACTGGGAAAATCAAGTTGGTAGTAGATCACAAGGAATTTGTGGAATGTCTATGAGATGGCTTTTCAGAGCAGCTTATGGAGGAGCCCACTAGGGACCAGACAATCCTGGATTTAAGGTTGTGCAATGAGGCAAACCTGATAATTGAAATTAAGGTGAAGGAACCCTCAGGAGGAGGTGACCATAATATGATAGAATTTACCCTGCAATTTGAGAAAGAGAAGCTGAAATCAGATGTAACGGTATCATCGATGTAACGGCCCTCCTGATGAAGGGCTCTTGCCCGAAACATTAATTCTCCTGCTCCTTGGATGCTGCCTGACCTGCTATACTTTTCCAGCACCACATTCTTGACCCCCTCCACCTCCCCCCGTAACGGTATTACAGTTGAGTAAAGGCAACTATAGAGGCATGAGAAAGGAGCTGACCAAAATTGACTGGGAGAGGCGCATGGCAGGAAAGACAATGGAACAGCAATGGCAGGGGTTTTGGGGAGTAATTCAGGAGACATAGCAAAAATTCACCCCTAGGAAAAGGAAGCATGCTGAAGACAGGATGAGGCAGCCATGGCTAACAAGGGAAGTCAGGGATGGCATAAAAGCAAAAGTGAAATAATATAATATAACAAAGGGCAGTGGGAAGCCAGGGGATTGGGAAGCCTAACAAGACCAACAGAGGACATCGAAGAAAGAAATAAGGAAGAAGATTAAATAGGAGGGTAAGCTAGCCAGTAATATTAAAGAAGATAGCAAGAGTCTCTTTAGAAATATAAAGGGCAAAAGAAAGACAAATGTGGATGCTGGGCCACTGGAAAATGACTCTGAAGTAGTAGTAATGAGGAACAAATAAATAGTGGAGGAACTGAACAAGTACTTTGTATCAGTCTTCAGGGTGGAACACAAATAACATCCTAAAAACTTCAAGAAAGTTGGGGGACAGAGGTGAGTATGGTGGCCATCGTAAAAGAGAAGGTGCTAGAAAAACTGAAAGGCCTGAACATGGATAAATCACCTGGACCAGATGGACTACATGCCAGAGTTGGTGATCTTTCAGGAATCATTGAAGTCAGGGGTAGAGGACTGGAAAATTGCTAAATGTAACTCCCCTGTTTAAAAAAGGAGTAAGGCAAACAAAAGGAAATTACAGCCAATTGGACTAACCTTAGTCATTAAGATTTTGCAGTCCATTGTGAAGGATGAGATTTCTGAATACTTGGATGTGTATGGTAAAATAAGGCAAAGTCAGCATGGTTTCATCAAGGGGAGGTCATGCCTGAAATCTGCTAGAGTTATTTGAGGAGATAATGAGCAGATTACACAAAGGAGAGCCAATGAATGTTACCTACTTAGACTTCCAGAATGCCTTTGACAAGGTTCAGCCCAGGAGGCTGCTGAACGAGATAAGAGCCCATGGTGTTAGAGGCATGGTACTAACATGGATAGAAGATTGGCTGTCTGACACAAAGCAGAGAATGGGGATACGAGGGTCCTTCTCAGGATGGTAGCCGGTGAATAGTGGTGTTCCACAAAGGTCAGTGTTAGGACCAGAACTTTTCATTTTATACATTAATGATCTAGATGAAAATACGGAGGTCATTCTGAATACATTTACAGATGATACAAAGATAGGTAGAGGGACAGGATAATATTGAGGAGGCGGGGAGACTGCAGAAGGATTTAGGCAAGTTAGGAGAGTAGGTAAAGAAATGGCAGATGGAATACAACATGGAAAAGTGTAAGGCCATGCACTCTAGTAGGACGAAGACAGGAATAGACTATTTTCTAAATAGGGAGAAAATTCAGAAATGCAAAGGGATTTGGGAGTCCTAGTCCAGGATTCTCTAATGGTTAACTTGCAGGTTGCATCAGTAGTTAGTAAAGAAATTACAATGTTGGCATTTATTTTGAGAGGACTAGAATATAAAAGCAGGGATGTACTTCTGAGGCTTTAGAAGGCTCTGATCAGACCATATTTAGAGCAATTTTGGGCCCTATATCTCAGGAACGATGTAACGGGTCCAGAGGAGGTTCCCAATAATGATCGCAGGAATGAAAGGCTTAACATATGAGAAACGTTTGAGGACTCTGGGTCTATACTCGATGGAGTTTAGAAGGATGGGGGGGGATGTAATTGAAACTTACAGAATACTGAAAGGCCTGGACAGAGTGGACTTTGGTAAAATGTTTCCATTGGTAGGAGAGACCAGGACCCAAGGGCACAGCCTTAGAGTAAAGGAAAGACTCTTTAGAACAGAGATGAGCAGAAACTTCTTCAGCCAGAGCATGGTGAATCTTTGGAATTCATTGCCCCAGAAGGCTGTGAAGACCAGGTAATTTAAATATATTTAAGGCAGAGATGGATAGGTTCTTGATTGTTAAGAGGATCAAAGCTTATGGGGAGAAGGCAGGAGGATGCAGTTGAGAAACATATCAGCCACGACTGATTGACAGGGCAGAACGATGGGCCGAATGGCCTGATTTCTGCTCTAATGTCTTATGGTCTAGCTAGGCCACTCAACCTATCAGATCTGCTCTGATATTTAATGAGATCACAGCTGATCTGATAATCTTCAACTCCATTTTCCTGCCTTATCCCCATAACCCTTAAATCCCTTATTGAATTAATCGATTAATTAGATTTAATCTAGTGAACCTTCCCTTAACTGCCTCGAATGCCAGCATCTCTTTCCTTTGAGAAAGGACTAAAACAGTTCACCTACGCCATTAAGTGAAGAACAATAGTTGAGCTCTCCCACTGTCATGGGTATGAACTAGCCCTTGAGAAACAGCATTAAAACAGATTCTCTCGTTGTAGGGTCTTATTGTGCACAAAGTTGCTGTGGTGTTTGCTACATTACAACAATATCAACACTTACAAAAACAAAGGTTCTTCATTGGTTGTAGAGTGCTTTGGGATGTTCGGAGGTTGTAACAGGTGCCATAACAATGTACTTCTCACCTTTTTCTTGGCGAATCTGACTCACTGTACAGTAAATATAGACAGATATTTGAAGATTACCTTCTTTAAATGCAGGATAAGAAAATTTCTTCCTTGGCTGTAATTTAAAAATGAAGACATTTAATAACAAAGTAAAAGCAATTACATTTATTCAAAATGTTTGAGGTGGTTTAACTATTTCTGTTTGAACACATAGAATATTCTGTCTGAATCCTTGGTTTGCTGGTAAATAAACTGTCTAAGTAGAATCTGCTGCAATCAGTCAGGGCACCAAATAGGTACAAGGTCCAGTCATTATTTCACTCCCTTCCACGTAGATGGGGCAAACATTATGGACGTGTTTGAAAGAAGATTAGTTATGTAAGGATATGGAAGGATATGGTGATAGGCCAAGTTAAAGGGAGGTAAGATGTACTTGCACAAACCTGTGTTGCTGAATGGCCTGTTTGCACTGTAAATACTATTAATGATAATCTAGTTGATATTTCTCTGCACCTAATCTGTAGCTGTAACAATATGCTCTACATTCTGTTCTATTACCCTAATGTAGGTATGAGATATAATTTGTCTAGGGAGCATGCCAAACAATACTTTTCAGTGTATCTAGGTATATAATAATAATAATAAATCAAATCAAATTCTTGTATGCCTGATTGCTTTCAAAAATATGAATTAGAATCCGTACAGTGTGGAAACAGGCCATTTGGCCCAACAAGTCCACACCGACCCTCCAAACAGTATCTCACCCAGACCCATTCCCCTGCACCTATTACTCTACATTTCCCCTGATCAAAGCATCCAACCTACACATACCTGAACACGCTGCACAATTTAGCATGGCCAATTCATCTAACCTGCATCCTTTGATTGTGGGAGGAAACCGGAGCACCAGGAGGAAACCCACACAGACACAGGGAGAACATGCAGACTCCACACACACGGTCGCCCGAGGCTGGAATCAAACCCAGATGTCTGGTGCTGTGAGGTAGCAGTGCTAACCACTGAGCCACTGTGCCACCCCAAGATGTCCCCAGGAACAAGATATCCTAAATATTAGACACAAACGTACAATTATTAGTACGGATATGCAAATTCATACTTTTAAAGATATCTTTCTAAAAATTTTCAGTGTTTGTTGAAGTTTGTAGCCTCCCTTTGCTTAGGGTTTACTGCTGGACCATGTACAAAATTGGCTCTGATACTGCCAATGAATTAAAGCAAAACAAATCTAACGTTGGAATATTTGAATGGACAGAAGCAATACTGTGGATTCCTACAGTACCAACTGTTTAATTCCTCTACTTTCTTGCTAGGTGCTTCTACTGTCAGATTTTTCTTTAATAGCATTCATCTAACTAGTCAGTAATTAATCTGGAAAATCACAGGTACAACTCAGCTGGACCATGTCATACAGCACCCAGCACGCTCAGTAATTAACACCACAGGAAATCTCCAAGAGTTACTGTAGAAAGTCATCAAGACTGAATTACACTTCACTGTAATACAAATCTTGAGCTTCCTGAGACAGACACGAAGGCTATCCCTAGTGTCATTTATTTTCTTTATTCACTTATGGGATGTGGGTGTCACTGGCTGGCCAGCATTTTCAGGGCCATAAGGTTCAGATAGTCAGCGAGCCAAGCCTAGTTATGCACATCATCACAGGATCCATTGTGTTGCAAAACCACTTCTACATGATCCTAGTGACATATTTCAGCTCCAATCACAGAAAGCACCAATATCTCACCAGTGAGAAATCAATTTCCTGCACCTTACACTCAGGCTGAAGAGAGAGCTTGCCAATTTAATCCTAGATTATTGATAGTTCACAACCATTGAACCCACAATCATTTAGACCATGACCTGTAGCTGTCCCAATTTATTTTACCTGAGTCAAAGCTAGAATACATAATGTTGCATTCTGCTGAAACTTGAAACATTGTTTTTCCCTCTCCAGACTTTGCAAGCCCTGCGGAGCATTTGCCCCATTTTGTGTTCTTATTTCTTGTTTTTCTTTAGTCTGAGTTGCATTAGATTGGAGGTCAGAAGAGATTTACGAGATGGAACCAGTGGGTTGTCTTAAGAAGATAAGTCAGACAGATCTGGTTTATTTCCACCAGAGTGTAAAAGAGAGATGATTTGCTTGAACTATATGTGACCCTAAATGCTCTGGACAAGGTAGCTGCAGAAAAGATGTTTCCTTTTGTGGATAAGTCCAGAATTAAGGGATACATAAATTAGGGGTCATCCTTTGAGCACAGAGGAGTTTTTTTTCCTGAGAGTTATATGACTTTGGAATTCTCTGCACAGAAGACAATGGAAGTGGTGTGATTGTGTTTTTTTCCTGTTAGACAAGGGAATCAAAGGTTATCAGGGGACATGGGAAGGTGAAACTTGAAACACACAGATCAGCCATGATTTTATCAAACAACAGAACAAGCACAAAGGTTTAAATGGCCTTCAGTTTCTATTTCATATACTTGCATGTCATTGTGTAATAGTCTTTTCAGACTGCTTTTCCTTACCTGACGATCATGTTCATGGATACTGCTTTCTGTGTGGCAAGCACCTCGATTTGCCACATCAGTGTGCTCAACATCATCTTCAGGAAGAAAGGATTTGCTAATATTCTCAACCTCTTCTTTTAACTCTTTAATGGCCAAAGACAATGCCTCTCCCTCTTTCTTCCAGTCTTTCTTTAGCCTATATAATGGTCCACAATATAAAGAGCTTGAGTCATCATTTGCCCCATCACTGCTTGCACATAAATCCAGAGTCTGTTGGTGCTGGAGCATTTCATCAGTGTTTTTCTCAGATTGACCAACCACATTCCCAGTGGAAACTTCTCGTGAGGTTGTGTTGTTTTCAACAGTTCTTTCAGGAGCGTGACTGAATGCATTTGTAGACTGATCACTACATATCACATTGCCAATAACACCAAACTTTGAGCCTGGATAGCTTAATTGGGTTGATTCATTGCCTTGATGAAGCAGGTCTTTCATTGCAGGTCTTCTAATTCTCTCAGTAGACATTAAAGGCTCATGACTCACCTCAGTTAAAACATCCTGGTGGTTAACTGTGTCAAATAATTGCCTGTTATCATTGGTCAATGAATCACTTTCAGTATCTATTGTTAGTTTGCCACCACTTTCTAAACTGTAACCATCCGACAGCTTTGCTTTGCTTCCTAAGGTCCCTGTGCCCTGCTCATAGCGGCGTAACTGACTCAAAAGCAATTTGATCTGACAGTGATCATCATCCTCATTATCTTGAAGATCTGAAGTCTTCTCTATGTTATCAATTTCTGAACTTAAGCTTATCATATGAATTCCAATCAAATTGTTTTCAGAATCTGTTGTTAGGTCTGACAAGTGCACAGAAGCACCTGCTTCACTCAATGTGTTTTCTAGTTGCATGGTGTCCAGGGAGTTGTCTTGCTCACTAACATCTTTGTTTAAAAGCGCACAGTGCTCATCACCATTAAAATCTTCCTCCAGGCTCTCTCCATGAGCATCCCAGCTGCCATGGTTTTCCTGAGAAACATCTTTATCGACCTCGGTTAGACTACTTTCCACACTGACTTCATCGTTTTCCAGTTCTTGATCACCCATCCTAACCCCATTCATACATTGGCTTGAAGTCAGTGGGGGGTTATCAGCCTCAGTGACACCTTCCTGCTTGTTCATATTAATCTCCCATTAACACTATCCATCCGGGATAAGTGAAGCATCAACGTTGAGCATGTTCCTTGAAGCGGGGGAGAGGAGTGAATGTAATAAAGGTATAAATGTACAGCTCTGGGGAAGGCGGGCTCCTCTCTTACAGTGAATCCCAGTCACTAGCCTGGACGCAGAGAGCCCAGTCCCGCTCCTGGTCAACCCGGCCCTGCCCCTGGCCCCAGGGCGAGCGACTCAAGCAGCCGAATCACCATCCAATTCCGGGCCTGCCGTCCCTGGAATAAATCAGGGCTGCTCCCGTTCGGCCTCAGTATCGATTCAGACGCCGACCCCCAGTTCCCTCCTGAGCCACAGACCGGACTTCCGAGTCGACTGCCCGGAAAAGCCTGAACCACTAGGCCCGACTCTAGCTCCGGACGTCGAATCGTGCGTCCGACGTCATCGCGGTTTGCGCGGCGCCGGTCACGTGTCCCCTCCCCACCCCCAACCCTGAGAGTGAAATGGTCATGTGTCAGCTTCTGGGGAAATACTGTGCACACTGCTCCACATCTTTAACAATTAAACTCACACGGAATGCTGGAGATTTGATAGGAAGTGAATCACAAAGTCTGTCAGCAGGTAAGGATGGGACAGCTAACACTCCAGGATTGACCTGAAAAGTCTCCAGGAATTTGGGGTCAATCTTCAGGACAATGCCACAAGCAATCAAGTGGAGAAGTCATTAAGGCAAATAAGGTATTGTCCTGTTGGACATGTTCACTTCTTAGTTTGGAGATGGAAGAAAAGTATTCAGTCAGAACCATTCATGTCACCAACAACCTTGAGATATAGAGGTCTACACAGAAAAAGGCTCTTGGTCCATTAAGTCAACTCCAGTAAACAAAAACCCACCAAACTATTCTAATCTCATTGTCCAGCACTTAGGCAATAACCTTATGCCTTGGCTTAGCTAGTGCACATCTAAACACTTTTTAAAATGTTATGAAGGTTTTTGCTTCTACCACTCTTAGAGGCTGTGAGTTCTAGATTCCTATCACCCTCTGGTGAATAAGGTTTTCCTCACGTGTCCTCCAAACCTCTGACCCATTCTGTCAAATGTATGCCCCGGTCCTTGATCCCTCCACCAAAGAGAAATATTACTTTCAATCCACTCTTGTCTGTTGCTGGTAAAATTTTATGCATCTCAATCATGTCTCCCCCCTGCCCCCACCTCACCCCCGCAAAAGTCTCCCCTGCTCTTAGGACAACAACCTCAGTCTATCCAATCTCCCTTGATAACTAAAACTCTCTATCCCAGGCCACATCCTGGTAAATCAATGTGCACCCTCTCCAGAGCAATCACATCCTCCTAGAATGTGGATTCCAGAACTGCACACAATAATTAATCTGTGGCCTAACCAACATTTTATACAGTTCCAGTATAACCTCCCTGCTCTTAAACTTTTTGCCATGGCTAATAAAGGCATGTGTAGCACTTGCCTTCTTAAACCCTTTATTCAACTGTTCTGCAAACTTAAGGGACCAGTGGACCAGTTCTTCTGATCCTTGGTGTGCTCTTGTTTCTCCAGTCCAACAGCATCACCTCATACTTACATGGATTGAATTCTATTTGCCATTAATCAACCCTTCTGACCAGCCTGTACGAATCCTCTTGTAATCTAAGGCTATCCTCCTCTCTATTTTTCACTCCACAAATTTCCATATCAGCGCATTTGTATTATGAATGCTCTTGGATGGCAATACACCCTGAAGGGTAGATGCATCAGGTGACTAGTGGTGCATTTATGGAAGTGTGGAGGAAGAAGGGCAAGAAATAAAAACTCCTGGAATATAGGAACAATCAGAGTTGGCAATCCTGGAGCAAAGAGGGAAGCAGATCTCTCTCCTTCCATTAGTGTTTGGTTCCATAACATCAGAAAAGAATTTGACATTTTCAGTCAATATGCTTCCTCAGAACTGGTCATTAGAGGGCCATTGAATGGTCTGCATCCTTTTTTCCCACTACTTCAACAGGGGGATAGGATGTCAAGCAGAGGTATAGTAAGGGGTGATGCACAGACAAGTATGGAGGAAAAAGCAAGTCAGTCCGGTCGTACAGTCAAGTTATGGCACAAGGGAGCATGGGAAAACTGATGGCATTTATGCAAGGGGTCTTGCAAGTAAGACAGATGAGTTGAGAATATTGATTTACACATTGTAGTGGTAGGATTAAAAATGATATCTTCAAATCCGATCATGAAGAATTAATCACTAAGGGTTAATTGGACATGACACCGAGCAATTGAAATAAGGTGAAAAGTACATGGAAAAGAGGCTTAATGCAAAATCAACCAGTTTTGACTGAGGGACCAACCACAAGATACTAAATTATCTGTGAGAACTGTCCTGTTGGGCCATCACATGGCAATATCTGGCAATGTTTTTCTGTATAACAGAATATCTGGAAACATGCTGAAAGTACCATGAAATGGTAATACAGCAAATAGTACTAGATTTAGAATAGTACTAATATCTGTGGACTTCACCTTGGGCTGAGATTGACAAAGGTAAGAAGGTAGTGAGACTTGTTGCCAACCGAACACACGTGTTACTTGCTGTTGGACTTCACCTTGGACCGGGATCACGAATGGTGCCAGGAAACCTGGATTCTCCAGACTAGCCATAAAGCAGGGTCCCCCATGAGTGGAAGAGTATGAGACTCGTCAATACACATTTCCTGCTTTATACATATATATATATATATTCACTGCTTAAAATATTTACTACTGCATAATGAATAAATTTACTGGCTAACATATTTATCATTGCTTAATATCTATGTATTACTGCTAATAAACGTGTTAATTTGGATCACAGTTTTTTTGTTACATTGCACTGAATCCACTATCGAACCATAACACACAAGAATATGATATCATTGCTGTCTCTGGAGTCATGATGGAGGGTGAGCAGCTCAATATGCAATTTTTTTAATCTTTAGGTGAGACTGGGAGGGATGTAAAAGAACAGGTTGTATTACAAATTGATCAAGGAGACAATTATCATTAGGAAGGCATGATACCTTAGGGCCCTCAAGTTAGTTCATCTGAATAGAACATGAAAACAAAAAGAAAGCAGTTACATTGCCAGGACCTGCAAACAATCAGAGGGAGAGAGAGAGAAGATCTGAAGGCAAATCTGAGAGGAGAAATATAAAAATAATAGTGCAGGATTTTAACTTGCACAACATTAATTGGGTTAGAGAAAGTGTGAAAGCCTAAGAGAGGGTGAAGTTTTAAAATGGATTCAGGAGAGCTTTTAAAGTCAGCTTAGAGTCCTACAGCATCGAGATAGTCCTTTTGGCCCAAACTGGTCCGTGCCGACCAAAATGTTCATCAACACTAATCCTATTTCCCTGCACTTGGCCCATATCCTTCTACACCTTTCCTATCCATGTGTTTGTCCAAATGCCTTTTAAATGTTATTAATGTACTTCAACAACATCCTTCCAATAGGAAGGAGGCCAGAATTGCATGCAATATTCGAAAAGAGGCCTAACCAACGTCCTGTACAGCCACAACATGACCTCCCAACCCCTATACTCAGTAATCTGACCAATAAAGGAAAACATACCAAATGCCTTCTTCACTATACTATCTATCTGCGACTCCACTTTCAAGGAGCTATGAACCTGCACTCCAAGGTCTCTTTGTTCAGCAACACTCCCTAGGACCTTATCATTAAGTGTATAAGACCTGCTAAGATTTGCTTTCCCAAAACGCAGCACCTCGCATTTATCTAAATTAAACTCCATCTGTAATTCCTCAGCCCAGTGGCCCATCTGATCAAGATCCCATTGTCAACAAAATCACTGATGGATTTTGATATTTGATTTTGGCAGTCACCCATGGCAGCTATGACAGTTTCTGTTTTCATAACCCTTGCATTGAGAAACTGCTGTGTGAAACTGCTCTGATAGTCTGTAAACGTAATTTGTACTTCCTAATTCACCTTGTTTTCTCTCATCTTTAAATTTTCAAAACAAACTTTCAGGGTGAAAATGAAGCAAACTATGTGTAATTTATACTATGAGACATTTCAATGGACACATACACACAGAAGTAAACAACAAACATAAATACACACATGTTTACTCAGAGCCTGAGACCCGCAACAACTTGTCACAAACCCAGTAGTACTTACAACATTATAAAACACTCATTCTATTCCTAATAATGATGCATATCTCTGTGTTTTGCACAATGCATGTAAATGTTTCAAAGCTCCTTAGGCATTCTTTGTCAATGGATGTAAATTTATTTTGCGGTATATCTATCATTAATGTTGAGAACGCATTCAAAAAATTTCATGAAATAATTTTCCCACCAATGGCCTGGAGAGTGCAAATACATGGATTACTGTGTTACTTTGTCATATGTATCAGGTCTGGACTCAAGTAGATGGTAATGGAGACTACAATTGCTATGGTTTCTGTCTGACCACCCAGAACTTTTTCTAGACAGTTACTGTGTGTAGCCATTCAGGGAAAATGGGGATTAACCTTACTTTTGATCCTGGCATGCAATCAAACTGTTACTTGGGTGAGACACTAAATAGCACCTGAAAGCAGGAGAGAAAGCTAGGGACAAAGTGCACTCACAATGGCTGAGCATTACCAGACAACCACCAGGGGGCATTAGAACTCTATCATTGACCCTGATCAAAGGCTTCTTCACTATTATAAAGTCATATAAGTAAAATTTTACATTTATTTGGTGCTTTTCAGATTCTGTATTCCAGTACAGCACAGGCAATAAGATACTTAGAGTCCTAGAGATGTACAGCACAAAAACAGACCCTTCGGCCCAACCCGTCCATGCTGACCAGATATCCCAATCCAATCTCGTCCCAGCTGCCAGCACCTGGCCCATATCCTTCCTATTCATATACCCATCCAAATGCCTCTTAAATGTTACAATTGTACCAGCCTCCACCACTTCCTCTGGCAGCTCATTCCATACACGTAGCACCCTCTGTGTGAAAAAGTTGCCCCTTCGGCCTCTTTTATATCTTTCCCCTCTCACCCTAAACCTATGCCCTCTAGTACTGGACTCCCCCACCCCAGGGAAGAGACTTTGTCTATTTACCCTATCCATGTCTCTCATGATTTTATAAACCTCTATAAGGTCACCCCTCAACCTTTGATACTCCAGGGAAAACAGCCCCAGCCTGTTCAGCCTCTCCCTACAGCTCAAATCCTCCAACCCTGGCAACATCCTTGTAAATCTTTTCTGAACCCTTTCAAGTTTCACAACATCCTTCCAATAGGAAGGAAAGCAGAATTGCACACAATATTCGAAAAATGGCCTAACCCAATGTCCTGCACAGCTGCAACATGACCTCCCAACCCCTGTACTCAGTACTCTGACCAATAAAGGAAAGCATACCAACACCTTCACTCTCCTATCTACCTGCGACTCCACTTTCAAGGAGCTATGAACTTGCACTCCAAGGTCTCTTTGTTCAACAACACTCCCGAGGACCTTATCATTAAATGTATAAGTCCTGCTAAGATTTGCTTTCCCAAAATGCAGCACCTTACATTTATCTAAATTAAACTCCATCTGCCACTTCTCAGCCCATTGGCCCATCTGATCAAGATTCTGTTGTAATCTGAGGTAACCTTCTTCGCTGTCCACTACACCTCCAATTTTGGTGTCATCTGCAAACTTACTAATTATACCTGTTATGCTCACATCCAAATCATTTATATCAATGATGAAAAGTAGTGGACACAGCACCAATCCTTGTGGCACTCCACTGGTCACAGGCCCCAGTCTGAAATACAACCCTCCACCACCATCCTCTGTCTTCTACCTTTGAGCCAGTTCTGAATCCAAATAGCTAGTTCTCCCTGTATTCCATGAGCTCTAACCTTGCTAATCAGTTTCCCATGGGGAACCTTGTCAAAAGCCTTACTGAAGTCCATATAGATCACATCTGCTGCTCTGCCCTCATCAATCCTCTTTGTTACTTCTTCAAAAAACTCAATCAAGTTTGTGAGACATGATTTCCTTCGCACAAAGCCATGTTGACTATCCCTAATCAGTCCTTGCCTTTCCAAATACATGCACATCCTACCCCTCAGGATTCCCACTTTATTGGTCAGAGTATTGAATACAGGAGTTCGGAGGTCATGTTGTGGCTGTACCGGACATAGGTTAGGCCACTGTTGGAATATTGTGTGCAATTCTGGTCTCCTTCCTATTGGAAAGATGTTATGAAACTTGAAAGGGTTCAGAAAAGATTTCTAAGGACGTTGCCAGGGTTGGGGGATTTGAGTTATAGGGAGAGGTTGAATAAACTAGGGCTGTTTTCCCTGGAGCTTCGGAGGCTGAGTGGTGACCTTATAGAGGTTTATAAAAACATGAGGGGCATGGATAGGATAAATAGACAAAGTCTTTCCCTGGGGTGGGGGAGTCCAGAACTAGAGGGCATAGGTTTAGGGTGAGAGGGGAAAGATATAAAAGTGACATAAGCAGCAACCTTTTCACACAGAGGGTGCTACGTGTATGGAATGAGCTGCCAGAGGAAATGGTGGAGGCTAGTACAATTGCAATATTTAAAAGGCATCTGGATGAGTATATGAACAGGAAGGGTTTGGAGGGATATGGGCTGCGTGCTGGCAAGTGGGGCTAGATTAAGTTGGGATATCTGGTCGGCATGGTCGAGTTAGACCAAGGGTCTGTTTCCATGCTGTACATCTCTATGACTATAACTTGCCCACCACCGATGTCAGGCTCACTGGTCAATCGTTCCCTGCCTTGTCATTACCACCTTTCTTAAACAGTGGCACCACGTTAGCCAACTTCCAGTCTTCCAGCACCTCACCTGTGACTATTGAGATACAAATATCTCAGTAAGAGGCCCAGCAATCACTTCCCTAGCTTCCCACAGAGTTCTAAGGTACACCTGATCAGGTCCTGGGGATATATCAACTTTTATGCATTTCAAGACATACAACACTTCCTCCTCTGCAATATGGACATTTTTCAAAATGTCACCATCTGTTTCCCTTCATTTTATATCTTCCATGTCCTTTTCCACAGTAAATACTGATGCAAAATACACGTTTAGTACCTCCCCCATCTCCTGTGGCTCCACACAAAGGCCGAAACTTTATTGCTGGAACAGCACAGCAGGTCAGGCAGCATCTAGGGAACAGAAGATTCGACGTTTCGGGCACATGCCCTTCTTCAGGCATGTGCCCGAAACGTCGAATCTTCTGTTCCCTAGATGCTGCCTGACCTGCTGTGCTGTTCCAGCAATAAAGTTTCAGCTTTGATCTCCAGCGTCTGCAGACCTCACTTTCTCCTCCACACAAAGGCTGATTTTTGAGGGGCCCTTTCTCTCCCTAGTTACCCTTTTGTCCTTAATGTATTTGTAAATTCCCTTAGGCTTCTCCTTAACTCTATTTGCCAAAGCTATCTCATGTCCCCTTTTTGCCCTCCTGATTTCCCTCTTAAGTATAGTCCTACAGCCTTTATACTCTTTGAAGGATTCACTCAATCTATCTTGTCTATACCTGACATATGCTTCCTTTTTTCTTAATCAAACCTTCAATTTCTTTAGTCATCTAGCATTCCCTAGACCTGCCAGCTTTTCTTTTCACCCTAACAGGAATGTATTATGTCTCTGGGCTCTCATTATCGCATTTCTGAAGGTTTCCCATTTTCCAGCCGTCCCTTTACCTGTGAACATCTGCCCCCAATCAGCTTTTGAACTTTCTTGCCTAATACCGTCAAAATTGGCCTTTCTCCAATTTAGAACTTCAACTTTTAGATCTGATCTATCCTTTTCCATCACTATTTTAAAACTAATAGAATTATGGTCGCTGGCCCCAAAGTGTCCCCCCCCACTGACACCTGTCACCTGCCCTGCCTTATTTCCCAAGAGTAAGTCAAGTTTTGCACCTTCTCTAGTAGGTACATCCACATACTAAATCAGAAAATTTTCTTGTATGCTTAACAAATTCCTTTTCATTTAAATCCTTAAACACTATGGCAATCCCAGTCTATGTTTGGAAAGTTAAAACCCTCGACCATAACCACCCTATTATTCTGACATGTAACTGAGATCTCGTTACAAATTTATTTCTCAATTTCCCGTTGACTATTGGGGGTCTATAATACAATCCCAAAAAGATGATCATCCCTTTTTATTTCTCAGTTCCACCCAAATAATCTCCCTGGATGTATTTCCGGGAATATCCTCCCTCAGTACAGCTGTAATATTATCCCTTATTAAAAATGCCACTCCCCCTCCTCTCTTGCCTCCCTTTCTATCCTTCCTGTAGCATTTGTATCCTGGAACATTAAGCTGTCAGACCTGTCCATCCCTGAGTCATGTTTCTGTAATTGCCATGATATCCCAGTCCCATGTTCCTAACCATGCCTTGAGTTCATCTGCCTTCCCTGTTAGGCCCCTTGCATTGAAATAAATGCCGTTTAATTTATCAGTCCTACCTTGTCCCTGACTGCCCTGACAGTTTGATTCACCTTTGTTCTCAACTGTACACGTCTCAGATTGATCTCTTTCCTCACTATCTCCCTGGGTCCCGACCCCACCTTACTCGTTTAAATCCTCCCAAGCAGCTCTAGCAAATCTCCCTGCCAGTATATTAGACGCCTTCCAATTTAGGTGCAATTCATCCTTCTTGTACACATCACTTCTACCCCAAAAGAGATTCCAATGATCCAAAAATGTGAATCCTTCTCCCATACACCAGCTCCTCAGCCATGCATTCATCTGTTCTATCCTCTTATTCCTGCCTTCACTAGTTCATAGCACCGGGAATAATCCAGATTTAACTGCTCTGGAGGGCCTCCTTTTTAAATTCCTGCCTAACTCTCTGTAATCTCTCTTCAGATTCTCATCCTTTTCCCTCCCTATGTCGTTGGTTCCAATGTGTACAATGACCTCTTGCTGGCATCCTCTCCGAGACATCCTTGTTCCTGGCACCAGGGAAGCAACACACCATTCTGATTTTTTTGCTGCTGGCCACAGAAACGTCCGTCCGTACTTCGGACCAGAGAGTCCCCTAACACAATTGATCTCTTGGAACCCAACATACCCCTCGTTGCTTTAGAGCCAGTCTCAATACCAGAAACTTGGCTGTTCATGCTATGTTCCCCTGAGAATCCATCACCCCCTTCATTTTCCGAAACAGCATACCTGTTTGAAATGGGGGGATAGCCACAGAAGACTCCTGCACTACCTGCCTACCTCTCTTACCTTCTCTGGAGTTAACCCATCTATGTGACTGTATCTGCGACTTTTCTCCCTTCCTATAACTGCCATCCATCACATCCCCTTGCTCTTGTAAATTCCTCATTGCCTCTAACTGACTCTCCAACTGATCCATTTGATCTGATAGGATTCGCAATCAACGGCATTTTTTGTAGATATAATCCTCAGTAACCCGTAAACTCTCCCTAAACTCCCACATCTGACAAGAAAAGCATATCACTCTACTAAAGGCCATTTTTGCTTCTTTCAATCTACAGACCAAGAAAATAGCACTGTCTTATTAGTCTACAAAACACTGCTCCAGGTTAAATTAATACTTATGGCTTATATTTTTAAGTTTAATAAAGAGATAGATCTCAATATAACATATAATCAAGAAATAACCCACTCTACTCTTACTACTGCAGACTCACTGTAAGGCCACACCTAAAATATTCACTTATCTGTTTCTGTGCTGTGACCTCTCCCAAACAAGATTAGTTGCGAATTTCACTGTTTGTTAATTTTCCCAGACACACTCTGAAGTCCAGCAATACATGAATTCAAACAGCAAAAGCAGTAACTGTGCATTTTCACTGCTGTGACAGTTAGCAATGTGTATTTCTTTCTTTCTCTCTCTCTCCTGCACTGACCTCACCATGTGCTTCCTTTGTCTGTTCCTCTCCCTTTTAAAAGTGCTGTTGTTTTGACTTTTTTTCTCCAAAGTTCCAAAACAATGCAACAGCATATGAAACAGTAATTGCTACTCCCAGAATTCAAGGAAATCACCTCCAACACATAAAATACCTCAAAAAAGGAGCAGCCTGTTACAGCCAGAAATGTTCCCCATCCTCCATCTTGGATTACCCAGAATCCTCCTTTTGTAGTCATCTTTTAATGCAGGCATTGCAGTACCCCAGGTTCCTTACAACAATAGCCAATCCATCTGTTTTGCTGGTGATAAGGGATAAATATTGGCCAAAACAATAGGACCAATTTCTTACTCTTCTTTCATAAGTGCAATCTCTTCGAGTTGCCTGAACAATCAAGTGATGGAGGATGGGCTAATTTTAACCAAATCTTCTCAGAAACTGATTAAAACAAGAACAAACTTGTGAACCAATGCCTTTACCGGCCCATCAGCTTGTTTTACTCTAGGAGTGTCAGTTTAATCCCCCGTCGAAAAGATGATTCCCCAGATATTGCAGCATTCTCTCAATACTGAACAGAGCTTCTATGTAAATGATGAACATAAATCCTGGAGTTTGTCTTCAACCCACAAGTTCTGAACCAGAAGGGAAGATTTTGACAACTGATACAGTACATTATGGTTCCAGCAATGAGTTCACGTAGTTAACACCAGATCTTTTGTTGCAAGTTGGAAACAAATAACAGTACTGGGTAATTAGACAAAGATTTACAACTGACTAATGACTTCAATTCCCATTGGTAATTCTGTGATTTGTTCTCTTGCAGCTTACTTATCTGTGTGTTTCCTCCACAGAGACCAGCTAATTGATCAAGATTTTCCAACCATGTTTCTGGTGTGAGATACTAAAAATGCGACCCCACGGCCCTGAGTAACACACCTTGAGGGACAGCAGCTATTTACATCCCCTTAGTGCATTGTCACTGTGATTGGAGGTGCTTTCCAATTATAACAACAATTTGACTCGGGCTATGAACGACTCAGATTTATTTGGCACTTTTCACAACCCCAGGACTTTCCCCAAAATGGTTCACAGCTAATTAAGTATTATAGAAGTGTGGCCACTGTGAAAATGTAGGCTAAAGAGACAGCAAATTTCTGCACAACAAACTAACACAGGCAGCAATGAAATAAGTGAGTTAAAAATCTTGAATGCCTTTGGATGTGGATTGTGGGATGAATGTTGACATGACAAATCTCTTGCTCTCTTCTGAACAGTTGCATTGGATATACTGCATTCATTCAAGTGAACAGTATGGATAGACAGCAGGTGAAAGATTACAGACCTGAAACATTAATTCTGTTTTCTTGTCCAAAGATGTTGTCTAATGGGCTGAGTGTTGCGTGTTTTAATTTGACCTTTCCAGCATCTGCAGTGTTTTACTCTTTTGCAAGCTTTGAATATCTGCTTTCATATCACCAGATGTGACTTGACGTTCAATTGTGCTTCACGATACTTCAGCGCCTGTTTTATATTAAAGGTACAAAACAAACACAAGTTGTTACAGTCCAGGAATTTCAATCTAAAGTATAGGCTGAAATCCTGGATTGAGCTTTAACAGGGCTGTCTGTCTCAGAGATGAGTGTGCTACAAGTGAGCAAATGCTGACACATGGGTTTAAAAAAAGCAAATCATCCAGTTGTCTTTTTGAAATCCTAATTACATTCTCAATTCTTCAGCTTCCCCCTTCCCCACCAAACACATTCACCCTTTCAGCCTCTCACTGTTCTTGAGACAGTGGTGCTGACAGAGACACAATTCCACCCTCACTGGGCATTCTACTCTCACTTGTACCTAGAACAGGTCTTTCTTCCTATGCATACCTACAGCATATGTGACCCTGTGGTGAAAGGGCTTGATCATAGCTGAGTCCAGCTTTTGGCTCACACCAGCAAAGGTCTCCGGAAAATAGTCAGGAGTCCAATGATTTCCTTCCCTCTCAACGCAATCGCTTGGGGCCATCTGCAGAGCTCAAACCTCCTCCCTGGCTAAAAGCAGCCAACTGCACAAACTGGGATGGGACCTGGAACCACATGGTTCACAACCACAAAGGGAAAGGCAGTCAGCAGAAAACATTTTGGATCATGTGCTCAATTTACAACTTGAAGCTTGAAAGCTGGTGTAGACCAATCTTTACAAATCCGGCAGTGAATGTTGAGTAGAGGAAATAGATACAGCGAAGCCAGCAAAAAACAGGTCAGCCCAGCTTTTAAAGTAAATGATTATGTCATTTATTGCTTTGGAGACATTTCTCTTAAAGACTTAGGGTAGCGAACATTGGCTGATGTACAGAGAATATCCTTGTGATATTTGGGTCGTATATTTTGTATTTTGTTGCAATGTATGAATTAGGAATGAAGTGAATGGAATATTAATAAGTAGTTAACTGTAATGCGGCCTTTTGAAGCCTTCTGGTGGCAGAATTATTATTGAGAAGCTGAGTCAAAAGCTTGGAAGCTGGATAACAGCAAGAAAGAACAAATTAAAGGGAGAATCAGTCAAGGGAAATGCGGAGACTGAGGAATCTACGACTTAGGCAATCTATATCTATCGAGAGGATCAATGTAAACTTTATCTAACAGCTTCATTCGTAGATTCACACTGCGTTAACTTGGCAAACCTGTATCTGACAAAGGAGGAAGCAGGAGCCAGTCAGCCTTTCATATCCGTTTGTTCACAGTATCCAATATAGTATTAGCTACTATCAGACTACTTTTTCGTTCCAAGGACCAGCCCCACCCCAGGTGAAAATTGTTCCTTATATATGAACCCTAACCATTCCCCAGCAATCAGCTGCTGTAAATCACAAATAGAGCTAGCACATCTATATACTCAGTTGACACATTTGCAACATTAGCACACTGGAGGCACCTCTAAATACAATAGTAAAATAGGCAGATAATGGAAATTCCCAAATGTCACCTTCTCACATTTAACACACCAATAATTACAGTACAGAGGTGTTGGAAACACAGCACGTATCAAATAATAAAAGAGCTGGCTGCAGCTTACATTTTATTTTGTCGAGGTATGAGTTGCATTGATGTTTTTTGGAGGGATTCCCACCACGTGACCCACCAAACTCGCCTCATTATGTACCTAACCCCAATGCTATGGTATCCCTCACATTCAATTCTATCCCCAGCATAACGCACACCATTCCCAGAATACCTCACTTCTCAGTGATATCTACTGAAAAACCAGCATCCCTTGTACCTGCACCATCTTTGAAAGACTGCTATGCATCTGGATAAGCCTTGGAGATCTGGCACTGCCCTTCACCAGCAATGTAATGGCACAGCAACTGCTATACTCTCCATAGTTGTCATGGTTAATACTCCCTCACATGTAAAATGCCATTTTCTCACCTTAAATCACCATGCCACACAGTTTATCTGTCCTCAGAAATCAGAATTGAAATTTCCCATACATTCTCTCTGAATCCCCAATTCTCTTTCGTGGTCATCCAAATTTTGACATTTTTGAGGAGAGAATATCACATACAGCTAGGCACTTGGCCAAGTCAAAAATGAGCTTTTATCGACAGCCAGCAAGAAAGAACATAAAGGAAACAAATGCAAGTTGCAGTTTGCACCCACATTGTGAACCAAATGCTGGCATCTTGATCTTGACAGTCCATGATGGTTTATGCACTCAGTTCGTATTGACTAGAACTGTGTGGCTTTCAGGTTCTAGAGTGTGGTTGTTGTCTGCTCCAATTATGCACAACACAGCACTCCAGGATAATTCACCACACTCTGGATTAGATCAAAGATATGATATCTCAGTCCCATGTTCCCAACCATATCCTGAGTTCCTCTGTCTTACCTGTCAGGCCTCTTGCATTACGTTATATGCAGTTGAATTTATCAATGTTACCTTGTTCTCTGCCTTGCTGTTGTCTGCCTATACTATTTGACTTGCTTCTCTTCTTAACTGTGTCAGTCTCAGAATTAACTCTTTTCTCACTATCTGTGTCCTAACCAAAAAAAAAGAGATAAGCCTGGGACTGTTACAGTTGAGAAGAGGAGCAAGTCAAGTCGTCAAGGCAGAGATTGAGGTAAGACTGATAAATTAAACTGCATTTATTTTAATGAAAGAGGCCTGACAGGTAAAGCAGTTGAACCCAGGGCATGGTTGGGAACATGGGACTGGGATATTACAGCTATTACAGAAACATGGCTCAGGGAAGGGCAGGACTGGCAACTTAACGTTCCAAGGTATAGGTGCTATAGGAAGGATAGAAAGGGGAGCAAGAGAGGGGAGGGGAGTGCCATTTCTAGTTAGGGATAACATTACTGCTGTACTTAGGGAGGATATTCCTATAGGCAAAAAACTGACATTTTCCTAGCTACCATCAGTTCTGAGGAAGGGTTACCAGACCCGAAACGTTAACTCTGATTTCTCTTCACAGATGCTGCCAGACCTGCTGAGCTTTTCCTGTAACTTCTGTTTTTGTAATAAGAAAGGGATGATCACATTATTGGGACTGTACTTTAGGCCCCCAGTAATCAGCAGGAAATTGAGAAACATATTTGTAAGGAGATCTCAGTTATTTGTAAGAATGATAGGTTGTAATGGAAGGGGATTTTAACTTTCCAAACATACACTGGGACTGCCATAGTGTTAAAGGATGGAGAGAAATTTGTTAAGTGTGTACAAAAAAAGTTTTTAATTAACCTAGGTAGGCCAAGTGACTGAGATGTCAGTGAGGAAGCACTTTGGGGCCAGTGATCATAATTCTTTAGTTTTAAAATAGTTATCAAAAAGAATAGGCCTGATCTAAAAGTTAAAGTTTTCAATTGGAGTATGGCCAATTTTGACAGTATCAAGCAAGAACTTTGAGAAGTTGATTGGGAGAAGCTATACGCAGATAAAGTGAGAAGCCTTTAAAAGTGAGATAACAAGAGTCCAGAAGCAGTATATTCCTGTTAGTGTGAAGGGCAAGACTGATAGGTGTAGGGAATGTTGGATGACTAGAGAAATTGAGGCCCAGGTTAAGAAAAAGGAGATGATATATACACAACTGGGGTCGCATGAATCCTTTGAGGAATGTAAGGGCAGCAGGATTATACTCGAAAATCAGGAGGCAAGTATGGTTAAGGAGAATCCAAAGAAATTCTACAAATACATTAAGAGCAAAAGAGTAACAAGGGAGAGAATAGGGCCTCTAAAGATCAACAAGGCTGTCAGTATGTGGAACAGAAGGAGATGGGTGAGACACTAAACAAGTATTTCATGTTAGTAAATTCTGTGGAGAAGGATATGGAAGCTCAGTAACTTGCAGAAATAAACAGTAATATCTTGAAAAGTGTCCATGTTACCAAGGAGGAGATGGCTGGATGTCTTAAAATGCGTAAAGGTGGATTAATCCCCGGGACCTAATCAGGTGTATCCCAGAACTTTGTGGAAAGCTAGGAACATGATTGCTGGGACTCTAGCTGAGATATTTGTATCATTGATAGCCACAGGTGAGGTGTCGGAAGACTGGGGGGTGGCTAATGTGGTGTCATTGTTTAAGAAAGGTGATAAGGAAAAGTCAAGGAACTATAGACCGGTGAGCAGGATGTCAATGGAGGATAAGTTGTTGGAGGGATTCTGAGGGACAGGATCTGCATGTATTTGTAAAGACAGTGACTGATTATGGGAAATTGTGTCTCACTAACTTGATTGTGTTTTTTGAAGAAGTGACAAAGAAGATTGGTGAAGGCAGAGCGGTGGACATTAGGTAGATGGATGTCAGAAAAGCATTCAACAAGGTTCTGCATGGTGGACTGGTTAGCAAAGTTAGATCACATGGAATCCAGGGGGAGCTAGTCAACTGGATACAAAATTGGCTTGAAGGTAGGAGACAGAGGGTGGTGGTGGAGCATTGATTTTCGGACTGGAGGCCTGTGACCAGCGGTGTGTCGCAAGAATTGGGGCTGCTGGGTCCACTGCTATTTGTCATTCATATACATGATTTGGATATGAATATAGGAGGAATAGTTAGTAAGTTTGCAGATGACAGCAAAATTGGTTGTGTAGTGGACAGTAAAGAAGGTTATTTCAAGAGTGCAATGAGACCTTGATCAGATGGGTGGATGAGTCGTGGAGTGGCAGATAAAAGTTTAATTTAGAGAAGTATGAGGTTTGGAAAGGCAAATCAGGGCAGTACTTATACACTTAATGGTAATGTCCTGGAGAGTGTTGTCCTACAAAGAGACCTTGGACTGCAGGTTCAAAGTTCCATGAAGGTGGAGTCACAGATAGACAGGTTAATGAAGAAGGTGTTTGGTATGTTTACCTTTACTGGTCAGTGCATTGAGTATAGGCATGTGGCTGTACAGGACATTGGTTAGGCCACTTTTAGAGCAATGCGTTCAGTTCAGATCTTCATGCTATGGGAAAGTTGTTGCTAAACTTGAAAGAATGCAGCAATGATTTACAAGGATCTTGCTGAGATTGGAGGTTTTGAGCCAGGGAGAGACTAAATAGGCTGGGACTATTTTCCCTGAAGCATTGGTGGCTGAAGAGTGATGTTGCAGAGGATTATAAAATCATAAAGGGCATTGATAGGGTGAATAGCCAAGGTCTTTTTACCAGGGTAGGGGAGTCCAAAACTAGAGCACATAGGTTTAAGGTGAGAAAAGAAAGATATAAAAGGGACCTAAGGGGCAACCTTTCCATGCACAGCATGGTGTCTGTATGGAATGAGCTGCCAGAGGAACTGGTGGAGGCTGGTACAATTACAACATTTAAATGCATCCAGATGGATACATGAATAGGTAGGGTTTAGCGGGATATGGGCCAAATGCTGGCAAAGGGGACTAGATTTATTTAGGATATTTGGTTGGTAAGGACAGGTTGGACCGAAGGGTCTGTTTCCATGCTGTACAACACTATGACTCTACCTCTTGGACCGCTGCAAGCTGTGGATGTGGACCTTCAGCAGCCTTGTTATTTGTTCCCAAATGGATTTGGTGAAAGTGCCACAGCATCTAAGTGATTTGAATTGAATGATTTATTGTCACTTGTATTTAACAAATACATACAGTAAAAGGTGTAATAAATCATCACACTCTGACACCATTTTGAGTTACAGAAGAATTATGGTATAACTAAAATATCACTAAAAACAGAGTTCTTCCTCCCTTGTGCTCCATTTGACATGTGTGGGGATCTCCACTATGGGTTCCATATCCATCAATGCCCCCACATCACAGTCCATTCCAGGACTCCTGCTCCAGGGCCACCACCGCCACTACTGCTCCACTCCTAGGAACCACTGGGCCTACCACACTGCCGTCAATTCACCCACCATTCGCATTGATCCACCAGGAGTACCGATTTGGGTCAACGCATTGCTGCAGCTAAACCTAATATACCGATTCCAATGCCAAACACAGAGGCCACCCTGCTGTCACCACCATCTTGGAACACTTGAATAATGAAAAGATTTTATTAGTTCACATGTCCTTTCTATTTTCTGCTTTTCTGTCAAGATCTTTGAATTATCAAGATACTACATGTATTGTGATATTATTCAGTCAGATCCCTATTAAGGCAAATCCACTGAAGAAACGTAATTCAAGGCAGGAGGAGGAAAGCCAATGACACTGCCACCTTCTCAGGTCGTGCGGTGGTGGGCCCACCACCGTCAATGTTGCCATCTTCCAGTGCCATCTCTCGCCTCTGGGCCCACAGTCATTGCCGTTGGGAGCTCTCTGAGCGCTCTCTCTCCTGCACACGGGCTCACTGTCCCTGAGGAGCCAACTCTTTCCACCCCCACCACGTGCTTGGGTAGTTGGGCCCGCTCTCGCTTTGCTAAAGATGCCAAAAAGAGAAAAAAAGAAAAATGTAAGGGAGCAAAAAGAAAAAAAAGCAAAAATAAAAAGTGGAAATAAAAAGAAAAAATAAGAAACAAAGAAAGCAGACGGAAGCGGCCTAGTCCTGGGCCAGGAACTCAGTTGCAGTATTGCTACTCTGCCGCCATCTTGGGAAGTGCCTACTAATATTATTACCAATATAGCACATCAAGTGGGAATGCCTGCTATTCTCTGACACACTTCCCACCTTAAAAAAAACTCAATAATTCAGTAGAGTACACCTTCATTCTTATTGTAAAATATATACTATATTGATTAAAAAATGTTTACGTATTAGAGCAGTTCTGTACAGTCAATATAGAATATCAAAAAAAACTTGGATCTGACATTCTGCAGTTGCAAAAGCCAAAGGCATTTCTTACTTATGCAGGACACTATTCACAAACATTATGTTTGAGGCAATGAGAGGGTCTGACAACTGATTGAATCCTCATTGTACTTTAGCAGAAAGACCTTAGATGGTGGTCTTTGCTCATTGCTTCTAATGCAATGATGCTCCCCTCCTTGAAAATCGAATGTTTCACAAGTGATGGGGTGCATTTGGCCAGCATATATCTCCTTTTAAGTTATTGTTGTGAACTTCTGCATCATAAACGTAACAATGTTAGTTTAGCCAGCATCAATGGCACAGTGCAATCTGCCTTTGACAATATTTAATGCATCCGCACTATTGCTCTGGATGCATTGCATATGTGAGAAGAAATGTTTGCAAATGAAATGTAGCCGCAATTTGCAAATCCATGCTTCATGTATTTGCTTCTTCAGTGTACTAATATCACCCATACATGGATCGCTGGACATTGCCCAGGCTATTTTTCAATTGCATTTAGCACTTAGAGAACAGCAAGTGATGGCAGGGAACGCAACAGGATGCACCTCCGTGTGCTATAATATCCCCTTTTACCTCACTCTATCCCAACAGCCCATTTCCACATAACCCTTCATTTGGAGACCCACCATATTGAACTTCTCCTTCATCCTTTGATACTGTTCCACGTACATCCTTATACACCTTATGCTCCCCCTTGTCATCATCCTTGTTGGAGAAAGTGAGGTTTGCAGATGCTGGAGATCAGAGATGGAAATGTGTTGCTGGAAAAGCGCAGCAGGTCAGGCAGCATCTAGGGAACAGGAGAATCGACGTTTCGGGCATTAGCCCTTCTTCAGGAATGAGGAAAGTTGGTCCAGCAGGCTAAGATAAAAGATAGGGAGGAGGGACTTGGGGGAGGGGTGTCGGAAATGTGATAGGTGGAAAGAGGTCAAGGTGAGGGTGATAGGTCAGACTGGGGTGGGGGCGGAGAGGTCGGGAAGAAGATTGCAGGTTAGGAAGGCGGTGCTGAATTTGATGGATTTGACTGAGACAGGCTGGGGGGAGGGGAAATGAGGAAACTGGTGAAATCCAAGTTCATCCTTTGTGGTTGGAGGGTTCCTAGGTGGAAGATGAGGCGCTCTTCCTCCAACCGTCGTTTCGCTGTGGTCTGACGATGGAGGAGTCCAAAGACCTGCATATCCTTGGTGGAGTGGGAGGGGGAATTGAAATGTTGAGCTACAGGGTGGTTGGGTTGGTTGGTCCGGGTGTCCCAGAGGTGTTCCCTGAAACGCTCCACCTATCACATTTCCGACGCCCCTCCCCCAAGTCCCTCCTCCCTATCTTTTATCTTAGCCTGCTGGACCAACTTTCCTCATTCCTGAAGAAGGGCTAATGCCCGAAACGTCGATTCTCCTGTTCCCTAGATGCTGCCTGACCTGCTGCGCTTTTCCAGCAACACATTTCCATCCATCATCCTTGTTCCCAACTTCACAAATGCCTCTACTTCCACCCCCCCAATAGCCTTGACTCCACCACCCATTTTGTCATCGATTCCCCTGCTACCCCTACAGGCTCCCCTGCTACCCCTACAGGCTCCTCTGCACCTTCCCTAATGATCAACAGATGCACACCCAGAATTGTACAAGGATGTTGCCACGATTGGAGGGTTTTAGCTGGATGGAGACGTTAAATAAGCTGGGGGTACTTTCCCTGGAGTGTCAGAGGCTGAGGGGTGACCTTATAGAGGTTTATGAAATCGTGAGGGGCATGGATAGGGTGAAAAAGCCAAGTCCAAAACTAAAGGACACAGGTTCAAGGTGAGAGGGGCAAGATATAAAAGGGATCTAAGGGACGACTTTTTCATGCAGAGAGTGTGCATGTATGGAACGAGCTGCCAGAGAAAGTGTTGGAGGCTGGTACAATTACAACAGTTAAAATGCATCAAGTGGTCCAGATAAATAGGTATATGAATAGGTAAAGTTTGGAGGGATGTAGGCCAAATGCTAGCAAATGGGATTAAGTTAATTTAGGATATCTGATTGGCCTAGATGGGTTGGACAGAAGATTCTGTTTCCGTGCTGTACATCTCTTTGACTCCATGACTCCTGACACTCTGGCTAAATCAATGAGCGTTCCCTAGATATGTCTCACCAGAACTGGATTTGCTGCTCCTTGTAATAGGTGTCCCTGCTACAACCTTTCAGTGTTAGTAGCCGGTGTATCCTGTACTTGTGTTTCCTAAGCTGCCTGCAAGTGTACCAGAGAGATGTCATGTGGGCATGAGGGGTGTTGCAGAAGTCAGATGCCAGTGTCTGTGGATAAGGGATGTTTGCGGCTGATGGTCATAGATGATGTCCTGAGCTGCTGTTCGGTCCTTTGGAGCAAGCAGTGAGCTGAAGTTGCCAGGTAACTGCTTAAATATCTATGTCAAGATTTCTCAACATGTAGCTAGTTCAACATGTTTGGTAAGATATCAAGCTAAATATTAATGAGGTGAATTGTGGTGTTAATAGGATGTTTAAGCAGCACAAAATCCCCCTTCACTGGCAGCTGAGCTACCTAGCAAGAGACTCTCCTCACTGCTGAACAAATGCTTAAAAGGTAGTGCAGGTTGGTCCTGATGTCCAGATGGACTTCTGGTTCAACTCTGCCACAAATCAAGCCACAGCCCACATCACTCAGATCCCTATAGGATTCCACCAATTGTATTTGGAAATGTCACATAAAGGTTCATCACATAAAAATTCTCATGGTTAGCGTGAGCAAATATAATGGAGGTCCCACTGTCAACGAGATTGTGGGCAGTGGAGATGAAACGAGGCCCCTCAGCAATGGCTCTTACAGAATATTTTATACATGTATATAAACTTAGAAAATCTCTACAAGGTATTAGAACATCATCCAAGCTGCCCTATCTACACCAATGGAGATGGTTGAGAGCATCAAATTCCTAGGAGTGACAATCACCAACAATCTGTCTTGGACCACCCACATTAATGCGATGGTCAAGAGCAACAATGCCTCTTCTTCAGGAGGCTAAGGAAATTTGGTATGTCAATGAAAACTCTCATCAACTTTTATAGATTCACCACAGAAAGCATTCTATCTGGATACATCACAGCTTGGTCGGCAACTACTCTGCCCAGGACCATTAAAAAAAACTACAGAAGTTGTGAACACAGCTCAGACCAGCACACAAGCTGACCTTCCATCCATTGACTCCATTTACACTTCTCGCCACCTCAGAAAGGCAGCATATATCATGAAAGACCCCTCCCACCCCGGTTATAATCTCTTCCAACTTCTTCCGTCAGGCAGAAAATGCAAAAGCTTAAACACAGATTCAAGAACATCTTCTTCCCCACTTTATTAGACTTCTGACTGGACCATTCAAATTTCAAATCTAAAGTTTGACTTGCTTTTTGTGCACCTTCTTTGCAGTCATAACTTTGTATTCCATGCTCTGTTGAATCACCCTATAATCTTTGTATGTTATGGTCTGCCTGTATTGCATGCAAAACAAAACTTTTCACTGTACGTAGATACACAGGGCAATAATAAATCAAATCAAATCATTGCCTTTTACCAATCATCAGCATATTGCTAGTTACACATCTGTTCCCAATCTCCCTGCTCCAATTATCACAATTATGCCTTGTCTCACACCTTCAATCCTCTCCCTCTTCCTCATTCCCCAAACTGCTTCCTCACCTGCTCCCATACTGTATGCAAGGAAAAGTGACTCTCAGTGACACCCTTTCTGCCTTGTTTGGAACAGCTCTGTCTTATACTCTTCACCCAGCCAACTGGCTGAACTATTGAGATAGAAGGCACATTGAGTCGGGATTCACAAGCGTGACCCTGCAGTCTGTCACCATGAACTTCAACTCATTGGATTTCCCATAAGAAATTTCTGTTCAGAAGAAACTCATTGTGCACTGGGGACAGGCTGCATTATGAGTTGACGGCTGCTCCAGTGATCCAGACTCTCTGACCTACATTGACGTCCAGCTGTCACATCACACTGCGACAATAATATTACATAAGACCAGTCTGGCATTTATCACAAATGTTTCATAACCCTTTTTAAAGTCAAAGGTCTAAAAGGTTGCTGGGAATAAACCCAAAGCCTCGAGCTGCTCAAACCAGAACAATAATGCTACTCATCTCTGTATGTTCCAATACTTATTCAATTCTGTAAATTGTGAAACTAAGTAGAGGCTCAGGAATGCTGCAAGGAGGATATTTCAAATGTATATGTCTATGGATAATAAAATTATCATGAGGTTCTGAGAACTGTGCTTTTACTCAATCAGAATGATAGCTCTGGCCACTGTTTAAGGTTCAGATATCTGAACTGAATTTATTTTTGCTTTGATTTCCTTTCTTTTTCATTGAAAACATTGCCTGTCATCGGAGAGCGGGTGCCATTAGCACCAGGAACCCCATTGTGGTACCTCTGTTAAGTGGTTCTGCAGCTGGTGTTGTTAGACACGGATTTCAGATTCAGATTCTCAGAGACTTGCTTGAATACAAAGCTGACAGTCAATTCCTGTCTATCTTCCAGTCAGCAGCTACCATTTCTACCTTTGATAGAATCCCTACAGTGTGGAAACAGGCCATTCAGCCCACCAAGTTTACACCGACCCTCCAAAGATCGTTCCACACAGATCCATCCCCCAATATTTGCCATGCCTACCTGCACATTCCTGGACACTATGGGGCAATTTAGCATGGCCAATACGCCTAACCTGCATATCTTTGGACTGTAGGAGGAATAAAGAGCAACATGCAGAAACCTACGCAGATACATTGAGAATGTGCAAACTCCACATAGATAGTCGCTGGAGGGTGGAATTGAACCCAGGTCCCTGCCATTATGAGGCAACAGTGCTACTTAGCCAGTGATCTCCTTAGCACAGCAGTTAGTTTAAACAAACTGTAACAACCTTTTTTGGTTACCAGCTGAATAAGAAATTCAATGCACATTGAATCTGGGATCTTCCCACCCAGTCAAAACTCTCAAGAAATGTTTGGTGATGGCCTTAATTTATCCACTGAGCACTGGGGAACAGGTCAATATTTCACAGCAATGTATGATATGGGACATAATGCCTTTGGGATTTTACCAGATGATTTATGTTCAGAATACAAATGGTTAATGTCATTTTGTGCATTGGTATCAAGGTTGCTTTCTCCCATTAGCCATGGTATAATCAAATGGCTCATTGTTAAATCTCACAACAAGCCTCATCTACCTCCTGTGGAGACATCCCTTTCAACAGGCCTCTGCCTCCCAAAGTACAAAGTACATCAGTCTTTGCTCTTTGCTTCCCACCCATCCCCCCACTCTTCAGTCTTTACCCAGAGTCTCTAACCCCTCATTTCTTACCTTTGCCCTTTTGCTTTTATTTCTTATCTTTTACTTTATTCCCCTTACTCAGAATCCTTGCCAGTTATCCCTGTTTCTCACCTTTGGCCTTACCTCAATTTTTACTCTTATTACTCATCCCATGGCCCACATTTTTGATTACCTTTAGTCTGTGAACCAGGTTGGCAGAACAAAATTACAACCTGCAAAGTGAAACTACAGCAGCTACTGATAGCTAACAAGGCCCACCATTCAATTTATTACTTTTCAGTTTGCTCCTCTTTCCTCTTAAAGACACTGACTCTCACCAGGCATTGTTTCAGTACAAAGGAGAACACAACACTGACACCATTGCAAGGTTCAGGAAGTTGAAAGCTCTCAAGGAGGTCGAGGGATTCTTTAAACTGAAAACAATGAAATCCCATGAAATTGGGGACGACAAAAGTAGCCATTGATACTAGCATAATCATTGGATATATACCCCTGCCTCAAAATGCAGCAATCTGGGAAGAGCTATGCTGTACAGAGACAATAGGAGTTCACAAGTTGGGAGAATATCCAGTGTGATGGAAACATGTGACCTCCTGTTAGTACCTGATTCAAGTGGATATACTTTATTTATGTGTGTGAGACTCTACTTGATTAAATATCCACAATTTAAATCACCATTCATGGCCTTATTTTCAGCTACCTTGGTTCCAAATCCCTTCTTAGAGGAGAAAGTGAGATCTGCAGATGCTGGAGATCAGAGCTGAAAATGTGTTGCTGGAAAAGCGCAGCAGGTCAGGCAGCATCCAGGGAACAGGAGAAGGGCTGAAGAAGGGCTTATGCCCGAAACGTCGATTCTCCTGTTCCCTGGATGCTGCCTGACTTGCTGCGCTTTTCCAGCAACACATTTTCAGCTCCAAATCCCTTCTTACACCTCTTGACTTCTCTATCCCACTTCCTGCTTTAAAGTGCTTCTTAGAACCTATAATTTAACAAAGATTTTGGTCATCAGCCCTAATAGTGCCTCCTATGTCCCATTATCTAATTTTATCTCCTGTGCAGTATGTTGGGACATTGACTTCTGTCAAAGCCACTGTATATTATTGAACATGTTGGCACACATAGACCAACAGTAATGATAGTAGCCTGGAGCAGGTACCACAGCCATTTTCCCCTATGTATTTCTGGACTGCTGCTCTGAGTCATTTTTATACATAGTGTTATGTTTAGTCCCTGGGCAAATGTCCGCAATTGGTTACAGTTCTGAATGGATACTCCCAAATTGTTGTACTCCTGGATGAGGTGAAATGAACTGGCTCAGTTTCTTAAATCAATTCCTCTTTAGTTTTGTCAAAAACAAAGGTTAATGGGTACATGAATAGGAAGGATTCGAGGGATTTGGGCCAAATGCTGGTAAATGGGACTATGTCAAATTGGGATGTCTGGCCAGCACAGACAAGTAGGACCAAAGAGTCTGTTTCCGTGCTGTATGACTCTATGACTTTATTTATATTTAGAAGGAGCCAATTAAACAGGCTTTCTTGAGTTTAGTTTGTTAATAAACTGGAGAAAAGATAATAAAATGTGACATTGTGACGTAGCTACTCCTTTAACAAAGTTATGCTGTCCTTGGCTTTTTTTTCAGAGAGGTCATAAACGACAGATTCCAAAATGTCGGGGGTGTAGGGTTTTAGGGCCAATTTGATAATAGGTAACAGATACTGCTTCAGGCAGAAGGCTTTCAAGTTTTTAAAAACACTTGTACAATGAAAGGGGAGTGGCCAGTTTTCTCAGCTCAGCTCTTCTCTGGTTTGTTTTTTAGCAGTAGTGTGAAGAAAGGCTTCTGGACCCAAAGAAGCAGGTCCAGGCTGGAACTCTCTCTCTTGTATTCTGTAAGAACTTGTGTTTGATTTTACCTTTTGTGCCAAGGGATGTTTATGGGGATTGTTGCAAGTATTTGGGAAAGCATCATTAAGTTGGGATGATCTGTTGGGTTTTCAAAAGGTTAAGTTATTCGGTATTCTGTTTTCTCTTGTTTGTGTTTCATTCAGTAATCATGTCAATAAATTCTGTTTTGTTTAAATCTAAGTGGTTTGACCAGCTGATTCTCTCCTGGAACTTTACATCTGCTTAAAACAACAAGCAAAGTTAGGACCTGGGCTACCGTCTTGAAATGTTTTGAGGGGCCTGGTCCATAACACATATGCACACAGATTAGAAATGTGAATTGAGTAAAAAGAAAACAGTTAAAAAGATATATGGATTTGTCTCTGAGTTCTATGAAGAGTAGATGGTAGAATATTACAGCCAATAAGTTGGATGATGCTGATAATGTTGACATTGGTAATGAAGATGTTGATTTGGTTCTGTGTGTAGCTGGCAGACTTTTGTCTGGTTTCCTAATGAACAGTGACTTCACTGGCTTTTCAGTCAGAGAATCAGAAAGATGTCCAGCATGGAAACAGACCATTCTGATATACAGTCAGGAGGGAGTTGCCCTGATAGTCCTCAACATCAACTGTGGACTCCATGAGTTGATGAGTCTAAAGTTTTCAGATTAAACATGGATTACCATTTGTCTTCCCTCGGTTAATGAATCTTTCATCATCTTTCACTGAAATTTCTCCATTTTGAATGATACTTGGAAGAAGCACTGAGGGAGGCCAGGGCTCCAAATGTACTCTGGGTGGGGGATTTCAATGTCCACCATCAAGAGTGGCTCAGCAGCGCTACAGATCAAACTGGTCGGGTCGTAAAGGACATAGTTGCCAGACTGGGTGTGTGGCAGGTGGTGAGGGAATCAGTAAATGGGAAGAACATAGTTATAGAGTCATAGAGATGTACAACACAGAAACAGACCCTTCAGGCCAACTCGTTCATACCAACCAGATATCCTTTATTAATCTAGTCCCATTTGCCAGCACTTGGCTGCATCCCTCTAAACCCTTCCTATTCATATATCCATCCAGATGTCTTTTAGGAGAGGTTGAATAGGTTAAGGGTTGGGGTGACCTTATTGAGGTTTATAAAATCATGAGGGACATGGATAGGATAAGTAGAAAGTCTTTTTCCTGGGGTGGTGTAATATAGAATGACAGGGCATAGCTTTAGGGTGAGAGAGGAAAGATGTAAAAGAGACCAAAGGGGCAACTTTTTGATGCAGAGATTGATACGTGTATGGAATGAGCTGCCAGAGGAAATGGTGGAGGCTGGTACAATTGCAACATTTAAGAGGCATCTGGATGGGTATATGAATAGTAAAGGTTTGGAGGGATTTGGACCGGGTGCTGGCAGATGGGACTAGATTGTTTTGGGATATCTGGTTGGCAAGGAAAAGTTGGACTGAAGGGTCTGTTTCCATGCTGTACATCTCTATGACTATATGACTCTAAATGTTGTAATTTTACCAGCCTCCACCACTTCCTCTGGCAGCTTATTCCATATATGCACCGCCCTCAGCATGAAAAAGTTGCCCCTTAGGATCCTTTTAAATCTTTTTTCTCTCACCCTAAACCATCTTCCAGACAATCTTATATAGGATGTAACTCTGAAGATGGACAAGGGAGATCTAGTGAATGTGGTATACCTGGACTTTCAGAAAGCCTTTGATAAAGTCCCACATAGGAGGTTAGTGAGCAAAATTAGGGCACATGGTACTAGGGGCAAAATACTGACATGGATTGAAAATTGGTTGGCTGACAGGAAACAAAGAGTAGTGATAAACAGCTCCCTTTCGGAATGGCAGGCAGTGACCAGTGGTGTGCCGCAGGGATCAGTGCTGGGACCGCAGTTTTTTACAATGTACATTAATGACATAGATGAAGGTATTAAAAGTAATATTAGCAAATTTGCTGATGACACAAAGCTGGGTGGCAGGGTGAAATGTGAGGAGGATGTTAGGAGAATACAGGGTGACCCAATAGGCTAGGTGAGTGGACAGATGCATGGCAGATGCAGTTTAATGTGGATAAATGTGTAGTTATCCACTTTGGTGGCAAGAACAGGAAGGCAGATTACTACCTAAATGGAGTCAAATTAGGTAAAGGGGCAGTACAACGAAATCTAGGTGTTCTTGTACATCAGTCAATGAAAGCAAGCATGCAGGTACAGCAGGCACTGAAGAAAGCTAATAGCATGCTGGCCTTCATAACAAGAGGAATTGAGCGTAGAAGCAAAGAGGTCCTTCTACAGCTGTACAGG
Organism: Chiloscyllium plagiosum; assembly: GCF_037043375.1. NCBI lineage: Eukaryota > Metazoa > Chordata > Chondrichthyes > Orectolobiformes > Hemiscylliidae > Chiloscyllium > Chiloscyllium plagiosum. Next base: position 33,629,503 of record NW_028270166.1, on the reverse strand, counting down.
GCCCTGGTGAGACCGCACCTGGAATATTGTGTGCAGTTTTGGTCTCCAAATTTGAGGAAAGACATTCTGGCTATTGAGGGAGTGCAGCGTAGGTTCACGAGGTCAATTCCCGGAATGGCAGGACTATCTTACGCTGAAAGATTGGAGCGACTGAGCTTGAATACGCTTGAGTTTAGAAGGCTGAGAGGGGATCTGATTGAGACGTATAAGATTATTAAAGGATTGGACACTCTGGAGGCAGGAAGCATCTTTCCGCTGATGGGTGAGTCCCGAACCAGAGGACACAGCTTAAAAATAAGGGGTAGACCACTTAGAACAGAGTTGAGGAGAAACTTCTTCACCCAGAGAGTGGTGGGTGTATGGAATGCTCTGCCCCAGAAGGCGGTAGAGGCCAAGTCTCTGGATACTTTCAAGAAAGAGTTTGATAGAGCTCTTAAGGATAGTAGAATCATGGGTTACGGGGATAAGGCAGGAACAGGATACTAATTGAGGATGATCAGCCATGATCATAATGAATGGTGGTGCTGGCTCGAAGGGCAGAATGGCCTACTCCTGCACCTATTGTCTATTGTCTATTTACTGAATTTACTTTTGCCAAGCGTGTGCTTATTGGATGTTACTTTATTGGAACAGTTAATTAGATGTGGTTAATATATATTATTTTGTTAAGCATTTGGATAGAGTTATAGTTAAGCCAATTCTTTTATTTTTATTTTGTTTGTATTTTAAATGTCAAGTAAAAATAAAATGTGTTTTGCTTAAAGTTGAGTAGTTTGACCAATCAAATTGCATCTGGAATGCCTTTACCTATAAAATAAGAAAATGTTAGGGTCCTTAGTATGTTCTTAATATATTTTGAGGGGATTTGGTCTGGTCCACAACATATTCTAAAGTCTTTATTCCTTAAAGAATGGAATGTGATCCACACAGAGTTTTGCCCTTCACATCTGAAATTACAACTGTACTCACCTTTTGGCTGCCTGTTCTCTTTTTTTAAAAAAATCCATCGTGCTCACTATTGTCCTTCAGGGAAGGAATTCTTACATCTTTCTATCCTACAAAGTCCTTCTTACTAACATCTGGGAGCTAATGCTAAAGTTGGGAGAGCTGTCTCACAGACTCGTCCAGCAAAAGCCTGACATACTCAAAGAATCATACCTTACAGACAATGTCCCAAACACCACCAGCACCATCCCTGGATTTGTCCTACCCCACTGGCAGGATGGACCCAGCAGAGGTGGTGGCACAATGATATACAGTCAGGAGAGAGTTGCCCTGGCAGTCCTCAACATCAACTGTGGACCCCATGAAACCTAAAGGCTCCAGATTAAACATGGATTACCACGTATTGTCCTCCCTTGATTGATGAATCAGTACTTCTCCATGTTGAGCAGCACTTGAAAGAAACACTGGGTGAGGCAAGGGCTCCAAACATACTCTGGGTGGGGGATTTCAATGTCCATCATCAAGAGTGGCTCAGCAGTAGCGCTACAGATCAAACTGGCAGGTTGTAAAGGACATTGCTGCCAGACTGGGTGTGTGGCAGGTAGTGAGGTAATCAACAAATGGGAAAGACATACTTAGTCATAGTCATAGAGTCATGGAGATGTACAACACGGAAACAGACCCTTAAGTCCAACTCATCCATGCCGACCAGATATCCTATACTAATCTAGTCCCATTTGCCAGTACTTGGTCCATATCACTCTAAATCCTTCCTACATATACTCATCCAGATGCCTTTTAAATGTTGTAATTGTACTAGCCTCCACCACTTCCTCTGCCAGCTCATTCCATACATGCACCATCCTCTGCAGTCTTCTATCACCAAAATCCCTTTTTGCTAATCATCTCTTGTGTATTTCCTCATCAAATCCCTTCCAAAGTTCAAGTAGACAACCTTAGGCACTGCCTTATCCTACAAGCTAGCGAGTTCCTCAAAAAAAATCACCTGGAAGAGTCAGGTGTGCCCTGCCCTACCCAAATCCATTCTGACTTGCTGGACCAGCTCATGTCTGTTTCAAATATTAATTTGATTTTGTGTTGATGTGCAGGTGGGACTATTTTTTTAACCAAGAAACAGAGTTGTTGAGTGGGTTTTATTGATAATTCAATTAGCTAATCTTGTCTATTCATAATTTATAAGATTTCCCTGGTAGTACCTCCTCAAAATGGGATAATTTTATGAAAAATGCAGAGTCATGCTAGCATGAATTTTATCTTGCACACGGCTTTGAAAGTAGGTGGGGATTAAAAGTGCAGATGTTGACCTGATGCCAGGAAACCATCTCAACCCACCAACTCCCACATTTACTGTGCTGTGTAAAGGTTCGAAATGAATAGACACCCTTAAGGGAGTTGGGAAGCCAATTTCACGATGTTAGTCACTCAATCCCAGTGATATTTGTGTGCAGCTTTTGGAATTTAATATGTGCTTCACTGGTTTTCTTGAACTTGCCAGTGAAAACAAGGCAAGAACGCAGCAGAAATTGAGGAGGCTGAAGACATGACAGGGAAAGATGCCAATATTATTGAAAACTCCCAGCTGTATGTAGGCTTTATTCACAGTACATGTGCTAAGCAGTAACTTTAAGAATCAAAGTTTCACTGGTTTAGAAGTTTGCACATCTGATTTCCACTTCAAAGCTAGGATCTACTAGGTCAGCATTTTTAAAATATAATTCAGGAGATTTGGAGTTTACTGGCCAGACCAGTTTAGATTGCTAACTTCAATTCACTGCAATTCATGTAATGATTCTGTTCACCGAGCTGGGAATTTGTGTTGCAGACGTTTCGTCCCCTGTCTAGGTGACATCCTCAGTGTTTGGGAGCCTCCTGTGAAGCACTTCTGTGGTGTTTCCTCCGGCATTTATAGTGGCTTGTATCTGCCGCTTCCGGTTGTCAGTTCCAGCTGTCCGCTGCAGTGGTCGGTATATTGGGTCCAGGTCGATGTGTTGATTGATTGAATCAACAAGCACATCGACCTGGACCCAATATACCGGCCACTGCAGCGGACAGCTGGAACTGACAACCGGAAGCGGCAGATACAAGCCACTATAAATGCCGGAGGAAACACCACAGAAGCGCTTCACAGGAGGCTCCCAAGCACTGAGGATGTCACCTAGACAGGGGACGAAACGTCTGCAACACAAATTCCCAGCTCAGCGAACAGAACCACAACAACGAGCACCCGAGCTACAAATCTTCTCACAAACTTTGAATTCATGTAATGAAGAAGATATAAATGTACACACAAATTAGGACCATGTCCAGGCCATTCAGTCCCTGAACCTCCTCTGCCAGTCACTAAAATCATAACTCATCTGATTATTCCACATTCTCACCTCTCCATGATAAATTACCATACCCTATTGTGATATTAGGTAGGGAATTCCAGGATTTTGACTTAATGGCAATGAAGGCAGGGAGATATATTTCTAAATTCAGATGATACATAATTTGAGGGGATTCTTTGCAAGTAGATGCTCCCGTGTGCCTCCTAACGGCACCCATCAAGCTTGTGAATTTAGTTGGTGATATTGAAGAATCCTTGGCAAGTTGTTGCAGTCTATCTTGTAAATGGTACACATGATACTCTGTGCGATAGTGGTTGAAGTGAAGGTTTAAGCTAATGGATGGAGTGCCAATCCAATTGTTGATTGGTTCTGGAAGGTATCAAACTTCTTAAATATTTGATCAGGCAAGTGGAGAGTATTCCATCACAATGTGTGGATAGTGGACAGGTTTTTTTTGGAAGTCAGGAAGTCAGTCACTCACTGCAGAATTCCCAGTCTCTAATCTATTATTGTAGCTGCAGTGTTTATGTGGTTGGTCCAGTTAAGCCTCTGGTAAACAGTGACATGATGGTAATGGTTATTCTGTTGAATGCAAAAGAGAGATGTTTAGACTGTCTCTTGTTGGAACTGGACATATTTAGTTACTTGCTTAGTGCAAACATAAGTTGCTACTTCAACCTAAGCCTGCATGTTTCCAGGTCTTCGAGCTGGACTTTTTCCACTGAGGTAGTGACTCTACCTATTAGCTGAAAAGTTGAGAACAAGTCATTGTCTATTGGCCCAGGAAGCTATGACTGGATTTTATGACTGTCAGGCATTTAACTGCCTGTGGTTGAGTCTTCTGCCCTCATGTTGAAGGATGCTCCATATTTAGGAATTGTCTGCTCCTCAAAGATTATACGGTGGTCGCTCCTACCAGTGCTGTCATGGGCAGAGTCATCTTTGAATGGTAGATTGTTGCAGATAAAGTTTTTTTCCTCGTGTTAGATGGCGAAAGAATCAACAAATTGACCTTTGGGATGTTGTCAGTTTGGTCAGTAGAGGTGCTATTAAGCTGCTTTTGATAATGAGTATTGGAATCCACCACTCAGAGTTCATTCTGTGTCCTTTCTTCCCTCAATGTTACTTCCAAGTGATGTTACACATGGAGTAATATTGGGTAATCAGAAAGATTCCTTGCCCATGTTTGATACACATTCCTGATAAAGGGCTTATGCCTGAAACATCAACTCTTATGCTCCTTGGATGCTCCCTGACCTGCTGTGCTTTTCCAGTGCCACATGTTTTGACTCTGCAGCAGCTAGAGTCCTCACTTTCTCTCAGGTTTGATATGATGCCAAGAGACTTCATAGTGTACTGAGACAATTCTGAGGATTCCTGGGATAACTCCCTCCTATCTGTATAACCCAATACCATCAAGTTTAATGAGCCTGACCCACAGTGCAACACCACCCAGGCATACTGATGTAACATTCTAGGGTGTTAGGAGTGTGGTTTTGTGAGTATGTCAAGCTGCTACTTGCCTAGTCTCTGAGACAACTCACCCAATATTGACTAAATTCCCTATATACCTGCATGACCTGCTATGATCTCCAGCATTTTTTGTTTTCAGATTCCAGCACCTGCAGTAACTTGCTTGTCGGAAGACTGCAGGGTCAGCTGGGCTGTGTGGGTCTTTGAAGTATTCAAATTCGGTCTCCAGGTTGATGTCAATTTTATTCTTAATATGCTATCTTTTAACGTCTTGGTGAAACTGAATAGTTTAGTAAGCCAATTTAGAGAGCATTTAAGAGTTAACCCCATTGCTGAGGATCTGGAATTATGCAAAGATTAGACCAAGTAATGGGGGGTGGCAGATTTCCTTCCCTGAAGGATATTAGTGAACCAGTTGGAATTCTAAAGATTACTGTAGTTAGTCTTTCAGAGTGTATTCATGGCAATATGTTCCCCATTCAATTAACTGTAACAGGTAGGCTGTTCAAGGTTAATCAGAGGCTTCCCAGTTTTAAAGGAGCAGCAGGCCCCAACACAGGGTAAGTATCTGGAAGTGCAAATTCAGCATGGAGGTAGTCAGGTGAGCACCTGTGTGCTGGGGACAGACCAGAGGAATAATTCCTGTACAGATCATCTTTTAGCTGCACCCATCTCCAGGCAGTTAAACTGACCCTGACTGGAAAATCCCATGATTTGGAGGTGCCAGTGTTAGACTGGTGTGGACAAAGTTAAAAATCACACAACACCAGGTTATAGTCCAACAGGTTTATTTGGAAGCACTAGCTTTCGAGTTGCTGCCTCTTCATCAGGTGGTTGTGGAGTAGGACCAGCAGGCACAGAATTTATAGCAAAAGGATTACAGTGTCACGGAGTTGTAATGATACATTAAACAAACTTAGATTAAGTCTTGCATCTTTTAGGATGGGATATTGCTAGTTTAGGCTCTTTTATATGTAAATTCGAGAACTCCTTTTAAGTTACGTTCTCAAGGTGGTTTCAGTCTATCTAACAATAGGTGCTCAGACAATGTATTAAAGGTGTGAACTTAAAGTCTGTCCCAATGTTGAGTCAGTTTTAGTCTAAAGTGGGATTTACAGAATATTATATGGATTTATGCAGATTTTAAGCAAAATAAAATGTAATTCTGCAAATACAGATTCACCCCATAAATTTATATGTGTGCGCGTGCAGGAGAGACAGAGTGGGTGTATGTATATGTGAGCGTGGTGTGTATGTAAACGAGTGTGTGTATGTGTGTGTGTAAGCTTGGTCAAGTATGTGTGAGACTGTGATGGGATATAAACCTGTGAGAGGGTGTGTGCTTGGGTATGAATGTGGAGGGTGCATGTGTGTGCGCATGGGAGACAGCTTGTGTATGAGAGAGGGTGTGTGTGTGTGTGTGTGTGTGTGTGTGTGTGTGTGTGTGTGTGTGTGTGTGTGTGTGTGTGTGTGTGTGTGTGTGTGTGTGTGTGTGTGTGTGTGTGTGTGTGTGTGTGTGTGTGTGTGTGTGTGTGTGTGTGTGTGTGTGTAGTGGAGTCACCTGTAGTATGACATGAAACCAAGTTCCCTGTTAAGACCATCCCCATGGGAATCAAACTTGACTATCAGCCTGTCTCGGCCACTTTGCGTTGTTGCTTGTCCTGAAGTCCGCCCTGGAGATGGTCACCCAAAGGTCTGAGGCCGAATGACCTGGACCGCTCAAGTGTTCCCTGACAGGGAGGGAACACACCTGTCTGGTGATCATCCATTTATCCTTAATTGTAGCATCTGCTCAGTTTTGCCAATATACCAAGCCTCAGGGCATCCTTTCCTGCAGCGCATGAGATAGACAACATTGGCTGAGTCACATGAGTACCTGCCACATACATAGTGGGAGGTGTCTCCACATGTAATGGTGGTATCCGTGTCAACACTCTGACATGTCTTGCAGCGGCTGCTGTGACAGGGTTGTATGATGTTGTGGTCAATATTGTCCTGAAGGCTGGGCAGTTGCTGTGAACAATGATCTATTTGAGTTTGGTGGTTGTTTAAAGGCAAGAAGTGGAGGCATGGGGAAGGTTTTAGCGAGGTGCTCATCCTCACTGAGAATGCGTTGCAGGCTGCGATGAACATGGCATAGTCTTTCAGCTCCCACAAAGTACTGTACAACAAAGAGTACCCTATCGGTTGCAGCCTGCACCTGTCTCCTGAGGAGGTCATTGTGGTTTCTCGCTATGGCACGTTGGAACTGGCAGTCGATAAGTTGAGCATCGTACCCTATTCTTATGAGGGCATCCTTGAGCACTTTCAGGTTTCCTTCACGTTCCTCCTCATCCGAACAGATCCTGTGTAGGAGTAGGGCTTGTCTGTAGGGATGGCTGTTTTAATATGATTCAAGTGGAAGCTGGAGAAGTGTAGCCTCGTGAGGTTATCCTTGGGTTTGTGGTGGGGTGAAGTGCTGAGGTGTCCATCCTTGATGGAGATGCATGTGTCCAAGAATGAGACAGATACTAAAGAGTAGTCCATGGTAAATCTGATGGTGGGATGAAACTCGTTGATATCACCGTGTACTTGTTTCTGTGACTCCTCACCATGGGTCCAGAGGAAGAAAATGTCGTCAATATATCTGGTGTATAGTGCTGGTTGGCAAAAGAAGTCTTGTTTGAATCAATAAAAATGTTGGCATATTGGGGTGCAAATTTGGTCCCCATGACTGTTCTGTGTGTTTGGATGAAGAATTGGTTGTCAAAGGTGAAAACGTTGTGGTTGAGGATGTAGCAGATGAGTTGTAGGATGGTGCTTGGAGATTGGTAGTTGTTGGTATTGAGTACTGAGGCTGTTGCCCTGATGCCATTGTGGGGAATGCTGGTGTAGAGTGCTGAGACGTCCATTGTGACGAGGAATATTCCCGGTCCGACCGGTCCATGGGTACTGCACTTTTTCAGCTTCCACCAAAACATATTAAAACAGCCATCCCCTATGGACAAGCCCTACGCCTACACATGATCAGATGAGGATGAATGAGACAGACACCTGAAAGTGCTTAAGGATGCTCTCATAAGAACAGGGTACGATGTTCAACTCATCGACCGCTCGTTCTGATGTGCCACAGTGAGAAACCACAATGACTTCCTCAGGACACACATACTTGACAAAGCTTACACACACACATACATACACTGTTTCACATGCACTCACACCCACATGCACATGCTCACATACACACACCCACTCTGTCTCTCCTGTACGCACACACATATAAATTTATGGGGTGGATCTGTATTTGCAGAATTACATTTTATTTAAACCAGCAGATCCCATCCTAAAAAATGCAAGACTTAATCTCAGTTTGTTTAATATATCATTGCAACTCCATGACACTGTAATCCTTTTGCTATAAATTCTGTGTCTTCTGGTCCTGCTCCATAAGTGCCTGATGAAGAGACAACGCCTCGAAAGCGAATGCTTCCAAATAAACCTGTTGGACTATAACCTGGTGTTGTGTGATGTTTAACTGGAGAATCCCAATCAGCCTCCTGGCGGTTCACATAAACGAGAATCACACTAAGCCTCATGGGCTGCCTTTTGGGACTAAACCTGCCCCTAAAATAGCCAGAGTTGAAAATGATGTTAGAAATCAACAGTGCGACCAGTACCACCTGCCTTCTCTGCCAACCATGGTGGGACCCAAACATTCTGCCATACATCTCAGCAAAGAATGTGAGTATGCAACCTCAGGACATTTGATTCTGTATGCCCTTCACTAGTTTTACACATCACATGCACACACAGGTTAACTACTGTATCAGTGCTATTACTAACTGATGCCACAAAAAAGTTTGCAAAAGGGAAGTTAGAATTCATATGGAAACGGACCAATGAGAAATATAGGACACAGTAATACTGCAGATGCTGGAAGTCAGAGTCGATAGATGAATGTGCTCTAACTTCTTTACTCAGAGAATGGTTAGAATGTGGAAATCACTACCACATAAAATGATTGCGATAAATAAAATAGATGCATTTAAAAAGAACTCGATTGGTCCACGTAAGCAAAAGGAATAGAACAATATATTGATAGGATTGAACGAAATAGCAACATTGGAAATATGAACAGGTATAGACAATCCCAGGGTTGCAAACAGGTTCTGTTCCTTCATCAATTTGCAAGTTGTCATGTATGCAAATTGGAATACAATGAAGGACAATATAAAATGGCCTTTCATAAGTACAGGAAATGTTCATATGTCAGATATTTCAAATTACAGCCCTGTATGGATTGCGTTTGTTAAGTATGAGCATTCTTAAATTGGACATACATAAGTCAGGGACCCAGTCTGTAAACCATTGACCTCTCATTCCTGCACTGCGACTCAACGATATCATGGCTGATCTTCCGCTTCAGTGCAATTTTGCTGCACAAATCCCTTGATGTTTTTAATATCTAATAGTTAGTGGGGAAAAAATGGTAGTTAATATCTAATAGAATAAGCAGAGGCCTGGGAGAAATATAAGCAGTCCACTTGGGCTGAATGGACTGTTTCTTTGCTATAAATTCTATGCAATTCCTCATAAAATATTACACTAAACCCCAAGTCTCCATATTCCCTTCAAGAACTTTGGTGAAAATTTCTGAAGTTTTAACACAATTAGGGAATTTCTTTGAAAAGTTGTAAGCAGAAATATTACCCTGGGAATCTCACCACATGGAATAATCCCTTATGAATTGATCTATGGAATATCATTCTGAATTGTAAGAGAATTACACATATCCAATTATATTTAGTGTTTAGTCATATGAACAGTATATTTTTCTAACTATTGTGACCACTATGCATTTCTTTTAACTTTGGAATCTCTGGAATCTGGGACCTAATCTGTACCCTTGGACACATTCCTTTGTATTTTAATATGGACCTTTGAGTTCACAGAGACATCATGGCAACTAGCTGCTTTTCTTTTAAATTATCCACATCTATACAATTAATTCTGAACATTATAATGGCAAGGTGTTAGCTTGACCTGCTTTACATCAGTGGAAGCATTTTTGCATAGCATTATTCAAAATGGTGTAAAATTCCTAATTTTGTGTCACAGAGAAGCTACATGGATTTTACCTAACCTTTGTAGTCCCAAAGTATGAATACAAGAAGACAAATTAAGATTAATCAGGTTGTTCCTGCAAAAGAAAAACAATAAGTGAAATGATCTGTGAAGGAAGGAAACATAGTCACATTCCAAAGGCATATGGATGTACGTATTTGTACAGCAAGATGCTATATATGGTGATGGTAAGTGGTCAAGCGAAGAGTGCATTGTAAGGTATGTGAACTTTAGTGATATGGACAAAGCTCGGCTGGCTTAAGTAAACGGTTATTACGTGTCTCAAATTATTGAGTAGAAACAGGTTGTGTGTGTGGCAACACATCCACGTCCAATACAGGATGAAAGAGCATAACAAGAAATCACGTCCACATTGGACACAGAATAACAACACAATAGACCTTCTCATTATAACATTAGGACATGACAACAATGCACAGGGTCTGCCCAAGCAACCTGCTCCTCATCGAAGGGTTACAAAGGATGTAATACCTGTTGCAATCTGTTAACCATGTAAGTGTATATTATGTATACTTAATAAATTCTGCCATGTTATCACAAATTAGGTGGCCTCTCGCCTGTTCCCAAGCTCCTTTGCAACCCTAGAATTCACCTAGGATTCTCATACACTCCAGCCTTTCTTTCCTATGTTTACTCCCCTCCCTCAACCACATCAATTGCTTTTCATGTATTTCCATAAGTTACCACAATACCTATTTCTTCACACATAGACCTGGACAGTGCGTCTGGGCATGGAGTTCAACCATAGAAACCAAGACATTATATTTTTGCTTAACTGTGAGGATGTCCCACATCAATCTGAACCACCCTACTCAGCAGGTCTGGGCATGCAAAACAAGGTGCCATTTCTCTGTTGCTTGTTGTGTTAGAACCATGCAGGGCAGCTCTAGACCAACAATGTCCAGGTGCATAGCAGGATTTTAAAGACAGGGAGTAAGGAATGCTGGTCTTTTGGTGGATATTCACTGAGTGACAAAGTTGTACCAGGAATAGAGTGTGGTAAGAATCAGAGATGGGGACACTGTAGGGACTGAAAATATAGTTAATGAGGTGAGTTTGGTAAGATATGTCAAGCAATCTCATTAAGCCTCCAAAGAATTCAACATAACTCACACTTAACTCAAAAAATATAGGATTGAGCCCATTGATGATGTGGGTGAAGGAAATAGTATTCAGGGAATGCAATAGGATCACAGGATTCACTGAGCTGTCATAAAGTCATACAGCACAGAAACTGACCCTTCAGTCCAATCAGTCCATGCTGAACATAATCCCAAACTAAACTCGTCCCACCTGCCTGCTCCTGGCCCATAAACGCCCAACCTTTCCAATCTAAGTACTTATCTAAGTGTCTTTTATATGTTGTAACTGTCCCTGCATCCACCACTTCCTCAGGGAGTTCACTCCATACTTGAACCACCCTCTGTGTTAAAAAAAATCCCTCATGTCTTTTTAAAATCAGTCTCCACTCATTTTAAAAGTATGCCCCCTAGTCTTGAAAAGACACATTAAGAGACAAAACGTGTGGCGCTGGAAAAGCACAGCAAGTCAGGCAGCATCGGCAGTCCTCGCATTCTCCTAAAAGACACATTACACCTATCTGTAACCCTCAAGATTTTATAAACTTCTATAAGATCACCTCTCAACCTCCTATGCACCTGTGAAAAAAGTCCTGAGCTTCTCCCATGGTCTTCTTGTCTGATCTTATTTTTTCCCTAAATTCTTTCAGTTTTTTAACTGAGCAGACAGGGCAATTTGCACACAGCAGCTTAGAGGCAAATGCTGAATGAGAATAGCTAGCTACCTTCCGAATCTTTGTTACATCTCTGCAAGGGGAGAAAAAATGTTGTCTTTTTAGAGTCTGGAAGCTTTCTGCTGCTGTCCACCTGTCCAGAAGCCAATCAGAGAGTTGTTGCCATGCTGAGTAGCGCAGACACACACAACCATTACTGATTGAAAAACCAATCAACAGACTATCTCTGGGGATAAATGCACAGAAAACACACTCACGGTGCCGTCCTCCTCCACTGCTTGATCAAAGCAACAGTGGCAATACAACTCACAATGTGTTCAAGTGACTTGTTTTAAAACTGCAACATCTCCTTCAACAGTTTCTTTTGTTTGAAGCAATATGCCATTTTGGTCAGAACCTCAGAAATGAAGAAATATTTTTAAAGCATAGCCTTTAAACATCAAATTACCTATTGAACTTTGTTGTCCCTTTCATCGCTTCCTGCTGTAACTCATCTAGTGGAGCTACAAATTATTAAGAAATAAAAACTCGGGTTTTAAGTGAGTTCTGAACGGATGTGAAACCAATAATAGAACTGAGTCCACATTCAATAGGATTTGACAGATGGTGCGACTTGATCTCTTGAGTTTCACTTTGACTCATGGTAGAATCATAGGGCATAGAGGCTGCAAGCAACGAGAAATGATTCAATGTGGTTTTACCTCAGTATTTGTCCTAACCACAAGTGCAGAGCGGTAGACTGCACCAGGTAACATATCTGACCCATCTGTCAATGCAATCCAAAAGAAACTATAATTTACTGTGTTTTCTCATGAAGACAGCATATTATATACTATGCAGTAATTTTACTTTTGTTGCTTGAAGCTGAAATTTTTGTGGTGAACACACTAATATCACATAGATTGTTTTGTGGGTTCTATTAGGTCTGAAAGTAATTCAATTAACACCCATGGTGCAAGGCTTTGTTCTCCTAAGTGTGTTACCTGTGATGTTGCTACTCCTTTTATATTGTCCTTGGTTTTTTTTCAAAAGGAGTTGTAAAAGACAGAGGTTTCAATTTGTCTGGGATTAGCCAATTTGATTGGCTAACAGATACTGCCTAAGGCAATAATCAGTGAAAAGGGCTTTTAGCTTTTTTTAAAAATAGAGTCATAGAGTCAGAGAGTCATAGAGATGTACAGCATGGAAACAGACCCTTCGGTCCAAACTGTCCATGCCGACCAGATATCCCAACCCAATCTAGTCCCACCTGCCAGCACCCGGCCCATATCCCTCCAAACCCTTCCTATTCATATACCGATCCAAATGCCTCTTAAATGTTGCAATTGTACCAGCCTCCACCCTATCCTCTGGCAGCTCATTCCATACATGTAGCAACCTCTGCGTGAAAAAGTTGCCCCTTAGGTCTCTCTTATATCTTTCCCCTCTCACCGTAAACCTATGCCCTCTAGTTCTGGACTCCCCCAACCCAGGGAAAAGACTTGTCTATTTATCCTATCCATGCCCCTCATGATTCTATAAACCTCTATAAGGTCAGCCCTCAGCCTCCAATGCTCCAGGAAAACAGCCGCACCTTGTTCAGCCTCTCCCTATAGCTCAAATCCTCCAACCCTGGCAACATCCTTGTAAATCTTTTCTGAACCCTTTCAAGTTTCACAACATCTTTCCGATAGGAAGGAGAACAGAACTGCATGCAATATTCCAACAGTGGCCTAATCAATGTCCTGTACAGATGCAACATGACCTCCCAATTACTGTACTCAATACTCTGACCAATAAAAGAAAGCATACCAAATGCCTTCTTCACTATCCTATCTACCTGTGACTCCACTTTCAAGGAGCTATGAACCTGCACTCCAAGATCTCTTTGTTCAGCAACACTCCCTAGGACCTTACCATTAAGTGTATAAGTCCTGCTAAGATTTGCTTTCCCAAAATGCAGCACCTCACATTTATCTGAATTAAACTCCATCTGCCACTTCTCAGCCCATTGGCCCATCTGGCAAGATCCTGTTGTAATCTGAGGTACCCCTCTTCGCTGTCCACTACAACTCCAATTTTGGTGTCATCTGCAAACTTAGTAACTGTACCTCTTATGCTCACATCCAAATCATTTATGTAAATGACAAAAAGTAGAGGGCCCAGCACCGATCATTGTGGCACTCCACTGGTCACAGGCCTCCAGTCTGAAAAACAACCCTCCACTACCACCCTCTGTCTTCTACCTTTGAGCCAGTTCTGTATCCAAATGGCTAGTTCTCCCTGTATTCCATGAGCTCTAACCTTGCTGATCAGTCTCCCATGGGGAACCTTGTCGAAAGCCTTACTGAAGTCCATATAGATCACATCTACTCCTCTGCCCTCATCAATCTTCTTTGTTACTTCTTCAAAAATCTCAATCAAGTTTGCGAGACATGATTTCCCACGCACAAAGCCATGTTGACTATCCCGAATCAGTCCTTGCCTTTCCAAATACATGTACATCCTGTCCCTCAGGATTCCCTCTGACAACTTGCTCACCACCGAGGTCAGGCTCACCGGTCTATAGTTCCCTGGCTTGTCTTCCCTTCTTAAATAGTGGCACCACGTTTGCCAACCTCCAGTCTTCCGGCACCTCACCTGTGACTATTGATGATACAAATATCTCAGCAAGAGGCCCAGCAATCACTTCTCCAGCTTCCCACAGAGTTCTAGGGTACACCTGATCAAATCCTGGCGATTTATTCACTTTTAACCGTTTCAAGACATCCAGCACTTCCTCCTCTGTAATCTGGACATTTTGCAAGATGTCACCATCTATTTCCCTACAGTCTATTTCCATATCCTTTTCCACAGTAAATACTGATGCAAAATATTCATTAAGTATCTCCCCCATTTTCTGTGGCTCCACACAAAGGCCGCCTTGCTGATCTTTGAGGGGCCCTATTCTCTCCCTAGTTACCCTTTTGTCCTTAATATATTTGTAAAAACCCTTTGGATTCTCCTTAATTCTATTTGCCAAAGCTATCTCATGTCACCGTTTTGCCCTCCTGATTTCCCTCTTAAGTATACTCCTACTTTCTTTATACTCTTCTAAGGATTCACTCGATTTACCCGTCTATACCTTAACATATGCTTCCTTCTTTTTCTTAACCAAACCCTCAATTTCTTTAGTCATCCAGCATTCCCTATACCTACCAGCCTTCCCTTTCACCCTGACAGGAATATACTTTCTCTGGATTCTTGTTATCTCATTTCTGAAGGCTTCCCATTTTCCAGCCGTCCCTTTACCTGCAAACATCTGCCTCCAATCAGCTTTCAAAAGTTCTTGCCTAATAAAGGGAGTGGCCAGTTCTCCCAGTTCAGGGATTTTTCTAGTTTGGTTTAGTTTTTATCAGTCAGAAATTGCTTGGGACAAAGAAGCAGCAGTGGATAGAGATTCTGTGCTCCAGTAAATGATCCCTGGTTGATCATCTCTCTCTCTCTTTCTCTGACATCTCTCCTGTAACAATCTGTGTTTGACTTTAGTTTTTTTGCAAAGGTGTGTGTTCATGAAATGTTGCAGGAAATTGAAACAGCATCATTAATTTGTGATAGAATTGGTTGTGTTTTCAAATCACTGTTATTCTAAATGCTGTTTTCTTTTGTTTGTGTTTCATTTAGTGGTGTGTAAATAAATTGTTTTACTTGAAGCCAAATGGTTTGACTAGCTGCATCACTCCTTACTCACCTTACATCTGCCTAAAACAACTAGAAAGGTTAGGGTCTGGGTTACCTTCTTAAAATGTTTTGAGGGGGTCTGGCCTGGTCCATAACATACCCACGCACTAATAAGCTTCACAGGAGCAGAATGACAAAGGAGCAAATGACCCCTACAATTCTAACAGGAGATTCCTCTTTATTTTTCATTCGGGAGAACATTACAGACTGAAAATGGTCCAGATGTTCCTCTTTGAAACTACCCTGCACATCTTCAAAGCAATCATATTTCCTTCCCACTCTGCCACCTGTAGCACCACATGCTGTCCTACCCTACAACTCTTTGACTTTGGCTTTATATGCCTGACCATCCTTCCTTTTGTCCCATAATTGATGCTACAGCCTTTGTTTATGGAGATAGTGGCCTAGTGGAATACCACTGGACTAGTCATCCAGAAGGCCAGGCTTTTGCTCTGGAACCATGGGTTTACATTCAATCACTGATGGGATTTAAATTCGGTGGAATAAATCTGGAATGTATAGTTAGTCCAAGCAATAGTGACCACAACAACCAACACAAATTGTTTAAAATCCTGACTGGTTCATTCATATCCTTGCGGGAAGTAAATCTGCTATCCTTAACTGAGCTGGCTTACCTGTGACTCCAGACCAATGGCAATGTGTCTAAATCTTCTGAATCTGTCATTCAATTTCAGTTTTTGTTTTATGAAATAATATATGTTGGCTCAATATAAATTCCATTTCTTTATTTTCCTCTGGAAAGTATTCTGGAATATTCTGTTAAGGGAGTGATATAATTCCATATTGATCTTAACCTTGTCTGTGTTCTTACAAACATTTCTGAACTTGGAACTCTTTGCACTTGTGCTAATTATTTTTTTTTAAAGTGTATGTCTTCCCCCTTCCTGTTCCATTTACCAGATAGCAATCCTATCTGTGTTTTTTCACCTTTTCTGCCTCACCTATTCTTCATGTGTGAGCCAGTGGAAATCTTTACAATCAGGCCTGCTGTCACCCTCCCATGGGACCTGCTATGAGGCAAATGGTTGTATTTGAAATTCATACAAAAACTTTTGGGAAAATTCTTTGTGAGATGTGACTCCAGACCATCTGGACTCCAGTCCCCCCACCCATCTCAGAATGTGGACCAGTGCCATAGCAAGTAGCATGTTGATTTATGAGCCATTTTGATTCTTTTAAGTTTATCTTTACTACATCTTCTGCTTTAGTTGTATTGGCATCACAGACTAATATCTATTGGTCAACAATAGTAAATGGATAGCTCTATATAAATGAAGCATAACCTGCTGATATTGTAGTTCTAATGAAGAAAACTTACAAATGGAAATAATCTACTAATGATGGAATAAAAGATTTCAAGTGGTGGGGATGTAACTAGTTCATTCCATTGTAGGACTTTCCTTGGAGAGAAAGTTTACTGATACATCTTTTATCATGCGGTTTGAGTTTGGGCTCAAGACAGAATGGCTCAGGAGAAGACAAAGTCAAGAACTTTCTTCAGGCTTAGACTTCAAAGTAATATTATTTATGCTTTCATATTAACTAATGCTAAACATGGTAAACATAGTTTTACCAGGCTCTGGTCTTATTAAGTAACGACTAATCCATCATCCTTGTGTATTCATGTCCATGTGAACTTGAATTCTTGTGTTCTGGTTCCAGCATATTCTAACTCAACCCACACTCTGCTATTTATGCTCAGTAAGCTACGGTTCTATGAGATCATCACAAGGTTGCATTAGGATCCTGAAACATTTATTAACTTGACATTGTCTTGGAAACAACTGGTCTTTGTAGCTTGTCTTCCATCATTGCTGAGGGAACTAGGTGCTTATTTCAGTCAATTCCCACCAATCCATGCCAGTGCATGATCAGTCTATTTTTCTGCCTCCTTTGCTGTAGTAATTACTATTCCAAATTTTTGATCAAGGATATGACAAAGATGTATTTCACACTCTGATTTTTCTGGCACATCTTCGGATTGCTTCAATTTTATTTCTATCCCTTACCATATGACGATCCCACTCTGAACTTGTATTCTTCAGGATCGGATAAACAAATGTTTAATAGGCATAACCTTTCTTACGAGGGAGGAGTTGAACGAGAAGATCAATTATGCATTTTAAGATTCATCATAAGGCAAAATTTACAAAGGCAAAGCTCAAAACAACTTTGACCCTTGTATAATAGCCATTCAAGTGTAGCATCAGAAAGCAACTGGCATCCATGAGACATGCTTCAAGTGAAGAATGCCGGAAAAAGAGGGTATAGTAAGAGGTTGTCAGAGCTTGGGTTTGAGAGGATGGGAAGAATTGCAATCATCATTACAGCTAGTGTATAAGATGCTGTTTGCTACAAAGTGACATTGGAAATCTGTAAAATACCAACATCGTTGTTCTTTGCAGCAACATCCTGCTTCTAATGTTGCAGAGTTCTATAAATGGAGTACTGATAGTTGAATGGGTGTGCAGGGAATATTATTTGTCACAGTGCAGAAGGACAGGCTCTTGCAATGTCACTTTGCATTGTCTGAAGCAACAGATGAATGACTAAGTCAATTCACCCAAAAGTGGATTGGGCACCTGATGGGTCAGGTTTATTAGCAAACAACTGCAAACTTGACAAAGAGACTCTTTACACAGAGAAGACTGACTCTTGTTTTGGTAAAAGCCAGTTAGCTCCTGCTCGAGTTTATTGAGTAATATTCACTGTCCAGAGTGTTACTGACCATATGCAAACATTCATACACACGCATGTGAACATACATAATATTACACAAAACAGGCGTAAGCACAAATTATAGAAAAATTACCTCTGTAAGTAGAACTGTCAGAATGTGTGAACAGCTTATCCACCAATTTCTTTCATTTGCTAATGGTAGGCACAAAAGCTGCAAATGGGTATAAGGCTTGCAAGGGGGAGGAGCCTGCAAAGGGGAGTAAAGGTTTGCAGAGGGAAGAAAGCAGTTTTACATTTTTCATCTAAGAAATATTCAGCTCACTGGGAACCAGGAAAAGTAATATAATTAATTCCTTGCAAATCAATGTGGAGTCTCTCGTTTAAATCTGCAGGAGTTCAGGAGCTTTTATATGTGGGAAATGTAGTGGGTGTTATTGTAATTAAGACTGTGTCAATTGGGTGATTTAATACTGAACAGTTTAATTCATGAAGTTTAATTGCATTATGTGTTATCATATCTCAAAGTGGATCTTGCAATGAATTGCCCGAGGTGTACTGATTGTGTTCAAGACAAATTCAGTGTTTCCCCAGTGTGGGAAAGCATGATTAAAGTGATTTTTCATGACAGAGAGTATGTCAGCTATTTAATAAAAAGTGTTGCTAACATATGCATGCTGTCTTGTATTAGTTTGAACACAGTATTGTCTCGAAAATTAATGCTTTCCCTGTGCAATTTAGCTTTTGGTTTGGAACTGTAATGATCATTAAGGATATTAATGAATTCTGCTAATTCCGCTTCTGCGTGAGTTTAAATCCTCCGATTGTAAATACAAATACAAATGGTTTTTATTACAATGCAACTACATTGAATCATGGAGGAGTTAGTAAGAATCATAAAAAAGGAGTCCCTGGAAACCAAAATGGAGCTTCCAACAATCAAGAAGCCGTACCCTATATCACTCTATGATCTGGTACAAAGCCATTGTGCCTGTTTGCATGCAAAACATTTTCTCATCCACATTTGCCAAAGATAAAGAAAGCAATTGACATGCATTGAAACAAGATGTTACTTCAACTGAGACAAAACCAATAAACTGGTGCTTGAGAATCGTTCCAGAATCAAACCCCAACAAACCTGCATGACCTTACGTAGATGAATAATGCAGGTGAAAGTGAAGTTCATCCTATGTCATCTGTGAAGAAGAGATTATCAAAATTTAGAAAGAGTTCAAATAAGCTGAATACAAATTGCATTTTCGTTGGAAACCGTCCTTTAAGGAAGCGTTTAAGTTGATTATGGCTTTTGTTACACTGTTTGGACTGTTTTGTTTCAAAAGTATCACATTAGTGCCAGAATTCTTCCATGAGACAATGTTAAACATTCTAGAAAGATAGTATGAAGTCTATTATCCCGATACTTGGATCTGCTCAGACACCGGAATGCAAAATGGCAACACCTACATGAGCAGGACTTGCACTCAAAACATATTTGAATTATTGTAGTCAGTTTTCAAATTCCTTGGTTATAATATGGATTTGTACAGTGTCAGGGTTGATCCACAGAGGATAAGAGCAATCAAGGAGTCTCCAAAATGTGACTGAGCTCCAGATATTCTTGGGATGGTAAGCCAAGTTGGAAACCTCTTCGCCACCCAGATTTCATCAATGAGACATAGAGTCATAGAGATGTATAGCATGGAAACAGAGCCTTCGGTCCAATCCGTCCATGCCGACCAGATATCCCAACCCAATCTAGTCTCACCTGCCAGCACCCAGCCCATATCCCTCCTATTCATATACTCATCCAAATGCCTCTTAAATGTTGCAATTGTACCAGCTTCCATCATAATCTCTGGCAGCTCATTCCATACATGTACCACCCTCTGTGTGAAAAAGTTGCCCCTTAGGTCTCTTTTATATCATTCCCCTCTCACCCTAAACCTATGCCCTCTAGTTCTGGACTTCCCGAAACCAGGAAAAGACTTTGCCTATTTTCCCTATCCATGCCCCTCATATTTAGGTAAACCTCTATAAGGTCACCCCTCAGCTTCCTACGCTCCAGGGAAAACAGCCCCAGCATGTTCAGCCTCTCCCTATAGCTCAAATCCTCCAACTCTGGCAACATCCTTGTAAATCTTTTCTGAACCCTTTCAAGTTTCACAACATCTTTCCGATAGGAAGGAGACCAGAACTGCACGCAATATTCCAACAGTGGCCTAATCAATGTCCTGTACAGATGCAACATGACCTCCCAATTCCTGTACTCAATACTCTGACCAATAAAAGAAAGCATACCAAATGCCTTCTTCACTATCCTATCTACCTGTGACTCCACTTTCAAGGAGCTATGAACCTGCACTCCAAGATCTCTTTGTTCAGCAACACTCCCTAGGACCTTACCATTAAGTGGATAAGTCCTGCTAAGATTTGCTTTCCCAAAATGTAGCACCTCACATTTATCTGAATTAAACTCCATCTGCCACTTCTCAGCCCATTGGCCCATCTGGTCAAGATCCTGTTGTAATCTGAGGTACCCCTCTTCGCTGTCCACTACACCTCCAATTTTGGTGTCATCTGCAAATTTACTAACTGTACCTCTTATGCTCGCATCCAAATCATTTATGTAAATGACAAAAAGTAGAGGGCCCAGCACCGATCCTTGTGGCACTCCACTGGTCACAGGCCTCCAGTCTGAAAAACAACCCTCCACTACCACCCTCTGTCTTCTACCTTTGAGCCAGTTCTGTATCCAAATAGCTAGTTCTCCCTGTATTCCATGAGCTCTAACCTTGCTGATCAGTCTCCCATGGGGAACCTTGTCGAACGCCTTACTGAAGTCCATATAGATCACATCTACTGCTCTGCCTTCATCAATCTTCTTTGTTACTTCCTCAAAAAACTCAATCAAGTTTGTGAGATATGATTTCCCACATACAAAGCCATGTTGACTAACCCGAATCAGTCCTTGCCTTTCCAAATACATGTACATCGTGTCCCTCAGGATTCCCTCCAACAACTTGCCCACCACCGACATCAGCCTAACTGGTCTATAATTCCCTGGCTTGTCCATACCACCCTTCTTAAATAGTGGCACCATGTTAGCCAACTTCCAGTCTTCCAGCACCTCACCTGTGACTATCGATGATACAAATATCTCAGCTGGAGGCCCAGCAATCACTTCTCTAGCTTCCCACAGAGTTCTAGGGTACACCTGATCAGGTCCTGGGGATGTATTCACCTTTACCCATTTCAACACATCCAGCACTTCCTCCTCTCTAATATGGACATTTTGCAAGATGTCACCATCCATTTCCCTACAGTCTATATTTTCCATATCCTTTTCCACAGTAAATACTCATGCAAAATACTCATTTAGTATCTCCCCCATTTTCAGCGGCTCCATGCAAAGGCCGCCTTGCTGATCTTGGAGGAGTGAAAAATGTGTTGCTGGAAAAGTGCAGCAGGTCAGGCAGCATCCAAGGAGCAGGAGAATCGACGTTTCGGGCATAAGCCCTTCTTCAGGCTTATGCCCGAAACATCGATTCTCCTGCTCCTTGGATGCTGCCTGACCTGCTGCGCTTTTCCAGCAACACATTTTTCAGCTCTGATCTCCAGCATCTGCAGTCCTCACTTTCTCCTAGTTGATTTTTGAGGGGCCCTATTCTCTCCCTAGTTACCCTTTTGTCCTTAATATATTTGTAAAGACTCTTTGGATTCTTCTTAATTCTATTTGCCAAAGCTATCTCATGTCCCCTTTTTGCCCTCCTGATTTCCCTCTTAAGTATACTCCTACTTTCTTTATACTCTTCTAAGGATTCACTCAATCTATCCTGTCTATACCTTAACATATGCTTCCTTCTTTTTCTTAACCAAACCCTCAATTTCTTTAGTCATCCAGCATTCCCCATACCTACCAGCCTTCCCTTTCACTCTAACAGGAATATACTTTCTCTGGATTCTCGTTAACTCATTTCTGAAGGCTTCCCATTTTCCAGCCGTCCCTTTACCTGCGAACATCTGCCTCCAATCAGCTTTTGAAAGTTCTTGCCTAATATCATTAAAATTGGCCTTTCTCCAATTTAGAACTTCAACTTTTAGATCTGGTCTATCCTTTTAAATCTAATAGAAATATGGCCGCTGACCCCAAAGTGCTCCCCCACTGACACCTCAGTCACCTGCCTTATCGTCCCTTTCTTATTTCTCAGTTCCACCCAAATAACTTCCCTGGATGTATTTCCAGGAATATCCTCCCTCAGTACAGCTGTAATGCTATCCTTTATCAAAAATGCCACCCCCCTCCTCTCTTGCCTCCCTTTCTATCCTTCCTGTAGCATTTGTATCCTGGAACATTAAGCTGTCAGTCCTGTCCATCTCTGAACCATGTTTCTGTAATTGCTATGATAGCCCAGTCCAACGTTGCTAACCATGCCCTGAGTTCATCTGCCTTCCCTGTTAGGCCCCTTGCATTGAAATAAATGCAGTTTAATTTATCAGTCCTACCTTGTTCTCTGCTTTGTCCCTGGCTGCCCTAACTGTCTGAATCGCTTCTGTTCTCAACTGTACCAGTCTCAGATTGATCTCTTTCCTCACTATCTCCCTGGCATGTCAAAGGATGCCCAACACGCACACCACACAATCCCATTCTCAGATAGTACTATACATAGAGGCCACCTCAGTGTGGTGGATGATTTACTTACTCATGAAGAGAGATTGATCCTTCCAAGAGTTCTGAAACTCAATATATGGCATCAATTGCACATCTGGGTATCATCAAATGTAAGCCAGAGCCAAATATTCTGTCAGGTGGCCATGTCTCAAAGTCATTGTAAGAGATATATCAATCAGTATTACTGATGTGCTTCATGGTCAGGAGACAAGCAAACTGTTGATCATTTTCTTTTCCATCCAGACGAAGGGAACATCTTGGGTTGGACCTCTTCAAATACAAAGGAGAGATGTTCATGATAAAGCAGGCCACTTCTCCAGACTGATGGAAGTCAATTATCTGCAGAGTCACACATCTGAAGCAATGCAAATCCCAAATCTTGTAATATTAGATGAAGGAACACAGTTGCCAATAAGTATTTTAAAGCAGCCACAATATCAAGTGGATGTGTCCTTGCTGCCAGTTTACTACCTTACCCTTAAATTGATGGTGATGCTGCAAGAGGAGTACATAAAATGAAAGTATTGCTGACATGAACGATGGTGTTCAACTTGCAATTCTCAGCTATCATTTAACAGAAGTCGAAAATGGTTTAGCTCTGTGTAAACTCATCTTGGGAAGAAGATTGGGAGCCCAATGCTGTGCTCTCTCACAGATGCACATGCCTTGGGTACAAGATACTGACTTGAGACAAGGGAGGGAGAAAGGATGAGTACTGCCCCAGTCAGATGTGAAATTATGACAAAATGTCACAAAGGTTACCAGGAGGGGCAAATTGGATTCAGGACCAACTCCATTATAGTCTAATGGTGGAACAGAATCGCATCCATAGCCCTACCTCATTCTTACTGAAAATGGTACAGTGTAACAGAAGAGACATGCATTTATTTCGACACAGAAACATCATCTTTACTGTTTAAGCAGCATCAACACTGAAATAGATCAGATATGCTACATTATCCAATTGATCCAGATGCTAGCCTGATTGCTGAATTGGAATCATCTGCCAAATCTCCTTCTTCCCAACACAATCTGAGAGATCACAGAGGAATTGAATTCTTGATCTCCTCCAAAGGAGCTGAGAACATGTTTGAGTGGACTGGTTAGAAGTTGTCCCTGTAAAAGAGAAATAAGTCAGTGATTTGTGGAAAGGTGTAAAATATTCAGTAATTCATGACTTCAGGGGAGATGTAGTATAAGGCATTAAGTCTGACCATCATATGATAATTAGATAGTAACTTTCATCACAGGAAGTCACGTAATGTTATATTATTGCACTTTCTTTAAGCCTCATGACAAGGTGAAGCCACGGCGAGATATTTCTTTGATAAATTTCATGTTCTCCTTATCTCAGCAAACTTTATAATTATTCCTTAGCAGCACAATGAGACCAAGAGTATTATTATCTCAGCCTGTGTGGTATAGGGTAAAGCCTGACTGCCCCTCGGTCAGTAGGAGGAGCTTTGCTGCTACATGCTTAGAAGCAACATGGATACAATCAATTGCTTAAGAACTCCACATAGTTGAGTAACCAGTTGGTACTCAGTATCTTAATTCAAATACGAAATAGGCATTTGGGTGTGACACTGAGTTAGTAACTTAGGGTAGGAAGGAGAGGTCATTACTAATGTTTCTGCTTTAGATGGTGAAACCTGCCACACACCAATAGAGATTCACTGAAACAGATATTTCTTGTTTTATATGGAAGCAAATGATCCAGTGAGTACTGTGCATCCTTCATCTACTCTGTCAGCATTTATTGCCACATATGCACAGCAGATGGTTACTGTTCCTCTGCCAGAGGACATGCCATCTTCCCATTGGTGTTTATATTCAAAAGCAACCACAATCCCGTGAGGTTTCACAAGTGTGTCGTTATGTTGTCTTCATAACTATCATATTTACTATCAGTCAGCTATTAATCCTCACATTTTTGAACATCTTTGTTTTAATAGAGACCCTCTTTATATTTTATATATATTTTTTAAAATCCTGTTCTATATTTGCACATTCTAATTATCATTTATATAAATGAATTGATGTGAACATAAGTGGTTTACTTAGTAAGTTTGCAGATGACACCAAAATTGGAGGTGCAGTGGACAGTGAAGAAGGTTACCTCAGAGTAAAACAGGAGCTTGATCAGATGGGCCAATGGGCTGGGGAGTGGCAGATGGAGATTAATTTAGATAATTACTGCGTTTTGGAAAGGCAATGCAGGACAGACCTTATAGACTTAATGGTAAGTCCTGGGGAGTATTGCTGAACAAAGAGACGTTGGTGTGCAGGTTCGTAGTTGCTTGAAAGTGGAGTCTCAGTTAGATAGGATAGTGAAACAGGCATTTATTATGCTTTCCTATGTTGGTCAGAGCACTGAGTACAGGAGTTGGGAGGTCAAGTTGCAGCTGTACGGGAGATTGATTAGGCTCCTTTTAGAAAATTGCGTGCAATTCTGGCCTCCCAACTATAGGAAAGATGCTGTGAAACATGAAAAGGTTCAGAAAAGACTTTCAAGGATGTTGCCAGGGTTGGAGGATTTGAGCTATAGGGAGAGGCTGAACAGGCTGGGGCTGTTTTCCCTGGAGCGTCGGAGGCTGAGGGATGACCTTATAGAGGTTTATAAAATCATGAGGGGCATGGATAGGGTAAGTGGACAAGGTCATTTCCCTGGGGTGGGGGAGTACAGAACTAGAAGGTATAGGTTTAGAGTGAGAGGGGAAAGATTAAAAAGGGACCTAAGGGGCAACATTTTCATGCAGAGGGTGCTGCATCTGTGAAATGAGCTGTCAGAGGAAGTGATGGAGGCTGGTACGATTACAACATTTAAAAGGCATCTGGATGGGTATATGAATAAGAAGGGTTTAGAGGGATATGGGCTAGATTAGTTTTACGATATCTGATTGGCAAGATGGACTGATCAAGGGGATAGTGCTGAGTTGGAGGCTTGGGACAGGGATAAGGTCGGTGGAGGAGAAATGAGGAAACTGGTGAATCCACATTGATCCTGTGTGGTTGCAGGGTCCCAAGGCAGAAGATGAGGCATTCTTCCTCCAGGCGACAGGTGGTAAGGGTTTGGCAATGGAAGAGGCCCAGCACATGCATGTCCTTGGCGGAGTGGGAGGGGGAGTTAAAGTGTTCAGCCACGGGGCGGTGTGGTTGGTGGTGCGGGTGTCCCAGAGGTGTTCTCTGAAATGATCCACAAGTTGGCATCCTGTCTCACCGATGTAAAGGAGAGCACATCGGGTGCAACGGATGCAGTAGATAATGTGCGTGGGAGTACAGGTAAACTTCTGTCGAATGTGGAAAGATTCTTTGGGGCCTCAGATGGAGGTGAGGGGGGAGATGTGGGCGCACATTTTGCACTTCCTGCAGTGGCAGGGGAATGTGCCGGGGATACGGGGGTGGGTTGGTGGGGGAAGTGGATCCAATGAGGGAGGGAATAGTCTCTCTGGAATGCAGATAGGAGTGGGGAGGTGAGGGAAGTGGCACTTGCATTTTTGGATTTGTTGTCTATGTGTGGCTCTGTGTTTATGCTTGGCTGTATGTGTCTTTTAATGGACTCACTATACAGAGACATTGAATTCCTTAAGTTGAACGTTTGAAGATGTGCTATTGTCCATTTATGTATTAATAAGTAGCTCTAGCTCTTTAGCTACACAATTATGTTCTTCTTGGAGAAAAGCATGTCATTTACCTGTGTGACAGCTCAATAGAACATAACTATCTCACAACATTTCTCACACAACATTGGGCATTGCAAAGGGGCCTCAGATTTGCATGTACAATGAATCATCACATTGTTCCAGTTAGGCCAAGCTCCTTTGATAAACTTGCTGAGAAAATTAATTCCTATTGAGATGCTGAGCTGATACATACTTCTTCACCTTTTCTTTCATACATATTGTAGCAAGTGGAAAGAATGGCAAAGAAAAGCTTCTAGGCAAATTCAGCTTGCATGGAGCTGGGGAAGCTGATTGAGATATGTCTTCCCGCTGATTATGCTGAAGGGATGCAGCTTAGCTTTTGTTGTTACAACTGATATAGGACTTGTCTTTCCAAGTCAGCCTGAAAAATATACCAGATTATATTGATTCTCTGCTCAAGTCAAGAGAATTGTGGCTGCATAACAGAGGTGATTGGAAGGAGTTGCTGGGTCTCGCAATAATAGGTTATATACTGCTGTGTTAGAATAGAAAGAGGATCCAGATAATAACCGGAAGCCACTGTCACAGTTTAGAATTAAGGAAACCACATTCTCCCTCTGTTATGCAAACTTAAATATTCAATGCCTGATCCAATAATGATTATTAAAGCCAGATTCGCACTTATCCAGCATTTCATCACATTTCCTGGCAATAACTTAAAGGTTTCAACAAAAACAACTGCTCACAGATAAACAGTGCCCGTCAATATAGCATATAATTTCCAAGAAGGAAGATGATCGCAAAATGGTAAATCCATTATTATAAAAACTCAGGGGTTCAGGCTAATGTCTTGAGGACATGGCTACTAGTAGAAATTTTGTGCCGGCCCTGTGGCCTCATGATAAATCCTCTGGTGTGCGTCACAGTCTTGTAAAGGCTTTTGTGGCGCAATGGTAGAATCCCTACCTCTGAGCCAGAAGATCCAGTTTCAAGTTCCACCTGCCCTGAATGTGTGTCACATCATGTCTAAACAAGTTGACTAAAATAACTGTAATTTCCAAGGCACTTCACAGGAGCAAAAAAAACTTTGAAATGCAGCAACTGTTATAAGCCATCAAGTACAACCACCAGTTTGTAAGGGCAAAATCACACAAAAAAGATGCTTGTGTGTCCTTCAGCCCCTTTGCCTCATATATGCCTGCCATCTGTCTGCTGGACTATTTTGAGCCCATCTTATGGCTACCACTACCTTCACATTTCACATTTATCATTTTCAAATCCTAACTTGTGATATCCCTTCCTGAACTGTCAATTCCTCTGATTCCAGAGTTCCAACTATCATCCTTCCTTTATTCACCATTGATAACTTATTATAAAGCTCTGTTGTTCTTATTATTGAACCTTCCTCCTTGAAAGTGTCCACTTTAAAAACAACTCCTCAAACTGTAGAATGCTAAAGAACAGAAATTGGCCATTCCACCTATATCTGTATTTATTCCCCTCTCATGCACCACCTTACTGCATCTCTCCTTTTGACATATCCTAATTTTTGACTGCCTCAAGTATGATCTAACTTCCTGTCATTAAACACGTCAAGCAAGCTTTCAAACACCTCTGCTAAGCTCTTCCTTCCTGACTTGGGTGTCAGTTTCCTCCCACTTCTTTATGAAACATTTTGAAACTTTTCTGTGTTAAAACAAGGCCAATCAGTTTGAATCAGCAATTCATCGAGTCTTGTTGGTATTGCCTGAGGGACGAATGAATATTGACAAGGGCAACTCCCTGTTCTTAAATAGTACACCTGAGTAGAGACTTGAACCCCAGGATTAACATTGTATTCTAAGAACAACATCTCTGACAAAGTAGCACACTCCATTACTACAGTTAGTTTGCATATGGAGATTGTGGGTTCCAAGTTTGGACTCAGAAAAGGCAGTGCAATCAAATGCATGCATGTTTATGTATTTCTATGGTTCATATGCACTAAAATAGTTTAAGACTTCTCTCCAAAAATGTATATGAGGAAAGATCTTTTGTTAATTGGGGTCAGTTAGCTCAGTTGGCTGATGGCAGCTTAGTAATACCAACACCATAGATTCAATTCCCACATTAGCTGAGGTTACTGTGATGGACCCTCCTCCTCAATCTCTGGTTAAGTGACTACCAGTCATCTCTCACTATTGAGAGAGTAGGACTAAGGTAACTTTTTTGCTTGGTAATACTTATATATTTGGCCACAAAAATGCAAAAAGGTTTGTCAAACATAGCCAATGAAAGAAATTAAGGATTGCTTAAGGTTATAGAAAGATCCAAGTTGCCAGAAATAATAGTAAACCTGAGGACTGGGAGAATTTCGGACAACAGCAAAGGAGGACCAAGAAACTAATAGAGAGAAGTGAATGTGAATGCGAACCAAAAAAAACCTAAAAACCAAACATTAAAAAGGTTCTGTCGGTATGCAAAAAGAAATGTTTGGCCAAGCCAACAGTACATCTATTACAGGCAGATTCAGAAGAATTTATCATTGAGGAAAAGGAAACCGCAGAAAAGCTAAATGATTATTTTGCATCTGCCTTCACTGAGGGGGTTACATCTGGAAGAAATCTCCCAGAATTAGAGATCCAAGGGACTAGGGGGAATGAAGAGTTGAAGGAAATTAGTACTAGTAAGAATGTTGTGTTGGAGAAAATGTGGAAATGAAGGCTCATGTGAACCAAGGGCCTGATATTCTAAATCTTAGAGTATTAAAAGAGTTAGCCAAGGAAATAATGGAGGCAGTGATGATTGTTTTGTAGATTTTTGGAATGGTTCTTGTGGATTGGAGGTAGCAAATGCCACACTACTATTTAAGAACGAAGGAAGAAATAAAATGGGGTACTACCTCACATCAGTATTAGAGAAAATGTTAGAGTCTGTTATAAAGGATATAATAAATGGACAGTTGGAAATAATAATTGCATTGTGCATAGTCAACATAGATTTATGAGTGGGGAATTGTGTTTGACAAACTTAGATTTTTTAGTATGTTACTAACAAAATTGTCAGAATCAGTGGATACATATACTCGGATTTTCAGAAGGCTTTTGACAAAGTCTCCAATGGGAGGCTGATTCGCAAAATTAAAGCAATCAATAGGAGTCAATATATTGGCATGGATCAAGAATTAGCTAACAGAAAATGTTGAGTTGAAATAAGTTAAAAATCAAACAACAACAGGTTATAGTCCAACAGGTTTATTTGGACAATAACCTGGTGTTGTGTGATTTTTAACTTTGTCCACCCCAGTCCAACACCGGCACCTCCAAGTCATGGCGAGCTGAAATAAGCAAGTCATTCTTATATGAGCAAGCTGTGATGAGTGGGTACCACAGGATCAGTACTTAGGACCCAGATGGTCATAATATTTATCAATGATTTGAATTGAGGACCCAATGAAATATTTTTAAATTTTGATGATACAAAGCTAAAATGTGCATTATGAGGAAAATGTAAAGTGCTTTAAAAATATTTGATAGACTTAAAGTTTGGACCCGAAGATGATAGGTGAAAAATAATCTGGAAGAGTGCTTCCATTTTCGTAGGAGGAACAGATGTACAGAGTATTGCTTAAATGGTGGGAGATTAGAAAATTTAGCTGCACAAAGGGACTTAGGTGTCCTCCCTAATAAATCACCGAAAGCTATGGTGCAGCTATAGCAAGCAATGAGGAAGGTTAATGGCATGTTAGCTTTTACCTGAAGAGGATTTGAGTATATGGATAGCAAGCTCTTGCTTGAATTATATGGAACCTTGGTTAGACTGCACCTGGTATATTGTTTGCAGCTTCCTAAGAAGGGATATAATTGTCACAAAGACAATGCTATTCTTTGGATTCCAGGACTGTTATTACAAGGGAAATTGGAGAAACTGAGTCTTTTATCTCAAGAGTTCTGAAGAATGAAAGGTGATCTAATCAAAATGTACAACATATTTAAAGAGATAAATATTTAAACACGGTAAATGGTGGTAAGATTTTTCCCCTGTTTGGGGAGTCTAAAAGTAAGGATCGGACTGAGATGAAGTGAAATACTTGTACTCAAAATATTGTAAATCTTTGGAATTCTCTATCCCAGAGGGCTGTGGAAACTCAGTCACGTTCAAGGAGAACTTGACAGATTTCTAAAAGACAGTGATGCAAATGGATATGGAGCTAATATAGGGAAAAGGCATTGGAGTGGATGCCCAGCCATCACCGTATTGAATAGTGGGGTAGACTCAACTGGCTGATTGGCCTACTCCGGCACCAATATTCATAATTTGCAAAACATGCTCAAAATAAAGGATTCAGTTCTGAATCTGCTTCCATTGCTTTGGTCAATATTGTTATACAAGACTGCTTATTCTGGAGGACCTTGGAGAGATGTACATCTGGTGGGCAGACTGGTTCGCATGGAGAGGAACAGGGGTAACAGGCAAGAAAAGAGCTTCCTCAGGGAAGATATTACAATTGTGATGTACCATTTATAGGGCAACATGGTGGCACACAGTGCCAGGGACCCATTTCAATCCCAATTTTGGGCAGCTGTCTGTGTGGAGTTTGCACATTCTTGCCATGTCTGCGTGGGTTTCTGCCAAGTGTTCCGGTTTCCTCCCACAGTCCAAAGATGTGTAATTTAGGTGGATTGGCCAAGCTATATTGCCCATAGTCTTCAGGGATGTTTAGGTTGGGTGCATTAGCTATGGGAAATACAGGTCTGGGTGGACTTGTTGGGCTGAATGGCCTGTTTCTGCACTGTGGGGATTCTTTGTGACCCAATTAGACTGCATTGGTAACTCTCAGTGATTGTGTCACAGTCGTTAACCCTTCAAATAACACTACCATTTCCAGAACATCTAATGGGCTGGAGATAAATTACAACTCCACTTCCTTACTAATGCTTTTAATGTTAATTAATACTTGTCCCAAGCACTGTGATCCTGAAATATAGTGATCAGGACAATTTCACCTTGTGCTAAGTTGGTTGATCTCAGCTGTTATCTATGATTGCCATTTCTTCCCTGGGTGCAGGGAGGGAACAATTTTCACAGACAATTGGAAGTCCACATGTGCATGGTCTTTGAGGAGATGTGTTTGCAAGTGAATCCCCATCCCACCACAATGAAAATTTGGCTGCCACATTCTGCCCAAGGTTGAGCATAAAGAATGGCTAATATAGAGCAGGTCACAAGGGCAGGTCAACACCAGGTGAACTGATACAAACCTGAATTAGTGCTTTCAGGAGAGAGAAGGAAACTCAAGGAAAAGCTCACAAACTCTACATAATTAAAAATATACTACTTGGCAGTGATTCAAAATTGTAATCTCACCTTGAGATGCAAACAATAATTAGTAACCTTCTGGCATTTATTATCAAACGTCATCAGAAAGCATCTGATGGACTTTGCCTTGTAATCGATTCCCAATGACCAATGCAAAACAGAAATTGCAGAAGAAATATGGCAAGTCTGGCAGCCTGGGTGGAGAGAAAGCAGAATTAACATTTCGAGTCTAGTGACCCTTCTTCAGAGTTGATAGCAACTAGGAAAAGGTGAGATATATATCCTGATATATAGGCTGATGACAGAGGGTGAGAGGTGGAGCAAGTGGATATATGGAGATGGCGCCGAGAGAGAGGAGGACAATTGGGGACTGGGTGATAGTATTCTTGGGAGGAAGGAAAACTGATAATGTAGACCATAAGTAGGTGAAAATGAGTTGGCTATACTGAAAGCAGCCGATGTCATCACAGAAGGGTGTTGGGGTGGGTAAAGGACATGGAAGAAGGTGTTCAGATTCTAAAATTATTGAACTCTAGATATAAAAACCTGAAGGTTGCACAGTCCCCAAGCAGAAAATTAGATGATGTTCTTCCAGCTTGCGCTGAGCTTTGCTAAAGCCTGAGACAGAGATGCTGGTCAGAGAACAAGATGGGGGTGTTAAAGTGGCAAGCAACTGGAAGCTCAGAGTCATTTTGCAACAGAACACAGGTGTTCCGCAAAACATTGAGTCAGTCTGACTTTCATCTCCCCAATGTAGAGAAGACCACATTGTGAGCAGCAAATAGTGTAGCCTAGATGGGGTGAAGTGCAGATAAATCGCTGCATCACCTGGAAGGTGTGTCTGGGGCCTTGGATCGCGAGGAGGGAAGAAGTAAATAGGCAGGTGTTCTACCTTCGGTTGCAGGGGAAGGTGTGATGGGGTGTGGGATTAAAGGAGGAGTGGACCAAGATGTCCCAGAGGAAACAGTCCCTGCAGAAGGCCGACAGGACAGGGGAGCAGAATATGGATATGGTGGGAGCAGAAATGGCAGGTTATGATCCTATGAATGTGGATGCTGGTGAAATGGCAAGTGAGGACCAGGGGACCTTATTAATGTTGAGGGAGAGGCCAAAGTGCAGGAAATGAGTAAGGCATGGCTGAGGGCCCTGTCATATGTGATGGCTGGGAATCCTTAGTTAAAAAAAAGTGGATATTTCTGAGGCTTCCCTGCAGCAGGTGGCATAATGAGAACAGATGTGGTGGGAATGAAGAAAGTGGGAGGATCGAATGGAGACTTTACAGGAAGCAGAGCGTGAGGAGGTGACTGTGGAAGAGTTAGTAACTGTAGCTTTGTATTAGATATCAGTGGCCAGACTATCCCCAGAAATGGAAACAGAGATGTCGAGGAAGGGAAGGGGGGGAGTCAGAGATAGACCAGGTGAAGGTGAGAGCAGGGTGGAAATTGAAAGGTAAATTGATTGTTCAATTCCAGATGAGAGAGGGAGAAGTGGCACCAATGCTGTCATCAATGTACTGGAGAAAGAGTTGTGGAGAGGGACCTGAGTAGGATTGGAACAAGGAATGTTCCATGCGTCCCACAAAGAGACAGACATAACTGGGGCCCATGCAGGTAGCCATGGCTACACTTTTGATTTGAAGAAAGTGAGAGGAATTAAAGAAGTTGTTGTTCAAAGTGAGGATGAGTTTGGCCAAGCATTGGAGGGTAGTGGTGGATGGGGACTGGTCAGGCCTTTTTTCTAGGAAGAAGCAGAGAACGCTGTTACTTTCCTGATGGGGAATGGGCATGTAAAGGGATTCCTTTTTGACAATTATAGTTACATCTACTTCCAGACAATTCAATCTGGACCACGTTTCATATGATAATATTTGAAAACACTGGAAATAATTTTGCGGCTATAATAGCATTATTTACATTGTTATATTTGATTATTTTATTCTTACCCAGTGTTCAGTGCCCAAGCCAGTGCAGAATTCCTGACAGTGTTGTTTAGGGGAAAAGCCCTTCTAATTCAATCAGATTGCTTTATGTTACCAATCACACAATTTTCTGCCAGAGTACTTTTCATAGCATCCTTACAGTAGGCCATTTAACCCATTGAGTCACAGAATCATAGAGATGTACAGCACCTCACTGACCCTTTGAAAAGCATCCCATCCAGACCCACCCTCCTATCCTATTCCTTTAACTCTGCATTTTCCCATGGCTAACCGACCCAGTCTGCATATCTCTGGACACTATGGGCAATTTAGCATGGCCAGTCTACCTAACCTGCACATCTTTGGATTTCGGGAGAAAACTGGAGCACCCAGAGGGTGATACAGGGAGAATGTGCAAACACCACACAGTCACCTGAAGGTGGAATTGAATCTGGGTATCATGCATTGTGAGGCAGCAGTGCTAACCACTGAGCCACTCATTTATGTCACCCCTTCTGATAGAGTAGTTGGACCGTTCCGTATCACCTGTCCTTCGTGGAGAAATTTATGAAGAAAAACACCTTTGACCACAAGTCCATCAGGAAGTGGTCAGCACGTAGTGTCCTTGAAACCCTTCGGGAAAAGGAGAGGGCGGATCCTATCGAGCGGTTCCCTGAGCAGACTGTCAAAGCCATTTGGCAGAATGCCTCATTGCCAGAACTTTCCAACAAGCACCAAGACATGGCTTGGCTGGTGGTGAGAAGGGCTCTGCCTGTGAGATCCTTTATGCACGCCCGGACTCTCAGCCGCACCGCACGCTGCCCTCAAAGCGGCTGCAGGGGGGACGAGACTGTCACACACCTCCTTCTGGAATGTGCCTATGCAGAGGAAGTCTGGAGAGGAATGCAGTGGTGTCTGTCGAGGTTCGTCCCGAGCAGCGCCGTGACGCGGGACTCCGTGCTCTACGGCCTGTTCCCCGGGACGCACACCGAGACGAACATCAACTGTGCCTGGAGGATCATCAACTCGGTGAAGGACGCTCTCTGGGTGGTCCGAAACCTGCTGATCTTCCAGCTGAAGGAGTTGACCCCGACTGAGTGTTACAGACTGGCACATTCCAAGGTCCAGGACTACGTGTTGAGGGACGCGCTGAAGCTTGGGGCAGCTGCCAACAAGGCACGGTGGGGAAAGACCACCGTGTAACATCTGCCTGCTTAACGAAGAACAGGGGGCCCATGCAGTCATTTGGGCTCTGCAGACGCCTCAGCTAATTATATGGGCATATGATTGAAAAATGTACAGACATGTGAAAAAATGATAAATTCGGATCTCTGTATGTACATGTTTACATATGTATGGCATGACCAACGGTACAGACCATCAAATTATTTTATGAATAAAGTATATTTTTGAAATAAAAAAAAGCTAAGATATTTTTCGCAACACCGGGGACAGGTAGAACCTCAGTACGTGGTGACACTTGGTGTTTGCGTACCAGAGATCCACGCACAGCTTGATGCAGCCACACACAAAGGTGGCCATCAGGGTGAGGGTGGCATTGGGTGTATTTTTTCCCCCGTTGCCCAGATCTTTGTACAGCAAGTCCCTTCGGACCCGGTCCATCTTTGACCTCCATATAATCTGGAAGATGGCTCGGGTGACTGCAGCGGCACAGGTTCTGGGAATAGGCCAGACCTGTGCCACGTGTAACAGCAATGACAGTGCCTCACACCTGATGACCAGGTTTTTTCCCGCGATGGAGAGCGACCGTAGCTTCCACCTGCCTAGTTTCTGCCTCATTTTGCTGATACGCACCTCCCAAGACTTGGCGCACGCCCCAGCCCCCCCCGATCCAAATACCCAGCACCTTCAGGTGGTCAGTCGGGGGATCGAGGATTGGTCGGCTCAGTTCCCGAAGAGCATGGCCTCGCTCTTGCCTCGGTTTACCTTGGCCCCCGAGGCCCGTTCGAACTGGTCACATATGCACATGAGTCTGCGCACGGACAGCGGATCCGAGCAGAAAACGGCGACGTCATCCATGTACAGGGAGGCCTTAACCTGCAGGCCCCCGCTGCCAGGAATAGTCACCCCTCTCAGGCTCGCATCCTTCCTGATGGACTCAGCAAATGGCTCTATACAGCACACAAATAAGGCAGGAGAGAGAGGGCAGCCCAGCCTGACTCCAGATCTGACTGGAGGATGGGCCTGGCCTCGCTGCCGCGGAACGCTCCGAGTAGTTGGACCGTTCCGTATCACCTGTCCCTCGTGGAGAAGTTTATGAAGAAAAACACCTTTGACCACAAGTCCATTAGGAAGTGGTCAGCACGTAGTGTCCTTGAGACCCTTTGGGAAAAGGAGAGGGCGGATCCTGTCGAGCGGTTCCCTGAGCAGACTGTCAAAGCCATTTGGCAGAATGCCTCATTGCCAGAACTTTCCAACAAGCACCAAGACATGGCTTGGCTGTTGGTGAGAAGGGCTCTGCCTGTGAGATCCCTTATGCAGGCCCAGACTCCCAGCCGCACCGCACGCTGCCCTCAAAGCGGCTGCGGGGGGAAAAGAGACTGTCACACACCTCCTTCTGGAATGTGCCTATGCAGAGGAAGTCTGGAGAGGAATGCAGTGGTGTTTGTCGAGGTTCGTCCCGAGCAGCGCCGTGACGTGGGACTCCGTGCTCTACGGCTTGTTCCCCAGGACGCACACCGAGATGAACATCAACTGTGCCTGGAGGATCATCAACTCGGTGAAGGACGCTCTCTGGGTGGACCGAAACCTGCTGATCTTCCAGCTGAAGGAGTTGACCCCGACTGAGTGCTGCAGACTGGCACATTCCAAGGTCCAGGACTACGTGTTGAGGGACGCACTGAAGCTTGGGGCAGCTGCCGCCAAGGCACGGTGGGGAAAGACCACTGTGTAATGTCTGCCTGCCTAAAGAAGAACAGGGGGCCCAGGCAGTCATTTGGGCTCTGCTGACGCCTCAGCTATAAATGTAATCGTACAGACCTGTAAATAGGAATGATTATTCTGTTTCGGTGTGAAAAAGAAATGGAATGTTTACATATGTATGGCATGTCCAGTTGTATAGATCATCAAAGTATTTTATGAATAAAGTATATTTTTGAAATAAAAAAAGATATTTTTGTTCCCGAGTGCGAGCTGCCCTACCCACGTGACCATTCTTCATGTTTGAACCCAGAATGTGGAGGATGCTAAGATCATTACAGCTGAGTCTGATCTCACTTTAACCTGATTTAAACTTTTCCATCAGAACCAGTTGGTGGAAATTCTAATTGATATAATCTCCTTCATCTGGGCTTTTCTCCTGCCCCTATTAACATTCTGCCAAGACCAGAGATTGAACGTGGCACCTTCCTACTCTGCAGCATCCTGGGAGTATTAGGATGCTGCAGCTAGCCTTTGTGTTAGTGAAGAAAAACTTGCAATATCTGCTGGCATGTATTTGTCTGTATATGACTCTCATTGGATTAAGACATGCTGAAACGCGACAGAACGCCCCGGGGGCAAGGAGCATTCCGAATAGAATACTCACTGTCAAAATGGACAAATAAACAATTTGGCTTGGGCAAAGTGGAGGTTTAAAATAATACTATAAATGCGTTTTTACTCTAATAGTTACAGTCTGTAAGAAATGTAGGTTTGATGTTCTTAAGTAATGAAAAGGGTGCAGCACGGGGGGGGGCGGTTATCTGCCTGTTACAGCTGGAACAATCTCCTTTCAGTTTTTCCCACGCCTCTTGCCCACATTCTTTCTTCAATACAGATGCCTTTCATGATATCAGGTTCAACGGCTCAGTAGTCACTTACAGTAAAGCATTAACCATCTCTGTGTGAAAATAAAATCTAACTTCCCCGTTAGTCCTCAGCTTGAAGTATCAACATGCTACTTGTTGAAAGCTCTGTGTGTGTGTGTGTTCCGTTTATACTCCAGATTTTCAGGTTAAGAGCTTATTCAAGAGCCCCCCTGGAATGGATCAAGCCCTTGCTTTCGCTAGAGCGTCTGTGCTTAGTGCGATCCAATGATATGTTCTGGGTGGCATGAAAAGGTGATGGTGACTGCTTGACGTCAGTTTCCTGTCTGCCCCTGTTTCCTGCAGCTTTCTCAGTGAATGACCCAAAGATGTAGAGAATTGGAGAAGGGGAGGGTAGTTCCGCCCAGCCTGGAATTTGTCAAGTTTCTGTCCATATATGGACACGCGTTCACCGAACGGGCGGGGGAAGAGGAGTTTGGTTAGATTTACCCTGCTACACCTCATCAAAAGGACGCAGTAGCTGTGCTGTTTTCTGTAGGAAGGTTGAGTTTAAAGTAACATCCCAAAACCTATAACAGCATGTCCGGAAAACAATTTAACAGCGGGCCCGCGTACGGTCTCTCCGCGGAGGTGAAAAGCAGGGTGAGTACAGCTTTTAGTTTGATACTTTTGAAAAAGTCTCAGCCTGTTGCTGGTTGTAACTTCCGAGCGGTGGTTTCAGCTTCGCTTCATGTTATCGAAAAGTCTTTTTTTATTTTGAAACTGGGCGTTGTCCCAGCTGCTGCCGCCAGACTAATTGAAGCATTTGCTCCCCTGTATCTCCTCTTATCTTCTGTCTCAGTCTTCAGGTAATTGTGTCTGTGTGCCAGGATCATTCTGTCTCCCATTCCAGTAAGAGGAATTTGGAAACTTCTTCCCAATGCAGTGGGCGGTGCCTTTTTTTTCAAGCAAAATTTAATTTCCTGTGTGTTTTGCTTTAAGCGATGTCTGAGCGAATTTTCTTTTAAAGCCTTGCTTTGTTGCACATCTTTTCACTTTTTTTGAGTTACGTAGCTCTTTTTTCAATACAGTAAAACAATTACATGTTACGTAGAAATAGGTTTTCAAATAGATTCCGAAATTATTCATTGCAGTAATAAAGTAATTTTGGGATGTATCGTATCAAAACCGAACAGTGACTCGGAGTGAATCTTTGTTTTGATTTTTCTTCTATGTTTGAGCTGATTAGTAACTGTCAGGGAGCTAGCTTTGCACTGGTCCTGATATGCCCTGGATGAGGTCGCAAAGTCATTGTACTTAATATGAAAACAGATATTTCCTTCTTATTGAAGCGTTTAAAATTTTTCAAGCAATAGGGAAAATCCAAAACACTAAACATTATA
Organism: Chiloscyllium plagiosum; assembly: GCF_037043375.1. Classification (NCBI taxonomy): domain Eukaryota; kingdom Metazoa; phylum Chordata; class Chondrichthyes; order Orectolobiformes; family Hemiscylliidae; genus Chiloscyllium; species Chiloscyllium plagiosum. Next base: position 33,590,783 of record NW_028270166.1, on the reverse strand, counting down.
CAGGAAGCTGAGGCTGAATCATACAGGTTTTCCTACTTAACCTTGAAATAAGCTTCTAGCTACTCACTGATTCATGACTAAGGCACTTAGTTCCACCTCCGTAACATCAGTCCCTATGTCTGGAAACTTAGTAAACCATGCCTTTAGTCCACACTTGACTGTTGTTGCATACTCTTGAGGCCACGTTGAACCCTTAAACTTAAAATCGTCCAAAACTCTTCTGAAAGTGTTCAAACTTTCATGATGGGCATGGATAATGTGAATAGTCAAGGTCTTTTCCCTCGGGCGGGGAGTCTAAAACTAGAGGACATAGGTCTAGGGAGCGAGGGCAAAGATTTTAAAAAGGCTTGAGGGGTAACATTTTCTACGCAAAAGGTGATGTGTGAACGAGCTGCCAAAGGAGGTGGTGTCGGTGGGTATAGTTACAACATTTAAAAGACATCTGGGTGGATATATGAATAGGAAGGGTTTAGAGGGATCTTGGCAAATTGCTGGCAAATGGGACTAGGTCAGATTTGGGATGTCTGCTTGGTGCGGACAAATGCACTGAAGGGTTTGTTTCCATGTTGTGATTCTGTGTCCTGTCTACTTACAACACTGTTTGCGGACTTCTGTTGACTCCCAGATCAAGTAGGCCTTAATTTTAAAACTCATCTTTGTTTATAATTCTCTCTGTCTCTGGCCTCTCTCCCCTCAAACTTTGGAATCTCTCTTCCAGATCCAGAACCCAAATTGGCACCTGTGATCTCCAAAGAATATTTCTGTATTTAATTATTTCATCATTTGACAATACCTTTCACATAAAGATTAATCCATTCGAAATGGGAGTAAGCCATTTGGACCTTTGAGCCTGCTCAGCCTCTCAATAAGATCGCAGCTTTCAATTATTAATGTTCATACCTTTGGAATGCCCTCCTCTAAAATGTTCTACATTGTTGACTAAACTTCTGGGTATCTGCCTGCATATCTCTTCATTGGCTGATATTAAATGTATTTGCTTATGCTCTTGTGAAGAATCTTTGGAGGTTTTTGTTGTTGAATTAGCTCAGAAGCAGACAATAACATTGGGGCTACAATTCATGTGTGGTTCTTGGGAGTACCCTCAACGTTCATACAGTAAGCCCCCTCAAGCAGCATTGAAGTGAGAATTGTATTGCTTAACCAACATGACTGAAATAGTTTACTTAGGTCAGGATATTGGAGAGATGTTCATTATTCTCTCCAATTCTCTGTCATATCTGAGCAAGTAGACAGGAGCTTGATTTGACATCTCAAATGAAAGATAGCGCCTCTTAAAAATTCAACACCTCACTTAAAACTACAGTTGTATTAGGTAGATTACATGCTGGAGTCTGTGCAATGGAGGTGATCTAACAATCCTTGGATTCAGTGATGGGAGTGCAGTCACTGAGCTAATGCAGATATTTTGTGACAGGATTGAGTTTGGCAGGTCTATACTTCAGTCCTTCATCCCCACCTCCATCCACCTATTGTCTTGGTCTATACTTGACCTTACCCCCTGGAGTGGTTGTTGGAGAGAAGAGTCGTTAACGGTTCATGTTGTGGTATTCTAGTAAAGATTTCCGGGAGAAGAGCGAAGAAAATTAAGAGTAGGGATGTTTAAAATGTATATTGTATAGGAGTGAGAGCTGCTTCTGAAGAAAGTGTCAATATTATAAACTTGCTCCTTTTCTATGGTTTGACTTTATAATAAGGTGACTTACAAGCTACACGAGTAATGAATGTTCACGCTGTTATAACTGAGAATAGTAGAGTAGATCTGACACAAAAAACAAAGCCTTTTCCTTGGGGTGGGGGACTCCAGAACTAGAGGACATAGGTTTAGAGTGAGAGTGTGTCTGGAATGAGCTGCTGGATGAAGGCTGGTACAATTACAGCATTTAAAAGGCATATGAATAGGAAGGGTTTAGAGGGATATGGGCCATGTGCTGGCAAATGGGACAAGATTAGGTTGGGATATCTGGTCGGCATGGACAAAATGGACTGAAGGGGCTGTTTCTGTGCTGTTTATCTCTATGGCTCTAAGTGAATGATCCAATCCCACACCAGTCAAGAGTAAGATAATGTGAGAAAAAAACAGAAAATGTGATCAATTGATAGAATTTTAACTTGGAGAAAGTGAGGACTGCAGATGCTGGAGATCAGAGCTGAAAAATGTGTTGCTGGAAAAGCGCTGCAGGTCAGGCAGCATCCAAGGAGCAGGAGAATCGACGTTTCGGGCATAAGTCCTTCTTCAGGCTTATGCCTGAAACGTTGATTCTCCTGCTCCTTGGATGCTGCCTGACCTGCAGCGCTTTTCCAGCAACATATCTTTTAGCTCTGATCTCCAGCATCTGCAGTCCTCACTTTCTCCTAGTTGATTTTAACCTACTGCGAATCCTCTTGCAAGGATGCCTTCCTTGAAGAAGCTCTCTTCCTCCCTCTACATTCCTGAAGAAGGGCTTCTGCCCAAAACGTGGATTCTCCTGCTCCTTGGATGCTGCCTGACCTGCTGCGCTTTTCCAGCAATGATTTTTAACTTGTCTGCAGATTGTAGGGGTGATACCATTTCGATACTTTGGGATTGTATATAAAATGATGCAGTAATTTGTTTTTCAATGTGGTGAGGATATAGGAAGGCTAAGAACATTGGAGAACTGAGAAAAGAGAAGTGCAGAAGAATGCTGACTATTGTAGCTTAGATAGATAAGATGGTAAAGTCTATCTCCCCATCAACCAATTAGTTCCTGGGTTTTAATGTAGTCTTACACTAATCTGGTTTAATCAAAATCTAAAAGTCACTAGAACTTGGTGTTTTTACATCAAATCTGTCAGAAATAGATGAGGATTGTGCTTTCCCTTTAGGTTTCTCCCCTCTGTATTAACAATTTTGCATCTTCCATCTTTCTGTTGATGTAAATGTCATGGCCAAGAACCCAAACTTTACTTCGCACCCCTGAAATAATCTAAGCTCATAATCCCTTGACACTCTGTTCTTCAAAATTTGGCTGGTCTGAGGTTGTGAAATTTGTCGCCCTCCCCCTTTACTAGAAATGGAACTGATTTTATCAAGTGATATTATGACGTGCTGGTGCTTTGAGACCTGCCTTCCTTTAGGTTGGTCATGGAAAAACAATTTTTGGGTGACCTTTGCAGAGGCTTCTAATACAATGAGGGGCTTAATTAAGGTGGATCAAAAAGACCTTTCCAAAGGGTGGGGGAATTCAAAACTCGTGTCTGTCTGTCTCTGTCAACGTGGTTAGTATTTGCTTTAGTGTCTAAGTGTCTGGTGCTGCCACTGACTTCTAGGTAAATGTAGCCAAAATGCTTTCGCTGTCAAAGCTGAGAGCACGATTCAATAGACAATAGGTGCAGGAGTAGGCCATTCAGCCCTTCGAGCCTGCACCGCCATTCAACATGATCAATGCTGATCATTCCTAATCAGTATCCTGTTCCTGCCTTATCTCCATAAACCTTGATTCCACTATCTTTGAGAGCTCTATCCAACTCTTTCTTAAATGAATCCAGAGACTGGGCCTCTACTGCCCTCTGGGGCAGAGCATTCCACACAGCCACCACTCTCTGGGTGAAGAGGTTTCTCCTCATCTCTGTCCTAAATGGTCTACCCCGTATTTCTAAGCTGTGTCCTCTGGTTCGGCACTCCCCCATCAGGGGAAACATGTTTCCTGCTGCCAGAGAGTGTCCAATCCTTTCATAATCTTATATGTCTCAATCAGATCCCTTCTCAGTCTTCTAAACTCAAGGGTATATAAGCCCAGTCGCTTCAGTCTTTCAGCGTAAGGTAGTCCCGCCATTCCAGGAATTGACCTCGTGAACCTACGCTGCACTCCCTCAATAGCCAGAATGTCTTTCCTCAAATTTGGAGACCAGAACTGCACACAGTACTCCAGGTGTGGTCTCACCAGGGCCCTGTACAGCTGCAGAAGCACTTCTTTGATTCTATACTCAATCCCTCTTGTTATGAAGGCCAGCATGCTATTAGCCTTCTTCACTACCTGCTGTACCTGCATGTTTACCTTCATTGACTGGTGTACAAGAACACCCAGATCTCTTTGTACTGCCCCTTTACCTAAATCGATTCCATTGAGGTCGTAATCTGCCTTCCTGTTCTTGCCACCAAAGTGGATAAACATACATTTATCCACATTAAACTGCATCTGCCATGTATCTGCCCACTCACCTAACTTGTCCAGGTCACCCTGTAATCTCCTAACATCCTCATCACATTTCACCCTGCCACCCAGCTTTGTATCACCAGCAAATTTGCTAATGTTATTGCTGATACCATCTTCTATATCATTAATATATATTGTAAAAAGCTGCGGTCCCAGCACGGATCCCTGCGGTACCCCACTGGTCACTTCCTGCCATTCCGAAATGGAGCCGTTTATCACTACCTTTTGTTTCCTATCAACCAACCAATTTTCAATCCAATCTAGTACTTTGCCCCCAATACCATGTGCCCTAATTTTATTCCCTAACCTCCTATGTGGGACTTTATCAAAAGCTTTCTGAAAGTCCAGGTACGCTACATCTACTGGATCTCTCTCGTCCATCTTCAGAGTTACATCCTCAAAAAATTCCAGAAGATTAGTCAAGCATGATTTCCCCTTCATAAATCCATGCTGACTCTATCCTATCCTGTTACTACTATCCAGATGTGCCGTAATTTCATCCTTTATAATAGACTCCAGCATCTTTCCCACCACTGAGGTCAGACTAACTGGTCTATAATTTCCTGCTTTCTCTCTCCCATCTTTCTTAAAAAGTGGTATAACATTAGCCATCCTCCAATCCTCAGGAACCGACCCCGAATCTATCGAACTCTGGAAAATAATCACCAACGCATCCACGATTTCCCGAGCCACCTCCTTCAGTACCCTGGGATGCAGACCATCAGGCCCCGGAGACTTATCAACCTTCAGACCTAACAGTCTCTCCAACACCAAATCCTGGCAAATATAAATTCCCTTAAGTTCAGGTCCTTCAGCAACTGTTACCTCAGGGAGATTGCTTGTGTCTTCCCCAGTGAACACAGATCTGAAGTACCGATTTAATTCCTTTGCCATTTCTTTGTTTCCCGTAATATATTCCCCTGTTTCTGTCTTCAAGGGCCCAATTTTAGTCCTAACCATTTTTTTGCCTTGCACATACCTAAAAAAGCTTTTACTATCCTCCTTTATATTATTGGCCAATTTACCTTCGTACCTCATTTTTCCTCTGCGTATTTCCTTCTTAGTAATCATCTGTTGCTCTTTAAAAGCTTCCCAGTCCTCAGTTTTCCCACTTATCTTTGCTATGTTATACTTTTTCTCTTTTAACTTTATATGTTTCTTAACTTCCCTCGTCAGCCATGGCCGCCCATGCCTCCTCCTGGGATCTTTCTTCCTTTTAGGAATGAACTGATCCTGCAACTTCTGCATTATACACAGAAATATCCGCCATTGCTCCTCCACGGTCATCCCTGCTAAGGTATTGCACCATTGAACGTTGGCCAGCTCCTCCCTCATAGCTCCATAGTTCCTTTTATTCAACAGAAGTACTGTCACTTCTGACTGTACCCTCTCCCTCTCAAATTGCAGATTGAAGCTTATTGTATTATGGTCACTACTTCCTAATGGCTCCTTCACTTCGAGGTCTCTGACCACTTCTGGTTCGTTACACAATACCAGATCCAGAATTGCCTTCTCCCTGGTCGGCTCCAGCACCAGCTGCTCTAAGAATCCATCCCTGAGGCACTCCACAAAGTCTCTTTCTTGAGGTCCAATACCATCCTGATTCTCCCAGTCTACCTGCATGTTAAAATCCCCCATAACAACTGTAGTAACATGTTTTACGACAGGCCAATTTCAGCTCCTGATTCAACTTGCATCCGACATCCAGACTACTGTTTGGGGGCCTGTAGATGACTCCCAAGAGGGTCTTTTTACCCTTAGTATTTCTCAGCTCTATCCACACTGACTCTACATCCCCTGACTCTAGGTCCCCCTGCGCAAGAGACTGAATATCCTCCCTTACCAACAAGGCCACCCCACCCCCTCTGCCCGTCAGTCTGTCCTTACGATAGCACGTGTAGCCTTGAATATTCATTTTCCAGGCCCTGTCCACTTGAAGCCACGTCCCAGTTATCCCCACAATATCGTATCTGCCAATTTCCAAAAGAGCCTCAAGCTCATCCATCTTATGTCTAATGCTTCGTGCATTCATGTATAGTATTTTTAATTTGTCGCTGCTCTCAGCCTTCCCATCAACTCCTATTTCACTCAACCTTATAGCATGATCCCTTTCCGAGTTTTCTGCCTCATTGATACAGCTGTCTTTCTTGACTTCTCTTGTTCTAACTTTCCCTTCAGTTTCCTTTTTAAACATCCAGCTTGTCCCCCCCCCCCCCCCCCCCCCGCTACTTAGTTTAAATATAGCAGTGCTGCAGTAGAAAACCTGTCTGCCAGAATGCTGGTCCCTAACCTATTAAGGTGCAAACCGTCTCTCTTGTAGAATTTATGCTTACCACAAAACATACCCCAGTGATCCAAGAACTTAAATCCTTACTTCCTGCACCAGTTCCCCAGCCACACGTTCAAGTCCATTATCTCCCTATTTCTGGCCACACCAGCCCGAGGAACTGGAAGCAAACCGGAGATAACCACCTTGGACGTCCTGCTTTTCAGCCTTCTTCCTAGTTCTCTGAAGTCCCGCTGTAGTATGTTCCTCCTCTTCCTCCCGACATCATTTGTGCCGACATGTACCACCACCTCTGGCTCTTCACCCTCGTCCTTGAGGATTTCCTGCACTCTGTCCGCGATGTCTTTCACCCTGGCACCAGGAAGGCAACACACCATCCTTAAATCCCGTCTGCTGCCACAAAAACCCCGGTCAGTTCCTCTCACGATGGAGTCCCCTATTACCACGGCTCTGTGTGATGTCCGACTCTTCCGCTCTGCCTCTGCGCCAACATTTGATTGACAGACTTGGCCGCCTTGCGAACTGGCAGTGTCATCAGTCTCTACTGTTTCCAAAAACTTCAACTTGTTCCTGACAGGTACTTCTCCCGGGGTCTCTTGCACCTGTCTCCTCTCTGCCTTCCTCATCGTCTGCTCTCTTCTGGTATGATTGGTGTAATAACCTCGCTGAAGGTCTTGTCCAGAAAGATCTCGTTCTCAAATTCCCATCAGATTTCTCAAGCAGTTGCAAATAATTTGCTCAAAATTTGTGCTGGTGTTGTTTTGCTGCATGCATTGTGACCTAACATACATCCATCTCATCTTTTGAGATTTATCATAGATTTCATAGAAATATCCACCTCATCTCCTTTGCCTACTTGTGAAAATACTTCTCTAATACCTTCAACTCAACATTGAGAAATTTCCTGATTTTGGTGAGCTCAGTCACTTGCTGACAAGCATTAGTTCATAGATTGTGTAAGCTATGTTGCAGCATGTTGTATGGATGTGTTTCTGGCCTGAAAGATCTGTGACATCCTGAACAAGATGCTGTAGCAAGTGACTCAAACAACAAAGTACCTCTTACCTTTTAGAACCTATGCCATCAGATCTTCTGCCAGATTTCATGGTGCTTGTGAAAACCGACAACCAACCGTGACTTTGAAAGTCACTATCTCCAAAAGGTGGTTTTATGTGGTTGCTAGATTTCACCTGGGAATGTCTGGTGGATGATTTGGAGCTGTGAGCCATTCAAGTGCCTACTCTAATTGTTTATTATGAAAAGATTGTGGTCCTCCAGGCAAAGAATATTATGTTCTGCAAAAGTTCGGGTGCCTAGAGTGTCAATCTCAGGACTATTTATCCCAGATTTTATTTTCCTAATTATTCTTGCTTTTCACCTGTTTTTTTATTGTTGTTTCCTGGAGATGACTAAGCTGCTGGTGGGGGTCAAAAGGCTGCTTTCAAACTGAATAAGTTAGGCATCCAGGGTGGAGTCGATTTGATCAACCAAATAGTCTTTCGCTGTCTGTCGTCCGCCTCTGTAGGCGCAGTATAGCTGTGTGCGTTGTAAAGCTCTTTGTAATCCGACAACATATCAGAGTGATAAGTTCTGAAGAGCCTACTCTTCTGTACCCATGTTAAAGTTTCTTTCACTTTTTCCCTCACCATTATGTGCACCCCATCTCCATGCTTTTTCTTGAGAGATTTTGTTCAAAACTTAGAATGATTAAAGAAATTAGAGGCACAGTTAATATTGACAACACATTCACTATGGCAGAGGACATGGCTGAATTTCACCCAGACCTTTGTGCAGTGAAGCAATCCATTACTTGGATAGCAAAGACCATGAAACTGCTAGTAGATGGTATAAAATAAGCGTAATACTCGGCAGGCAACATTTGTGGAAGGAGAAATCGAAGTTAACTTCATGGTGTTTTTGAGATGCATGACTCTTGCTTGGAGTTCAAGTTATTTGACTCAGAACACTAGTTAGTTTGTCTCTGTCTCTTCACAGGTGCTGCCATGCCCTGCTGAAGTTTTCCAGCAGTTTCTATCTGTTAAAATTTATTTTAGTCAGAGATATATGCAATTAGTAATATGCAAGGTCAGCGTTTCATTTTGACAGCCTCTGATTGGCCTTCTCAGCCATGATGGCATTTAGATTTGTAGCAAATAGACATTGAGAGTGGAGAATGAGCAAAGGTTCTTGCACAATACTTTGTTGAAAGCTGCTTCAGAACCTGCAACAATTGAAGAGGTCAAGTAAAGAGCCTGCAAGTGAAAACACTCCGAACTTGGCAACATTTCACTCATATGTACTGTGGCAACTCTGCATTCTTATCTTGTGGATAACAAAGAGAATTAAAGTCCAGTTGTTTAGAATTTGCTGGCTGTTCTTTCATCAGAAAGTTTTGGAAGTCAGCCATTTCAGTATTTATTCTGGCAGAAGGGGAATAATTTCACCTTGTGTAGGCCCTACACCCTGTGGTGTGTGTACTCTGAATTTCATAATGGGTGAGTTGATTGTTCTGACTGTGTTTCAGGTGGTGTGTGGTTTGTCTACAGATTTTGTAAATGCTTGGTGACATGAGAGAAATATTTTAACTCTGTAAATATTTGCAGTGTAGAATGTGCCACCTGAAAGGTTGGAGACACACTCAATCATGACTTTTAAATAGGGAATTGATTTAGTAGCTGAATGGAAGATTATTACAGGAATAGGGCAGGGTGATCTTCACTGCTCTGAGAATCTGCATGGGTTTGATGGGCCAACTGGCTTGCCCTTATATTGAAACAATTTACTATCAAGATAAAGAAACTGCAACTGAAGTAAATGACCCTTTGCATGGTGTTCACTCAAACAGCCCTCAAAAGATTAATTTGCATAAGGTGAAAGTTTAGGTTCGCTTGGCAAAAAAATACAAACTTTAATATCCTTATATTTCTCCAGGATACCTTGCATTAGTATGCATGAGATTTCAGGGCAATCTGGGAAAATTGAAAAGTATGTCAGAAACTAGAAGCAATATTTATTTGTGTAATACTCATAAACTCTGACCATGCAGAGCTCGTACAAGCCAATGATGGTGAAAAATGAGGGGTTCACAGCAGAGACTTTTTAACTTTTGTACCTCTGGTATTGAGTAAAACTCCAACCCTCTTGTGTGCACGCACACACACTCGTGTACTTTTGGGAATGTTCAGATTCTATGTTCCTGATTATGTATGCAATAATTGGTTAGCATCTTGATTAAAAGAAATCGTTTTGATAACCTTTTTTAATTTAAAAAAAAACCTGGTTGATAGGTTTTAATCAATAAGGTAAACAGATTGACAGTAATGATATAGACAAAGTATTTAATTGGTCATCTTGGCAACTGGAAAACATTTTTATTTTACGTTGTGACCAGTGGAATAGTGGGACTAGAGTGACTGTACTTTTTTTTTGGTCTCGATCGTAACAAATACTAGCTCCTTTTATAATTGTAAGTGTTTGTATACCAGTATTTAATATTGCAGCTCGTCTAGTGAACTCCTGTTCAGACCAAGGACCATCTCCTTGTGTCCATCAGATTGATCACTCTTCAGATTTTCTTTGCAAAGATAAAGTTGCTGGCCAGGGCTGAGTCTGCTCATCTCCAAAAAGGTCAGCAGTAAGGAAGTAATAGACAATAGGTGCAGGAGTAGTCCATTCTGCCCTTTGAGCCTGCACCAGCATTCAATATGATCATGGCTGATCATCCTTAATCAGTATCCTGTTCCTGCCTTATCTCCATAACCCTTGATTCCACTATCCTTGAGAGCTCTGCACTATCCTTGAGAGAACTGCACACAGTACTCCAGGTGTGGTCTCACCAGGGCCCTGTACAGCTGCAGAAGAACCTCTTTGCTTCTATACTCAATTCCTCTTGTTATGAAGGCCAGCATGCTATTAGCCTTCTTAACTACCTGCTGTACCTGCATGCTTACCTTCATTGACTGGTGTACAAGAACACCCAGATCTCTCTGTACTGCCCCTTTACCTAAATGAATCCAGAGACTGGGCCTCCATTGCCCTCTAGGGAAGAGCATTCCACACAGCCACCACACTCTGGGTGAAGAAGTTTCTCCTCATCTCTGTCCGAAATGGTCTACCCCGTATTTCTAAGCTGTGTCCTCTGGTTCGGCACTCCCCCATCAGGGGAAACATGTTTCCTGCCTCCAGAGTGTCCAATCCTTTAATGATCTTGTATGTCTCAATCAGATTCCCCTCTCGGTCTTCTAAACTCAAGGGTATACAAGTCCAGTCACTCCAGTCTTTCAGCGTAAGGTAGTCCCGCCATTCCAGGAATTGACCTCGTGAACCTACGCTGCACTCCCTCAATAGCCAGAATGTCTTTCCTCAAATTTGGAGACCAGAACTGCACGCAGTACTCCAGGTGTGGTCTCACCAGGGCCCTGTACAGCTGCAGAAGCACCTCTTTGCTTCTATACTCAATCCCTCTTGTTACGAAGGCCAGCATGCTATTAGCCTTCTTCACTACCTGCTGTACCTGCATGCTTACCTTCATTGACTGGTGTACAAGAACACCCAGATCTCTTTGTACTGCCCCTTTACATAAATTGATTCCATTTAGGTCGTAATCTGCCTTCCTGTTCTTGTCACCAACGTGGATAACCATACATTTATCCACATTAAACAGCATCTGCCATGCATCTGACCACTCGCCTAACTTGTCCAGGTCACCCTGTAATCTCCTAACATCCTCATCACATTTCACCCTGCCACCCAGCTTTGTATCACCAGCAAATTTGCTAATGTTATTACTAATACCATCTTCTATATCATTAACATATATTGTAAAAAGCTGCGGTCCCAGCACGGATCCCTGCAGTACCCCACTGGTCACTGCCTGCCATTCCAAAATGGAGCCGTTTATCACTACTCTTTGTTTCCTGTCAGCCAACCAACTTTCAATCCAAGTTAGTACTTTGCCCCAATATCATGCGCCCTAATTTTGCTCACTAACCTCCTATGTGGGACTTTATCAAAAGCTTTCTGAAAGTCCAGGTACACTACATCTACTGGATCTCCCTCGTCCATCTTCAGAGTTACATCCTCAAAAAATTCCAGAAGATTAGTCAAGCATGATTTCCCCTTGATAAATCCATGCTGACTCTGATCAATCCTGTTACTACTATCCAGATGTGCTGTAATTTCATCCTTTATAATAGACTCCAGCATCTTTCCCACCACTGAGGTCAGACTAACTGGTCTATTATTTCCTGCTTTCTCTCTCCCACCTTTCTTAAAAAGTGGTACAACATTAGCTACCCTCCAATCCTCAGGAACCGATCCCGAATCTATCGAACTCTGGAAAATAATCACCAACACACCCACGATTTCTCGAGCCACCTCCTTCAGTACCCTGGGATGTAGACCATCAGGCCCCGGGGATTTATCAACCTTCAGACCTAACAGTCTCTCCAACACCAATTCCTGACAAATATAAATTCCCTTCAGTTCAGGTCCTTCAGCCACTGCTACCTCAGGGAGATTGCTTTCGTCTTCCCCAGTGAACACAGATCAGAAGTACCAATTCAATTCTTCTGCCATTTCTTTGTTCCCCCTAATATATTCCCCTGTTTCTGTCTTCAAGGGCCCAATTTTAGTCTTAACCATTTTTTTGCCTTTCACATACCTAAAAAAAGCTTTTACTATCCTCCTTTATATTTTTGGCCCGTTTACCTTCGTACCTCATTTTTTCTCTGCGTATTTCCTTCTTAGTAATCCTCTTTTTTTTAAAAGCTTCCCAGTCCTCCGTTTTCCCATTTATCTTTGCTATGTCATACTTTTTCTCTTTTAACTTTTTATATGTTTCTTAACTTCCCTTGTCAGCCATGGCCACCCATGCCTCCTCCTAGGATCTTTCTTCCTTTTTTGGAATGAACTGATCCTGCATTTTCTGCATTGTACACAGAAATATCTGTCATTATTCCTCCACTGTCATCCCTGCTAAGGTATTGCACAATTGAACTTTGGCCAGCTCCTCCCTCATAGTTCCATAGTTCCCTTTATTCAACAGAAATATTGTCACTTCCGATTGTACCCTCTCCCTCTCAAATTGCAGATTGAAGCTTATTGTATTATGGTCACTACTTCCCAATGGCTCCTTCACTTCGAGGTCCCTGATCAATTCTGGTTCATTGCGCAATACCAGATCCAGAATTGCCTTCTCCCTGGTAGGCTCCAGCACCAGCTGTTCTAAGAATCCATCCCTGAGGCACTCCACAAAGTCTCTCTCTTGAGGTTCAGTACCATCCTGATTCTCCCAGTCTACCTGCATGTTGAAATCCCCCATAACAACTGTAGTAACATCTTTGCGACAGGCCAATTTCAGCTCCTGATTCAACTTACATCCGACATCCAGACTACTGTTTGGGGGCCTGTAGATAACTCCCAAGAGGGTCTTTTTACCCTTGGTATGGATAGAGCTGAGAAATTCTGACTCTACATCCCCTGATTCTAGGTCCCCCCGCGCAAGAGACTGAATATCGTCCCTTACCAATATGGCCACCCCACCCCCTCTGCCCGTCAGTCTGTTCTTACGATAGCACGTGTAGCCTTGAATATTCATTTCCCAGGCCCTGTCCACTTGAAGCCACATCTCCGTTATCTCCACAATATTGTATCTGCCAATTTCCAAAAGAGCCTGAAGCTCATCCATCTTATTTCTAATGCTTCGTGCATTCATATATAGTATTTTTAATTTGTTACTGCCCTCACCCTTCCCATCAACTCCTATTTCACTCAACCTTACAGCATGGTCCCTTTTTGAGTTTTCTGCTTCATTGATATAGTTGTCTTTCTTGACTTCCCTTGTTCTAACTTTCCCTTCAATTTCCTCCTTAAACATCCAGTTTGTCCTCTCTCTCCACCCCCCCCCCCCCCACTTAGTTTAAACGTAGCTGTGTTGCAGTAGAAAACCTGCTAGAATGCTGGTCCCCAACCTATTAAGGTGCAAACCGTCTCTCTTGTATAATTTATGCTTATCACAAAACATACCCCAGTGATCCAAGAATTTAAATCCTTACTTCCTGCACCAGTTCCCCAGCCACACGTTCAAGTCCATTATCTCCCTGTTTCTGGCCACACCAGCCCGAGGAACTGGAAGCAAACCGGAGATAACCACCCTGGACGTCCTGCTTTTCGGCCTTCTTCCTAGTTCTCTGAAGTCCCGCTGTAGTATGTTCCTCCTCTTCTTCCCGACATCATTTGTGCCGACATGTACCACCACCTCTGGCTCTTCACCTTCGTCCTTGAGGATTTCCTGCACTCTATCTGTGATGGCTTACCCTACATTAAAGGTAGGGGAAAATCAGCTAGAGGATCTGCTTCTGATCTTTGAAACATTGACCACTGTGGTTAATCCTAAGAACAGGGTTAGCTTCTACTATGACCATCAACGTTGAACATTACGATTGATACTCATGAATGTCATTTGAATAGGCACTACTGGCCAGCCATACTTATTGAGTTTATAACCCGGGAAGAGACCGCACCAATAGAAATTTGTTTTTAATAATGTACTAGAGAATATTTCCCAGTGTTGATGCTTAGTTCATTTTGATTCCACCCAAATACTTTGGGGAATTTCCACCAGAATTCTCAAAATCTTTTTAATCTTGTATCTAGTATCGGTTCCGCTTGATATCCCCTAACGGCTAAAAGCAGGTAATTTAGGAACCAAGTGGAAGACTTATTCATGGTCTTTTATTTTTGATTTGTCAAATCATCGTATTATTTATGTATTAAATGGCTGATCATTTTAGTTTGGTAACTTTTTATCCTAAATCTTTTGCCTTAATTATTGAAAACGAGGACTAGGCTACATGTTCATTGAGGTTCTTTAATACCATACTGTGTCTGTCTGAATAAACTGGCATGCTTTCATTTTAAGAGGTATCTCAACTGTTCTGGTTCACTCGTATTACTTTTTTGCAGTTGTTGAATGAATTTTTAATCAGCTGACTGCCTTTTTGTGAAAATTCTCTGGATTGTAAATGAAGGATCTCTTTGTTTATGAGCGACAGTCTAGCTGGATGTGACATTGATTTTCAGAAGAAATTGACCCCCATCTGGAAGGACATTGGTTTGTTTCCAGTGCTTTAAACTGCTGCCCAGCAGAAGAAAATTTCAGCAGATCAGCCAATTTTCGTACTGTCCACTGCTTCGGACTCTCACTAGATTTTTATGTCTGACACCTGGCTATTCAAGCAAAAGTGTCTGACACACTTTATTGGAAGCTACACAGTGCTCTTGTGTTCTGTTTTGTCTGATGTTGGGCTTTGTCCCCAGCAGGGGCATTTTACCTCGTGGTAAGATTTATGTCATTTATTGCAATATAGCAAACTAGGCATCCATTTTGTGGTATTGAGAAATCCAACAAATATTTATTACAATAAATACAAATTTAGACATTCTTCAGGCCCAAGCGCCTGGGCTTAAGTTTTTGGGGTGCAAAGAGCAGTATACTTCTCTTCATGTGTCACGTTTCAATTATCCTAAGTAAGATTATGTATAAGCATGTTTCTTTTAAAAATAGTCTGTGTCTTTCTAAAGGTATGCTGACTAAGACTAAATGCAACAATATCAAAGGTTATTTTCTAAGCAGTGGTTAGCACTGCTGCCCCTCAATGCCAGAGCCCTGGGTTCAATGCTACCCTCTGGCAACTGTCTGTGTGGAGTTTATATGCTTTCTGCATCTCTGTGTGGATTTCCTCCAGGTGCTTTGGTTTCTTCTCACAGTCCAAAGATGTGCAGGTTAGGGTGGATTGGCCATGCTAAATTTCCCATAGTGTCCAGGGATGTGCAGGCTTGGTGAGTTAGCCATGGAAAATGCAGGGCTACAGGGATAGGGTAGGGGCATAGGTCTGGGTGAGCTGCTGATTGGAGGGTTGTGTGGACTGAATGGCCTCTTTCCACACACTCCTGAATGTTCCCACTTGAAATACTCCCATAATGAGGTTGTTCAGCACCAAGTGTAAGGATCGCATAAACAGCCTTTGTAGATGGTTGGTCTGCTGAGATTTCAGCACTTTGTTTCTTGAAGAAGAGCAGTTTAGGTGGATTGGCCATGCTAAATTGTTCATAGAAGCTAGGATATGTTGGCTAGGTAGGTTAGTTGTGGGAAGTATGGGGATTGGGTGGGATGCTCTCCGGAGGATCGGTGTGGACTCAGTGGACGGAATGGCCTCTTTGTGCACTGTAGGGATTCTACGATTCTATAAGAGGCTTCACTGTCCGGGATTGGGGGGGGGGGTTCCCCAAAAGAAATTCCCTTACTTGTGCACTTTGATTTTGAGTCTGTACTCTCCAATTGGAAGGGGATGTGAAACTCTGCTTTGTGGTGATTACACTAAAGGAACTTTATTTCCTGACATCCTTATTTTTCTTAAAACAATCCAGTATCTTAATTCAGTCTTATTGATGGGGAAAAAATAGACTTCTCATCTCAAAGTTATGTTTACAAACCAGGAACAAAGTCGATAAATTTTATTGCGTATATCCCAGATGTGAAAACTGAACAAAGGAAAACCTTAATTCTTGACTATGTTCTATTTTGTTCTCAAATACCCCTCAAATCCAACAAAAGCTTGTTTCCTGAGCAATGTGTGGTTGACTTGTATCGATATCCGATCTAGCAAATGTTTCTCTCATTTTCCAACCAATCTCCAACTCTGTAACTCTGTGTTTTGCGTATTCCCCTGAGGCAGCCATCATGTGGCTCAAAAAATGCTCAATCACCCGATGCCTGATGGTGCCTTACACAAGGAAGGTTTGTAACCACCTTCAGGCCAGCCGAGATAGTGAATTCTGGCTAGCTCTTCAACCATACAAGGCATCCAATAGTTTAATTCTGTCCTCTGATGTTCATTCAGGGGAAAAACAACCCAGCATATTGTGGTCAGCAGCCTTTTATGTTTAAGCTCCTGGCACCTGTTTCTGTGTCCATATTCTACTGAAACAAATTGTGGCTGAAACTCCCGTCAATACAATGCATGGAGCTCACTCTCTCCCCAGATCAAAGAGGCAATTCGTGACAAGTGTACTTGGTGGTGTAACCTAAGCCAGGATGGCAACAGTGGCAGTATCAGTTATGGCTTAGTAGTAACACACTCTATTCTGAGTCAGCAGGGCATGGTTTTGGCCCACTGCACTGCAGAGACTTAATATAGGCTAACACTACGGTGTATGACCAGTAGAACAGTGAATTGTCTGCTGTGTCATCTCTTAAGGAGAGACATTACATTTGCTGCCCCATGTGAATGTAAGATGGCCGCTTTTGAAGAAGTGTACCTGTTCTCCCTGATATTCCAACCAATATTTGACTGCACAAACAACATCACTCAAAAACAGTTTATCTGTTCATTGCCAGTTGTAGGCAATTGCTGAATACATTTGAGATATCATGTTCCTGGTATCACAAAAGTGATGACACTTCAAAAGAGATTAATTGGCTGTAAATGCTTTGGGAGTTCTTATGGGTCCAGAAAGATGAGATTTGCATTTATATACTTTTGGTATTATGGGCAGGAACAAAATCAATTAGTATGTTTTGCTTTTCCCCAGCTCAGTACCTCATCCAACTGACACTGCACTGTTAAGGTCATGGGTTAAGAATGGCCAAATGACACAAGCCAAACTTGGTGTATTTTCTCACAGAATCACCTTAAGAGTTACATATTATTTCTGTTTCTGTTTGTGTTATTATAGTTGTTTTGACAGATATGGAACCTGCTGGATGACATAAAGTTGTTACCATGACTAACTTAGTTAGTGTTCATCAAGCAGCAAGTCTGTTCACCACAGATGTCAGAATGGTTCAACTTGTGTTCTTTCCTCATAATCAAAAATTGTGGGTTCCTGGATCTGAGCATTAACTTGAGGATGAACCATCAGTGTTGTGCAGGCATATATAATTGGCAAATGTAAAATGCTTAAGGTAGAAGCATTACTAATAGATCTTGTAGTAATATTCAATTCATCTGCATATGCTCAGTAAAGACTATATGGTTTACTCTTTTAGTTTGTGTTTGAATTTTATCTCTTGCTCCCTGAAACTGCTTCAAATTCTGACCTATGGTGGAACCTAAATGTTTCTGGATTTGGACAGCTCCCTGCCAGATTGTTTCAGTTCAGACTGTCGGCCCATTTCCCTATCCCCATATCAGACGTAGCAAACACTCCAACACCCAGTATGGCTTTACATCCTCCATCTTTATTCCGGGCCCTGGAGGGAGAGACAACCAATGCCCATGTGCACAGAGACATGAGTACTCAGTCTTCCCTCGAGCAGCAGATTCTTAATGAATTAGATAGTCACTTACAGTGAACAGCATCCGAATAAGGCAACGTCTACATTGTAACGGTCACCCAATCAATCAGCAAGCATCAACAGTGAAGATAGCTTAATCTGGTGTTGTACAATGAATGTTCTTAATCTTGTTAACTGGCTTCATATAATGAACACTTTTCACCTTGTTAACTTCCTTTTTGCAGAGAGTCTTAGTGATGTACAGCATGGAAACAGACCCTTTGGTCCAACCCGTCCATGCCGACCAGATATCCCAACCCAATCTAGTCCCACCTGCCAGCACGCGGCCCATTTACCTTCAAACCCTTCCTATTCATATACCCATCCAAATGCCTCTTAAATGTTGCAATTGTACCAGCCTCCACCACTTCCTTTGGCAACTCATTCCATACACGTACCACCCTCTGCGTGAAAAGGTTGCCCCTTAGTTCTCTTTTATATCTTTGCCCTCTCACCCTAAACCTATGTCCTCTAGTTCTGGACTCCCTGACCCCAGGGAAAAGGCTTTGCCTATTTATCCTATCCATGCCCCTCATGATTTTGTAAACCTCTATAAGGTCACCGCTCAGATTCTGACACTCCAGGGAAAACAGTCCCAGCCTGTTCAGCCCCTCCCTGTAGCTCAAATCCTCCAACCCAAGCAACATCCTTGTAAATCATTTCTGAACCCTTTCAAGTTTCAAAACATCCATCCAATAGGAAGGAGACCAGAACTACACGCATTATTCCAACAGTGGTCTAACCAATGTCCTGTACAGCCACAACATGACCTCCCAATTCCTGTACTCAGCACTCTGACCAATAAAAGAAAGCATACCAAACGCCGCCTTCACTATCCTATCTACCTGCGACTCCACTTTCAAGGAGCTATGAACCTGCACTCCAAGGTCTCTTTGTTCAGCAACACTCCCTAGGACCTTACCATTAAGTGTATAAGTCCTGCGAAGATTTGCTTTCCCAAAATGCAGCACCTCACATTTATCTGAATTAAACTCCAACTACCACTTCTTAGCCCATTGGCCCATCTGGTCAAGATCCCGTTGTAATCTGAGGGAACCTTCTTCGCTGTCCACTACACCTCCAATTTTGGTGTCATTTGCAAACTTACTAACTGTACCTCTTATGCTCGCAATCCAAATCATTTATGTAAATGACAAAAAGTAGAGGACCCAGCACCGATCCTTGTGGCACTCCACTGGTCACAGGCCTCCAGTCTGAAAAACAATCCTCCACCACCACCCTCTGTCTTCTCTACTTTTGAGCCAGTTCTGTATCCAAATGGCTAGTTCTCCCTGTATTCCATGAGCTCTAACCTTGCTGATCAGTCTCCTAGGGGGAACCTTGTCGAACGCCTTACTGAAGTCCATATAGATCACATCTACTGCTCTGCCCTCATCAATCTTCTTTGTTACTTCTTCAAAAAACTCAATCAAGTTTGTGAGACATGATTTCCCATACACAAAGCCATGTTGACTATCCCTAATCAGTCCTTGCCTTTCCAAATACATGTACATTGTGTCCCTCAGGATTCCCTCCAACAACTTGCCCACCACCGAGGTCAGGCTCACCGGTCTATTGTTCCCTGGCTTGTCTTTACCGCCCTTCTTAAACAGTGGCACCACGTCAACCTACTATCCTTGCCTCTAGCACCTCATTGTCTACTGCAAGTTCTTATCTGATCCAAGTCCTGCTAGCTGAGCCTTTGTCTCTCACAACCAAAACTTAACCCTTTCCCTATCTGCCCATACCGTATACACTTTCTCAAGATGGTAACAGTCAGGAGGCCTTTACTAAATGCGTACGTTCATCTGGACATATTGCAAATCCACTGTCTCGAGTGCCTAATTCACCTAGCTGGGTTATGAGGGCTGTATTCCTTCAAATAATTAAACAGTTAATGATGAGCCAAAGGTTTGCCTCTGAGCCATTTCTGCCTAGGGCTTTGTTATTCCCAATGGAGAGGTTGGGAAATGAGCCATAGAAAATCATTTGTATTTGTGGGAACTGTCTGTGCAACTGGTGGGACACTGTTGCTTTTCTTCCATAGTTTTTGTTTTCACAAATATGATTGAGTTCTCTAAAAGACCCCGGTATATATATGTGAGGACAAACTTCATTTCAGCTGTGCTGCAGCTTCCCTGAGCCACCCGCTTCCCTAATGTTTATCCATTGTGTTGACACACTCACTTTCCTGCTATCTCACTAACATGAAGGATGCCGACTGGAAATGAGCCCTGTGGGAGGAGCGGTGGAATTTGTATCAGAGCCTGAATTCTTGCAGGAGAAAACCGAGCGATGGCTGATTGCTAGTCAGTACCTAAATCTGAATCCATACCTCAGCTGAGTAGGTGGCTATATTGTTCTGATTGTCAGATTAATTTCTTTTGATTTGACCCCTCAATAATTGGTTTCTGTATTCAACCAATCACAGAGCAGTTTAAGATTTTGACATCATTAGAGTGACCGAAACAACATGCTCTCGACCTGGAAATGTGATCTTTCAATTTCCCCAATTATTTCTATTAGTGCTTTATTCCTTTCTGAGCCTAAATTATCGTACCATAAGCACTGCCGTCTTCAACTACTGCCTTCCTATTACCTTTCTGCCACAACTTCAGCTGGCCCCTAACTTCTCACCCTATTTTTGACACATTCAGACCCAACTGCGTTAATGCCTTTTATCCGTTTAAACCTGAGCGGACCTGGGCCTTTGTTGTCTAAATTCTACACAATCCTAAATTTCACTTCGCCATCATCTCTGCTGTTGTGCATTGGTTTCAGGACTCTCAACATTTCATATTTAAATTAATCTTGTCGTTTCACTGCCTCACACCTTTCAACCTCTATAACCTCAGTCCAACAACTTTGTCCAGATTTGTCCAACAGCTGACTGTCTTTTTGTGCTTCCCCACTGTTTTTTTTAAAAAAGTTATATTCCCTTTGGCCCAACCAGTCCACACCGACTCTCCAAAGAGTAACCCACCCAGACCCATTTTCCTCTGACTGACTAATCCACCTAACACTATGGGCAATTTAGCATGGCCAGTTCACCTGACCTGCACATCTTTGGATTGTGGGAGGAAACCCACGCAGACATGGGGAGAACGTGCAAACTCCACACAGACAGTCGCCCAAGGCTGGAATCGAACCTGGGACACTGGTGCTGTGTGACAGCAGTGCTAACCACTGTGCCACCGTGCAGACTAGAAGATCTGGGTTCAAGTTCTTCCTGCACCAGACATGTCATAACATGTTTGAACAGACTGCGTGAATATATTTACAGGGCATGATATCGAGCAGGGAGAGGAGTTGGACAATGGAGATCTGCCATCAGTCTTCTGTTGGTATCCATGGGCAATATCTTACCATAGTACATGGCTTAGAAATTGCAACATCAGCCCTTTCCAAGGAGCTAACATGCTCTGGATGTAGGTTTGCTCGCTGAGCTGGAAGGTTCATTTCCAGACGTTTTGTCACCCTACTAGGTAACATCTTCAGTGGGCCTCCGGGCAATGCACTGTTCCTGATTCCTGTTTTCTATTTATATGTTTGGGTTTCTATGGGTTGGTGATATCATTTCCTGTGGTGAAGTCATTTCCGGTTCTTTTTCTCAGGCTCGACCTAGGATGTATGTGTTGTCCCAGTCGAAGTGGTGTCCTTCCTCAGCTGTATATGAGGATACTAGTGAGAGAGGGTCATGTCGTTTTGTGGCTAATTGATGTTCATGTATCCTGGTGGCTAGTTTTCTGCCAGTTTGTCCAATGTAATGTTTGCTACAGTCCTTGCACGGTATTTTATAAATGATGTTAGTTTTGCTCATTGTCTGTCTGTATAGGGTCTTTCAAGTTCATTAGCTGCTTTTCTAGTGTGTTGGTTGGTTTGTGGGCCACACACCCAGCAACACACTGAAACAGCAGCTAATGAACTTGAAAGATCCTTTTCAGACAATGAGCAAAACTAACGTCATTTATAAAATACCGTGCAAGGATTGTAGCAAGCACTACATTGGACAAACAGGTAGAGAACTAGCCACCAGGATACATGAACACCAACTAGCCACAAAAAGACATGACCCCCTCTCACTAGTATCGTCACATACTGATGAGGAAGGACACCACTTCGACTGGGACAACACATCCATCCTAGGACAAGCCAAACAGAGACACGCACGAGAATTCCTAAAAGCATGGCATTCCAACCGGAACTCTATCAACAAACACATTGACTTGGATCCTATTTACCACTCTCTGAGAAAAAGAACAGGAAATGACTTTGCCATAGGAAATGACATCACCAACTCAAAGAAACCCAAACATAGAAAGCAGGAATTGTCAACAGTGCTTCTCCCGGAGACCCACTGAAGCTGTCACCTAGCAGGCTGACTGTCTGGAAATGAACATTCCAGCTCAGCGAGCAAACCTACATCCAGAACCTCGACCTGAGCTACAAAACTTCTCAAAACTACAGATGCTGGGATATGTACTGAAAGCAAAAAATGCTGGAGATCACAGTGAGTCTATGAAGAGAGAGCAAGCTAATGTTTCAAATCTAGATGACTCTTCAGAGCTGAAGAGAAGTGTAGAGGAGGGAGGCATTATGCTTTCATTGGGAGCTATTTTGGACGTGTGGCTGGAGGGAATAATTAGCTACAGTCACTGCTAAGGTGGGACTGGGTGCTTCAATGCTTTGACTGTTGTGATTTTGATACTGATGGTATTCAGTGTGTATGGAAGTTCCACAGTGATTAGGGCTTTATTTGGGAGTGGTGCAAAACTCAAACAACAAATAAACAGGCTCTCTGCTGATCAACAAACATCAAACTCTACTCATCCCAGTTGCCTGCATTTGGTCTGTAGCCTACTATGCCCTAGCATTTTAAGTGCTATTTCAGATTCTTAAATATTTGTTTATTTCAAGCTTTCATCTGTTCTCTAACTCTTTCAAGTCTTTTCTAAGTTGTTTTATGATGCACATGTTTTAAGTTTTTGCCAAGTTTATCTTTGTTCAAATGTCTTCTGAAAGTAATAGCTGGAATTTGCTCAGCTTTCACTCCCTTCCTGTAACTTTTTACAGTTCCCTTATAGAAACTGGCTTATGTTTGAGGCCCAGTGCTCACCTTTTACTGGGACTTTTGAAGAAGTACCATTGTCCTGGGTAATTGCAGTGTGTTTATTTAGGTCACTTGACCGCGCCATACTGTTCCAAACGATGTTCTTAACACATCGCAGGGACGCAGGCAAAAAATGATGAGTTGAAGTTCTGAAGTTGGTCACCAGCACAGTAACTTAAATAGATGGGGCCGGGGTGAAGGAAATTGGAATTTCATGTCAGTTTGTGTAAAGGGCATGTTTTGTTTTACTACTTTGTCCTAGCAATATCACCTACTCACTCATACCGTTAACTTTCAACAGCATTTATTGTTCATCTCTAATTGACTTTAAACAGGCAGTCTGCAGTGAAGGTCCTTGCACTGTGCTATGAGTGTATGTGTTCAGGGTTACAGCCTAATGACCAGAAGGAACTGCAATTTGAAGTCCAAGTATCTGACTTGGATGGAACTTAGAGATGGTGGGGTTGTCATGTACTTACTACTCTTGTCCTTCCAGGTAATGGTGATGAAGGATTTGTGAGGTACTTGGAAAGATTGGATTCCCATATTACTTAGAAGGATGAGAAATCAAAGTGGTACATTGGAAGATCCTGTGGAAATAGTGCTTTGATGTTTGTATGAGTATCTTTTTGAAAGGTAGTAGACAGAAGAGCTGCAGTGCTCTTCAGCACCCATAGAGACAGACAGTCTTTTGCTACAAGCTAGATTCCACATCTGGGGAACTGCTGCTGTGAATGAACTGTTCAACTTCCTAACTGATGGGAGTACAGCGATTGAAGAATTCCTAAGTGTGGAGTTTTGATGGATGTACTGAGTGCAGAAAAGGGCATAAAGAGCTACTGTTACAATCCACTTGGAGAAAAATGAATTTTAAAGAGATTAATTTTCCTGAAATGACTGACAGAATGGAAAGACCAGACACTTTTAATTGAAACATCAAACTAAACATCAATTAAAGGTCAACTAATCAACCAAATTCAAGGAAAGGTACTTTTACATGAAATAATTAATGCAATCAAGATCTGTCTTCTAGCCCTTTTTCATTGTGTGTTGCAAATTTGGAAGATATGTGGCATTTGAAGAACAGATAAAAAATCACTCTCCAGCAGGCTTACGTCTTTGGTTAGAATTGAAAATCTTTCTACTTGGTCCAGACTTCATGGATCTTATTTTCACTAGCAAGGCCCATCTCTGACTCCTTATTTTTTTCAAATCTCCCAGAGTCCTGACTGTGCTGTTCCCATTCTTCTCACTTCCCCATCCTCCATGGCAACATGATTGCATGGTCATGGGAGATGGTTATCATGGTTTAACCATCCTTTTTCAGAATGTTTTGTTGTATCTTAAGTTAATAAGACACATAACCATCTTGAGAAAGTCAGTGTTCATGACACTTAGAAGTGTAATTGGTGAGCATTGCAAATTAGGAACGCTGATTGCAAAATCTGAGTTCCTGGACAGTTCGTCAGTTTTTGCGACAAAACAGAACTGGATGGTGTAATGACCACAATGTCTGATTTTAATCAGCTCAGAAAGATTGCCACATTTTAACATAGCAGGCCATTGCAGGTACACAATCCTTTATCCAAAATTCTGAAATCCAAAAAGCTCAAAATCTGAAGCTTTTTCATGAAGTTTTTTTTCTGTATAACAAGATTATTTGGCATGCAAGCAGGTGACCCAACTCCACAAGCACTCGACTCATGACACTCAGATGTGACGTGGGGGGATGGCCCAGCACTGGCAGGCGTTAGTTGTGTCTCAGTGCTCATGGTAGTCACATGTGGGTTTGCTGTTCACTAAGATTCTTTATTTTGCACTGTGAAATACCATTTATTCTGAAATCCAAAAAATTCTGAAAAACAACTGGCCCCCTAGTAAAGGATAAAGGATTGTGCACCGGTATTACATTTAACGCTTAATTCAAAGAATTTTCCAGAACCACTCATGCTAAAATTTAAAACTTTCTATGTTAATCTCAGTACTTTTCTCTTGTTGACAGCTACTGAATGTTCTTTAATCAGCTAGACTGAATTTTGGCAACTGATGAACTTTAGAGTGGTGGTCAGGAGGAACAGAACTACAATTCCAGAAAAGGAGCTGATATTATTCTGATAATGGGAAACGTTCATGTCCTGATGCTGTATTCTGAACTTGAATATGAAAATCATCACCAAATCAACTACAAACGCGTCCTTTTCTTTCCCTTGTTGATAATGACTCCTGAAGAATTGCGGTTCCATGGGTTTGAAGCAACTTCCCATATGACCTAGAGATGGTCATTGTATACCTGTAGGTATATTCACGCAATCTGTTCAAACATGTTATGACACGTGTCTGGAGCAGAAAGAACTTGAATTCGGATCTTCTAGCCTGCACGGTGGCTCAGTGGTTAGCACTGCTGTCTCACAGCACCAATGTCCCAGGTTCGATTCCAGCCTTGGGCGACTATCTGTGTGGAGTTTGCACATTCTCCCCATGTCTGCATGAGTTTCCTCCGGGTGCTCCGGTTTCATCCCACAGTCTAAATATTGCAGGTGAATTGGCCATGCTAAATTGCCCATAGTGTTAGGTACATTAGTCAGAGGGAAATGGGTGTGGGTGGGTTACTCTTCGGAGGGTCGGTGTGGACTGGTTGGGCTGAAGAGCCTGTTTCCACACTGTAGGGAATCGAATCTAATGACTACGTTTAAACTGAGACCTTCAATTGGCAAGCTGGTTAATGTTGGTGTGGGTAATCTCAGCTGAGCCTAACTTTGCTCTTGCTCATCATGAGATTGTACTTCCTAACAGGACAAGTGGCAATTGTGGCTAACCCCAGAATACCAAGGTCACCTTCTCCACGCTATGCAGGCAGGTAACTCTCTGCCCTAACAAGGCTCAAAGCTGGGATGTTCCTGATCTAATTTAGTCCCATACTATGGAAGATAGGGATGTCACTGGACCAGGAATCCAGAAGCACAGTTATGACCAGGTGAGAAGGGCTGATTGGCACTCATTTAGTGTCTCTTTCTCTGTCAGTTGAAACAATTTTAAAAAAAACTACTTTTATCACACAACTGCAATTATACTTAGTTTACAGGTTAAAAAATGAGGAAAAGCCAATTCCAAAGTGCTCAAATGAAAAAGATTGGTGTTTTATTATCTATTAAACCCAAGGAGAAATAAGAAAATGCAACATTGAACACGTGCAGAGACCCAGGTAATGAGCTGACAAAGAAGGGGTTGGGTTATCTAATACAGACGGGCATTTGCAATTTAAAGGTTGTAGATTGCTTTGAGCTGTCTAAGTCCAACTGATTAACTGCTGTCTTGTCGCCTCCAGGATGGCAAAGCTGCAGATGTCCAGATGCTCTGAGTTTTTGTTTAAAGTTGCTTTTCGTGAACAAGTTTCTGAGCTTGAGAGAAGGAAAAAGAGCTTGCAATATCTTTGCTATTATCAGTCCATCTTGCTTTCTCTGTCTTCCTGCCCAAAGGCTACTATTGATATAAAGTTCCCTTGTAGATTTCGGTGTCTGTTTCATTTCAAGCTGGATAGGCAACCTTTAATCTCACAATATGTGGAGCTATCATGGAAGAGTAAGTAAAATACTCACTGCCAATTTCTTGATGCCAGAGTTTCAGTGCTGCTTGATTAAAATGCTAACTGTAATGCAGATGGTTTCATCCATTCCATGTGGTTTGCCTTAACTTGTCTGCTGATCACAGTAGTTACTTGAAGTCAGTAGTATTCTCCTCTATTTTTAAAAAGTTCACTTTTTAGTACATCAAAGATCAATGATGAAAACATTGACAGTCCGTTTTCAGTATGACTTCCACCCTCCTGATTTGTAGCCTAGCAAACCACTCCCTTCAGGGACAGTAGGGATGGGTAATAAATGCTGGCTTTGGCAGTGAAACCCATATTCCATGAAAGAATAAAAAATGACTTGTGTATTTATCCAGGAAGACAGGATGGCCATCTAAATGCTCACTATGGACTCTGATGGTAGGCTTCTATCAAGTTTAAATTCATGTCCTTTTACTTGATGTATATATCCAATTGTATGAAAAGGAAGACTGCACCAAAGTTTGGGTGGAAGGGTTCCCTTTGGCCTACAAGCCACTCTTTGGAGAACCCAACATTAAGCCATTGGGAACTTCTAATGACTTGGGGCATTGTTGTTTTTCTACATGTCGTTAACCTTCCCAACCAGCTGGCAACTCCATAATTGTCTGAGATAATTTAATCAAGTTATTCTGAGAAAGGAACTTTTTGTATTTTTAATGATCTTGTTGAATATGTTGTACCAGATTGTGTCTCAGTTCCTGAAAAATTGGTTTCAACCTAGTGCGTGACATCCTCTTTGAAGGTTTATTCAGAAATGCAGCTCTATGTAGAAAAGAGAAAACTATTCAAATCTGTGGATTTTGCATTTTTTACATTTAGTGATCTTAAATTTAGTGATTTTAAATTTAGTAATGCAAGGAGAGTGCATCAAATATAGCTACTCAAACAGATTAACATTGATTTTAGTTTAAATAAAATCAAGTGATGAAGTATTTATCTGAATAATTTAGCCAGACATTGCATTGGCACAGTCTGATTCCAAAATAGTTACCAGCTTTGACCTTTTGTGCTCTGTGACACTTGACTTCACAACATGGCTTGACTTGAATTAGCCATGGTCGAAAACACCTGACCCGAAATCTGGAAATGTTCAAATGTGGCAGGGCCAGAATCCTGAGGGTGCTAAATTTATGGTGCTGTGCCTGTACGTGAAGGTTGAAATTGAGTGCGATTTTAATTTATGTAGACCCACCCCCAGCTGCTGATGTCCTGTTAACCTCCCAAAGTTTACACAAACAGCATCTCCACATGGTCTGTGGAGACATGTGGTATCCCATTGCTGACTTTGCCGTTGTGGCCAACCAGCACAACTGGGGACGAAATATGGGGATTTTCAGCTTTTACATGCTGCAATTCCATAACAGGCAAGACCCTCCTTTGAACTACAGGAAGAGGGTTAGAGTATCCATTTCAACACCTCTTTCCTTTTCAGCAAAAACCTTATTTAAGATTTATTAATTGCTCACTTTGTACATACATTGGTAATTTGTATGTTGTAAATACCTTACTGATGCCAGTTATGTCTTGGAGCTGGACGTTTATTGGTTGAAGCTCACATCAGGTCTTGAGCATAGAACCTAGTTTGACACTTGACAGGAGAAGTGAAGGAGTGCTGTAGAGTCCAAGGTGCCATTTATAGTGGGGCATTCAGCTGATGTCCAAGTCCTAGGTGAAAGTGAGGACTGCAGATGCTGGAGATCAGAGTCAAGATTAGAGTGGTACTGGAAAAGCACAGCAGGTCAGGCAGCATCTGAGGAGCAGAAAAATTTGACATTTCGGGCAGGAGCCTTTCTTCAGGAATCAGGAATGTCCAGGACCTGTTCGGGTGAACCCTAAAAGCAAGTGGTGCAATTATCCAGGATATTTTAATTCAAACTGATTTATGAAGTACTTGTATGCTTTTATTAAATGGAAACCATTTATCTCCAGGTTTGTTCATTCTAAGATTGAGAAGAACACTGGCTGAATCTCTTCACTTTAATCCCCAAACAATTGACGTAGCTTGCAATATTGTAGAATTGAGCTATTTTCCTAATCAACCTGTTCAGAGATGTTATACACCTCTGGCGCAGGTGGGACTTAAAATACTGTAGAGTTAAAGTAGTTGCAGGAAACATGATTAACAAATTAAGTCAGTGTGTATTTGGGTTTCAGTATTATATCTGACCATATATAAAAATACACTTTAAAAATAGCTAAAAGCATTTGGAATGTTTGCACAGCAATACAAGCAGAAGTCATTGAGTGGTTAAAATGCTGAGGTTGCTTTTCCAGAATTAAAATTCATTAGTTTGCCTGAATAATTAGGAAACTTTTCACTCCAGTGCTATTGCAAGTGTTTTGAGATATACTCTTTTACCTCGTTTTAATAAGGAGCAGAATTTATCATCAACCGGAGGTTGGAATGATGTACATATTTTAATTTATTTCCAACAGGTATGTAACATGTAATATCAGGGAGATTGAAGAAAGTCTCTTGTGAAACAGAAGTTTTATGGCTAAGTATTGTAGCTTGCATATTGTTCTAGGCTAACAGTGAATGTTTTATGTTGTTGTGGTTCTGTTTGTCGAGCTGGAAATTTTTGTTGCAAACGTTTCGTCCCCTGTCTAGGTGACATCCTCAGTGCTTGGGAGCCTCCTGTGAAGCGCTTCTGTGGTGTTTCCTCTGGCATTTATAGTGGCCTGTCCCTGCCACTTCCGGTTGTCAGTTTCAGCTGTAGTGGCTGGTATATTGGGTCCAGGTTGATGTGTTTGTTGATGGAGTTTGTGGATGAGTGCCACTCGGCCTGGACCCAATATACCGGCCACTACAGTGGACAGCTGAAACTGACAAACGGAAGCGGCAGGGACAGGCCACTATAAATGCCGGAGGAAACACCACAGAAGTGCTTCACAGGAGGCTCCAAAGCACTGAGGATGTCACCTAGACAGGGGACGAAACGTTTGCAACAAAAAATTCCAGCTCGGCGAACAAAACCACAACAACGAGCACCCGAGCTACAAATCTTCACCCAAACTTTGAATGTTTTATGTATTGCTCAAGCCGTTTAGAGTGGAGATAAAATGATCCCCTATGTTATATTCAATATTCATGAAGAGATTAAAAGCTGATCACAATACCATCTCAGCTCAGGTCCCCCAATTGCACCACTCTCTCCGATGTTTCTGATGCTCTAAGTATTTACTAAACTGCAGTGGGTTAGGGATTTTTTAATTTCAAAAATCTACTTTATTTATAAAAAAAATCTTAGTCACATACAGTTTGGTTCTGTACAGCAACATATCAAGGAAACAAACAACTATTGCAGTTTTGATGCTATCCTAACAAACCAAAGGCATCTCTCCGATGCTCCATCACTGTAATAATGCTCACCTTTTTTGTTTAACTGCTGATTTAGGTTCTTCCTGAGATGCTATGAACTTTTGAGTTCCCTTTTGGTCAGTGTTTTGTGTAAAAGTTCACATTATGAAGAGAACGTTTAGTTTATTTGTTGTTTTCCACAGGTAACCACACATTAAAAGAACAACTGTGTAATTTTGTTACAAAGAAGTCCATCTGATTGTTCGGTGTCCTCTCTTGCTGCAGATTGCTCAGAAATATGATCTTCAGAAGGAGGAAGATCTGCGACTCTGGATCGAGGGGATGACTGGGAGGCAGATTGGGGACAACTTTCAGAAAGGCCTGAAGGATGGAGTAATCCTTTGCGAGTGAGTACTATGCCCTCCCCCTACTTTATGATTTATCAGTAAGTTAGCAACTGGCAAAATATTTATTTGTTTTCTCATTAGTCCTGAGGCAATGGTAATTAAGGTGAATTGCAGCACTGTAATTGGTCTAGTGGTTGAGGTAAGCTGAACTTTTGGTCATGAGTTGTCACTTGTAAGTAGGTGGTAAGGTAAGTTGTAAGAAGACTATAAACAGTTTACAGAAAGATGTTGACAGGTTAAGTATGTGGGCAAAACGTCGGCAAATAAACGCTGAGCTGGAAAGCTCATTTCCGGACGTTTCATCACCCTGCTAGGTAACATCTTCAGTGGGCCCACAGGCAAAGCTGTTGCTAATTCCTGCTTTCTATTTATATGTGTGGGTTTCTTTGGGTTGACGATGTCATTTCTGACGGTGACATCATTTCCTGTGGTGATGTCATTTCCTGTTCTGGAACAGGAAACAAACCTCATTGACCTTTTTTTTTGAGAAGGTGACCAAGCATGTCGATGAGGATAGAGCAGTTGGCCTGGTGTACGTGGACTTCAGTAAAGCCTTTAAGGTTCCACATGGTAGGCTGTTGGAGAAAATGCGAAGACATTTGAAGATGAAGATTTAAGATGAAGATTTCTGATTGAAGATGATTTAGCAGTTTGGATTAGAAGTTGGCTTTCTGTAAGAAGGCAATGAATGGTAGTTAATGGGAAATATTCAGCCTAGAGTCTGGTTACTAGTAGTGTGCCACAGGATCTGTTTTGGAACCATTGCAGTTTGTCCTTTTTTATAAACTACATGGACACCGGCATAGATGCATGGGATAGTAAGTTTGAAGATGATACTAAAGTCGTTAGAGTGGTGGGCAGTGTGGAAGAACGTTGCAGGGAGACTTGGATAAACTGCAGAATTGGGCTGAAAGGTAGCAAATGGAGTTCAGTGCAGATAAATGTGAGGTGATTCACTTTGGGAAGAATAACAGGAAGACAGAATACTGGGTTAATGGAAACATTCTTGGTAGTGTGGATGTGCAGAGGGATCTTGGTGTCCGTGTGCATAGATCCCTAAAGGTTGCCACCCAAGTTGATAATGCTGTTAAGAGGGCATATAGTGTTACGTTTATTGGTAGAGAGTTCCGGAGCCATGATGTCATTCTGCTACTGTACAAAACACTAGTGCGGCCTCACTTGAAATATTGTGTGCAGTTCTGGTCGCTCCCATTACAGGAAGGATGTGGAATCTTTGGAAAAGGTGTAGAGATTTACCAGAATGTTGCCTGATCTGGAGGGAAGGTCTTATGAGGAAAGGCTGAGGGGCTTGGGTCTGTTCTCATTGAAGAGAAGAAGGCTAAGAGGGGATTTGATAGAGACATACAAGATGATCAGAGGATTAGATAGAGTGGACTGGACATCCTTTTCCTAGGATGATGACATCTGCTTGTACTAGGAGGCATAACTGCAAATTGTGGGGTGATAGATTTAAGACAGATGTCAGAGGCAGGTTCTTTACTCAGTGGTAAGGGCATGGAATGCCTGCCTGCCAATGTAGTTAACTCAGCCACATTAGGGGCATTTAAACAGGCAATGGATAAATATATGGATGATGATGGGGTAGTGTAGGGTGATGGGCTTAGATTACAGGTCGATGCAACGTTGAGGGCTGAAGGGCTGCTCTGAGGCAAATAGAACAAGTTGAAGTTAACAAAAACATCTCTATATCTTTTTTTTTTATTGATCAACAGATTAGGACTGGATTTCAAACATTTTCCCATTTAGGACACTACCAGCCCCTTGCACTTCCATGTCATGTGTAAGTTCTAGTCTAGTGACATTATCACTAGAGTATCAATCCGGAGTAATGTCCTGGGGAGCCAGGTTCAATCCCCCATGGCAGATGGTGGAATTTGAATTCAATATTTTTAAAAATCTGGAATTAAGAATCTAACTATGACCACAAATCCATTGTTGATTGTAGGAAAAGCCTGTCTGATTCATTTAATGTCCTTTTAGGGAAGGAGAATGCTATTGTTACCTGGGCTGTCCAACATGTGACTCCAGACCACATCAATGTGGCTGATTCTCAAACTGCCCTCTGGACCATTAGCAACTGGGCAATAAAGGCTGGCCTAGCCAGCAACGTTCTCATCACATGAATGCGATGCAGAGCGGAACTCATTCTGTACAGCAGCAATATTGCAAATCAGTTCTAACCCCAACATTTGGTTTGTGCACCAGGTACTCCCACACCAGCACTGTTGTGGCTTCTGACTTAGATTTCCAAGTTAAGGACAGCTTTGCCTGCACTTGGTCAAAGCTGTATTAAGTTGTCTTAACTTCATTATTATTGAGATCCTCACAGTTAACAGATACAGTCCATCATTTTGGTTTACATGCATTAACCCACCATCAGGGGCTGGAGGGGATGCTCTTTAGAAGGTCAATGCAGGCTCAATGAGCCAAATGGCCTCTACTCTACACAGTGATTCTGTTCTATGATTCTAAAATATCTTATTTGTTAAAGATTTGAGTTTCACTTGACAAAGGTTACATGATTTACATTTTGACCAAGTTTGCAGAAAATGCCTTATGGAGTAGCTTTGTATTAGAAGAAATAGCCTTTGGTTAACGTCCTGATGTGTCTGCACCTCTGATGTGTTGAACCTTGAGGGAGGCAGTGTTAGTGTCAGTGTCTCTACCAAGAGGTACAAGGAATGGTTCCTTGTGGAGGGCTGACATGGGAGGGGAAGGAAACGTGTCTGGGGGTGGAAATGGCCAATGATCCTCTGCATGTGGATGCTGGCCGGATGGTAGGTGAGGACCGGGGTGACCTTGTGAGAGCGGGAGGTGAGGGTCAAGGTGCAGGAGACTGGTTAGACCAGGTTGAGGGCCCTGTCAACTACAAGGCTGGGGAATCCTAGTGTTGAGAAAGATTTAAGCCCCAGACTGAGCTCCTGGTTTCGGTTATACCACTGTAGGCAGAGGTGAGTGAAGTCAGGCACCTCTGTGTTGGAGCAAATAAAAATAGCATTACAACTGTTTAACTGAACTAGGTCCCTTGTCTTAGTTCATTGGAAGTGACTTTGCCTGAATCAAATTAGAGAGATCTTCAATTGTAGAAGTATTGTATCTGATCCTTGTCTAAACTGAATACTGACTAGAATAGGTGATTAGAAAGAGCACTGGGAACCTGGATGATTTCACCCACCCCCCCCAACCCAATCAGGGAGGAGGCACTGAATTGAACTGTGACACTACCTCATCTGTTCACATCAGCCATCCACAGACTCTGTTGTTGTGGGGAAAATCACCAGCCTCTGAGTCAGAGTCAGGGTTCAACGATAGAGTTTATTGTACAAGGAAATACCAGAGCTCCAGGGAGAGAGACACCAACAGCACAGTGGTCAACTGCAATTCTTCTCTCAACCCAGAGCACGTGTGAAGATACATTTATGCATTTTGTAATATAGTAGGTCAGTGATGAGATATAACATGGTTTGTCTATTGCAGAATCGTTAATAGTATCGCTGCAGTTATTGTCAGTTCCAGCGCAATCTTTGTTAATTTCAGTGTGGTCATTCAGTTTCAGCGCAGATGTTGTCAGTTTCAATGTCTGCGTGGAAGTCCATTGCTGTAGTAATGGGCGCTAATCACTCTTCCTGAGAAGGGTGATTACTGCAGTCCTGGCTATTATCACTCTGTATTGAGTCCGTATTAGACTGTTAGCATTTCTATCAGAGGTGTTTGCTGGATGCAGACACTTTGGTAGGCAGTATATGCTACTCGTGTATTCTCTTCCCCCACCTACCTTAAACTAATCAACTAGGTTATGAGTGCATTGTGCTGGCATTCTGGTGGCCTCCAGCAGCGTCTGTGTTTGCTCTGCTGTCTCTTGCCATCTTATGTGCCAAGTGGCCAATTTATGGCTCAGTGGCCATCTTGTGTGCCCAGTGTCACCCTGCGCTGTGCCATCTCCCACTCACTGTAGACCATTAGAATAGGTGGAACTATTGTAAAACATAAATATTAACCCCTTCAGAACCACAGTCTTAGTTCAGTTCTGTCTAGTTGTTTGTGTTACACAAGTAACTCCCATAATATGGTGATGAAAGCACCGCTTCATGCAACCAGGGATTATTGGCTGTGAGAGTGTACTGTGGGGCATGGGTTCTGTACTGTCTATAGTGCAATAAATCATGATTCAGTGTCCAAGGCCTGTGTGGTGGGCCTCCTCTATATCTCCTAATATGCTTTAGATTGACTGTGGAGTGATTGAGTGAGATTCCCTGGTATTTCTAGATAAAGAGATTGCCTGATCTGTGACTGAGTCATGCAAGCCCCCACCTTACTGGAGGGATGTTAGGAAGACTGATTGGATGCTGCTGACTAGTGCTGTGAAGTTTTATATCCAGTTGAGACAGTAGATGTAGCCAATTACTTTGACAACTCATCTAAAAGGTGGCACTACCAACAATGCTCTATATTCCCTCAGTAAAGCACTTAATTTTCAGCCGAGATTTTGTACTCCAATCTCCGCTTAATCTAATGATCTTCTGACTCTACGCTGACAGATCTGCAAACTAAGGTGTTCCATGGAATAAAATAGACTTTGTCTTATTCAGTTACTGTAAATCAGTGGCCCTGATTATATTTCAAAGACAAATACTAAAATGTTCTGTAACCATTTTTTTTTCATTCTTTCCACCTAATTAGGCTGATGAACAAACTCATGCCCAACTCTGTGAAGAAAATCAACCGGTCAGCTTTAAACTGGCATCAGGTAAAACAATACACCAGTACCTTTGATTGTAACAGTTGGAGAAAGTGATCCAAAGATTTTGACAACATACTTGCTGGAAATTTCCAGCTGCTTTAGGTTTTAATGAAGAAAATTTTGGTTTGGTCAGTGCTACAGAGAGGACATATGAGTATCAGAACAGAGGAACCGAGAGAGATCTCGGTGTGAAGGGGATAAGTTCTGAAGCAAAAACTCAATTCCTTCATCTAATGAGGTGATGGTTAAGGGGAATCCTATCGCTGAGGGAAAGAATGTGTTAAATGGGGTTTTTTAAAGGAAACCACCTCGTCCTAAAACATAAACCTGAGGTCAAATCATATAGAATACATTCAGGTTCTTTCAGGTTGAGAATTATTCTATCCTTGTTTTGAACAGCTGGAGAATTTGTCCAATTTCATCAAAGCAATGCAGAATTATGGTATCAAGCCACATGACACATTTGAGGCAAATGATCTTTTTGAGAATGGGAACATGACCCAGGTACAGACAGCACTGCTAGCCCTGGCAGGGATGGTAAGTACCAGACTAACACCAGATAAAAGTGATTTAAGTTGATTATTCTGCTATTTCTCCAGCAATGTCACAGCTTTAATACATTGCAATCCTTAATTCATGCAGTCTGTGGTCCAGAAGATCTGGCAGATTGACTTTATTACTCTTGTTGCTGGTCCACCTATTTTTTAATAGTCGATTTTAAATCAGCTCCTCCCTCTCGCTGTCCTTATCCTTTCCTCTCCCTCCACATCCTGTCCGTCCTTATACTCAACAGCATTGGTCTATATAGTCACTGACTGAGAGTTAATTGTAAGGTTCTTGGCAAATGAAAAATTGAAGGATGTTCTAAAAGGTTTTTTTGTCTATCTTGCACACTGTTTTCATTTTCAGTTTTTGTGATGGTCTGCACAACATCGAGGGCTGAAGGGCCTGTACTGTTCTATGTTTCACACTTATTGAATTCACTTACCCTACATGAGATATTGATTTAGATGTGTGAACTTCAGAATACTCAATCTTGTCCCTCATTGTTCATTTACTTGCACAGACCAAAGTTGGAACTTAATGCTCCCTAGACACTAGGGAGGAATATTTTTAATAGAAGTGTTTGCCACATATTATCCCTGGAAATTGAAACATCAGAGTTCAGAAACTGTGGTATGAAGGCCCCATTCAGTTATAGATTAATCTTTCAGTTGACATGGTGATTAATATTGCTGATAGAGGTGCAATATAAATTCAACTATGTTATGAGAGGGCAATCTGTATGATAAAATGGTAGGGTTGTGCTATGAGCGTATATGGGCCTTAGTTAGCTGTGGAATGGGCCAAATGACTAAAATATGTACTTGGAGATTTTACAACCTATCCAATACCCTGTCATTCCTAGGCAAAAACTAAGGGAGTGAATGCTGGAGTTGATATTGGTGTCAAATATGCCGACAAGCAGCAGCGCAGTTTTGACCAGGAGACCTTGAATGCTGGACAATGTGTCATTGGACTTCAGGTATTCATATTTGATGTTTTAAGCTCAAATTCTTGATGGCAATAAATATCTGAATGATATCGAGCTGTAAGTCCTCTGATTATACTAGTAAATCCCAACATGATAGCATGACCACAGGGGACTGAGAGCAGAGGATTTCAGGATATGCTCTTGCTCTCAGTTGCTGTTCAGTAATCCATGCTGTAAGTTTCAAACGCAGGAACATTGTATGAGGATAGGCTTGACATTGATTGTGATGCTCTTGTATTTGAAGACCTGCCACCAAGGGTTGTATGTGGATAAAGGCCAGGGGCTGGGGAACTGGAGGAAACTCTCTTCATCCAGAACCAGTGGCTTCAGGAAAGGTGGACAGAAAATTTTAAAAAGACAGATGTTGCAAGATTTTATAAAGAGTCTCCACCTATAGTCAGCTGTCTCTTCTACATCTAGGCATTGTATTTATTATTTTGCATCTCTTTCCGCTCAGATGGGAACTAATAAATGTGCTAGCCAGGTGGGAATGAGTGCCTATGGTACCAGACGACATCTTTATGATCCACGCTCCCAAATCCCTGCTTCCATGGACCAGTCTACTATTAGTTTACAGATGGGGACCAACAAGGGAGCAAGTCAGGTTTGTGCCATTTGCTTGTTCCTACTGTTCAGGCCAGTTGTTAATTTGACAATTGAAACGGGGAAAGCACAATTCCAATCTTCAACTGTGAATATGTGCACAGATCAGTTCCATAGTGTCAGGTGTAGCCCAGTATTACATTCCTACTTGAGACGGAAGGTTGTTGCTCCACCTCAGGACCTTGTGCACTGCACCTAGGCTGACACTGCAGTGCAGTGAGGGAGTGCTGAACTGAGATGTCAGCTTTCAGATGAGACTTCTGACTGAAGCCCTATTCTTCTTCCTCAAACATATATCATCAGTATTTGACGAAGGGATGAGAAGTTCTCACATTTTCTGGATAGCTTTTATCCTTAAATCAGCGTCACTAAAACAGATGACCTGACCAGACCCCTCTTTTGTTTGTTAATTTTCCTGTGTGAAAGTGGCTGCTGAACACACTATATAATGCAACTGTGACACTTGCCAAAAATAACAATTGTTGGCTGAAAAGTTCTTCTGGGACACCCCAGAGCTGTGAAACATGCTGAAAATGCAAATCCTTTTCTCCTTCTGCATATCCTGATTTATTTTTTGTAATTGGTGACATTCTTGAGTTATAGTGGCATTAACTGTAGTTCAGATAATTTAAGACTCTGAATGCAGTTTGTTGAATAGCTGATCATAGGAAAGTAGTAACGGTAGCTAATGTGATGTTTAGCAAATTCTTAAGAGCGTGACAAACAGGAGTAGGTGTAAGGCATGTGATCTCTCTAGCCTACTCCTCAATTCACTCAGCTGTGAGCTGATCTTCTGCATCAAATCCCATGTTGCAGCCTATGCCCATGTTTTTGAAGCCCTTAATGCCCATCCTTCTCAGTCTTTAATATACTGACCATCCCGTTGTCCTCTGGGATGAGGGATTCCAAACAGTTCGTAATGCTGAGGGAGTAAAGAAATTTGTCTTCCATCTCCGTCTTAAATGACTGACTATTTGACAAGATTGTATTGGTGTGTTGTTGGAAGACTCCCACTGAGAACGGGCATCCACCTCCTAGTTTTCATGATTCCTGGCTTCTCGATGCATTTTGTCTTGTGAATGTCTGTCTGTCTGTCTGTCTGTGTTGCATGATCCCCATAATTCCAGGGAAGCAGATTATTTGTTTGCTTTAGTCCCTATCCTGTTCCAGGATTTAATTTACCTTTGGGTTGAAACAACTGCTATGAATTTTTTTTTGTACATCCAAGTGGGGTTTATTTTAGCACCTTTTCTGTTAAAAACTGAAAATTAATTTTGGATATTTACAGCCCTTCGAGTTAAAGGGTTAAAATGTTATGGGGAGAAAGTGGGAACAAGGTACTCAGTTGGATGATCGGCCATGGTCAGATTGAATAGAGACAAAAATACTGCAGATGCTGGAATCCAAGGTAGACAAACAGGAGGCTGGGAGAACACAGCCTTGAAGAAGGGTTATACCCAAAACATTGACTTCTCCACCTCCTGATGCTGCCTGGCTTGCTGTGTTCACCCAGCCTCCTGCTTGTCTACCTTGGTCATATTGAATGACAGATCAGACTCAAAGGGTCAAATGACTTAGTCCATCTTCAGTTTTCTGTTTCCATGTCTCTTGATAGACTTTGACTGCATGTTATACTGCTATAACCAGTTTTCTTGACTGATAACCTTTTGAACAATTCCACTGTCATTCAGGCTGGTATGACTGCACCAGGTACCCGGCGACCCATTTACGATAAGAAGCTCGGCACGGAGCAATGTGACAGCAGTACGGCATCGCTGCAAATGGGGAGCAATCAAGGAGCCAACCAAAGTGGCACCAACTTTGGTCTGGGACGCCAGATCTACAATCCCAAGTATTGTCCAAATGCTGGGCCTGGACTGAATGGAAGCAATTCCGATTGCAGTGGAGAGCCCTTTCCAGAAAGTCCTGCCGGTTATCCTGCACAATACGACTGAATCTCTGCTACAATATTGCAAGGAAGGAGAAGGCAACTCAGTGTCCAGCTTCTATGTGTGACTAACTTGCAAGTGGTTAAAATCCCCTGTATCTCTCAAGCTGTTCTTAAACATCTCTCCATTCCTGATTTTTTTTTTTAACTTTTAATGAATATGATCCAAATTTGATGGTGTCTTTTATTTACTGAAACCATTTTACTTCTTGACATAATTAAAACTGAAAGAACTGTGGATGCTGTAAATCAGAAACAAAAAACACAAATTGCTGGAAAAGCTCAGCAAGTCTGACAGCATTGTGGAGAGAAATCCGTTTACGTTTCAGGTCAGCTTTAAATTCTGAGGGGGGGGGGGGGTCACTTGACCTGAAATGTTAACTCTGATTTCTCTTCACAGGTGTTGCTAGACCTGCTGAGCTTTTCCAGCACTTTCTACTACTTGTTACTACTTGACATTTTAAAAAATCCTGTAGTGATTGAGCAAAGGGAAATGTTTTTCATAAGGTCCTTTTCTCTTGTACAAGAAATTTAAAAGAAGGTTTTCAGAGAGGTAAGATTCTAACTTGATGGGATGTAGAGGGTGGGTACGAGAGGTGTCGAGGGCTGGCACCATTAATGAGGTGACTGAATAATTAACATTTAGGAATGATGCTGCTGAAACAATATTGACAGATTGTTCCTTCAAACCACCTCAGCACATGTCACTCCTCACCATTATGGTTTCCACTGATGGTTTAACATAGTATGTATCTTTGTAATTTTTTAACACATACATTGTTTCCTCCCTGAAGAAGGTGGGAATGATCCAGAATTTCAATGTTTTCAAAAACTAGTCATTCATGAGAGCAGGCTGGGTGGGAAAATGCAGCCACCTGTTTTCAATTTTTCCACTCTGCCAAATCAAATAACATTCCAAAACCATTGCGTTTACATTTTATTTTGTTGTTGCTTTTAAAAACAAACTGGATTTTTTTTTTTAAATCTAACATTCCAAAGGATTAGGAGTGTGGAGATTGTGTATAGAGTAAACCCTGGGAACGAAGTCTTGCACAATGCTTGGGCCCATGAGCTACAGAGCTTTGGTTTTTCAATGCAGGGCAAGATGGATTCTTAAAACTTTGAGTTTTCATTTCCCCAAAAGTCTGTCTCATGATTTTGATAAACTTCTTTAGAAATCTTTTGATTCTGATTATTGCTGAGCCTATTGAGAAGTTATACTTTGTCATCAGTAATTTGCTTATTCTGCAGTGCTCTTCAGTTTAACTAGCTGCAATCCTCTTTTCATACACTCTGGCCGTTGCTACTATAAGCAAGAGCTAAACTGCTCCAAACACAGTCATTGGAAACATAGTTTCAAAACTGAACTGATAATCTTACAGTTCAGACGACATTATGAAATTGTCACACACCCATTGTTACACGTGACTGAAATCCTGGTTGCAAGACTATTAAGTTTGTAGAAGGAATCTCCGGGTAAGGAGAGGATTTATGCTGCACCTGTTGTGCTAGTGGCCATGTTCAGACACCAGTTCCAGGAATACTGTTTGTTTACTTCTAAACTTGGAGAGACTTAGAGATGGAGAGAATAACTGCCATATCCTCCTAAAGGTATCCTGAATATCCACATCCAGGGGCAAGGAGTTACGTCAGCATAATTTCATTACACCATGAGATAAATCAACTACAGTTTGGTTTCATTTGCAAAGTAAAGGCTTCAACTCTAGGAAATATGTTTGATTCTCTTTACTCCATTTTTCCATGTAAGCTGCTGAATGGAAGATTAAGCTGCTATTACATTAGAAAATATTGTGCCTTCAAACTTTACTAGCTCTCTCTCCTGTGGACCACTTGTCAGTAGTGAAGTGTTCCCTGTACTGTATATGCAGATTATTTGTAACTTTCTTAGTAATTAAATGTTTTTATAATTTTCCATGTGTCGTTTTATTTGACAGTATACATCTCACTTTGCAATTTCTGTGGCCTTACTGGTGGGTGGTCAGGAATCTGAAGCAAAGGTTGCGGTAATTCAACTTTTAACTTGGCCTGTCCCTTTCATGACCAACTATTCCAAGTCGGTATTTCAGTTGTGGGATGTGGGCATCACTGACTCTGGCAGCATTTATTACTTATTCCTAATTGTAAAGAGGGCAGTTAAGAGTCAACCACATTGATGTGGGCCTGAAGTCACACTTAGTCCAGACTAGTCGAGAACATTGGATTTCTTTCCTGAAAGGAGATTTCTGGATAATTGTGTTCAAATGAAAAATCATTACTATTACTGGTTGTAATTGCTTATAGATGTCAAGCTCACAGTGAAATGTGATTTTTCTCCTTTTATTTGTAAAGAAGTGTGATGATGGATGTGGAAGGCTGTGTGTCTGGTCATGTTTGTTCCACTTACAAATGCAAACTTTTTTCTTTTTAATTAAACAGTCCTAGGGCTTAATACAAAACATTGCAAAATCTAATTTACGAAGTATCTTCAGCGAAAAAGAAATCAAAACTGTATGTATGCTATTCGATGACGATTATTTTATGACCTTTAACTGTATGATAATATGTTGATGAAAACATAATCCAAATCTCTACAATTTGCAACTAACCATTGCATCTGTTACATGGTTATACTAGTGTCTAACTTGCCATGAGTAATTCCTTGCCCCATCCAATAACCTAACTTTATCCCCATTTCTCTCCATGAACATTGCTCAATGAGTGTTGCTTGCCCTGTACTATACTCCTGAGCAGGTGAGCAGGAAAGTGGCAAATGATACTTCAACAAAAGGAAATGTGAGGTGATGTATTAAAAGAGAACAAACAAAGTGCAGAATATACTATTAATGGGAGACTCCTGATGAGGGGTGTAGAGGAAGTGAGGGACACCAGTGGAACTCCTCGAATCCATGATGGTAACAGGACTGGTTGAACTGGTGAAGCAGCCAAAGGAATCTAATCCTTTTATTCAGAGAGGAATAGAACATAAGAGCACTGAGGTTATGCTGGAACAAACTAAATGATTAGACCACAGAAAGGAGGTAGACCGGGTGTAAAGGAGATTTCCAAGGATTGGGAAAATGCATCTGAGAAGTTTGGATGGGTTGGAGGAGTTCTCCTTGAAGCAGAGATGGCTGAGGGGAGATTTGTTCAGAATAGTGTTTTGAAACAGCCTGTATACCTTTTTAGAGAGGTTGGGGACTGAAGAATATTGTTTTAAAGTGATTGGTAGAAGTATTAAACTTTATTAAAATAGTGACTGGGACTTGTGTTGTTTTTGCCAAGAATCCTGGGTGAATGATCATTCTGTTTGTAGAGCAGCTTCTGGTCGAATCATTGCAACCCTGAGGTTGCTCACATTTGTGATATGATGTGGAGGTGCTGATGTTGAACTGGGATGGACGAGTCAGAAGTCCCATGACACCAGGTTATAGTTCAGCGAAGGAGCACTGCTCTGAAGCTTGAGATTTCAAATAAAACCTGGTGTCATGTGACCTACAGATTACAGATTACATTACAATGTAGAAACAGGCCCTTCGGCCCAACAAGTCCACACCGACCCGCCGAAGCGAACCCACCCATACCCCTACATTTACCCCTTACCTAACACTACAGGTAATTTAGTATGGCCAATTCACCTGACCCTGCACATCTTTGGACTGTGGGAGGAAACCGGAGCACCCGGAGGAAACCCACGCAGACACTGGGAGAACGTGCAAACTCCACACAGTCAGTCGCCTGAGGCGGGAATTGAACCCGGATCTCTGACGCTGTGAGGCAACAGTGCTAACCACTATGCCACCGTGCCGCCCACTTCTGACACTTGTGACAGATCAAGGACTCTGCAGTGGAGAAAGCTCTGTTTGAGGTATGAGGGCCTAAGGTATCTTTATTTTTTTTTTAACAAAGTTCATCAGGTCTTCCAGGAATCAGTTATCCTGCAGCATAAAGAGAGAGTCCAGAGCCATTTATGCAAACCTTCCCTTTTTATTTTTAAACACCTTTGTCAAAATTAGAATACTAATACTGTCTACTCCTACTAACTAAGATGAGGAGGAGTTTCTTCTGAGGGCTGAGTCTTTGGAGTTTTTTGCCACAGAACTGTGGGGGTAGAGTCCTTGTGTGTATTTTAAGGCTGAGACAGATTCCTGATGAACAGGGGAATTGAGAGTTATGAGGAAAAGGCAGAAAAGTGGGTGTGAGGAATGTGTTCACCATCCCTCCAGACTTGCCCCTCTCTGAGGATGAAAGATCAGTCCTCAGCAGAGGTCTCACCTTTGTTCCCACACGTTCTCGGGTCAATGAATTCAATACACGGAGTGACACCGAACAATTCTTCCGCCGCCTTCGCCTCCGTGCCTCCTCCTTCAATCAAGACTCTCGCCCACCCTCTGACGACCCCTTCTCCCACCTCCAACACACCCCGTGCTGGCCTCCTACCTGCCCTCGACCTCTTCATAGCAAACTGCCGCCGCGATATTAACCGCTACCTGAACTCCCCCACCCCTCCCACCCACTCCAACCTCTCACCCTCGGAACGCGCAGCCCTCCACTCCCTCCGTTCCAACCCCAACCTCACCATCAAACCAGCTGACAAGGGAGGCGCAGTAGTAGTTTGGCGCACTGACCTTTACACCGCTGAGGCCAAACGCCAGCTCACAGATACCTCCTCCTACCGTCCCCTTGACCATGACCCCACCCCCCACCACCAAACCATCATCTCCCAGACCATCCATAACCTCATCACCTCAGGGGACCTCCCATCCACCGCCTCCAACCTCATAGTCCCACAACCCCGCACCGCCCGTTTCTACCTCCTGCCCAAAATCCACAAACCTGACTGCCCCGGACGACCCATCGTCTCAGCCTGCTCCTGCCCAACCGAACTCATCTCGGCATACCTCGACACGGTCCTGTCCCCATTAGTCCAAGAACTCCCCACCTACGTTCGTGACACCACCCACGCCCTCCACCTCCTCCAGGATTTCCGCTTCCCCGGTCCCCAACGCCTCATCTTCACCATGGACATCCAGTCCCTGTACACCTCCATCCCCCATCACGAAGGACTCAAAGCACTCCGCTTCTTCCTTTCCCGCCGTACCACCCAGTACCCTTCCACCGACACCCTCCTTCGACTGACCGAACTGGTCCTCACCC
This sequence comes from Chiloscyllium plagiosum, assembly GCF_037043375.1. Classification (NCBI taxonomy): domain Eukaryota; kingdom Metazoa; phylum Chordata; class Chondrichthyes; order Orectolobiformes; family Hemiscylliidae; genus Chiloscyllium; species Chiloscyllium plagiosum. The sequence goes on along the minus strand of NW_028270166.1, from coordinate 33,546,533 downwards.
TGAACAACTTTTCTTTCCAATCCTCCCACTTTCTCCAAACGAAAGGAGTAGCCATGGGCACCCGCATGGGCCCCAGCTATGCCTGCCTCTTCGTAGGGTATGTGGAACAATCCATCTTCCGCAACTACACTGGCCCCACCCCCCATCTTTTCCTTCGCTACATTGATGACTGTATCGGCGCTACCTCGTGCTCCCACGAGGAGGTTGAACAGTTCATCCACTACACTAACACCTTCCACCCCAACCTCAAATTCACCTGGACAGTCTCAGACTCCTCCCTCCCCTTCCTAGACCTTTCTGTTTCTATCTCAGGCGACCGAATCAACACGGACATCTACTACAAACCAACCGACTCCCACAGCTACCTGGACTACACCTCCTCCCATCCTGCCCCCTGTAAAAACGCCATCCCATTCTCCCAATTCCTTCGACTCCGCCGCATCTGCTCCCAGGAGGACCAGTTCAAAATACGTACAACACAGATGGCCTCCTTCTTCAAGGACCGCAATTTCCCCCCCGACGTGGTCGACGGTGCCCTCCACCGCATCTCCTCCACTTCCCGCTCCTCCGCCCTTGAGCCCCGCCCCTCCAACCGCTACCAGGACAGAACCCCACTGGTCCTCACCTACCACCCCACCAATCTCCATGTACAGCGCATCATCCGCCGTCACTTCCGCCACCTCCAAACAGACCCCAGCACCAAGGATATATTTCCCTCCCCTCCCCTATCAGCTTTCCGTAGAGACCACTCCCTCCGCGACTCCCTTGTCAGATCCACACCCCCCACCGACCCAACCTCCACTCCCGGCACCTTCCCTTGCAACCGCAGGAGGTGCAACACTTGCGCCCATACCTCTCCCCTCACTTCTCTCCAAGGCCCCAAAGGAAACTTCCATATCCGCCACAGATTCACCTGCACCTCCACCCATGTCATCTACTGCAGCCGGTGTGGCCTCCTCTATATTGGGGAGACAGGCCGCCTACTTGCGGAGTGATTCAGAGAGCACCTCTGGGCCACCCGGACGAACCAACCCAACCAACCTGTAGCACAGCATTTCAACTCCCCCTCCCACTCCACCGAGGATATGCAGGTCATTGGACTCATCCACCGCCAAACCACAACAACCCGACGGTCGGAGGAGGAGCGTCTTATCTTCCGACTGGGAATCCTCCAACCGCAGGGGATGAACTTGGACTTCACCAGTTTCTTCATCCCCCCTCCCCCCACCTTGTCTCAGCCGGATCCCTCCAGCCAGGAACCGCCTTCCTGACCTGCAGTCTTCTTCTTGACCTCTCCGCCTCCATCCTACTCCGACCTATCACCCTCACCTTGACCTCTTTCCACCTATCACATTTCCAACGCCCCTCCTCCAAGTCCCTCCTCCCTACCTTTTATCTTCTCCTGCTGAACACTCTCTGCTCATTCCTGAAGAAGGGCCTGTGCCCGAAACGTCGAATCTCCTGTTCCCTGGATGCTGCCTGACCTGCTGTGCTGTTCCAGCAATAAAGTTTCAACTTTGATCTCCAGCATCTGCAGACCTCACTTTCTCCCCGTGAGGAATGTCTGATCAACCTTGACCCTGTGGAACAGGCTCAAGGGGCCGTATGGCCTACACCTGTTCCTATTTCTTATGGTCTTATCTGATTATCATTGACATTCCCAGAGTATTAGTTGTGATGACCCAACTAATAATTGGTTCTCTGTCTTCTCAATCTTCCACCTTTCCCAGCCACTGTCCAAAACAGGCCTAAAGACTGCGATTGGCCTCAGGAGTGTTTGGTTAAACCAGGGAGAACTCGGTGGTCCTGGCTAATTTTTATTAAAATGAATCATTCATGGGATGGAGGTGTCACTGGCTCGGCTCATGTTTATTGCCTGTCCTTATTGCTGTTGAGGAAGTGGTGGCCATGAGCTGCCTTCTTGAAATGCTGCCCTTCTTGGCATCCATTGAGATTACCTTTTTGTTTCCACCGACTACTGTTTTCTTACATTTTGCCCATTTTCCTCCTCTCAGTGCTGCATCTTACCAGCTATGGAACTCTGTGCTGTGTAGCAACTTACATTCAAGGAGCGTTAGAGTCAGAGATGTATAGCACAGAAACAGATCCTCCGGTCGAACTTGTCCACGCCGACCAGATATCCCAACTCAGTCCAGTCCCACCTGCCAGCACCCGGCCCATATCTCTCCAAAACCTTCCTATTCATCTACCCGTCCAGATAACTTTTACATGCTGTAATTGTACTAGCCTCCACCATCTCCTCTGGTACCTCATTCTATACACGTATCACCCTCTGCATGAAAACATTGCCCTGTAGGTCTCTTTTATAATCATTCACCTCTGACCCTAAACCTATGCCTTCTGGTTCTGGACTCCCCCACCCCAGGGAAAAGATTTCTTGTCTATTTATCCTATCCGTGCTCCTCATGATTTTATAAACCTGTATGAGGTCACCCCGCAGCCTCCCACGCTCCAGGGAAAACAGCCCCAGCTTATTCAACCTCTCCCTATAGCTCAAATCCTCCAACCCTGGCAACATCCTTGTAAATCTTTTCTGAACCCTTTCAAGTTTCTCAACACTTTTCTGATAGGAAGGAGATTGGAATTGCATGCAATATTCCAACAGTGGCCTAACCAATGTCCTGTACAGCTGTAACATGACCTCCCAACTCCTGTACTCAGCACTCTGACCAATAAAGGAAAGCATACCAAACTCCTTCACTATCCTATCTACCTGTGACTCCACTTTCAAGGAGCTATGAACCTGCACTTCAATGTCTCTTTATTCAGCAACACTCCCTATCGTTAAGTGTATAAGTCCTGCTAAGTTTTGTTTTCCCAAAATACAGCACCTCACATTTGTCTAAATTAAACTCCACCTGCCACTTCTCAGCCCATTTGATCAAGATCCCATTGTAATCTGAGGTAATCACCTTCGTTGTCCACTACACCTCCAATTGTTCAGACATTGGATTGACTAGCAGAATCTGTAATCACCAAGAGAAGAAAAGTCAATGAGTATTTGTAAAAGATACTAAAATAATTGGTGTAATAGGCAGGAAAATTTGAATGCAGTGGAAAACACTATCAAAGAGCAGAATGTGATTGCCTTCGTATGTCCTGGAAGCATACCCAGTTCCATCCTAGCCCCTAAAGCTATGATTGGCATAATGTGACTAATAACATCTGTTTGTCACTGACCAGAAGTGAGGTAATGAGTAATCAACACCATCAAGCTACACCTACTAATTAATAATTGGCTCAGTGGTGGTTAGTTTGGATTTTTACCAAGCTCTAAACCCCACATCCATGGGACCCTAAGCTAGAGAAAAAAACACCAGGGCTGCAAAGCACAGAAGTAGTGACCCCTGTCACAATTAACCACCGTGAGCTTCAAGGACGTTTTATCAAAACGGAAGCCAGTGAAGGACTGGGAAAGGTAATAATATTGTTGGAGGCACATATCCATGGTTCAAATGCATTGGGCTTAGGAAGAACTTCAACAATGTTTTTTTTATATTCCAAAGTGCCCTTGCACGCAACTTCCTTTCATCTATTACTTTCATCTATTAACCAAAACCTGTAAACAACATATGTCATCAGGTCATACAGCACAGAAACAGACCCTAGTCTACACCAACCAGACATCCTAACCTGATCCCATTTATCAGCATTTGGCCCGTACCCCTCTAAACCCTTCCTGTTCATATACCCAATCAGATGCCTTTTAAAGGTTATAATTATACCAGCCTCCACCATTTCCTCTGACAGTTCAATCCACGCACCACCCTCGGCTCCCTTTTTGTAAATCTTTTCCCCTCGACTTAAATCTACTACCTGATGGTTTGCACTCCAGCCGCCTTCACCATCGGTTCCCCTCGCTCTAACTCCCCCTCTATCCTCAACATAAAAACCAGCTTTTACAGTACCTTTTCAGTTCTGAACAAGAGTTCAATCAGTATCTTAGACATTAACTGTTTCTCTCTCCACAAAATTTTCCTCATCTGCTTACTTCCTCCAGGATTCTCTTAGAGAAGGGGTTTTGCCCAAAACGCATTTCTCCTGCTCCTTGGATGCTGTCTGACTGCTGTGCTTTTCCAGCACCATACACTCCACTGTCTTAGTCATTACATGCAAGACCCACTTAAGGGCAATGCAGACCATAGCAGTGGGGTTCTTTGATGTAACAGTTACTTTATAACTTTTCTAATAATGAAACTGGATAAGGCAGTCTGAACAATGTCAAATTTGGATAAATAAGTGGCAAATCAAACAACTCTATACAGAACAGAAATTGAACCTTGCATTCAGGTCATTGTGATTCCAGTATATGTTTTTTCCTTATTTTCACAATCTTATTCCACTTTAAATGCAAACGTTTTCCCTGAATTCCCCAATATATCCAATTTCCTTATTTTTAAACATATTTCTGAAAGTGAACCTTCCACTGTAGTGAGTGATTTGAATAGATTGGCTTTTGTCAACTAGAGCCTGGAAAGTATTGCCTTTAGCTTTATTTTTTTTTCAATACAGTCAGTTCTGAGCTAACACGATAGTCCTATTCGCACACCATCTTACATTATGAGAAAATCACGCAATAGCCCTACCATCTAAACTAATGGCCGGAATCACTTTATAACCAAAACAGGTAAGGTAAGTACCTGTTCGACAAATAATGGCCTAAATTCTTCAATTGCATTAAAGCAAATTCAGGTTGAAGAAACAAATTTTATAGCAAAATAGTGTACAAAGCAAACGTGGCTCACCACATACTACTGCCCCCTGGAGTTCAATTCCAAATGACTCAAAGTTATCAGTGTTGTGTTCTCTGTCCCTTCTCAAGGAAGAAATGCAATAAGTAACGTTGTTCAACGCAAGTTCCATGACAATCTTCAGTGAGAGAATTTAATAATTGTCCTATGACATTCAATGCATTACCATCACTGAATTCTCCCACTATCAGCATCCTAGGAATTACCATTGACCAGAAACGGAACTGAACTAGCCATATAAATACTGTGGCTGCAAGAACAGGTCAGAGGCTAGGATTCCTGCAGCGAATAACTCACCTGACTCCCCAAAACCTGTCCATCATCTACAAGGCAAGAATCAAGGTATGATCGAAACATAAAAAAGGAGGCCATTTGGCCCTTTGAGCCTGTTCTGCTATTCATTGCAATCAGAGCTGATTGTCCAACTCAATAGCCTAATCTTGCTTTCTTCCCATAACTTTTGATCCCATTTTCCCCAAATACAATATTTAGCTGCCTCTGGAATACATTCAATGTTTTGGCATCAACTACTTCCTGAGGTAATGAATTCCACCACTCTTTGGATGAAGAAATATCTTCTCATCTCTGTCCTAAATGGTCTACCCTAAATCCTCAGACTGTGACCCCTGGTTCAGGATACACCCACCATCGGGAGCGTCCTTCCTGTTGAGGACGTGCAAGTACTGGGCCTCCTCCATCGCGTCACCTCATCCCCTGATGCCTGGAGGAAGAATGCCTCATCTTCCGCCTCACGACCCTTCAACCCCTGGGCATAATGTGTGCTTCGCTAGTTTCCTCATTTCCCCTCCCCCCACCTTCCCCCCAGTTCCAACCTTCCAGCTCAGCATCTGTCCCACCTGTCAATCTTCCTTCCCATCTATCCACTCCACCATGATCTCCATTCACCTATTGCACTCTGAGCTACCTTCTCACCAGCCCCATACCCCTCCCATTTATCTCTCCACCCCCAAGGCTCCCAGCCTCATTCCTGATGAAGGGCTCCTGCCCGAAACGTCGACTCTTCTGCTCCTCAGATGTTGCATGACCTACTGTGCTTTTCCACCACCACAGCTCTCAACTCTGATCTCCAGCATATGCAGTTCTCACTTTCTCCTAACATCCTCCCTGCATCTACCCTGTTGGAATTTTATAAGTTTCTGAGATCCCCTCCCAATTCACCAGAACTCCAGCAAATCGATCCTAATCTAGTCAGTCTCTCCTCATATGCTAGTCCTGCCATCCCCAGAATCAGCCTGGTAAACCTTTGCTGCACTTCCTCAAGAGCAAGAGCATCCTTCCTTAGAAAAGGAGCCCAAAACTGTACACAATATTTGAAGTGTGGCCTTACCAAGGCCCTGTATAACTACAGGAGAAAGTGAGGTCTGCAGATGCTGGAGATCAGAGCTGAAAATGTGTTGCTGGAAAAACGCAGCAGGTCAGGCAGCATCCAGGGAACAGGAGAATCGACGTTTCGGGCATAAGCTCTTCTTCCTGAAGAAGGGCCTATGCCCGAAACGTCGATTCTCCTGTTCCCTGGATGCTGCCTGACCTGCGCTTTTCCAGAAACACATTTTCAGCGCTGTATAACTACAGCAGTACTTCTCTGCTCCTGTACTCAATCTCCTAGTGAAGGCCAACATACCAGTTGCCTTCTTTACTGCCTGCTATACCTGCATGCTTACCTTCAGTGAATGGTGCACAATGAACCTAGGTCCCACTGCACGCTTCCCTCTCCCAATTTATGGAATATTCCCAACTTTCCTGGATGGGTGCTGTTCCAACAACATTCAAGGAGCCTGACACTGTCTAGCACAAAACAGCGCATTTAATTAGCACCCATCTACCAGCTCAATATCTACTCCCTCCATTACTGATGCACTGCAGCAGTGTGTACCATCTACAAGATGCCTGGCTTCAAGAAGTCACCAAGGCCCCTTAGAGAATACTTTCCAAACCTGTCTGAAGGTAGATAAGCCACCTGGACCAGATGGACTACACTCTAGATTTCTGACAGAGATAGCTGAGGAGATTATGGAGGTATTGATGGTGATCTTTCAGGAATCACTGGAGTCAGGGCACATCCCAGAGACCTATCATCCAGAAGGACAGGGGCAGCAGGTATATGGGAACACCACCACCTGCAAGCTCTACTCCAATCTACACACTGACCTGACTTGAAAAAATATGTTCTCGTTCCTTCACTGTCACTGGATCTAAATTCTAGAAATAATTTTCCTTAAATGGTATTGTGGATAGACTGCAGTGACTAAAGAAAATGGTTCACCACTACCTTCTAAAGGACAGGAGTGAGTAATAAATGATAGTTTTGATAAAGACTCCAAATTACATAAAGCTATAAAAATCATTCTGAATGTCCAGTTAGGAGATACAACCTGCTCCGGTTATGTATATCCCATCAATTCAGTATCAGCATTTTCCAGTTATGGAGGAGAAAGAGGAAGTCAGAAAGGAGAGGAAAGTAGAAAGTTAAGAGCTTGTTGCAGTCCTGTGAGTGAGCTATCCTAATGTGTGTGCAATGTATCAGATGTTTTGCTCTGACACAATGTACCAGCTGCTGTGAAGGGCTTTTCAAGTATTTTACACTCAGTATGTAAAAAGCATTCACCATTAAAGAAATTAGGGAAGTGTTGCATTTCAGTTCTCTGCTGTAAACAGAAAAATAACTCTGACACCCACAGAAGCTGTAATTGAACAGATCCACAAGTAAGCAACTTTTAATGCAACAGTAAGTTAGTCATAACATTTCAAGCCCAGACTCAGCACAATGAGCAATGCAATTAAGGAGCCACTGGAAAGGCTGTAGTCACAGGTTAACTGTGAACAAGCATCATAAACCAATAGAGAATGTCACATTGACAGGCAGAAACCACACAGCATACAGTTCGAGGAAGGAGAGAGAGGCTGTGACCTGATACAAATTTTGAATCTCCTTCTTAGCCCCAGGCAGTAGCACTTCAATGTGTATGAACAGTGAGACTTGTACAGAAACATGGGTTTGTATGCCTGCTTTCAGGAAATGGGGGCTGACTTTGAGACTAATGTACAATGGAGGCTGACACTTAATCTGACTACAAATGTAGAGGAATTCTGCAAATGTGGATCACTTTCTCTGGACCAGAAAACCCAGGAATGTAACACTTTTTATCAGTGATACAGAATTTGTATTGTCTTTATTATTTCATGAGCTATGGATATCACCAGCATTTGTCACCTGTCCCTAATTGTCCTTGGACTGAGTGGCTTGCTAGGCCATATTTCAGAGTCAACCATATTGTGGAGGGCCTGGAGTCACTTGTAGGCCAGACCAGGTAAGAATAGAATACTCATAATCTGAAATGGGTATTGGTGAACAAGTTGGGCATTTAACTACATGCTCACCATCATTAAGATTAACTTTTAAATCCAGACTTATTAAGTTAAATTCTACCAGCTGCCATGGCTCAATTAGATCATTAGTGGGTTACTCCTCCAGTGACCCCACCGCTAGACCAGAACCTTTCAAGATTCAATATTGATCTAATCTGAATTAACTGATCACAGCTGAAATCTGCTACAAGCATTCACATTCCTGGGGTCAGGAAAGGAGAAGTTCTTCCGCTTCTGACTGGTCCCCAACACCTCTGGCAGAATGTAAATATTTGTTCAGTTTTGCAGTTTAGGTTTACATTAGGGGAAATCTCGACCTGTGGTGGTGGTGTGTTTTACTTCACTTGGGCAATTCAAGCAGGTGTTACATGCGTGCTGGAGTCTAGGTAGTGATGGAAGAGGCTCCAAATTTCTTGCCATCTCGTGGCTGACCAGGAATCTTCCCAGCTGCCATTGAAGGATTTATAGGCTTAAACTCAACCTTTTGACTGTGATCTGAACACATTTTCCTCAGCAATAGGGTCCTGGGGTCAGACTTGAAACCTTCTGGTTCAGAGGACAGAAAAGCATCTCAAAACCCAGTGATGGAGAGCAATTTAAAAATTCCATCCTTGTGTTCAAATGATGTCTTGCCCATTCCACCTCTGTATTCCCCTCTTGTTCCAGCTATGGCCTCCTGGCCATCCATTATTTTGTTCCTTATCTGCCAGCTGTGCCTTCTGATGTCTCGGCCCTGACCTCAGGAATTTCCCCTGTAAATCTTTCCAACTCTCCGTATTTACTGAGCAACCTTTATCAATATTTGTTTGTAGCTACTTCTTTGGCTCAGTGTCCATATTTTGATATATGGGAGACAATTAGTTTCACATTCAAGGGACATTGGCACCAGTACTGGAGGAGGAGGGAACTGTTCTGATGGGATAGGCTGACCCTGAATCATGCTGAGACCAGAGTCCTGGTGAATCGTATAACTAGGGCTGCGGATAGAGTTCTAAACTAAATACTGCTGGGGGGAGGGGGCGTATATGAAACAAGATAAGTGAGCTTCTAGAGAAGAATGAAATTGGCAGGTACCATGCTCTGGGTATCACAGAGATATGGCTGCAAGGGGATCAGGGCTGGGAACTAAACATCCAAAGTTACACAATGTATTGAAAGGACGAGTGTTGCTGAACAAAGAGACCTTGGAGTACAAGTCCATAGCTCCTTGAAAGTGGAATCGCAGGTTGATAGGATAGTGAAGAAGGTATGCTTTCCTTTATTGGTCAGAGCATTGAATACAGGAGTTGGGAGGTCATGTTGTGGCTGTACAGGACATTGGTTAGGCCACTGTTGGAATATTGCATGTAATTCTGTTCTCCTTCCTATTGCAAAGATGTTGTGAGACTTGAAAGGGTTCAGAAAAGATTTACAAGGATGTTGCAGCGTTGGAGGCTTGGAGCTATAGGGAGAGGCTGAAAAGGCTGGGAATGTTTTCCCTGGAGTGTCAGAGGCTGAGGGGTGACCTTATAGAGGTTTACAAAATTATAAGGGGCATGGATGGGATAAATAGACAAAGTCTTTTTCCTGGGGTCAGGGACTCCAGAACTAGAGGGCGAAGGTTTAGGGTGAGAGGGGAAAGGTATAACAGAGACCTAAGGTGGGGGGGCAAATTTTTCATGCAGAGGGTGGTACGTGTATGGAATGAGCTGCCAGAGGAAGTGGTGGAGGCTGTTACAATTGCAACATTTAAGAGGCATTTGGATGAGTATATGAATAGAAAGGGTTTGGAGGGATATGGGCTGGGTGCTGGCAGGTGGGACTAGATTGGATTGGGATATCTGGTCGGCATGGACGGGTTGGACCGAAGGGTCTGTTTCCGTGCTCTACATCTCTATTGTTCTATGACAGGTGGATGGGCAAGGTGATGGGATTGTCTTCTTACTAAAAAACAAAATTAAATTAATAGCAAGGAATGGTATTGAGTTGGAAGGCATAGAATCTGTGGGAATAGAGTTGAAGAATTGCAAAAGACCCTAATTGGGATTGTGTACAGGCCTTCTAGCAGTAGCCAGGATGTGGGGCAGAAAATAAATCAAGAGTTAAAAAGGCATGTCAGAAAGGCACTATTACTGGGAAAATTGGGTTGGCAATGGATCCCAAGAAAAGGAATTTGTGGAATGTGTACAAGATGGTTTTTGGAGCAGCTTATAATAGAGCCCAGCAGGGAATAGACATTTCTGGATTTGGTAATGTGTAACGAGGTAGACTTGATTAGGGAGCTAAAGGTGAAGGAGCCCCTAAGGGGTAGTGATTATAATATGATAGCATTCAGAGGGAAAAGCTGGAATCGGATTACCAATATTACAACTAAGTAAAAGGTAACTACAAAGAGATGAGGGAGAAGCTGGCCAGAGATGATTGGAAAAAGAACTGAGGGAGGAAGATGGTAGAGCAGCAATGACAGGAGTTTTGGGGGTAATTCAGGACGTGCAGCTAAATTCACCCCAAGGGAGGAGAAGCATACTGACAGGAAGATGAGATAACCATGGCTGACAAGGGAAATAAGGGACAGCATAAAAGCAAAGGAAAAGTATACAATGTGGTGAAGATTAGTAGAAAGCTAAAGGATTGAGAAGCCTTTAAAAACCAGCACAGGAGGACTAAAAAGGCATTAAGGGGTAGAAGATGAAATATGGGGGTAAGCTAGCTAGTAAAATAAAAGGAGATTGCATGATTTTTTGGAAAATGAGACTGGAGAAGTAGTAATGGGGAACAAAGAAATGGCAGAGGAACTGAATAGAAACTTTGCATCAGTCTTCACGGTGGAAGACACTAATAGCTCACCAGAACTTCAAGAGATTCAGAGGACTGAGGTGAGTGCAGTGGACATCACTAAGGGGAAGGTACTGATCAAGATCAGATTCCCTACAGTGTGGAAACAGGCCCTTCGGCCCACCAGTCCACACCAACCCTCAGAAGAGTAACCCACCCAAACCTATTTCTCTCTGACTAATGCACCTAACACTATGGGCAATTTAGCATGGCCAATTCACCTAACCTGCACGTCCCAGAGGAAACCCACACAGACACGGGGAGAATGTGTAAACTCCACACAGTCACTCGAGGCTGGAATTACACCTGGGACACTGGCACTGTGAGGCAGCAGTGCTAACCACTGAGCCACCGTGCTGCCCCAACGGGAAAGCTGAAAGGTCTGAAGGTGGATAAACCACCAAGACCAGATGGACTACACTCTACTGATGGAGACAGTTGAGGAGATTGTGGAAGTATTGGTGGTGATCTTTCAGGAATCACTGGAGTCAGGGAGCATCCCAGACAACTGGAAAAAGGCTAATGTTGCACCCTTATTTAAACAGGGAGGGAAGGAAGCAAGAGATGGGAAATTATAGGCTAGTTACCCTGACTCGGTCATTGGTAAGATTTTAGAGTCTGTTATTAAAGATGAGATTGAGGTGTACTAGGAAGTGCATGGTAAGTTACGGCTAAGTCAGCATGATTTCATCAATGATAGGTCATGCCTGACAAATCTGTTAGAATTCTTTGAGAAGGTAATGAGCAAGTTAGACAAAGGAGAGCCATTGGATGTGATCTATTTGAATTTCAAGAAGGCCTTTGACAGGAGGCTGCTAAATAAGAAAAGAGCTCATACTGTTAGGGGTCAGGTACTGGCATGGAGAGAGGATTGGCTGACACACAGAAGGCAGAGAGTGAGGATAAAGGGGTTTTTTTCAAGCTGGCAGGTGTGACTCGTGGAGTTCTTCAGGGGTCAGTGATGGAACCACATCAATTTATGTTATGCAATAACTATCTGGACAAAAGAATTGGGGGTGTAGTTGCCAAGTTTACGGATGATACAAAGATAGGTGGAGGGACATTTGAGGAAATAGGGAAGCTACAGAAAAACTTGGACAGGCGGCGAGAGTAGACAAAGAAGCAGCAAATGGAATACAGTGTGGTAAAGTGTGAGATGATGCACCTTTTGAGGGAAGATTAGATTAGATTACTTACAGTGTGGAAACAGGCCCTTTGGCCCAACAAGTCCACACTGCCCCGCCAAAGCGCAACCCACCCATACCCCTACATGTACCCCTTACCTAACACTATGGGCAATTTAGCATGGCCAATTCACCTGACCTGCACATCTTTGGAGTGTGGGAGGAAACCGGAGCACCCGGAGGAAACCCACGCAGACACGGGGAGAATGTGCAAACTCCACACAGTCAGTCGCCTGAGGCGGGAATCGAACCCGGGTCTCAGGCGCTGTGAGGCAGCAGTGCTAACCACTGTGCCACCGTGCCGCCCACTGCCACCGTGCCGCCCACAAGAGTAGAGTTTTAGACAATTTTCTTAATGGGAAAAGTTTCTGAAATCTGAAGCACAAAGGGATTTAGGAGTCCTAGTCAGGATTTTCTTAAGGTTAACATGCAGGTTTATTTGGCAATTTGAAAGGCAAATGCAGTGTTCGCACTCATTTCAAGAGGGCCTGAATACAAGAATAGAGATGTACTGCTGAGGTTGTATAAGGCTCTGGTGAGACCGCATTTGGGATATTATGAGCAGTTTTTGGCCATATATCTAAGGAAGGACGTGTTCACTGTGAAAGAGGTCCAGAGGAGGTTTACAAGAATTATCCCGCAGATGAAGGACTTGTCTTATGAGGAGGGATTGAAAACTCTGGATCACTCAGTGGAATTTAGAAGGATAAGGTGGGATCTAATTGACGTTTACAGAATACTGAGAGGCCACTATTGAGTGGACATAGAAAGATGTTTCCACTTGTAGGACAAACCAGGACCTGAAGGCACAGCCTCAGTGTGAAGGAACAACCCATTAGAACCGAGATGAAAAGGAATTTCTTCAGCCAGAGGACGGTGAATAAATGGGATTCATTGCTGTACAGGCCAAGTCATTGAGTGTTTTTAAAGACAGAGATGGACAGATAGGATTTTGATTAGTAAGGGAATCAAAGGTCACAGGGAGAAGGCAGGAAAATAGAGTTAAGAAACATATCAGCCATGATCAAATGGTAGAGCAGGCTTGATGGGTTGAATGGCCTAATTCTGCTCCTACATCTTATGGTCTTATGGTTTTCTGATTGTGCTTCCACAAAGTGTCTCAGGAAGTTTTACTGCGTTAACATTTTACAGTTTGCTATTTAAATGTATTATATGATTGTTGCAGTACTGATGTAATATCTGAAAACACTTTACAACAAATTAAAATATTCTTGAAGTTCAGTCACCATTTGGAAAGCTCAAAGTCATCATCTTCCATCCCCGTTGCAGATTCATTCCCTAGCTACCATTCTCAGCCATCTCCCTAGCAACTATCTAAGGCTCAACCAGACCAATCACAATCTCAATGTCATATTTGATGCTGAGGTGAGTTTCGATCTAGATTTCCATGTCTTCACTTCTGTAATACTGTCCATTACTGCCCCTGCCTCCAGATCAACAGCTAGAAGTTTCACCAAATCTTTTGTTACCTCCAGACTTGTCCATATTAGTGCAATTGTCTTCAACCCAAAAAAGGTACGTACTCCTTGACTCAAGCATTTGCGTCAGCTTAAATATGGTGCCATTTAATTTTTGTGTTTCAATTTAAAAATAACCAGCAATACATCTTTACATTTTAAAAAAGAGCAATTTAGTTTATTACACAAGTATTGCTGAAAGTTATTGAAAAATAATAAAGTTGTTGGCTACATTATACATACAAAGATCTGAAGTAAATGACCATGAAAGTTGTGCATGAAGATGAAAATGAGTTAGGTTTGTAACATTGTTGTTGGCCTAGCATGCTTGATGATTCTCACTCCAATGTGAAGGCGCTGAAAGTGGAAGTGCAAATGAGCAGCTGTGAAGACTTCTGTAGTTGAATAGTGGAGGTTGCTCCCACAAATGGACTGAGAGGAATGGGCCCTGAGAATTAGTGGAGGCTCCTTTTTTTCACTTTTAAAACAATGTCGGTTTTAGCTTTCAGTAGGCTGATCCATCACAGCAATCCTAGCTACCTCCCTCCTTGTTGGTGTTCAGATGATTCTCCTAGGACCTCTGTCCATAATGGTCGCTCACAATCAGACTTTTACAATGTTCAAAACTTAAAAACTTTAAAAAACAATGTTATCCCAAGCTGTTGGCCCATATTACATATTTGGTGTTGAGTTAGCACAGATCTGGGGCTCAGATCCATCCACTGCCTGTTGGTCAAGTTAATTAATATGTTACCTGTCCCAGTCATTATCTGGGATGACTCTCAATCAGTCAGGCTTTTGGAGAGAGAGGAAATGCTATGTACATCTCCAGGGAAGCCACTGTGAATTAGTTTCTATTAATCCTTGTAAATGTTCTTGGAAATTCTTGTGATCCTTCTTGAGATAAGAATAGTCAAGTACAAATACTAGCTGAATTTATAAGGGAAGGCATGTGGACTCTGGGAGCCATGATGTTAGACTCCTTGTGTCTACGTTAAGGACAGATTAGCTTTTTTGCAAATTGTGTAGTATAACAGCACATTCATGACACACAGTCCTGGCTGTCCTCCCACATTCTATTTCTGTAAAATTACATCATTCCAAAACACTGCTTCCCATGCCCCAACTTGCATCAAATAATGTTGGCAACATCAACATGTTCTTGCTGAGCTGTATTGGCTCCTGATTAAAAGACTCCCAACTCTTAAAGTTGTCACCTCACTGGAGAGAGAATCTCTCCATGGCCACACCATTCTGACCTCTGCCACCTCCTCCAGCCCCACAACACCCTGAGAATCTGCACTCCTTGAATTCCTGACTCTTGAGTCGTCCCAATCATTGGTAATTGCTATGGTTTGAATCTCTGGGTATCCTCGCCATGGCTCTCTACCCCACCTTCCTCCTTTAAGAACCCTCTTAAAATGTACAAATTTGACTAAACTTTTGATCACCTGATCTAACATTTGCTTTTGCGTTTCAGTGTCATATTTTGTTTGATCATGTTCATGTTAGGCACCTTGTATTGTTTACATTAAAGAAGCTACATAAACACTTATTTTGTTGCTGTAATGTGGCAATCACAGTGATTTACACACAGCAATTTTGGACAAACTGCTGTTTGATTAAATGACGATATATTCTGCATTTAAACATTGGTTGGAAAATATTGTCCAGAACCTGAGAGAGAACACTGCAGTTCATCTCTATTTAATGCCATGAGAATTTTTACATTCATCAGACCTGTCAGACCAGGCCTTTTGACATCTCATCTGAAAGATGGTTCCTCCAACAGTGCGGTATTGCCTCAGTGTTGCTGAGGATATCAGCTGAAATTTTGTCTTCTCGTCCCTGGAGACTCAGAAAGATTTTTCTTGATTATGAATGTAAGAACTTGAGAATGACAAAAATCAAAGTTAATATGTGGAAGCAGGAACGTATTTTTTAAAATTACTCAAGACTAAAGGTCTGCAGTCATGTTAAAGCTTGTAGCCTCATTAAGGGAGATGGATTCTTTAGGTGGCAGGGATAACCTTTAGTAATAGCACTCCCTTGTGGCAATATTTAATTCAAATCAATAGACAGACTGGATTATGTTCTGACCTTTGACGATCAGCTTCACAGACTGTTGGTATATACATTTCTGCCAGTTTTTAAAAAATGACCCATTGTTCTTGATGGTGAAAATTCAGGGTAGTGCTGTCTGCTCATTTTGCTTTTTGTTCAAGTCTTCTTTGTAGACGTGAATATTGTCCCTCGGACACAACCAGAGTTTGATAGTTTTTACAGACAATGTAGGTTTTCCTATAGATTTGCTGAATCTATAATATAGTAAAATGTCCCATTCCTTCTCATAGAAGAGGAGCTCTGATGATAGTTATAAGAGGAGTTCTGACAATAGTTTTGAAAGGAGGTCAGTGTCATGGGGGAATGGAGTGAAGCATAAGGTTTGAAGGGTTTGGGAAGGAGTTCTGATTGGGGTGGTTGCAATGGTTAAAAACTCTGCCCCAACAAAGGTTATACAGACTGCTAGAGGCAATAGATTGGGGCAGGGGAGAAATTGTAGGAGTGAAAATAGGCAAAGTGTGAAAATTGTGGCATGAAAATAAGCAAAGTATTTCAACAGATTTTTAGGAGGTTTGCACATCATGCGAATAGAATATACAGTGCCCCAAATTTATTCTTGTGTTGTAAGTAGGAATGGGATGTTTTACATACATGTAAAATGGAGTGAGGGGGATGCAAGTACAGAGATGCTTTGGGGAATGGCTCCTAGAAAATGATATTGGCTTTATAATTGGGATGGTCTGTCCCAGATTTGATTCTATAGAATTTATATGTTCTTGCTACAGCTTTGCAATCTTTCGATTGGTGTTAGGTTGAGAAACGAATTTCTCATTCTGTGCAAGTGAATATGATATTGATGACATTAAAAAAAAATACATGAAGACTTTTTTTAACATTGCATGGTTGAAAATACTGATTTTTATTGATTCAAGATCTCATTAATTTCCTGATTTTACACTCTCTGCATCTTATCTGTGTGAGGAAATAGATCAGATATGCAAAGATATTAGTTGTCAGGGCTACATTTCACAAGGCTTTGAGGCAAAGACTGGACAAGAATGTATCAAGGCAGCTGCTCAATGGATTTTGATGTTCTAATTTACTATAATCACATGAGGATTAGCCATCTCTTGAGAAAATGAACTGCTTGCTGTCAGTAAGGCTGAGATGCTCTCAAAATGCTGTTGGCTAGGGAATTCAGAGTATTTATTCAAATCCAGATGGTGTATGCCTTGTATGGGAGTCATGATTTGGAGATGCCGGTGTTGGACTGGGGTGTACAAAGTTAAAAATCACACAACACCAAGTTATAGTCCAACAGGTGTGCTTCCAATTAAACCTGTTGGACTATAACCTGGTGTTGTGTGATTTTTAACTTTGTATGGGAGTGGTTGTGTTCCCACACTCCTGCTGCCTTTGTCATTTTTGTTATTCACTCATGGGATGTGGGCATCGCTGGCTGACCAGCGTTATTGCCCATTGCTAGTTGCCTTTGAGAAGGTCGTGCTGAGCTGCCTTCTTGAATCGCTGCAATCCACCTGCTATACGTTGACCCACAATACCCTTAGGAGGGAAATCCAGGATTTTGACCCAGCAACAGTGAAGGAATGGCAAGGATTTCCAAGGCAAAATGGTGAGTGGATTGGAGGTGAACTCGAAGGTGGCGATGCCCCCATCTATCTGCTGCCTATGTCCTTCTAGATGGAAGTGGTCATGGGTTTGGAGGGTGCTTGTCAAAGGATCGTTGGTGGATTTCTGCAGTACATTTCTAGATTGTACACAGTGCTAATACTGAGCGTCAGTGGTGGAGTCAGTGGATGCTGGTGCACGTGGTGCCAATCAAGTGGGCTACTTTGTCCTGGATGGTGTCAAGCTTCTTGAGTGTAATTGAAGCTGCATCCATCCAGACATGTGATGAGTATTCCATCAAACTCCTGACTTCTGTCTTGTAGATATTAGACAGGCTTTTGGGAGTCAAGAGGTCATTAGAGTCATAGAGATATATAGCATGGAAACAGACCTTTCGGTCCAACCCGTCCATGCTGACCAGATATCCTAACCCAATCTAGTCCCACCTACCAGCACCCGGCCCATATCCCTCCAAACCCTTCCTATTCATATACCCATCCAAATGCCTCTTAAATGTTGCAATTGTACCAGCCTCCACCACTTCCTCTGGCAGCTCATTCCATACATGTACCACCCTCTGTGTGAAAACGTTGCCCCGTAGGTTTCTTTTATATCTTTCCTCTCTCACACTAAATCTATGCCCTCTTGTTCTGGACTCCCCCACCCCAGAGAAAAGACTTTGCCTATTTACTCTATCCATGCCCCTCACATTTTATGTAAACCTCTATAAGGGCACCCCTCAGCCTCCGACACTCCAGGGAAAACAGCCCCAGCCTATTCAGCCTTTCCCTATAGCTTAAATCCTCCAACCCTTGCAACATCCTTGTAAATCTTTTCTGAACCCTTTCAAGTTTCGCAACATCTTTCCGATAGGAAGGAGACCAGAATTGCACTCAATGTTCCAACAGTGGCCTAACCAATATCCTGTACAGCCACAACATGACCTCCGAACTCCTGTTTTCAATACTCTGACCAATAAAGGAAAGCATACCAAACGCCTTCTTCACTATCCTATCTACCTGTGACTCCACTTTCAAGGAGCTATGAACCTGCACTCCAAGGTCTCTTTGTTCAGCAACATTGCCTAGGACCTTACCATTAAGTGTATAAGTCCTGCTAAGATTTGCTTTCCCAAAATGCAGCACCTCGCATTTATCTGAATTAAACTCCATCTGCCACTTCTCAGCCCATTGGCCCATCTGGTCAAGGTCCTGTTGTAATCTGGGGTACCCCTCTTCATTGTCCACTACGCCTCCAATTTTGGTGTCATCTGCAAACTTACTAACTGTACCTCTTATGCTCACATCCAAATCATTTATATAAATGACAAAAAGTAGAGGACCCAGCACCGATCCTTGTGGCACTCCACTGGTCACAGGCCTCCAGTCTGAAAAACAACCCTCCACCACCTCTGTCTTCTACGTTTGAGCCGGTTCTGTGGCTAGTTCTCCCTGTATTCCATGAGATCTAACCTTGCTAACCAGTCTCCCATGGGGAACCTTGTCAAACGCCTTACTGAAGTCCATATAGATCACATCTACTGCTCTGCCCTCATCAATCCTCTTTGTTACTTCTTTAAAAAACTCAATCAGGTTTGTGAGACATGATTTCCCACACCATGCTGATTATCCCTAATCACTCCTTGCCTTTCCAAATACATGTATGTCCTGTCCCTCAGGATTCCCTCCAACAATTTGCCCACCACCAATGTCAGGCTCACTGGTCTACAGTTCCCTGGATTGTCCTTACCACCCTTCTTAAACAGTGGCACCATGTTAGCCAACCTCCAGTCTTCTGGCACCTCATCTGTGACTATTGATGATACAAATATCTCAGCAAGAGGCCCAGCAATCACTTTTCTAGCTTCCCACAGAGTTCTAGCGTACACCTGATCAGGTCCTGGGGATTTATCCACTTTTATGCGTTTCAAGACATCCAGCACTTCCTCCTCTATAATATGGACATTTTTCAAGATGTCACCATCTATTTCCCTAGTCTATACCTTCCATATCATTTTCCACAGTAAATACTGATGCAAAATATTCATTTAGTATCTCCCCCATTTTCTGCAGCTCCACACAAAGGCCGCCTTGCTGATCTTTGAGGGGCCCTATTCTCTCCCTACTTACCCTTTTGTCCTTAATGTATTTGTAAAACTCTTTGGATTCTCCTTAATTCTATTTGCCAAAGCTATCTCATGTCCCCTTTTTGCCCTCCTGATTTCCCTCTTAACTATACTCCTACTGCCTTTATACTCTAAGGATTCACTCGATCTATCCTGTCTATACCTGACATATGCTTCTTTCTTTTTCTTAACTAAACCCTCAATTTCTTTAGTCATCCAGCATTCCCTATACCTACCAGCCTTCCTTTTCTCCCTGACAGGAATATACTTTCTCTGGATTCTCGTTATCTCATTTTTGAAGGCTTCCATTTTCCAGCCGTCCCTTTTACCTGCGAACATCTGCCCCCAGTCAGCTTTCGAAAGTTCTAGGCTAATACCGTCAAAATTGACCTTTCTCTAATTTAGAACTTTAACTTTTAGATCTGGTCTATCCTTTTCCATCACTATTTTAAAACGAATAGAATTATGGTCACTGGCCCCAAAGTGCTCCCCCACTGACACCTCAGTCACCTGCCCTGCCTTATTTCCCAAGAATAGGTCAAGTTTTGCACCTTCTCTAGTAGGTACATCCACATACTGAATCAGAAAATTGTCATGTACACACTTAACAAATTCCTCTCCATCTAAACCCTTAACACTATGGCAGTCCCAGTCGATGTTTGGAAAGTTAAAATCCCCTACCATAACCACCCTATTTTTCTTACAGATAGCTGAGATCTCCTTATAAGTTTGTTTCTCAATTTCCCTCTGACTTTTAGGGGGTCTATAATACAATCCCAATAAGGTGATCATCCCTTTCTTATTTCTCAATTCCACCCAAATAACCTCCCTTGATGTATTTCCGGGACTTTCCTCCCTCAGCACAGCTGTAATGCTATCCCTTATCAAAAATGCCACCCCCCTCCTCTCTTGCCTCCCTTTCTATCCTTCCTGTAGCATTTGTATCCTGGAACATTAAGCTGCCAGTCCTGCCCATCCCTGAGCCATATTTCTGTAATTGCTATGATATCCCAGTCCCGTGTTTCTAACCATGCCCTGAGTTCATCTGCCTTCCCTGTTAGGCCCCTTGCATTGAAATAAATGCTGTTTAATTTATTAGTCCTACCTTGTCCCTGCCTGCCCTGACTGTTTGACTCGCTCCTGTTCTCAACTGTACCAGTCTCAGATTGATCTCTTTCCTCACTATCTCCCTGGGTCCCACCTTACTAGTTTAAATCCTCCTGTGCAGCCCGAGCAAATCTCCCTGCCAGTATATTAGTCCTCTTCCAATTTAGAAGCAATCCGTCCTTCTTGTACATGTCACTTCTACCCCAAAAAAGATTCCAATGATCCAAAACTGTGAACCTTTCTACCATATACCAGCTCCTCAGCCATGCATTCATCTGCTCTATCCTCCTATTCGTGCCCTCACTAGCTCATAACACTGGGAGTAATCCAGATATTACTACTCTCGAGGACCTCCTTTTTAAATTTCTGCCTAACTCTCTGTGATCTCCCTTCAGAATCTCAACCTTTTCCCTCCCTATGTCGTTGGTTCCAATGTGTACAATGACCTCTTGCTGGGCCCTCTCCCCCGTGAGAACATTCTGCACCCTCTCTGAGACATCCTTGATCCTGGCACCAGGGAAGAACACACCATTCTGCTTTTTCGCTGCTGGCCACAGAAACGTCTGTCTGTACCTTGAAATAGAAAATCTGAGTTACTTGCTGGAGTAATCCTAGTCTCTGACCTGTTCTTATAGCCACTGTGTTTATGTGTTGAGTCCAGTTGAGTTTCTGGTCAATAGTAGCCCTCAGGATGTTAATAGTGTGGGATTCAGTGGCATCACTGAATGTCAAGATGGTCATTGCCTAGTACTTGTATGGCACGCATGTTAATTGCTACTTCTTAGCCCAAGCCTGAATATTGTCCACGTCTTGTTGCATTTGAACACTGTTTCAGTATCTGAGGAGACGTGAATGTGGCTGAACATTGTGCAATCATTGGTGAACATCCCTACTTCTGACCTTATGATGGAGGGAAGGTCACTGACGAAGCAGCTGAGAATTATTACGCCTAGGACACTACACTGAGGAACACCTGAGGAGATATCCTGGAGCTCAGGTGTCTAACCTCCAATAAAGATTAGATTAGATTAGATTAGATTACTTACAGTGTGGAAACAGGCCCTTCGGCCCAACAAGTCCACACCGACCCGCCGAAGCGTAACCCACCCATACCCCTACATTTACCCCTATACCTAACACTATGGGCAATTTAGCATGGCCAATTCACCTGACTTGCACATCTTTGGACTGTGGGAGGAAACCGGAGCCCCCGGAGGAAACCCACGCAGACACGGGGAGAACGTGCACACTCCACACAGTCAGTCGCCTGAGGCGGGAATTGAACCCGGGTCTCTGGCGCTGCGAGGCAGCAGTGCTAACCACTGTGCCACCGTGCCGCCCAAACACAACCATCTTCCTATATGACTCCAACCAATGGAAAGTTTGCCCCCAGTTTCGCTAGGGTTCCTTGATAACACTCTCTGTTGAATGCAGAGCTGAAAATGTGTTGCTGGAAAAGCGCAGCAGGTCAGGCAGCATCCAAGGAACAAGAGAATCGACGTTTCGGGCATAAGCCCTTCTTCAGGAATGAGGAAACCTGCAATCCTCTTCTTGACCTCTCCGCCCCCACCCCACTCCGGCCTATCATCCTCACCTTGACCTCCTTCCACCTATCGCAATTCCAACGCCCCTCCCCAATTCCCTCCTCCCTACCTTTTATCTTAGCCTGCTGGACACACTTTCCTCATTCCTGAAGAAGGGCTTATGCCCGAAACGTCGATTCTCCTGTTCCTTGGATGCTGCCTGACCTGCTGGGCTTTTCCAGCAACACATTTTCAGCTCTGATCTCCAGCATCTGCAGTCCTCACTTTCTCCTCTGTTGAATGCAGCCTTGATGTAAAGGGCTGTCACTCTCACCTCACTTCTGGAATTCAGCTCTTTGCTCCATGTTTGAATCAAGGCTGTAATGAGATCAGGAGCTGAGTGGCCCCATTGGAACCCAAACTGGGCGTCACTGAGCACGTTATTGCTGAGCAGGTGCTGCTTGATAGCACTGTTGATGACAACTTCCACTGATGATCAAGAGTAGACAGATGGGACGATAATTGGCCAGATTAGATTTGTCCTGCTTTTAATGAACATGACATCCCTGGGCAATTTTTCACATTATTGGGTAGATGTCAGTGTTGTAACTGTACCGGGAGAGCTTGGCTCAGGGTGTGGCACATTTTGGAGTGTAAGTATTCAATACTATTGCCAGAATGTTGTCGGGGCCCATACCCTTTGCCATAGCCACGTGTGTCCAACCATTTGTTGATGTCATGCGGAGTGAATCGAATTGGCAGAAGATTGGTAACTGTGAGGCTGGGGACCACTGGAGAAGGCCGAGATGGATCATCCGCTCAGCAGTTCAGGATGCAGATAGATTCAAATGTATCATCCTTATCTTTTACGCTGATGTGTTGGGTCGGCTCTTCCATCATTGAGGATGGGGATATTTGTGGAGCCTCCTCCTCCTCTGAGTTGTTTAACTGTCCACCACCATACATGACTTGATGTGGAAGGATTGCAGAGCCCAGATCTGATCTGTTGGTTGTGGGATTACTTAGCTCTGTCTATCATTTGCTGCTTATGCTGTTTGGCATGCAAGTAGTCCTGTTTGGTAGCTTCTCTGAGTTTACCCTTCATTTTTAGGTACGCCAGTTGCTGATCCTGGCATGCCCTCCTGCACTCTCCATTGAACCAGGGCTGATCCCCTTGCTTGATGGTAATGGTTGAGTAGGGAATAGTGACGGGCTGTGAGGTTGCAGATTGTGCTGTAGTACAATTCTACTGCTGTTGATGGCCCACACAGGCCTCTTGGACACCCAGTCTTGAGTTGCTAGATCTGATCCAAGTCTGTCCCATTTAGCACAGTGACATTGCCATACAACACGAAGGGAGGTATTCTCATTGTGAAGGTGAGGCTTCATCTTCATAAAGGCTGAATGATTGTCACTCTTAATGAGACTGTCAGACTGGTAAGGATGAGGTCAAGTATGTTTTTCTCTCTTTTTGACTCCCTCACCAACTGCTGCAGACCCAGTCTAACAGCTGTGGCCATCTAGTGATTCATTGGGTTGGCGAGATGCTGTCAAAGATGTCTTGAAGTGTTGCTTCCATTCACCTTGTAGATAACACAGGAGGTCAGTGATTCAGAAAGTGGCTATTACATCCTCTGCACCACCTGTTATACCTGTAAGTGCTTAGTTCCACTGTTCAGGCAAAATAGCAAAATGTATCAGACAACAGCTATGATTCATCGATGTCAATTAAAAAGAGCAAATTATCAGTGGAGAGCAATCCTCAAATCTTACCCAACCACAGCAACAACAGTTGTAGCAGCGGGAGCAGTGAGAGTGAGGAGCTGAGTGGAAGCGGTCAAATTGTGCTTTGGGAAAGTGAGTAAACTGATATATTCGGGCAGCAGCTGAACCCGAGACACTACACGTGTAGTGTCTCCCACCCGCCCTCCTCGTCCAACCAAAAAAGAGACGCTGTGGTGTGTTGATAAGGTAAGGCTTTTCTATTTCTTTTTTATTGTGTGATTGGTATAAATTTTTCTTTTTTTTTCCTTTTACTTGATATTATAGTTGAACTAAATTAGGCATAAGATTAAAAATGGCAAGAGATTTCAGACCCATGTTATGCTCCTCTAGCTCAATGTGGGAGCTCAGGAATGCAGCTGATGCTTCTGATTCCTTCACATGCAGGAAGTGTGTCCAGCTGCAGCTCTTGTTAGACCGCATGATGGCTCTGGAGCTGCAGATGGATTCAGTTTGGAGCTTACGCCATGCTGAGAAGGTCATGAATAGCACGTTTAGTGAATTGGTCACATCACAGATTAGGATTGCTGAGGGAGAAAGGGAATGGGTGACTAAAATGCAGAGACAGAGCAGGAAGGCAGTGCAGGTGTCCCCTGCGGTCATCTCCCTCCAAAACAGGTATACCGTTTTGGATACTGTTGGGGGAGATAGCTCACCAGGAGCAGGCAGCAGTAGCCAGATTCATGGCACTATGGCTCGCTGTGCTGTACAGAAGGGTGGCAAAAAGAGTGGAAGAGCTATAGTCATAGGGAATTCAATTGTAAAGGGAGTAGATTGGCGTTTCTGTGGTCGAACATGAGACTCGCGAATGGAATATTGGCCCCCAGGTGCATTGGTCAGGGATGTCTCAAATCGGCTGTAGAACATTCTGAAGGTGGAGAGGTTGCGGGGGGGGGGGGGGGGGGGGGGGGGGGGGGGGGGGCGCTAGGTGAACAGTCAGTTTCCATGGTGCATATAGTCACCAATGTTATTGGTAAAAAATGGATGAGGTCCCACAATCAGCATTTAGAGAGTTAGGAGCCAAGTGCTAATGAGGTGGGGAATAGGGAGAACAATTGAACATGTGGCTACAGAGATGGTGCAGGAGTAAGGGATTGGGATACCTGGATAATTGGCGCTTATTCTGGGGTAGGTGGGTCCTCTACAAATGGGATGGTCTACACCTGAACCAGAGGGGTACCAATTTCCTTGGGGTGGGGGGGCAGATTTGCTAATGCTCTTCAAGAGTGTTTAAATTAATTCAGCAGGGAGATGGGAACCTGAATTGTAGCTCCAGTGTACAGGAAATTGAGAGTAGTGAGATCATAAACAAGATTTCAAGGTTGCAAGAGTGTACCAGCAAGCAGGAAGGTGGTTTGAAGTGTGTCTGCTTCAACGCCAGGAGCATCTGGAATAAGGTGGGTGAACTTGCAGCATGGGTTGGTACCTGTGACTTTGATGTTGTGGTCATTTCAGAGACATGGATAGAGCAGGGACAGGAATGGTTGTTGCAGGTTCTGAGGTTGAGATGTTTCAGTAAGAACAGGGAAGGTGGCAAAAGAGGGGGAGGTGTGTCATTGTTTAGTCAAGTACAGTATTACGATGGCAGAAAGGACATTTGATGAGGACTTGTCTACTGAGATAGTATGGGCTGAGGTTAGAAACAGGAAGGAGAGGTCACCCTGTTGGGAGTTTTCTATAGGCCTCTGAAAAGTTCTAGAGATGTAGACAAAAGGATTGCAAAGATGATTCTGAACAGGAGCAAAAGTAACAGGGTAGTTGTTATGGGGACTTTAATTTTTTCAAATATTGACTGGAAACACTATAGTTTGAGTACTTTAGATGGGTCAGTTTTTGCCCAATGTTTTCTGACACAGTATTATGCAGATAGGCCAACAAGAGGCAGGACCACATTGGATTTGGTACTGGGCATGAGCCAGGTCAGGTGTTAGATTTGGAGGTAGATGAGCACTTTGGTGATAGTGACCACAATTTGGTTACGTTTACAATGGAAAGGGATAAGTATATACCACAGGACAAGAGTTATAGCTGGGAGAAAGGTAATTATGATGCAATTAGGCAAGATTTAGATGCATAGGATGGGGAAGGAAACTGCAGGGGATGGGCACAATTGAAATACGGATCTTGTTCAAGGAACCTGTCAAGCAGGGAGTAAGTGGTCGAGCAATGGAGCATTGGTTTACTAAACACATTAAATCTCTTGTCAAGAGGAAGATGGAGGCTTATGTAAAGATGAGACGTGAAAGCTCTGTTAGGCGCTTGAGAGTTACAGAGTAGCCAGGAAGGACCGAAAGAGATTGCTAAGAGGAGCCAGGAGGGATATGAGACGTCTTTGGCAGGTAGGATCAAGGAATGCCCTAAAGCTTTCTTTTGGTATGTCAGGAATAAAAGAATGACAGGTGAATGAAGATTAGCGCTAGTCAAGGACACTAGTGGGAGTTGTGCGAGGAGTCTGAGGAGATAGGAGAGGCACTAAATGAATATTTTTTGTCAGTATTCACACTGGAAAAAGACAATGTTGTCGAGGAGAATACTGAGAAACAGGCTATTAGAATGGACGGAATTGAAGTTCATAAAGAGGAGGTGTTAGCAGTTCTGGAAAGTGTGAAAATAGGTATGTCTTCTGGCCTGGATAGGATTTATCCTAGGATTCTCTGGAAAGCTGGAAGAAGATTGCAGAACCTTTGGTTTTGATCTTTATGTCGTCATTGTCTACTGGTATAATGCCAGAAGACTGGAGAATAGCAAATGTTGTTCCCTTGTTCAAGAAAGGGAATAGAGAAAACCCTGGTAATTATAGACCAGTGAGCCTTACTTTGTTTGTGGGTAAAGTGTTAGAAAGGATTATAAGAGACAGGATTTATAATCATCTAGAAAGGAATAATTTGATTAGGGCCAGTAAACATAGTTTGTGAAGGGTAGGTCAAGCCTCAGCAACAATGTCTTATTGAGTTCTTTGAGAAGGTGACCAAACAGGTGGATGAGGGTAAAGCAGTTGATGTGGTGTATATGGATTTCAGTAAGGTGGTTGATAAGGTTCCCCATGGTAGGCTATTGTACACAATATGGAGGCATGGGATTGAAGGTGATTTAGTGTTTTGGTTCAGAAATTGGCTAGCTGAAAGAAGACAGAAGGTGGTGATTTAAAGGAAATGTTCATCCTGGAGTTCAGTTACTATGGGGTACCACAAGGATCTGTTTTGGGACCACTGCTGTTTGTAATTTTTATAAATGACCTAGATAAGGGTGTAGAAGGATGTGTTAGTGGAGAGGGACATGGATGTTGAGATTAAGGATAGATGTTTGATTACTCGAGGACAAGTCGACATAAGGAAGGAGAAAGTGTTGGGTATTCTAAATGGTATTAAGATGGACAAGTTCCCAAGTCTGGATGGGATCTATCCCAGGTTACTAAGGGAAGTGATAGAGGAAATAGCTGGGGCCTTAATAGATATCTTTGCAGCATCTTTGAACGTGGGTGAGGTTCTGGAGCACTGGAGAATTGCTAATGTTGTCCCCTTGTTTAAGAAGGGTGGCAGGGGAACTTGGCAAGATGGCAGCAATTCATTCGAACTGCTGTGGACAGCTCTGCCTAACAGCCAAGGCATATTGGTGTTTTTTTGCCATACCTGGCTAAGTTCTATGAAGGAATTGTAAATTTAAAACTTTGAGAACACATATTTGTTCACATTTTGGAGTGGGAAGGATGCCAAAGGGAAAGGGAGTGAGAAAACAGCAGCAGAGAGGACAAAGCCCTACAGCACTGGACACGTCTCCTGAACCCCCGAGGGACTTCACAGACCTGCAGGAATTGGCGGCGGTGATGGTGAGACTTGCCGTGAAGATTGAGGCTGCGGTCAAGGAGATACGTGCCCAGATTCAACCCATCGCATCCATGCTGCAAAAGCATAAATGGGAGCTCCAGCGCCTCAGGGCACAGTGGAGGAGGTGGAGGATCGAACCACGGTCTCTGAAGCAATGATTAAGTCCTCGTCCAGGCAGATCCAGGTTCTGGAACAGCAAAAAATCGACGTCGGAGGACCAATCTGCGGATTGTTGGGCTTCCAGAGGGTGAAGAAGGTGGGCAGCCAGTCAGCTTATTTGAACACTGGCTGCCACAGTTCCTGGGCCTTCAAATCGAGCCTGGCCAGCGGCACATTGAAGGGGCCTATCGGGTGGCAGTGCGCAGGTCCAGGCCGGTACAGCGCCTCCACCCGGCCTAGTGCACTTCCACACATACAAGGACCTGCAAAGAGTGATAGAAGCCTTCAGATCACTG
Source organism: Chiloscyllium plagiosum (assembly GCF_037043375.1). NCBI lineage: Eukaryota > Metazoa > Chordata > Chondrichthyes > Orectolobiformes > Hemiscylliidae > Chiloscyllium > Chiloscyllium plagiosum. Next base: position 33,518,389 of record NW_028270166.1, on the reverse strand, counting down.
GGGAAAATTCACAGGTACTGCTGCACAAGGGGTCAAAAATTATGTTCTTCCAAGATTTCTCGGCAGCTGTACACCGAAAAAGGAAGCTTTTCAATGAAGTTAAGAAGAGGCTGAGGAACCTGGGCATCCAGTACTCCATGAAGTACCCTGCAGTATTCTGTTTCAACCATGAGGATTCACTTTATACGTTTGACTTGGTAGATAAAGCCAAGAACTTTGTGGATGCTCTCAAATAGACTGACCGATCTGAAGAATATGGTTAATGTTTATCCTCTCTTCCTTCTCCCCCTGTGTTTTTCCTTCTCCCCTTTTTTCCCTCTCTCTCTAATAATTTTTTAAAGTGGAAATAAATAATCTTGGAATATGTTGTTCCTATTATATTTTTATTACTGGACTTTATCATGAGAAATTTTATGGGTGTTCTTTAACAGGGAAAGAGTTGATATCGCCCTGTTGCAGGATCCCCATCCTGACAATGGGGAACACCTGACGTTACAACAGGGGGTTATGACCGGGTATTCTTTTCATCCTTTACTACTAAAAGTAGGGGAGTGGCTATACTTATCCAGACACATTTTCTGTTCACCTTATTAGAGCAGGTGAAAGATGAGCAGGAACGCTTTGTGATACTTAAGGCCCTGATACGTGGGGAGAAATATGGCATCTTAAATATCTACTGTCCCCCTGCACATCTCCTCAAATTTTTGATTAGTGCCTTCTCTAAGCTGAGTGCTTATGGAACACGGCACATTATTATAGGGGGAGATTTCAATTGCCTTTTGGTTCTGACAGTGGACAGGATGCCTAGTCGGCCCTCAACTATCTCTTCATAGGCCAAGCAGGAGCTTATGCGAGGAGTTGGGGCTGGTGGACATTTGGAGGTGTCTTCACCCTACCGGCAGGGACTTCACCTTTTTTTCAAACCCACATAAATGTCACACAAGGATTGATCTTTTTCTGGTGCCCTTGACCCTTCTGGGTATGATTATGGGTTGTAAAATTTGGAACATAGCTATTTCTGATCACGCAGCGGTATATTTGGAGGTTAAGGCCAAGAGTGAGGGGTTAGGTTCACAGCACTGGCATTTGGACCCTTTTCTCCTCAAGAATTCCAAATTTGTGGAAGACGTTTTGAGGGAGTTTCAGGAGTTTTTGACTATTAACTCAGGCATGGCTAGTAGTCTGTCTATGCTATGGGAGACCGCTAAGGCCTTTGCTGGGGTATTCGCTATTTCCTATTCTGCTAGCCAGAAATGACAGAAGCAGAACAGCAGCTGAGATGGGGCAGCAACCCAATGAGGCGGCACATTTTTCAAGGCCTCCAGTGACCAAGCTACAATGGATCATGGCCCTCCGGGCTGCCCTGAATTCCGTACTTATACAAACCGCAAAGAAAGAACTTGCTTTTGCTAGACAAAGGCAGTTCAAGTATGGGGATAGGCCAGGGAAGTATTTAGCGTATCTGACTAGGAAAAGGCGTTCTCCCCAATCCATTACTGCAATCAGAGACAGCGCCAGGGTCCTTACATGCGATGCCAAAAGGATTAATGAGGCTTTTCAGAGTTTTGACTCTGAATTGTATTGGTCCAAAGGATGCGAGGCTAGGAGGGCCAAGATGGAAACCTTTTTTAAGAGCTTGGACTTCTCGGGAGTAACCTTGGAACAGGCCTCTTTCCTTAATGCCCCCTTGACAGTTCAGGAAATACAGAAAGCAGCTAGGCAACTTCAGAATGAAAGCGCCTGGCCCTGATGGTCTCCCAGGTGAGTTTTAGAAGGATTTTATAGGGATTCTGTCAGGGCCAATGCTGGAAATGTACAATCACTCCTATATGCATGACTGCCTACTACCATCTTTGAGAGAAGCTAATATTTCCCTTATTCTTAAGAAGGGGAAGGTTCCTGAGGATTGTGCCTCATACAGGCCCATCTCTCTATTAAATTCAGATTTTAAGATTCTGTCTAAGATCTTGGCACTGAGATTGGAGAAGGTGTTGCTCTATATCGTCCAAGAGGACCAGACAGGTTTTATAAGGGGCCTTATGTCCACTAATAATATTAGAAGGTTGCTGAATATGATCCAACTTTGTCAGCAATGATTGATCCAGGGGTTGATAATTTCCTTAAATGCAGAGAAAGCGTTTGACAGTGTGTGATGGCCGTATCTCTTTTGTGTCTTAGAGCAGTTTGGGTTTGGCGGGGTCTTTGCTAGGTGGGTAGAGGTTTTATATTGACACCCTCTGGCCGTGGTCATCACCAACAGGGTGAAGTCTGGGAACTTTAGGATTGGCAGGGGTAGTTGTCGAGGCTGCCCCCTCTCACCAGCGTGGGTTTCCTCCGGGTGCTCCGGTTTCCTCCCACAGTCCAAAGATGTGCAGGTCAGGTGAATTGGCCATGCTAAATTGCCCGTAGTTTTAGGTAAGGGGTAAATGTAGGGGTATGGGTGGGTTGCGCTTCGGCGGGTCGGTGTGGACTTGTTGGGCCGAAGGGCCTGTTTCCACACTGTAATGTAATCTAATCTAATCAAATCTAATGGTGATCGAGCTGCTGTCAGAGACCATTCGTCAGAATGTTCACATAACTGCTCCGGACATGGGACCGAGGGTACACAAGTTTATAGTATATGCGGATGATGTCCTTCTGTTTTATCAGACCTGATGATTGCTGTACCCCATCTGATACAATGTATTAAATCACTTGGAGCTATTTCAGGGTATAAGATCAACTTTACAAAGTCGGAGGCTATGCCTTTGGGGGAACCTTAAGGAAGTGCCAGAGGTTGAAAGTGGCCCTAGGTTCCCCTTTAAGTGGTCACGGAAGGGTTTCCAATACCTAGGTATTTTTATTACCCCCATGTTTGATCGGTTTTTCACCTGCTTGACAATATGTGGTGGGATCTCTAGAGATGGGAGGTTGGGCCGAATAGCTCTTATTAAGATGAATGTCCTTCCTCGTTTGCTTTATTCCATGCGTATGCTCCCTATAATGTTTCCTAGGTCAACGTTGCGGAGACTTATGGGTTGGTTCAGTTCTTTCGTTTGGCATCGTGGGTGGCCCCTCATCAAACTTACTAAATTGCAGTTGCCTCAAGGATGGGAAGGAGTTGATTTCCCAGACATCAGGAGGTATCAGTTGTGTCCCTGCTGTCCTTAGTCTGCGATTGGACAGGTAATGATCCAATCTCAATATGGCTGGATATTGAAGCCTCCCAGGCAAAGTGCCCTCTTATGAACCTGTTGTTTATGGTTAAGATAAGGACTGTTATGGACCAGTGCCGGAACCTCATCGTTACTAGTACAGTCAAGGCATGGAGGGTGATGCATCAGAGTGAGGGTTGCTTATCCAAGACTTTGCCATTCACCCCCATAGTTGGTATGCCAGGGTTCCAACCAGGAATGATGGACTCACGGTTCAAATTTTGGGCAGCGAGAGGTGTATCCGGTTTGGAAACTTGTTTGAGGGGGAGGTTATGAAATCCTTTGAGCAACTGAGCCACAAATTCAGGGTGCCCAGCAGAGATCTTTTTCATTTTTTTCATCCAGAGGAAGACTATGCCCTATAAGCCCGATGCAGAGAGGTTGGTGTTACGTTCCACAAGCACCCTCTCGGTTAGTGCCCTCTATCACCTATTGGATGGTATGGCTTGGTAAGATAAAAACCGGTTATGTGAAGTCTGGGAGCAAGAGCTAGGTGTGGCGATCTCTTCTGAAATGTGGGACAACATATGGGAGAATGCGCAAAAGAGCTCAATCTTTACTAGGAGATACACTATGCAGTTAAAATCTTTGCATGGGGTTCATCTAGCACCAGACCGTTTGGTGAAGTTTAAAAATAGGGCATCTCCATTGTGCCTCAAATGTAAAATAAGTGTAGGTACTCTTACACATTGCGTCTGGACATGCCACAGGCTCATGTTTATTGGAGCGCTGTGGTGGCAGAGATAGGGAGGGTATTGAGGACCAAAATTAACGTAGACCCGACATCTCTCCTCCTAGGTGTACTGAATTTATCATCTTTAGACGATAAGAAGAAACTATTCAATATTCTTACTTACTGTGCACAGAAGAATATCCTGATGAATTGAGTGTCTGACAACCCGGTGGGCTTGCTAGGATGGCGAAAATTAATTATGGAGCACATTCCATTGGATTCTTTCACAAATATGATGCACCATACAACAGACCTTTTTTTATAAGACATGGCAGCTCTTTTTGAGTTATTTGCATACAGATTTGACTGCTATCTTAACTAGGTGTTCGTTTAACCAGGATAGTTAGGTTTGCTGAGCCCTGGGCCCTGGAAGGGAGACTCCTGAGTGAAATGGGTATATATACAACGCTACCTTTTGTAACTGGTATTTGTTATATTTTTATAACTTTATATTTTTGTAAAGTTAAAAAAAAAAGTTTTTTTTGCTAATAAATATATTTACAAAATAAAAAGAATGGTGGCAGGGATAATCCAGGTAATTATAGACTAGTGAGCCTGACATAAGTAGTAGGGAAGCTGCTGGAGAAGGTACTGAGGGATAGGATCTATTCCCATTTGGAAGAAAATGGACCTATCAGTGATAGGCAATATGGTTTTGTGCAGGGAAGGTCATGTCTTATCAACTTAATAGAATTCTTTGAGGAAGTGACAAAGTTGATTGATGAGTGAAGGACTGTAGTTGTCATATGCATGGACATCAGTAAGGCATTTAATAAGGTTCCCCACAATAGGCTGATGGAGAAAATGAAGTCGCATGGGGTCCAGGGTGTACTAGCTAGACAGATAAGAAAACTGGCTGGGCAACAAGAGACAGAGAGTAGTAGTGGAAGGGAATTTCTCAAAATGGAGAACTGTGACCAGTCGTGCTCCACAGGGATCCATGACCACTGCTGTTTGTGACATACATAAATGATCTGGAGGAGGGTATAGGTGGTTTGATTGATCGAGTAGCAGATAGTGAAGGGGACCGTCAGAGAATATAGCAGCATATAAATAGATTGGAGAGTTGAGCAGAGAAATGGCAGGTGGAGTTCAATCTGGGCAAACGTGAGGTGATGTATTTTGGAAGATCCAATTCAAGAACGAAATACACTGGAACCTCGATTATCCGAATATCAATTATCCGAATTTCGGATTATATGAAGGAGATCTCAAGGTCCCAATAGAAGCATTATACCAAAGAGCAATTACTCACTATCTGTCCTCTCCTAAGTCAAGAGCCAGTGAAGCCAATCATATAATCCCACATCTTAACTGATTCTTATCAGAGCTCCATTAAAATCTGAAGTGTGTAACATTATCTGTCAGAGTGTAAGGGTGTGATTGTATTTGTCTGAGTGTAACTGCGTGCCTGTATATGTCTGAATGTAATAATGTCTTTGTGTCTGCGTGTAACAGTGTATCTCTAATAGAAGCAAAACACTGCAGATGCTGGAAATCTGAAACAAGCACAGAAAATATTGCAGAAACTCAGCAGGTCTGGTAGTATCTGTGGTAGAGACACAGAGTTAATGTTTTGAGTCCAGTATGATTTTACTTCAGAGTTTTGTATGTTGGGCTGGAGTGAATATTTAGCTATAAAACCAAAGAATAATGTATGGGCAGACTATACCATGCCCATACCATGGCTGTGATAGCTAGTTGATGACAACACAATTGTACATTTGATCATAGATTTCAAAGTTAAGTTGGAGTACCAGTATTTTATAATAAATGGTTTTGTAGAGTGCAATTAACTGTTTAAATAGTTCCTTGCCATATTATTAAAGTCCTCAAAGCTCTGAAGAAAGCGTATGCCGGACTCAAAATGTTTTTCTTCTCACAGATGCTGCCAGACTTGCTGGGTCCCTCCAACATTCTCTGTGTAAAATTCTTGAGGGACTTGACAGGGTAGATTCAGAGAGGTTGTTTCTCCTTGTGGGAAAAATCTCAGAATAAGGTGTCAAATATTTATGACAGCGATGAGGAAGAATTTCTTCTCTCATAGGATATTGAATCTGTGGAATTTGTTATGACAGAGGGCTGGTGAGGCTGGGTCAGTATGTATATTCAAAACTGATGTAGATAGTTTTTTATTCAGTAAGGAAATCAAGGGTTATAGAGAAAACCAGCAAAGAGGAGTTGAGGAAATCAGCCGTGATTTCAATGAATGGCGAAACAAACTCGATGGGCTGAATGGCCTACTTCTATTCTGACATCTTATGGATTTATGGTAATAGTGTGTCTGTATGTGTTCAAATGTAAACATGGGTCTGTAAATCTCTAAGTTTAACAATGGGCTGAACTTCTACTCTGAGGAAGAGGTTTGTTTGGAGATGAGTGTGTTCAAAAACTCCCAGAGCAGAGAGGCATGCTAGTTAATATCGTCCATTCAGTTTATTTCTGAGATTTCACAGTGACCCTCTCAAAGTGGCAGCTACAGTAATCACTTGAGGCAGTTCATGAACCACCTGATCTCTTTGTAGAGCTGGTGCTGATATTGGAGACCATATACAACAGACTTCAGCTCAGCCCAGGAGGTTGCACAGCAGGAGCGTCTCCTGACTTTGCATATATGATGGAATAAGCAAATAGGAGCTCATACCTTAGCCACTGTGTAAGCCAAGTTGAATTGGACCAGGATCCAAAATAGTCCCCACATGGGATACGGTTCCTGAAATGAAGCCTGGTAACTTCATGCGACAATTTGATTGTGTGTGCAGTTGTATCTGTGAGTGATGGAGCATCTATGTGTGACACTGTAAATTTATGTGACGGCATACTGTGTATAACAGCATGTCCCTGTGTGACAGTGGTACCATGTGCGTAAAGTTTTTCAGTATACATGTCTCTTTGCAAGGCAAATTTTACACAAAAACTTCACCTGTATAGATTTCTCGATGGCTCTGACATGTGGTAATTGCTATCCTTGCAAACACTTAGCTGACTGGCTCAGAAGTAATATGACCATTAAGAACTAGCTCCACGCAAACTCTATTTCACAATAAGCTCTTCAGAATCAAAAACAAAAACATTGAGAGAACAAGCACTTCAGATGAACACCAGAGGGGGCTCTTGTAGAAAGTTGCTGAACCCATCAAAACAGAACCCATAATAGAAATTGTTTATGGATATATTGCCAGATAAAGAGGGCGCTGTGCATATGCAGTTTTCGTGTAAATATACCCTCTGCAACTTGGCACAGTCTAAATACAAATTTTGAAAGGCTGAAAGACTGCTTGGATACTAGTTAATCAGATGTAGGAATTGCCACATAGCACAACTTAACTAGTCCAGTGACATTAATGTCAATAAAATGGATGCTATGACAATTATTCTGAAAAGTCGTGTTAAGCTGGGTATTTGAACACGCACTACAATCATACTGATCCATCATGTTACCTGATATTCCTAATCTGAACTAAGTACTGAAGTGACCTTGTAGCTTAATGATGAAGTAGACTGCTTATTCGCTTGTTATGGATATTAAGTTTAAAAATAAATGTTTGGGTGTTGTTAATTATGGTTGAAGCTGTAAAATCCTTCATAAAGCCATTGACAAAATCTTAGGTGTATCTATCTGTTTTCAAATTCTCATCTCTAAATGAATTCTTAGTAAAGGTATGACAAATCATTTAAACTATGAGGATGTTGACACAAATAACATCAATTTGCGTCCAGCTTTTGCATTTTTCAGTTTTCAGCACAGATACAATGGGCTGAGTTGTCTTTATCATGATTTTGTTTTTACTTATATAACTCTCTTAACATAGAAAACCACTCCAAGGTTCTTCACATGAACATTGTCAAACAAACTTTTGCATAATGCCTCATAAAGAGATAAAGGATGACCATAATTTCTATGAAAAAGATAGTTTTAAGGGGATGGAGAAAGAAAGAGAGTTTCAGTGATAGAAAAGTTTCAGCAAAGGTTTAAACCAAGGTAGCTGAAGGTACAAATGTCAATGGTAGAGTGATGAAAACAGTCCACAAGCAAGAGGCCAGAATTGATGTAGTGCAGTCAACTCAAAAGGTTTTGAAGGAGGTTACAGAGATTGGAAAGGGAATGCAAAAGGCATTGAAAACAAGGAAGAGAATGTTAAAATCAAGACATTTGCTGGCTTAGAAGCCAGTATAAGCTGGCCAGCACAAGTGATTTTCTTTCTTATTCATTTATCGGATGTGGGTGTCGTTGACTGGGCCAACATTTACTTCCCATCCCGTGTTGTCCTTCAGACAGTGCTAGTGAGCTGCCATCTTGAATCACAACAGTCCGTTTGGTGTAGGTACACCCAGAATGTGGTTAGGAAGTTCAAGGATTTTCACCCAGTGACACTGAAGGACAACTCTATATTTCCAAATCAGGATGATGAGTGGCTTGGAGGGGAACTTTCAGGTGGCAGTGTTCCCATCTACTGCCCTTGTCATTCTAGATGGAAGTGGTCACAGGTTTCCAATGTGATGTCAAAGGAGCCTTGGTGAATTTCTACAGCACCTCTTATATACTGTATACATTGCTGTTACTGTGTTTGGTAAAGAGAGTGAATGTGGTGTGGATGTGATGACAATGAAGTGGCTTCTTTGTCCTGGATGGTGTCAGATGAACTCTCTACAGCACCTGAATATGAACTTTGCATCGTAGACTGTGATCCTCCCATTACAAGTGTTTGGTTAGAACTGATACTCAAATTCAATTGTGCTAATTGAATTGAATTGAATTAAATTAGTTGTATTGTCACATGTACTCAATTGAATACAGTGAAAAGTTTATAAGGTGCCACTTAATGTGCCACCTTAGGTACGGAGTAATAAAGAAATTAAGAAAATACAACAATACACAGCTAAATACAGTACAGCTATCCACAGTACAACCATAGATCAGAAAAACGAGAAGCAAAGTCAAAAAGGCAAACATCAGTCTCTCTCTAAAGGGTCCCAGCAGCAGACTAGCACAGGGTGCCTCCATGTGGTCTGACTGCTGGCTGCCCCACAACCAACAAATTGGTTGATGTTTCTATCCCAGAAGCCCTGCAGATGTGTCAGATTGTCTCATAATGCTTTGTGCAATGTTTCTTGCATGCCTACACTGAAGGCTGATTTAGGGCATCCAACGAGCATCATATTTCTAACAAAGTAGCATGAGTGGATGCCAAACACATAGGTCAGTGAGAAAAATCGACCAAGCATACATCTCCAAGTTACAATTAAGACTTCCAGGTTTTGGTCTAAACTGACTAAATTGGTAAAACCTCCAATAGACAGAATCAGATGGAAACAATGTAACATTATTGAACCAGAGAATGTCGGAATGTTTATTGGAGACTTCAAAACAGATATTTTAAATCAGTTTGCATCTACACTGAAAGATTTTCAGCTTTCTGTACATTTTAATGCTCTTTCAAAAGCTAGATGAGAATATTGCGTAAACCAAATGTGCAGTACCCCCTCAGTAAGGCCCCTGAAGTGTCACCCTACCATTTATTGCTGAGAGTACAATATACACTTAACAATGCAGAACTGCCATGAATTAGAAAGTGCTGGAACAACTCACTAGGTCTGGCAGTATCTATGGAGAGAAAGCAGAGTTAATGTAAACCAGTTCTGAAGAAGGGTCACTGAACTCAGAACATTAACTCTGCTTTCTCTCCATAGATGGTGCCAAAGCTTTTCCAGCAATTTCTGTTTCCATTCACTGGTTTAGAAGGCTTGACATTATAAAGAATTTAGCAAATCTAAAATGACATTTGTGAATTTAGTATGTCCCACAGGGTTTTGTACTGAATGAAGCCCTTCTAAACTAAAGTCACTGTTGGAAACACAACAATTTTGCTACTGTAGAGCAAGCTCCCAGAAAAAGCAATGCAATAATGACCAGATAATCTATGTTAGCAGTGAAAGGATAACTATTAGCTAGGTCACTAGATGAAACATCCCTGCTCTTCTTGGAAACAATACCTTTCAAGCTTTAACCTGAGAAGGCAGACAGAGCCTTGGCTTAAGATCTCACTTGCAGGACAGCCCCTCCAAACGTGCAGTACCCCCTCAGTAAGACCCCTGAAGTGTCACCCTACTATTTCTGCTTATTGCTGAGAATACAACATACACTTAACAATGCAGAACCACCATGAATTAGAAAGTGCTCCCAAAAGACACTGCAGTAACCAATATATCACCTCTATCCAAAATAGTCATGGTTTCTGCAGAGAGGCAATATTGCTTGGAAACTGACATGAGTCAGGAACCAGAGTGACATTAGTCTGAAACTTGAAACTACTGCCGTTATGTCTGTCTATATCTGAATAAACATGTTGATTTTAAATTAAAGGTACTTTCCCACTATTAATTAATGATTTTCTGAACAAATTTAGTGGCTGCAATTGCGTCAGACCATACAGACCTGCAAATTCCAGGTTTAATCCCCAGTCAGCACTTGCGTGAAATAAAATCAGCCATAATGCTGCAATTAACCCAAGTACCATTGATTACAGAGTGGAAATTGAACATTTAGGGTTGCCAATCTTCCAACCTTGACTTGGAGTCTCCGGCAATTAAAGATTAATCACCACTACATTGTTGACAACGATGCAAAAGTTGGTGAGAATCTGCACTTACACAGAGCCGTTGACAATTTCTGAGTGTCTCCGATGCTTTATTGCTATTGAAACAATTTGAAATGTAATCACTGTTGTAATGCAGGAAAAATAGCAGCTAAGTTGTGCTGCAGCAAACTGCCACAAACATCAATGTGGTAATGACATTCATTAATGATATTGATTCAGGTATAAGGAATGAGATCACCCTCTTTCTTTTTTGCAAAGTAGCACCAGAGAATCTGTTACATTCACCTCAGAAAGCAGTCGAGGCCCCGGTTAATATCTCAAGTGAAAGACAGTACCTACGCAGTATAGCACTCTCTCAGCACAGCACTGAAATGTCAGAGTTCATTTTTACGCTAGGCGACATTGGTGCATTTTCCAATTCTCTTTCAATACTATATTGTAGATGAAGAGTAAGTGGTGTTATAGTAGTAATGTCAATGGATTACTAATCCAGAAGTTCATGCTAATGCTCTGAAATCCCACCATGAATGTGAACTCTCTTAATAAATCTGGAATATAAAGCTAGTGCGTGAAACTATAATTGATAAAACCCATCTGGTTCAGTAATGTCCTTCTGGGAAGGAAAGCTACCATACATAAAGACTATTCCCTCTGCGAATACCTTGTCAGGTCCATGCCCCTCCCAACATCCCAACCCTCCCCTTCCAACACCTTCCCCTGCCACTGCAGGAATTGCAAAACCTGCGCCCACACCTCCCCCTTCACCTCCGTCCTAGGTCCCAAAGGAGCCTTCCGCATCCATCAAAGTTTCACCTGCACTTCCACACATATCATTTACTGTATCCATTGCTCCTGATGCAGTCTCCTCTACGTGGGGGATACAGGGTACCTACTCACAGAGCACTTCAGAGAACATCTCCGGGACACCCGCACCAACCAACCCCACGCCCCCGTGGCCGAACACTTCAACTCCCATTCCACAGAGGGCATGCAGGTCCTGGGTCGCTACTCCCTTACCACCCGATGCCTGGAGGAAGAACATCTCATCTTCTGCCTTGGGACCCTACAACCCTATGGCATCAATGTGGATTTCACGAGTTTCCTCATTTTCCCTACCCCCACCTTATCCCAGTTCCAACTTCCAGCTCAGCACCGTCCTCATGACCTGTCCTATCTGTCCATCTTCCTCCCCAACTAAGCGCTCCACTTTCCCCTCTGACCTATCACCTTTACCCCCACCTCCATCCACCTATCGCGCTCTCAGCTACCTTCTCGCCAGCCCCACCCCCCTCCCATTTATCTCTCCACCCCCAAGGGCTCCAGCGTCATTCCTGATGAAGGGCATTTGCCCCAAATGTCGATTTTCCTGCTCCTCGAATGCTGCCTGACCTGCTGCACTTTTCCAGCACCACACTCTCAAATCTAATCTCCAGCATCTGTAGTCCTCACTTTTGCCTACCATCCTTACTTGGTCTGGCCTACATGTGATTTCAGAAGCATGGTAATGTGGTTAACTCTTAACTGCCCTAGAAATGCTCTCGGGAGCCATTCCATTCAAGGGCCTTCAGGCACAATAAAAAATGCTGTCCACATCCCATGAAGGAATAAAAACAAAGATTGAAGGAATGTCATAGGTAGGAGTGCTGAGGATGTTAGACAGGCTTTCAGGGAGCTAGGTTGGAAGCTTGGAGTTAGAACAAACAGAGTTGTTGTCTCTGGTTTGTTACCCGTGCCACGTGATAGAGATTCGAGGAATAGGGAGAGAGAACAATTAAATGCGTGGCTTCAGGGATGGTGCAGGAGGGAGGGGTTCCAGTTTTTGGATAACTGGGGTTCTTTCTGGGGACGGTGGGACCTCTATAAACAGGATGGTCTACACCTGAACCTGAGGGGAACCAGTATCCTTGGGGGGAGGTTTGCTAGTGCTCTTGGGGGGGGTTTAAACTAACTCGGCAGGGGCATGGGAACCCAGATTGTAGCTTCAGGGTGCAGGGCCTGGAGTGTAGGGAGGTGAGGAACATGGCATCAATTTCCAAGGAGGTTGCCTGTAAACAGGGAAGTGGCTTGAAGTGTGTATACTTCAATGCAAGAAGTATACGAAATAAGGTAGGTGAACTTGCAGCGTTGGTTGGTACCTGGGACTTCGATGTTGTGGCTATTACGGAGACATGGCTAGAACAGGGACAGGATTGGCTGTTGCAGGTTCCGGGATTTAAATGTTTTAGTAGGTTTAGAGGTGGGGGTAAAAGAGGGGTAGGTGTGGCATTGCTTGTCAAAGATAGTATTACAGCGGTGGAAAGGACGATGGATGAGGACTTGACATCTGAGGTAGTTTGGGCTGAGGTTAGGAATAGGAAAGGTGAGGTCACCCTGTTAGGAGTCTTTTACAGGCCTCCTAATAGTCCTAGAATCATTGAAGAAAGGATTGGGAAGGTGATTCAGGAGATGAGTGACAGTAATAGGGTGGTTGTTATGGGGGACTTTAACTTTCCTGATATTGATTGGGAAAGCTATAGCTCAAGTTCGTTAGATGGGTCAGTGTTTGTTCAATGTGTGCAGGAGGGTTTCCTGACACAATATGTAGACAGGCCAACAAGAGGTGAGGCCATACTGGATTTGGTTCTGGGTAACGAACCAGGCCAGGTGTTAGAATTAGAGGTAGGTGAGCACTTTGGGGATAGTGACCATAATTCGGTGATTTTTACACTCGTGATGGAGAGGGATAAGTGTGTACTACAGGGCAAGAATTATAGCTGGGGTAAGGGAAATTATGATGCGGTGAGGCATGACTTAGGATGTGTGGCTTGGAAAAGTAGACTCCAAGGCAAGAGTGTAAATGATATGTGGAACTTGTTCAAGGGGCAACTATTGAGTGTCCTTGATAATTATGTACCTGTCAGGCAGGTAGGAAAGGGTCGTGCGAGGGAGCCGTGGTTTAATAAGGAATTGGAATCCCTTGTTAAATGGAAGAGGGCGGCCTATCTCAAGATGAGACGTGAAGGTTCAATTGGGGCGATTGAGAGTTATAGGGTAGCCAGGAAGGACCTGAAGAGAGAGCTAAAAGCAGCAAGGAGGGGACATGAAAGGTCCTTAGTAGATAGGATTAGGGAAAACCCTAAGGCTTTCTATAGGTATGTTAGGAATAAAAGAATGACTAGGGTAGGAATAGGTCCAGTCAAGGATAGTAGGGGGAAGTTGCGTGTGGAGGCGGAAGAGATTGGGGAGACAATGAATGAATACTTTTCTTCAGTATTCACTCAGGAACAGGGCATTGTTGTCGATGAGAGTACTGAGGCACAAATAAGTAGAATGGATGGCTTTGAGGTATGTAGAGAAGAGGTGTTGGAAATCCTGGAAAAGGTGAAAATAGATAAGTCCCCTGGGCCTGATGGCATTTATCCTAGGATTCTCTGGGAAGCAAGGGAGGAGATTGCAGAGCCATTGGCCTTGATTTTTATGTCCTCTTTGTCTACAGGAGTAGTGCCAGAAGACTGGAGGATAGCAAATGTGGTTCCCTTGTTCAAAAAGGGGAGTAGGGATAGCCCTAGTAACTATAGGCCGGTGAGTCTCACTTCTGTTGTGGGCAAAGTCTTAGAGAGAATTGTAAGGGATAGGATTTATGCACATCTAGATAGGAATAATGTGATCAAGGATAGTCAGCATGGTTTTGTGAAGGGCAAGTCGTGCCTCACAAACCTTATTGAATTCTTTGAAAAGGTGACGAAGGAGGTTGATGAGGGGAAAGCGGTAGATGTGGTATATATGGATTTTAGTAAGGCGTTTGATAAGGTTCCCCATGGTAGGCTACTGCAGAAAATATGGAGATATGGCATTGAGGGTGAGTTGGAGGTTTGGATTAGGAATTGGCTGGATGGAAGAAGACAGAGGGTAGTAGTTGATGGCAAAGTTTCTTCATGGAGTGCCGTCACTAGCGGTGTTCCGCAAGGATCTGTTTTGGGACCATTGCTGTTTGTCATTTTTATAAATGACCTGGAAGAGGGGTTAGAAGGTTGGGTGAGCAAGTTTGCGGATGACACGAAAGTCGGAGGAGTTGTTGACAGTGAGGAAGCATGTGGCAGGTTACAGCAGGATATAGAGAAGCTGCAGAGCTGGGCAGAAAGGTGGCAGATGGAATTCAATGTAGCTAAGTGCGAGGTGATTCACTTTGGGAAGAATAACAAAAAGATGGGGTACTGGGCTAATGGTCGGATACTTGGTAGTGTGGATGAGCAGAGGGATCTTGGTGTCCATGTACACAGATCTCTGAAAGTTGCCACCCAGGTAAATAGTGCGGTGAGGAAGGCATATGGCGTACTGGCTTTTATTGGTAGAGGAATTGAGTTCCGGAGTCCTGAGGTCATGATGCAGTTGTATAAGACTCTGGTACGGCCGCATCTGGAATATTGTGTGCAGTTTTGGTCGCCATACTATAGGAAGGATGTGGAGGCATTGGAACGGGTGCAGAGGAGGTTTACCAGGATGTTGCCTGGTATGGAAGGAAAATCGTATGAGGAAAGACTGAGGCACTTGGGGCTGTTTTCACTAGAGAAAAGAAGGTTTAGGGGTGACTTGATTGAGGTGTACAAGATGATTAGGGGGTTAGATAGGGTCGACAGTATGAACCTTTTCCCGCGTATTGAGTCGGGTATTACAAGGGGGCATAGCTTTAAATTAAGGGGGGGTAGATATAGGACTGATGTTAGGGGTAGGTTCTTCACTCAGCGAGTCGTTAGTTCATGGAATGCCCTGCCAGTAACAGTGGTGGACTCTCCCTCTTTATGGGCATTTAAGAGGGCATTGGATAGGTATATGGAGGATAGTGGGTTAGTGTAGTTTAGGTGGGCTTGGATCGGCGCAACATCGAGGGCCCAAGGGCCTGTACTGCGCTGTATTCTTCTATGTTCTATGTTCTATGTTCTATGTCACATACTTTTATTTCCTGACCATCAATTGTAGAATTTTAAAAAAAGAGAAATTATCATAAACTTGTATTGAAACCTGGCTAAATCACACTTGGAATAGTCACCATACTATGACAATAATATAGAAGCACTGGAGAATGTACACATAAGATTTACACAGAAGAGATAACTACAAGCGTATACCTATCAGGAAAGGATGAACAGGCTGAATCTCCAGTCTCTTAAAAAGAAAAGGTTGAGGGGTTAATTAAATGGACAGAGTGAGAGAATGTTCCCACCTGTAGGGACAGCAAACTGGATGAGGCCATCAATATGAAATAGTTACTAATAAATCCGATCGGGAATTCAGAGAAAACATTTTCACTTAGAGACCAGCGAGAATGTGAAACTCTCAACCACAGTGGGGTATTTGAAGAGGAATTTCAGGGTAAGTTTTTGTAGGCCTTTTAAGGGTTAATGTCATAGAGTCATAGAGTCGTACAGCATGTAAACAGACCTTTCAGACCAACAAGTCCATGCCAACCATAATCTCAAACTTAAACTAGTCCCATCGGCCTGCTCCTGGCCCATATCCCTGCAAACCTTTCCGATTCAAGTCTTTTAAACATTGTAATTGTACCCACCTTCAACACTTCCTCAGCAAGTTCATTTCACATGCAAACTACTCGCTGTGTAGAAAGTTTGCGGCTCAATGTTCCCCCAGTATTGAAATCCTTCATCCTAGGGAAAAGACACCTTTAACCCTATGCTGAATGAATTACCAGAAGGCTAAGGTGTAGACTGTATGGGAGAAATGTTCTGTTTCTCTAAGGTCTAACCCCGTTATTAATCCTGCTGCTACGGGTGGTGCTGTTATTGTCTAGCATCTGACCTCTACCTTTGGAGTTTGAGCACCAACTCTCAGACTGTACTCCCCATTTCAGCTTGGACCATGAATCCACCACTGAACATTAAGCTTTTGTTTCTAGGACTGTCACTGATATCGTCTCCTCCGGAGATCTCACCTCCACAGCTTCCCACCTCATAGTGCCCCAATTCTTCCCAGAATCCACAAACAGGACTGGCGTGGCAGAGTTACAATTTTAGCCTATTCCTGTCCCACTGAAAATTTTCTTCCTATTTTGATTCTGTTTTTTCTTGTTCAGTCTCTTCTCACTTACATTGTGTTCTTCTGGTGCTTTACATGAGTCCCACAATTTCCAGTCTCCTACCCCTAGCTGCCTCCCCTGTCACCATGGATATGTGATCCCTCTATCTGTCCATCCTCAATCCCGATGGACTGAAGACTCTGCACCCTTCTTTAAAAAGAGGCCTGAAAAATTCCCATCCATTCCCACCACAGCCTGGCTGAGCTCACTCTCACTTTGAACAACTTCTCCTTTAACTTGTCTCACTCTCTCCAGGTCAAAGAATTGGCTATGGGTGTCCATATGAGCCTCAGCTATGCCTATGTCTTTGTGAGGATATGTGGAACATTTCTTGTTCCAACAATGGAAACCAATGAACATCTGAGGAACCAGATTAGATAGAAATATTACTGCCATCACTTTGATAATGGAGCTCACACACTGATCTTCAAGTAACGTTGAAGCTGTCATTAATAGACTTTTTCTTTGTTTTGCTTTTGCTTCTATCTCTTATTAGTAGCAGCACAGTGCCTTTTCCCTTTTGTTCTTCCAGGAAGTTTCTGAGTAATTTCATTTCTCAACCAAAGTCAGGAGATTGAGTTTTCTTTAAATATGGAGAAAGTGAGGACTGCAGATGCTGGGGATCAGAGCTTAAAAATGTGTTGCTGGAAAAGCGCAGCAGGTCAGGCAGCATCAAAGGAGAAGGAGAATCTTTAAATATGTTTACTTAAATGTGGTATTGATCAATTTCAGAGATTCTACTATTTATTTCTACGTCATTAACTGTGTCAACTAGAAACAAATAAAAGTAATTGATTCTGTGAAATATCAGAAGTCCACAGACTGGCTTTTAATGCTTTGCAGATACAAAGTGGTTGATGATCACACTTAAAAGGTAATTCTGCAGCTATGAATCACATATGAATCACGTACGACTCTATGACTCTATGACATTAACCCTTAAAATGCCTACAAAAACTTACCCTGAAATTCCTCTTCAAATACCCCACTGTGGTTGAGAGTTTCACATTCTCGCTGGTCTCTAAGTGAAAATGTTTTCTCTGAATTCCCGATCGGATTTATTAGTAACTATTTCATATTGATGGCCTCATCCAGTTTGCCCACAGGTGGGAACATTCTCTCACTCTGTCCATTTAATTAAAACTTTTCATTGGTTGAACTAACCCCTCAACCTTCTCTTTTTAAGAGACTGGAGATTCAGCCTGTTCATCCTTTCCTGATAGGTATACGCTTGTAGTTATCATCTCTTCTGTGTAAATGAAAAGTGCAAACTAAATGCTCATTTTTATTTAGCTTTTAAAACATTGGCATGTGTACTTCAGCATAGGGGTACAAGAGTACAGTGAAAGGTGTACAGTGTCACCATTCCTGGCGCCATCTTTGAGACAAAGGTTACCTAGGTTCAAAATCTTAGGTACAAAAATAGAAAAATAAAGAAATAAGTTAAAATGTTCAACACTACAGTTTTTCTTAATGTAAAATAGAAAAACAAAGTTAAACGTTAAAAGTCCTTTCTTAAGCCATGGGCTTGCAGATGCTCCATGATGGGCTTTCCTCATGAGGGGCAGGAGAATTGACATTTTGGGAATAAGCCCTTCACCAGAATTCCTGATGAAGGGCTTTTGCCCGAAACGTCAATTTCCCCTGCTCCTTGGATGCTGCCTGACCTGCTGTGCTTTTCTAGCACCCCACTCTCAGCTCTGATCTCCAGCGTCTGCAGTTATTGCTTTCTCCTAGTTTCCTCATGAGGGCTCCCTCATTCCCCCACACTGGACACGCTTTCACCATGCTAGGCTAAGTCCTGCCCAGGCTCACCAGCTGGTTCACCACTGACCTTTGCTTCGCCACTGACCACCATCGGGGCTTTCCAGGCTTTGCCACTGACCAGTTGGCGATGCCCATTAAAGGAAGATAACTTCTTATTTAAAGGTGCATAATATGTTAAAAAAAGGTGTTTACAAAAATATTAATTGACCTGTTTAAAATAGTGTCAATTATTTACCTCAAATGGAGACCAAATAGGTCAAATCTCTTCCAGCCTACTAAGCTGCTGTGTAATGGTATTGTATGTTAGGTCCAGCCTTGGTTTGGGAAGTAGGCAGCCAAAGCAGAGAGAAGTATTTAAGGATTCACATAGAACTGTACAAATATACAGAAACAGCCATTCAGCTCAACCAGTCAATGTCATCATTTATGTTCCACTTCAACTAAAGTTTAAGAGAATTTTGAAAGAAGGAAAAGAGCCAAATAAAGTAAAAGTTTATAAATCCAAGAACACTTGTTAATTAACAAATTACTATTGATGTGTAGTTACTTGTGTTGGGCAGATAAATGCAGCATCTCATTCTGTACAACAAGATATAATGACCAGTTTTTGCATTTGCCTGTACCACTTTCTCTTCATTCATAAGATTTATAAAAAGTACACTACATGTCCATTCCAAGTTGAGTTTACATAAAGATAAGTAAAAACACAATTTAAGTTTACAATATTTATTCCTTGGCAAACACACAGCCCAAGGGTTTAAATAGTATTATAGAAACTTTACTACCAGTTTGAATAGCCAGATGGAGTTTTGGTTTGACACCTCACTGATCGGAAAGCACACTTTACAATATAACACAATCACAGTATTGCAATTACATATTTTAGAAGAAAGACTTCATTTATATAGCAGTTTTCATGAATTCCAGATATCATTGGTTTTCATATCGTACCCCAAATAGTGTAGCATTCCCTCCAAACTACACTCCAGTGTGCCATATATTTGGTAAGAATGACAAACTATTGCTTTAAGAATTTGATCATGTGATATAATGATGATGTCATCTACCATTTTGGAGAGAAACAGCTTAATCTATCCTTGTTGCCTGTAGAATGAACGCCTCCTTAATAAAGCTGCTGTTGTGGTTAAACACTATGGCTTCCTGGTCCTTCTTGAAATGTGACACAGAATAAAAGTATTGATGAGGATAAACACTGCTTCGATATCCATCAGATGAATCTGCTGACTCGTTGTGTCCTAACTGCAAATCTTGGAGACACTCTTGGTGAAAAGGTAATTTCAAATTTAACCTTCTTTGCAGCAGTAACTTTGCATTCCTCAGTCTGTTTGATCACCAAATGACCTTTGTATATTATGATTTGCCCGTACTGCATGCTAAGCAAAACATTTCACTGTACCTAGGTACATGTGACAATAATACATCAAATCAAAGTATTGTCCCTTACTATCAATGATACAGCCAAAATATTTTATGAAAAATATCACTGCATTGAAGCAGGTAAAGTCAGTTAAAAAAAATTCACCCTATTGAAGAGGTGAACAGTGCAAAAGAAGCTCACCTTATGCTCCACTCTATAGAAACACTGTGAGTATTAAGTGTCCTACACAGAGGGAAATGTTTTGAGCTGTAGTGTAGACTTGGAAAAACCAGTTTCAGGGATATCTTGTTTTAAATGGGAAGATGCAAGGTAGTACTAAACTCTGCATGGTACTTTATGCTGGACAGGTGATTCCCATTAAAAATAGCAGAAACGCTTGATGCTGTGAAACTTTATTATGAAAATACAGAGAGCTGGAACTCTACACAAAGAGATTTTTTTCATGCTAACAAAATTAAAGCAGATATTGTCATCCGTGAGTTCTTGAGTATTGTGGGAGAGCAAAACCTTCAACCTCCTGAGGAATCTGGTAGAGGCAGAAAAGTCAAATTCCAAAACTCCTGAAGGGACAGAAGTAATCCAACTGAACCATTTTCACCAAAACCATTGGTGGTTGCTGAAAGGTTCAGGTTCCATAAACAAAACCAGCACGGGGATCTGGAAGGCATGGAAAAGATGTCTGTCAAATTGAAAATCAAGGATGAGAATTAAGGCAAGTTGTTGCAAGAATAAATCATTGCTTTATGTAATAAGACCAAAGGTCAAGGCAGAATTAGAGGCTGGTCAAGGCAGGACTCCTTTAACCTGTTAATGCGAGTGATTGAGTCACACCTACTGTACCAATGATAAAATAAAATGGACTGATACGCATCTGTGCTGATTTTAAGTTCACTATTAATCTGATTCTGTATGCTGACTAGTATCCCTTGCCTTTAATTGATTACCTATTTGCTGGACTAGTTGGAAGTCAACTTTTCAATAAAACTGACTTTTGTCAAGCCTATCTCCAGATGAAAGTAAATCCTGAATCACTTGAATATTATAACACATAAAGGACTATTCAAATATGAGAGACTTCCATTTAGAATCACATCTGCACTTGTGTTATTCAACATGCCTCAGATCAGATTTTTAGTGGATTAGGAGTCCAATATTACCTTGACAATATTTAATCAAGGTGGATATTCCTGATGAAGGGCTTATACCAGAAACATTGACTCTCCTGCTTCTCAGATGCTGCCTAACCTGCTGTGCTTTTCCAGCACCACGCACTTTGACCCTGGTTCACCAGCATGTGCAGTCCTCACTTTCTCCTAATATTAGTTATGGGGAGAAATGAAAAAGAAAATTTCCATAATTTAGAGTCTACACTTCAAGATTATGGCCCAAAAGTGAGGAAAGATAAATGCGATTTTCCAAATATTTTTCATAAAATATTTCACTCACTTCATTGATACTAAGAAACAATACTTTGATTTGATGTATTACCGTCACATGTACCAAGTACAGTAAAAAGTTTTGTTTTGCACCTAGTACAGGCAAATCATAACATATAAAGATCATAGGATGATTGAACAGAATGAGGAATGTAAAGTTATGGCTGCAAAGAAAGTTAGATTTGAAATCTGAGAGATCCATTCAGATGTCTAATAACCTTGGGGAAGAAGCTGTTCTTGAACCTCTGGTACGTTCATTTAAGTTTTTGTGTTTTCTGCCTAATGGAAGAAGTTGGAAGAGATTATAACCGGGGTCTTTGATGATGTTGGCTGCCTTTCCAAGGTAGAGAGAAATGTAGATGGAGTCAATGAATGAACGGCTGGTTTGCGTGATGGACTGGGCTGTGTTCACAAGTCTCAGTAGTTTCTTATGGTCCTAGGCAGAGCAGTTGCTGTACCAAGCCATGATATATCCGGATAGAATGTTTTCTGTGGTGTATCTATAAAAGTTGGTGAAAGTCCTTATGGACACGGAGAATTTCCTTGGCCTTCCTGAGGAAGAAGAGGCG